>NC_073254.2:93678333-94304166 GCF_029289425.2 Pan paniscus | reverse complement strand
TTACATCTTGGACATTTTTTGCTTGAACACCACCACCATGCAAACTAAAAACTGTTCATCATCTTTCCACAAAAGGTAGACTTTCTTACAAATTTCTGTGAAACACAATGACCGCAGTCACTAGGCTTGGCATTATGCCCATTGCTGAGGCCTCTTCAGCCTTCTTTCTTTCTTCTCCTCTTACAAACCACTTGTCCTGTGACTTGATTTTAGGCTGCCCATTTTTCTCTGTCCCAATACCTGGAATGCATGCCTTCCTAGGCTAACTAGCTTCTAACTTGCGACTTGGTCTTCACCATTTTTTTTCATGCATATTTGGACCCTGTTACATGCCTCTGGCCTTCAATACTCCAACACAATAGTTCCAAAAAGATTACCTGCTCAGAGTAGTCCTCAATCCTATTCTTCCTGAATTGTCTGTAATGTGGGAATTCTAATTTACCACCCTATAGATTTTTACTCTCTGGTCATACAGCCACAACCCTTCATCCTTTCTCATGCTCTTGTTTCATGTCACCTTCATTAATTTCCATATGACCAGCAGAACAAGCTACTTAATTTGTAGGGCCCAGTATAAAATGAAAATGTTGAGTTTTCTATTTAGAAATTATTCAGAATTTAAAGATAGCTACAGCAGAGTATTAAATGAAGTATGGGGCCCTTCTAGTGTGGAATCTTGTGTGACCCCATAGGTCTCAGGCCCATGAAGCCAGCCCCGATTATGAGTCTATTCAAGGGCTTTTTACCACACATTTTTCTCTTACTGAATGTACTTTCTAGCTGGTTTCTCTGACAGTAGCTCTCTAGTTGTCTTATAAATATATATATTTTTTAATTTCAGTGGTTCCCCATCCACTAGTCACTCGTCTTTACTCCCTGGTTAAATTACCTATACTTCCTCTGAAGGACCATAGCTTTCATAGTCTGTGCCACATAGGAGACTGTCTTGGCAAAAAAATCTACTGTCTGGCATGTAGTTTTTTTCTATGGGAGATTGTTGGCCTCCTCCATCATAAGATTTGGCTCTATTTTTATCTCCCTAATACTCCTGATATGTAATGCATTTAATACCTGCATTGATTGTCTAAAGGGTTTTGAGTCTAATTACTTTCCGTATACTATACAAAGAAGGCCTTTAACTCCAGACATTTAAATGACTGTTTTTCCAGGAAAGGTCTGAGAGGGCACTTCTGCTTATTCTTTGCTTTAGAATAAGACTGACCAAGATGCCCATGTATAGTGTGCAGAGAGAGAGGGAAAGAAAAATAGAAGAAAAAAACTGGAGATATTCCCAGTTCCTCCTAAATTGGTAGATATCCTGGCTTTTTAATTTATTAGTAGTGCTTAGGCTTTAGATATATATGAATCTGCCTGTAAACACAAAATGCATTCCAAGTGAAATGGGCTGGTCAGTTGCATATTAATGAATTTATGGTTTCTGTTCTCATCTATTAGTGAAGATAACTATAAGTGGAATTTATAAAATGAACATAAAAAGAAATGAATGAATTAGTAAAAGTCTTATTTCTTCTTATTTATTAGAGAATTGGATAGTGTCTAAAATGTGTATTCAGCAACATTGGGACTTTTATTTATTTATTCACCATGTATTAATTACTATTAGTGGAATTGGAATTTAAAAATTAATAACATATGGTATCTGATTTCTGCATATCAAGAGAAATAAAATCTTATGTCTTCTAGAAGACATGGGTCCTTTTCTCTGATATCGGAGGTAGTCAGAGTGGTGGCAGCAACAGAAATAAATTATTTTGGAACTGAACAAAAAATAACAAGAGCAAAGGTGATGAAAAGACCTTCCCAGGTGATGGAATACAGCCTTCCTCTACTCCGGGAGAAACTTTTGCCGAGAAACAAGCAACTGCAGCAGCCAAGAGCTGCTAGGTAGAAATTTCAGTGCAGACCCAGAACATCTGTTTGGGAGTGTCATCTGCATGGGAGACATTAAAAGCAGGGGAATAAGGACAAGCAGGGCCAGAAAGATGCTAAATTTACCATAAATGTGGAATCCAGGTATTAGGAAACAGAACTGCCTCTGGGAGTTTTCTCAAATTAGGAAAAAATGTAATACTCTCCCAAGTCAATTTCATTTATTTTCACTTAGAATGAATCGCCAATGCTGTACCCCCTGGGAATCTTTATAAAACTGGCTCATCCTCACAAAGAATCTTATAATCATACAAAAGAGTAAAAGACACAAAATGACTGTTAAGAAGAATGAGCTTTTAATAGGCAAATAGTTGACTATCCCTAAAATGCCATTAGAAGAAATATTATCTCTCATTTTCTCTGCCTCCCCACTTCCTGAACTAAAAAGAAGAATAATAGTGAAGTGGAGGGAGAAGAGGACAATCTCTGCAATTAGAAAGCAAAGGGAGACTTCCTTTTTCCCTCTGCCTCAATCATAAGTTTGATAAGCTTGCCTTCCATGGCCTTATCTAAGTCATCAATAAACATGTTTAATAAAACAAAGCCACGGGCAAAGCCTCAAGTTACAACACTAGAAATTCTCATTATTCAAGATAATTTGGATTCAGTTGTTCAACCAGGTGAGACTCTAACTATATTTCTGGTCAAAAGTGGATAATTGATAAAAGAGGTGGTCAACCTCTTGATCAGGATAGCGATTACATGGATGTGATCTTCCTTATTAAGCTGTACCCTTCTTGTAGGTTTGTATAATGTACTTCAATTTAAAACTTAAAAATTAATACCACGGTATTGCAAAATACAAAAACAAAAAGAAAGAAAGAAAGCAAACACACTGGCACTCTCCTAAAAAGGTCACTGACAAAAATGACACATTCTCCAATAATAGGTGAATATCATCAGTCCCATTAGAATGTTTTCATGAAACATACAACATTAGCCATTTAACATTTTAAGAAGCGTGGGATGAATTGAAAAGAAGGAAGAATTCCAAGATAAAGGTCAAAGATAACCAGATGTGAATTGGGACCCCCATAAGGCCCAGGGAGGCTGGCATATAATGCATCAAGATTTAAAGGACTGCCTCTGGGAGTCACTCAAATGAAGAAAGTGTTTGAGATGTGGCAATAAGAGTGAGACAGGTACCCTGAATCCAACATCATATTCCCATTCCTTAAAGAGGAGATAATCAAAGAACAGGTTTCATGGAATCTGTGGTGTTAAAGCTCAGACCCCATGTGGGACACCTCTCTTGCCTGAAGGAAGGCAACTGAGGAACTAAGGCTTATAGGAAGGCTTACAGGGTACATTTTAACATGGCTTTCAGAATTGTTTGGGGGGTGGGTGGAAGAAGATGGTTTGCTAATTTTAAAATTTTGTTTTATTTGGCTTTTGGAGAACCGTATAATTTCAGGAGCATTTGTGGCTCTCTGGCCCCAAATGGCCACTGTTGTGTCTGAGTAAAAATACAGTGGAACTTAAGGAGAGCGGAAAGCTCTTATATGTCATTTATTCAACTTTAAAAGCTGGAGAGCAGTTCCAAAGTGTCCGAGAGCCAGCTAACCACAACTTTGCTGCAATTATTGTGGCATGGCAACAGGGAAGAATCTATACTAAAACAAGATCAATAATTAATTTAGCGAGGTTCTAACAAGGGAGGCTTGCTAATTAAATGTCCCTTGTTGCAGAGTTATACCTGTATTTTTCTGACACTGAAAGATACAGACCAACAGAGGTGAAAAAGAGAGGTAAACAGATAAGCTCACTAGGTCAGTTGTCCCATCCTATGTCAAATGTCCCCATGGACCTTTCACTGGGCCACTCTCATTTCCAGAAAATAAATGGCAAAGCCAAGGCTAGAAAGGGAATCCCCTTATTCTAAGGCCCAGTGCTCTTTCCACTGCATCGCTATACCTTAATCCGGTCTTGCTAAAATAATAAAACATTTATGAAAGAGTAAATCGGCCTAAGAAAATATATACAGAATTCATGTCAATACAACAAATTATTACCATTAATTTTATCTAGCACTATACTAACCACCATCCCTCCAATCCTGAACATCTCCTGGACAATTTAATTCCCTAAGATTAAAAACTATGTAAAACTTAGCATTAGTTGTGCACCTTCTATATGCTAGACACAGTGTTATTTGCTTTATGTATCTGATTATCACAGTCAGGTCTTTTATAATCCCAGTTTATAAGCTAAGCCTGCTGAAGTCAAATGACTCTCATAAGAGAATAGTGGAGACAGAGTTAGGTTGCTTGACTGTAGGATCCATGTTGCTAACTAGATCTTTACAGCATCTGTTCTAACCCTCAGTAAGGCCCCTCCATCCTGAATACATTCATTGGTTATACTTCAAAACCAATAGAAGTCACTGGACAAGTGAAATAAAAGTTAAAAACCACTTAAAACATTTAGTTAAAAACACAAATACTGTGCATTAATAAATGTAACTGCATACCTGGAATGCAATCTATAAATACCCAACAATCCATTGTTTTTGCATATAAAACCATGCAGTTGTCAAGCTGGTACCATTTGTACAGGTTTCAATGTTTACCCGCTGCATTTCTCAATGTAAGAATCAAGAAAAAATGTGAGCTAAACAAATCACATGGATTGCAAAAATCAAACATTTGTGAAATGGTATCTCACTGTGGTTTTGATTTGCATTTCTCTGATGGCCAGTGATGATGAGCATGTTTTCATGTGTCTGTTGGACGCATACATGTCTTCTTTTGAGAAGTGTCTGTTCATATCCTTTGCCCACTTTTTGATGGGGTTGTTTGTTTTATTCTTGTAAATTTGTTTGAGTTCTTTGTTGATTCTGGATATTAGCCCTTTGTCAGATGAGTAGATTGCAAAAATTTTCTCCCATTCTGTAGGTTGCCTGTTCACTCTGATGGTAGTTTCTTTTGCTGTGCAGAAGCTGTTTAGTTTAATTAGTTAGAATGGCGATCATTAAAAAGTCAGGAAACAACAGGTGCTGGAGAGGATGTGGAGAAATAGGAACACTGTTACAATGCTGGTGGGACTGTAAACTACTTCAACCATTGTGGAAGTCAGTGTGGCAATTCCTCAAGGATCTAGAACTAGAAATACCATTTGACCCAGCCATCCCATTACTGGGTATATACCCAAAGGATTATAAATCATGCTGCTATAAAGGCACATGCACACATATGTTTATTGCAGCACTATTCACAATAGCAAAGACTTGAAACCAGCCCAAATGTCCATCAATGATAGACTGGATTAAGAAAATGTGGCACATATACACCATGGAATACTATGCAGCTATAAAAAAGGATGAGTTCATGTCCTTTGTAGGGACATGGATGAAGCTGGAAACCATCATTCTCAGCAAATTATTGCAAGGACAAAAAACCAAACGCCACATGTTCTCACTCATAGGTGGGAATTGAACAATGAGAACACTTGGACACAGGAAGGGGAACATCACACACCGGGGCCTGTCATGGGGTAGGGGGAGGGGGGAGGGAAAGCATTAGGAGATATACCTAATGTAAATGACAAGTTAATGGGTGCAGCACACCAACATGGCACATGTATACATATGTAACAAACGTGCATGTTGTGCACATGTACCCTATAAATTAAATAAAAAATAAATAAATAAATAAATAAATAAAAATCAAACATTTGTGGCAGCATTAAAGCCACTGGAATGGATATGCATATCACCTTCCAAGATTATCATTCCTGTCATGACTGGTTTTAATAGCCTATATGTTCTTCTAAATAAATGTTGATTTTTCTAAAACTACAAAATGATTAGTTGATAAATGTTTAAAGAAAAATATATTTGGGCACCATGAAAAAAACAGTCTAGTAATTTTCCATCAGATAAATTTTTCCAAAGCTTTATTTGTTCTCAGATAATACAGAATGTTTTAGATTTTAAATTTCGGACTTGGCATGTCCGTACCTCAGTGAGAAACCTATTCTTTTGAAAGGAAAAGCTTTGTTAGCAGAGTGAACCAAAAGCATAACTATAATGAAAATTATACTCTCCTTTAGATAGAAATCTATGCCATACATAGCTATCTGCATGGTGTGGTTTGACGCATACCAAAAAAAAAAAAATACAAATTATAACAAAAATCTTTTTGTCACTTTCCTGTCTCAGTGCCAAAACTGTCACTGTCAGTCACTGCTCTGGATTGGATAAAAGACAGTTGTTAATTAGCATTGTTGCCTTTGAGGAAAATAGTAGCTGTTAGCTATCAATAAGAAATACCTTGCAGATGGTTAAACTACAACATTAGCCCCCATGAGAGTGAGACATAGCATATTTAAATATTGATAAATGGAAGCAAAGTTTGGAAGCATAGAAAATCAATAAAAAGAAGTGAATAAGTCTACTAGGGAGTCAGAACAGCATTAAAGACACTTTCAACAAGTAATTGCTAATTTACTTTCAGTTGTAATTGTGCTTTTAAATCTTGTCTATAATACAACACACTTTTAGTTATTAATGTTGTTAGGGTACTAGAAAAAAACCACTTGTGGGATGATTACTATAATATTTAAGATAAGCAAAAAAACTAGTTTTGATATTAAATATCAGAAGTTTTCAAGTTAACTGAAATATTAAAGTTAATATTAAAATAAAATATAAGACTATTGGAGATCAGAATTTTTGGCAGGAGACACCAATTGATAAACTCTGTAATAGAGATACTGATACTTGGGCTTCTCAGTTCTTGGTCAAACTGTATAAAAGAAATTCAGCTAGACTGCTAGACAATTTTAAAAAAGAATTAAAATAGGTATCCCTCTCAAACTTTTAGTCAGGCTAATAAAACGTGTCGTTGAGGATAAGCTTTAAAACAAATGAGGAAAAACATAAGAAATGGTCAAGCATTTGTCCCTGAACTCCCTATCCCACTATTAGAAATGTATGGCTAACATTTGTTCACAGGTGACTGATTCCAGAACTTACTTCACTCTTGGAAGTCATAAAACATTTTTTCTCATTTTCCTGTAATAGTTACTTAGAGAATGGTTCTCTTCTGCAATAAGTCAAAAAGAATGCAGATACCCTGCCAAAGAATGTTTCCAAGATGATAGAAAACCAAACTATTGGTTATCAGAACAGGCTTTTTTAGCTTATCTGACATTGTGATTGCTTTGTAAGGTCCACTTGGAAGTACTTATCCAATGAAGAATGTAAGCTCTATATCCAGAAATAAAGACAAAGTGGTACCAAAAATCAAATCATACCAGATACTGCAGTATCATCACTGGCAGGTAGAATGCGGGGGTGGAAAATGCTTATTAAAGCCTGGTGCCTGTCAGACAAATAAGTTATTTGTTATTGTATTGTTGTTACTGATTCTAAAACAAGAAGGCTTGAGTCTACATTTTAATATTGCCTAAAAGTCTTTCATATTATAAGTGCATAATATGAGCACCATGAGGAAAAAATACACAATTGTTTATAATGTTCTCATTTATTAATGAGCTAATTAGAAAAATAAATACTTTCCTGGTTCAAGGATTCACAGCAACAAATCTGTGTAAGATGCCAATGACCTATGCACTATTTTCTGAAATGACATGCATTTCCACCCACAGCTTTACAAAAGAAGCACAAGAAAAATTGTATCTCAAAAAATATTAGACCTGTCAGAGACTTTGAAATCATGTAATCTAGTTTTTCACAAAGTACAGGACCCAGACCCTGGTGGTACACTTACAGAGCATTAAATAATTTGGAGTAACATTACAAGAAAATGACTGCCTTGTTTTTTTCCTCTGATTAATTCAAGGAAACAAATCTCAATTACCCCGTTTTCTCACATTTTAACATATCTGGAATTGGATATGTCTTACATTTTGTAATTATGATTTGCAGTGTTTCTTTCACCCTTGCTGTTCCATAATATTATGGTGTATCTTGAAGTAGATGATATCTTAGTTTTGGTGAAATACAGTAAATGTTTGTACATTTGACAGAATTTAGTCTAAAACTTTCACTCATTGTAATATATCATCTGATAAAAACAAGTCGTCAGAAAGAGGAAAATATCCTTCACCAACATATAACTACTGGAAGACTACCAATATTTACTGAAGACATGTTTGCTGAATGGCCCAATTAGCTTCAAGTAATTTTTGCATCATAATAAAACTTGAAGAATTCAGTAAATAACACTACAGTTTGCAAGTAGGTATAGAAAATATTAATAAATAAATGACTGAAGACTGAGAAGCACTAATCTGGCCAAATCCCACAAGTAAGCAAACTACAAACCAGAGAAGTTAAGTGATTTGATGAACATTGTAGTAAACTGAGTGGCAGAGCTTGTGTAATGACCAAAGTCCATTTAATTATTGTATGCTATAACCTAATTACCTATTGTTCCAAAACAAATTATTTCAAAGCTCAGTGGTTGAAAATGACAAACATTATGTCACTGTTTCTGTGTGTTGAGAATTCCAGATGTGGCTTAGCTGGATGCCTCCAGCTTGGGGGTCTTTCATAAGGTTACAGTCAAGCAGCTAGCCAAGGCTGAGGCCTCATCTGAAGGCTGGACTGAGGGGGAATCAGCTTCCAAGCTCATTCACATGGTTGTTCGAAGGAGTTTTAAATAATGCAGATATCCCCTGAGCCAATATATTTCTTGATGTCATTTATTCTATATTATAATAGACACTCAGCAACTTTACAGATTATGCTGGCTCTTTCGGATATTCTAAGATTATCATGGCCAGAGACAAAACTATTGAATGTATAAAAATTATGTTTAAATATAGTGCCTGTTATTATATACATTTAGGAAAAACACTAAAAGATTAATAGCACATTTTTTGGATAACAAAAATATGGATGCTTTTGTTTTACTTTATATTTTTCTAGAGTTTTCAGGTTTTCTACAATACATATAAAATGCAAGTTATTTTAATAAATGAATTTTAATGTTTTAAAACACTTTAACAATTTAACGCAAATTATACTTTCACGTTTGCTTTAAAATGCATTACTTGCTGCATTTAGGATTTTTTCTCGGAAGTTCAGAATTATATATCTTTGGATATATTTTTCCCTGAATAAGTCTAACACCAAAAGAGATTTTAACTCTACTCCAAATCACAATTCATGCCAAGCTGCAGAAGCAGACAAAACGGTAGAAGGAAAGGTCAGGTTTTTTCAGTCTCTTAAACAAGGCGACAAGGTCAGAAAACTTGAGCAAATTTTTTTCTTTTATAAGCTTGGCTTACTAAGCAGGCAGATCACTTCACAGCTTTCATTTCTGTCTTGCCACTTCTCACAGAAAAATATGGGCTGCATAAAGAATCATTGCAAGGGGAAGACTCTTTGCAGAATCTCCAAGTGTGGACATTTGGATGGCCATCCCCCTTTCTCACCAGGTACAGCCCTGTTTGAAAGTGGTGTTTGGTGTCTAATAGTCCTGAAATGTTTTCTTTCCTCCCTGTGCCCCAGGGTTGGCTAATTATTAATGTGCGAATTATTCTAGAAAACATGTCCTGTCTGCTTGAGAGACAAGATTCAGGTCAAGTGTAAACATAAAAAAAAAAACCTTAAAATGATACTGAGTTAGCCTGAGGAGACATTTTTGGAATGTGAATTATTTATATTTAAACAATAAAAACAACTGCATGACTTTTTGTTTTTGAAGAGAGCACTGAGCTGTGATCTCACACAAAGAACTTCACATTTTTGTCCCTAACACATGATTTATTCTTTTTAAATCAAGATTGTTTACTTTATTAGCAGATCAGAAAGGCTTATTTTGTCTTAAATGTTTCCAGAATGTGATTC
Organism: Pan paniscus; assembly: GCF_029289425.2. Lineage (NCBI taxonomy): Eukaryota > Metazoa > Chordata > Mammalia > Primates > Hominidae > Pan > Pan paniscus. Next base: position 94,294,397 of record NC_073254.2, on the reverse strand, counting down.
TTTCTGAGGATCCCACTGCAGTAATATAAACTTGTACATATGTTTGCTCACAATTATAAGCTTAGAAGAGATCATAATTCCATGACTTCATCACAGTGGCTTTCAGGGCTGGAATAGTAATTACAGCTGTGTTCACTGTACTCATTATGGTCTTCATAAAAAAAAATCTGTACATAAAGTAATAAGCTTCTTCAAATTATTTCAGAAAAAGGGTGGTATATAAATAAATATACTGGAATCTAAATGATTCATATTTACAGTTCAATGTATTATTTTTAGCAATTTGTGACAGCTTCCTTCCTTTAATTTAGCAACTCCAAATAAAAAACAAAATGTTAAAAGATGGCCAGGTAAAAGCAACTTTATGCAATCAAGCACAGCCATGAATAAATCAGGAAGACTAATTTTTATATAAATTTTAAATAAATAGGAAGGTCAGTAAGAAAATTCCTCGAATTGCTTAATTGTTGGCATTTGTATTATGCATTAGAAACTCCTTCTAAGTCTTTGGATGTATAAAGAGGTTTTTTCAAACTTGAGTACTTCCTCACATGAAAACTCTTACTAAAAATATCAAGAGCCAGTACAATTGAAATATCTATAGATGCTCTCCCTCTCCCTCTCCCTCTCCCCACGGTCTCCCTCTAATGCCAAGCCGAAGCTGGACTGTACTGCTGCCATCTCGGCTCACTGCAACCTCCCTGCCTGATTCTCCCGCCTCAGCCTGCCAAGTGCCTGCCATTGCAGGCGCGTGCCACCACGCCTGACCGGTTTTCGTATTTTTTTGGTGGAGACGGGGTTTTGCTGTGTTGGCTGGGCTGGTCTCCAGCTCCTAACCACGAGTGATCTGCTAGCCTCGGCCTCCCGAGGTGCCGGGATTGCAGACGAAGTCTCGTTCACTCATTGCTCAATGTTGCCCAGGCTGGAGTGCAGTGGCGTGATCTCGGCTAGCTACAACCTCCACCTCCCAGCTGCCTGCCTTGGCCTCCCAGAGTGCCGAGATTGCAGCCTCTGCCCAGCCGCCACCCCGTCTGGGAAATGAGGAGCATCTCTGCCTGGCCGCCCATCGTCTGGGATGTGAGGAGACCCTCTGCCCGGCTGCCCAGTCTGGGAAGTGAGGAGCACCTCTTCCCGGCCACCATCCCGTCTAGGAAGCGAGGAGCGTCTCTGCCCGGCCACCCATCGTCTGAGATGTGGGGAGCGCCTCTGCCCCGCCGCCCCATCTGGGATGTGAGGAGCGCCTCTGCCCGGCCACGACTCCATCTGGGAGGTGAGGAGCGTCTCTGCCGGCCACCCTGTCTGAGAAGTGAGGAGCCCCTCCGCCCGGCAGCTGCCCCATCTGAGAAGTGAGGAACCGCTCCGCCCGGCAGCCGCCCCGTCTGAGAAGTGAGGAGCCCCTCTGCCCGGCAGCCGCCCCGTCTGAGAAGTGAGGAGCCCCTCCACCCGGCAGCCGCCCTGTCTGGGAAGTGAGGAGCGTCTCCGCCCGGCAGCCGCCCCATCTGGGAGGGAGGTGGGGGGCAGCCCCCGCCCGGCCAGCCGCCCTGTCCGGGAGGGAGGTGGGGGGGCAGCCCCCGCCCGGCGGCTGCCCTGGCTGGGAACTGAGGAGCCCCTCTGCCCGGCCGCCACCCCGTCTGGGAGGTGTACCCAGCAGCTCATTGAGAACGGGCCATGATGACGATGGCGGTTTTGTGGAATAGAAAAGCGGGAAATGTGGGGAAAGGATAGAGAAATCAGATTGTTTCTGTGTCTGTGTAGAAAGAAGTAGACATAGGAGACTCCATTTTTGTTCTGTACTAAGAAAGATTCTTCTGCCTTGGGATGCTGTTGATCTATGACCTTGCCCCCAACCCTGTGCTCTCTGAAACATGTGCTGTGTCCACTCAGGGTTAAATGGATTAAGGGCGGTGCAAGATGTGCTTTGTTAAACAGATGCTTGAAGTCAGCATGCTCTTTAAGAGTCATCACCACTCCCTAATCTCAAGTACCCAGGGACACAAACACTGCAGAAGGCCGCAGGGTCCTCTGCCTAGGAAAACCAGAGACCTTTGTTCACTTGTTTGTCTGCTGACCTTCCCTCCACTATTGTCCTATGACCCTGCCAAATCCCCCTCTGCCAGAAACACCCAAGAATGATCAATTAAAAAAAAAAAAAAACTCAGCCCAAAATTTGACCAGGTTTCATCACATAAATTAAATAAAAGAAAGAAAACAAAAAAAAAAAAAAAAGAAAGAAAAAGGAGAGCTTTACCTCTAGGCAAGAATGCTTCACTCTGATTAATTCCTACCCCAACCACACCCCTCACCACAAGATAGAATCTTGTCTTTTGTGAGGTCTTAGTCATGTTCCTTTGACCCACTGCAGGCCATAATTCTGCAACTAGAGACATCTCTAATTCTCTCCTTCCACCTTCCCCTAGAGAAATGTCAGGCCTGACAGATGGACCCTAGTTTGAGATCTCTATGACCAGAGTGGGTTCTGAGGCAGGACCAACCCTTATGGTTGAGCAGTCTGAGCATCTGACAAAAGGGAATGGTGGGTAGTCTGGTAACCTGCCCCTAACCTGCTCATCAGAGATGGTTTGCGGAACCAGGAGAAAGCTTGGCCCTTTCTAATTATAAAATAAAGCAGAATTTCACTCAAAATAAAATAAAATAAAATAAAATAAATATCTATAGATAAATAAAACCTACCTCTTTTTTCATATTGCCCCAATGCCATTCTTATGTAATGAAACATTTAATTAATCATGAGTGTCATGATGATCAGTTATTAATAATATAAAAGAAGTTAGTATATTAAATCCTAATGTTTAATAAATGAGAAAAAGAACAAAGAAGCATATTAATAGAGTAGATACAGAAAGAACAAATGAAGAAATTTTGGTATAATGTTATTTAAAATACACTTTCAAAGGTGCATGTGATATACAGCTATTTCTCAAACTTACTTGCCAGAAGCTCTTCTTCTGTTGTTTATATATATATATATATATTTCTTTTGTCATTTGGCTTCTTGTGGGACTGTATTCTAACAACAGTTCTTTGCTTGGCCAAACTTTAGTCAGGCTTCTGAACTTTCTCCTGGGCCTGTCTGTGTACATCATTATAAAATCCAGTTTTAGCAAATAATACTGCCAACACAGGTTAGCAAGAATTATTCATCCTTGATATCTGATCACCCTCAGTATCTGATCAAAATTTTTCTCTGCCCACTCCTGTTAGCTGATCACCCTCGCCTGTTTTCAGCAGGAATCCTGTTAGGTTGGTTCTGCCAGAATTTCCCCCAGACTTGGTATCTCTTCTTAAAAATTTTCTGAGCATTTTTTTCATGTGTTTTTTGGCTGCATAAATGTCTTCTTTTGAGAAGTGTCTGTTCATGTCCTTCACCCACTTTTTGATGGGGTTGTTTGTTTTTTTCTTGTAAATTTGTTTGAGTTCATTGTAGATTGTGGATATTAGCCCTTTGTCAGATGAGTAGGTTGCGAAAATTTTCTCCCATTTTGTAGGTTGCCTGTTCACTCTGATGGTAGTTTCTTTTGCTGTGCAGAAGCTCTTCAGTTTAATTAGATACATGGATGAAATTGCAAATCATCATTCTCAGTAAACTATCGCAAGGACAAAAAACCAAACACCGCATATTCTCACTCATAGGTGGGAATTGAACGATGAGAACACATGGACACAGGAAGGGGAATATCACACTCTGGGGACTGTTGTGGGGTGGGGGGAGGGGGGAGGGATAGCATTGGGAAATATACCTAATGCTAGATGACGAGTTAGTGGGTGCAGCACACCAGCATGGCACATGTATACATATGTAACTAACCTGCACATTGTGCACATGTACCCTAAAACTTAAAGTATAATAATAATAAATAAATAAATAAATAAAAATTTTCTGATCCCTGCTCTTTGGCTATAAATCCCTACTTATCCCTGATGTATTTAGAATGAAGCCCAGTTCTATATGGGGGTCTCTCTTCCCCTATTGCAATAGTCCTGAATAAAATTTCCCTTTACCACTTTAATTTCTGTCTCTGCTTTTTTTTGATAGTCCTAAGAAATGTGTTTGAAAAATATACCAACATTACCTGACAAAATTTATAGGGCAAGTTGGTACATTGTAGCCTGAAATTCTACTCATTCAATAAAATTTAAGGGACTATTATGTGCTCTTCTACAAGTAAGGACTAAGGTGATGTTATAATACACAGGCATTTTCCTTAATGAGTTTCCAATGAAGTGGTCGTTTTAGTTCTTTCAGCAAGAAATTACTATCAGCTCCGTATCTAAAGGGGCTCATGTAGTAAAATAAATTAAACCTGTCTCTGAAGTAAAATGTTAACATAATTCCTCTTCTGTAATTCTTTGTTCTCTTCACATAAGCAACTGTTACTACTCTAGACACAGATAAACTGTTAGATGGAATTCTCCAAGAATAGTTCTAACCAGCTTTACCAGCCCTAAGCATTAAAGCTGCATCTGAAAGGAAACCTAGTAGACATATTTACCTGCAAAGACACCTGGAGGCATTACTAACCCCAGAACTTTATGAAGACAACAGCAGAATTCTCAAGAATGACCATGCACGTTGTAAAGAAAAGCTGCTTCTCTTCACAGTACCATGTTTTTTCATACTACCTGACAGAACTAAATATAAGTCTTCCATTAACCCCAAGGTGTGCAGAATCAGGGGACAAACGAGACATAAAATTCTCAGATTTTCATTTTGAAAGCACAGTCTAGCTGTATCATAGTAATATTTGAAGGAAAATGTGATAACATGGGAATTTTTTATCACCACCTTCTACCCCAAAACTACCTAAAAACACTTAGGTCCTAGAAGGTGGAGGGCACCTTTTAGGTGCCCCAGGCAGAGCTCTAGTGAAAGACAGATTTAGAGGAGTCCCAGAGTAGAAGAAGTGTGCAGTCTGCCTGTCTGGACTGTAAGGGTGGCAACCTTGCCAAAGTTTCTCCTACCTCCCTGGTAAAGTGGGGACAGAATGGCTGCAGGGGAGCCTGGCCAGCTGGCCTGTAGCCCAGAGAATCTTCCGCAGTCCCATCTTAAAGTGCGAAGTAAAATAGCAAAGGAGCCTGATACTAGCTAAGAAACAATCTGTGGATCTGGAGAGGCCATGTCACCAGGAGCAGAGCTCAGACAGGCAAACACAGGCATCTGGACAGGTGCCAACATGGATTGATAGTTCTGTCAAAGCTGGAGATCTTAGATGCTTTCTTTTTTTTTTTTTTTTTTTTTTGAGATGGAGTCTTGCTCTGTCGCCCAGACTGGAGTACAGTGGCCCAATCTTCACTCATTGCAAGCTCCACCTCCCGGGTTCACGCCATTCTCCTGCCTCAGCCTCCCGAGTGGCTGGGACTACAGGCATCTGCCACCATGCCCAGCTAATTTTTTGTATTTTTAGTAGAGACAGGGTTTCACCGTGTTAGCCAGGATCGTCTTGATCTCCTGACCTCGTGATCTGCCCACCTCGGCCTCCCAAAGTACTGGGATTACAGGCGTGAGCCACCGCCCCTAGCCAATCTTAGATGATTTCATGAAGAGAAGGACAGAGAAATGGGAATTAAAAAAAAACACTTGGTGAAACATTGGATGCTGTCTAGGCTCACCTGGAATTATCTAGATAAAGTTTCCTACTATCTAACAGAAAGAGGGCTGGCTAAGTGAGCTCAAATTGATATGCAAGAAAAGGGAAGGAGTTACATTTTTCACATACCCCTGTGAAAATAGTGGCCACTAAACAATGACCTATGGTATGTTTAGTAAGTTCTGATATTTACCTCTAATTCTTCCTTACCAGAAAACTGGTAATAACTAACCCAGAGTAAGCAAGACAAAGAACCTATTCTTTTCTGGAATCTCTTTGTGACCCTCTTGTCCCCTGCTATCAGCATTGATATGGTTGCTAAAAGATTACTGCATTTCTAAGAAATCATCTTTCACTTGTACATTTTTAAATCATAGTTTTTAAATGTTGAATTATCAGCGGGTTTCTATAAAAGTTTTGGCTTCCTGCCATTTTACTCAACAAAATACTGCCTGTGTGTATGCAATGCTGCAGCCTTATAATTTAACTAAACTAAATAATTTGTGTTTGTATTTCTGAGGACTGTCTTCTCTCTGTTCTAGCAGAAATCTTGTGAATATTAGACAAGGGAAAAGAAATCATGAGTAATTCTAATGGAAAGAGTCAAATACTATTTGTCACTTAAGGAGACTCACTAAGTACCTTCTGGGTTGTGGAAAGAGGGTGAGAAACAATAAATGAATCTGAGCTGAAAAGTAGACCTTCCATTGCATACTTATGTGAACAATGGAATTCTTACATAGCACCGTTAAAAATTACTCCAGAGGTAGCAGCCAAGAAACATCTAATATCAAACAGATCACACCAACTTCTAAAGACAGTTACCACTTTATATTGCAATCACTGATTTCCTTGCCTATTTTCTAAACTAAATTAACAACTCCTTGAAAGCAAGGACAATATCTTCTTCATTATTGTCATTATTAATCTCTACAACAATGCTTAGGACATAATAATTAATATTCATGAAAATACAAAATAAATTAGTGAAATAAATTTTTAATTATTACAATAGACTTATCCAGCTGTGTGTAAAATATACAACATCAATCGGAACCACAAGTTAATCATTCTTTCTCATATCCTGCTCTATGTTTAAATGAGATCATTTCACCAAAATTTGGAACTTCCTCCAATCATTAAGAAGAAACCACAACATCCATTTAAAGGTAAACAGGAAACCATGTCTAAGGCTGTTTGTGGGCTAGTGAAATATTTTCATTTAAATGGAAATTTTTCCATATATAGGCAGGTTAACTAATTTTAGTTCAGACTTAAGTCAGCAAGTGATGTCACTACCTCTTTTTACATTTTAAGTGTTTTGTGTGTATTTTTGCATATTAACCTGAAAGAGAGGGCATTAAGATTCAAAGTAGTAATCTGCTCCCAGTAGACTAATAAGCCAAGACTTGTTTGCATGTGATTTGTATATTTGGAATTCTTTTCATTCATCTTGTCTAATTTAATCTTCTCAAAGTTTTCATGAATTAGAGAGATTCCTATTTTTCATTTAATAGATGAATAAATAGGTTCAGGGACTGGCTCAAGTTCACATGGCTTTTAAATGGTGAAATCCAGGTCTTCTAACTCCATAGCACACTAACTCTGTTTCCTACACCAACATGCTGTCTTTCCTGAAGAAAAATATGTCATTTTGGATGGTTTTGTCTATAAAAATAAGAAAAAAAATATTTTGTTTCACATAAAGATGCATTTGGCATTTTTAATTATGGTTGTGAATCAGTGACAGTAAAGAAGAAAAACCAAGGGTAACTGCTGTGTGTCTGTTAAAATGTGTAGAGCATAAAGATACAACTTAAAGTAATGTATTTTCCTGAGAAGATAAATGAGTTTGTAGATGCATTATCTCATTTCCTGTGGCAAAGCTTTCTCATCCTGCTTTAAGCACAGACTGGGACATCGAGCCAGCATGTAACTCCTGATGGAATCCTGGCAGGAGAATTCTGGCTTTACAATAGCTTTCTATCACCCACAAACACTAAGGGAATATGCAAATATTCCATGGAGATCTAATGACTGCAAAAGTGGAATAAATTATGAATTACCTTTTTTTTTTAAAAAAAAATCACACCACACTGTCTTTTACTTCATACATAACCTTGACTTCTTTCTAATTCATGTAAATAATCTGGCTACAAATTCATGAGGAAAAGAGAGAATTTTTTTTTTTATTCCTAGCATATTGCCTAGTTTCTGGCACATAGGTGCTTCATAAGGGCAAAAATTCAGTATAAATGTACCTATAAAATATTTATTATGAAGAAAACCTCCCACTTTCCCACTTGCCTTCTAAAGAGGTAGATTGTTTGATGATCAGTGTGGTGGGTATGAGGATAAAAAGACAATAAAGAAAAGCATGAGGAAATATAAAGATATAAATATTTGATAAGAATTCCAGGAAGCAGAGAAGGATAAAATGAAACTGGAGAACCTGCAATGATGAGTTTCAACAGAAAAAGCAGACAGAAGCGAAAAAAGAAGTTGGAGAGGGATGGAACAAGAACTTTTAATGGCTTTGTTTTTGAAGGTTTGCTTTATAACCTATGACACTACATTCTGCATCACCCACTAAATCTTTAGTATAGATGTTATACTCTAACACTGTGAAATTGGACTTGTTTGGGAGACATGTACAGATATTTTAAGATTACTTCAAGGAGGGCAAAGAAGTTACTTAGATCTGTTTCTACTAGCTTAGCTTAGCTTACAGGATCTTTTCATATGTGTAAATTCATAGACTTTTAGAACAAGAAAGATACTCAGAATTCCTTATCTAACCTTCTAGCTGTACAGAAGAGGAAGCTGGAACACGGAAAAATTTAACTGACTTTTACTCTGTTTCATCAGATCTAAGTGTCATTATGAGATGCACCATTTTTACTACATCACAAGGAAAGAAAACAGAATACTATTAATTAATTTATACACAGCTTTTTTATTATTTAGAACTTTGTTATAGCAATTCTACTGAAAAAATAAACTTTTTGTAATTATAAAAGTGGCATTAAGAATAAAATACCGGCGTTATTTCTGAGGGCTCTGTTCTGTTCCATTGCTCTATATCTCTGTTTTCGTACCAGTACCATGCTGTTTTGGCTACTGTAGCCTTGTAGTATAGTTTGAAGTCAGGTAGCGTGATGCCTCCAGCTTTGTTCTTCTGGCTTAGGATTGACTTGGCGATGCGGGCTCTTTTTTGGTTCCATATGAACTTTAAAGTATTTTTTTCCAATTCTGTGAAGAAACTCATTGGTAGCATGATGGGAACGGCATGGAATCTATAAACTACCTTGTGCAGTATGGCCATTTTCACGATATTGATTCTTCCTACCCATGAGCATGGAGTGTTCTTCCATTTCTTTGTATCCTCTTTTATTTCATTGAGCAGTGGTTTGTAGTTCTCCTTGAAGAGGTCCTTCATGTCCCTTGTAAGTTGGATTCCTAGGTATTTTATTCTCTTTGAAGCAATTGTGAATGCGAGTTCACTCATGATTTGGCTCTCTGTTTGTCTGTTATTGGTGTATAAGAATGCTTGTGATTGTTGTACACTAATTTTGTATCCTGAGACTTTGCTGAAGTTGCTTATCAGCTTAAGGAGATTTTGGGCTGAGACAATGGGGTTTTCTAGATATACAATCATGTCGTCTGCAAACAGGGACAATTCGACTTCCTCTTTTCCTAACTGAATACCCTTTAGTTCCTTCTCCTGCCTACTTGCCCTGGCCAGAACTTCCAACACTATGTTGAATAGGAGTGGTGAGAGAGGGCATCCCTGTCTTGTGCCACTTTTCAAAGGGAATGCTTCCAGTTTTTGCCCATTCAGTATGATATTGGCTGTGGGTTTGTCATAGACAGCTCTTATTATTTTGAGATATGTCCCATCAATACCTAATTTATTGAGAGTTTTTAGCATGAAGTGTTGTTGAATTTTGTCAAAGGCCTTTTCTGCATCTATTGAGATAATCATGTGGTTTTTGTCTTTGGTTCTGTCTATATGCTGTATTATATTTATTGATTTGCGTATATTGAACCAGCCTTGCATCCCAAGGCTGAAGCCCACTTGATCATGGTGGATAAGCTTTTTGATGTGCTGCTGGATTCAGTTTGCCAGTATTTTATTGAGGATTTTTGCATCAATGTTCATCAAGGATATTGGTCTAAAATTCTCTTTTTTTGTTGTGTCTCTGCCAGGCTTTGGTATCAGGATGATGCTGGCCTCATAAAATGAGTTAGGGAGGATTCCCTCTTTTTCTATTGATTGGAATAGTTTCAGAAGGAATGGTACTAGTTCCTCCTTGTACCTCTGGTAGAATTCGGCTGTGAATCCATCTGGTCCTGGACTCTTTTTGGTTGGTAAGCTATTGATTATTGCCACAATTTCAGAGCCTGTTATTGGTCTATTCAGAGATTCAACTTCTAATGCCGCATAACTACAACTATCTGATCTTTGACAAACCTGAGAAAAACAAGCAACGGGGAAAGGATTCCCTATTTAATAAATGGTGCTGGGAAAACTGGCTAGCCATATGTAGAAAGCTGAAACTGGAACCCTTCCTTACACCTTATACAAAAATTAATTCAAGATGGATTAAAGACTTAAACGTTAGACCTAAAACCATAAAAACCCTAGAAGAAAACCTAGGTATTACCATTCAGGACATAGGCATGGGCAAAGACTTCATGTCTAAAACACCAAAAGCAATGGCAACATAAGGCAAAATTGACAAATGGGATCTAATTAAACTAAAGAGCTTCTGCACAGCAAAAGAAACCACCATCAGAGTGAACAGGCAACCTACAAAATGGGAGAAAATTTTCGCAACCTACTCATCTGACAAAGGGCTAATATCCACAATCTACAGTGAACTCAAACAAATTTACAAGAAAAAAACAACCCCATTGAAAATGGGTGAAGGACATGAACAGATACTTCTCAAAAGAAGACATTTATGCAGCCAAAAAACACATGAAAAAATGCTCACCATCACTGGCCATCAGAGAAATGCAAATCAAAACCACAATGAGATACCATCTCACACCAGTTGGAATGGCAATCATTAAAGTCAGGAAACAACAGGTGCTCGAGAGGATGTGGAGAAATAGGAACACTTTGACACTGTTGGTGGGACGGTAAACTAGTTCAACCATTGTGGAAGTCAGTGTGGCGATTCCTCAGGGATCTAGAACTAGAAATACCATTTGACCCAGTCATCCCGTTACTGGGTATATACCCAAAGGACTATAAATCATGCTGCTATAAGGACACATGCACACATATGTTTATTGTGGCACTATTCACAATAGCAAAGACTTGGAACCAACTCAAATATCCAACAATGATAGACTGGATTAAGAAAATGTGGCACATATACACCATGGAATACTATGCAGCCATAAAAAATGATGAGTTCATGTCCTTTGTAAGGACATGGATGAAACTGGAAACCATCATTCTCAGCAAACTATCACAAGGACGAAAAACCAAACACTGCATGTTCTCACTCATAGGTGGGAATTGAACAATGAGAACACATGGACACAGGAAGGGGAACATCACACTCTGGGGACTGTTGTGGGGTGGGGGGAGGGGGGAGGGATAGCATTAGGAGATATACCTAATGCTAAATGACGAGTTAATGGGTGCAGCACACCAGCATGGCACATATATACATATGTAACTAACCTGCACATTGTGCACATGTACCCTAAAACTTAAAGTATAATAATAAAAAAAGAATAAAATACCATAGATTAAAATAAGCTTAAGACATTTTAACCAAATATAGTATGTGAACCTTGTTTAAAACCTGATTCCAACAAACAGATTATAAAAATTAATTTTTCATGCCACTCCCTTTTTAATAAATGGTGCTAACTGACTTGCCACATGCAGAAGATTGAAACTAGACCCCTTCCTTACACCATATACAAAAATCAACTCAAGATGACTTAAAGACTTAAATGTAAAACCTAAATCTATAAAAATTCTGGAAGAAAACCTAGGAAATATCATTCTGAATACAAGTCCTGGCAAAAATTTCATGACAAAGATGCCAGAAGAAGCTGCAACAAAAGCAAAAAGTAAGTGAAACCTAATCAAATTAAAGAGCCTCCGCACAGCAAATGAAACTATTAACAGAGTAAATAGATAACTTACAGAATGGGAGAAAATATTTGCAAACCATGCAACCAAATAGATCTAATTTCAAGAATATATAAGGAACTTAAACAAATGAACAATCAAAAAAATAACCTTATTAAAAAGTGGGCAAAGAACATTAACAGATGCTTTTCAAAAGAAGACATATACATGGACAATAAACATATGAAAAAATTGCTCAACATCACTAATTACTAGAGAAACACAAATCAAAACCACAGTGGGAGAAGTGGAGCAAGATGGCAGAATAGAAAACTTCACCAATCATCCTCCCACAAGGACACCAAGTTAAAAACTATCTACACAGAAAAAAACACCTTCATAAGAACCAAAAGTCAGGTGAGGACTCATGGTCCTGGTTTTAACTTCATATTGCTGAAAGACGAACTGAAGAGATAGAAAAAACAGGCCTGAATTTATGGATGCTACCCCTTTTCCACCCCTGGCAGAGTCTACATGGTGCAGAGAGCTTCTCTGGGCACGGGGGTAGGAGGAACAAAGTGATTGTGAGGCACTGAACTCAGCGCTGTTCAGTTGGAGTAGAAAGGAAAGCCAGACCAAACTCAGCTGATGTCCACCACAGAGGGAGCATTTAAACCAGCCCTAGCGGGAGGGGAATCACTAATCCCAGAGGTCCACAGTTGAGTGCCCACAAACCTCACCACCAAGGGCCAAAGTGTTGTCAGTATCTAAGTAAACTTGAAAAGCAGTCCAGGCCATAAGGACTGCAACTCTTAGACGAGTCCTAGGGCTTAACTAGCCCCGGAGACACTGGACTGTGAGGGCACGCAACATACTAAGACACCAACTGGGGTTGCCAATAGAGTATTGGCATCACTTCTCCTCTAACCCCAGGATGCATAGCTTGTGGCTCTAAAAAAAGCCCCTTCCTTCCACTTGAGGAGAAAAGAGGAAAGAGTGGGGAGGACTATGTCTTGCATCATGGATACCTGCTCAGCCACAGGAGGATAGGGCACAGGTAAGAGACTTGAGGTCCCTTGTTTCAGGCCCTAGCTCCAAGACGATATTTCTAGACACACCCTGGGTCTGAAGGGAACCTGCTGCCTGGAAGGAAAGGACCCAGCTCTGCCAGCATTCATCATCTGCTTACTGAAGAGCCCTTGGGCTCTGAATAACCAGCACAATACCCAGATACTACATGGAGGGCCTTGGGTGAGCCTCTGAGACTTGCTGACTTCAGGTGAGATTCAGCACATTACCAGCTGCTGTGGCTATGGGGAAAAATGCCTTCTGCTTGAGAAAATCAGAGGGAAAAGGAAAGGGGACTTTGTTGTGGACCTTAAGTACTACTGTGGCCATAGTGTGGTAGAGCACCAAGCTGGGTTTTGGGGTCCCTGATTCCAGGACTTGACTCTTGGATAGCAATTCTAGACCTACCCTGGGCCAGAGGGGAGCCCATTGCCCTGAAGGCTGAGTCCCAGGCCAGGCAGCATTCACTACAAGCTGACTTCAGAGACCTTGGGCCTTAAGGGAATACTGACAGTAGTCTGGCAGCATTCCTCATGGCCTGGGGTAGCGATGGCTATGGGTTGAGGCTCCTCTTACTTTAGAAGGGAGAGGGAAGAATTGGAAGAACTGCGTCTTGCGGTTTCAGTGCCAGCTCAGCTGCAATATGATAGAACAACAGGTAGACTTCTAATATTTCTCACCTTAGTCCCTGATTCACTGACGGCACTTCAGCAGCCACCTGGGGCGTGGGGGACATCACTGTCCTGAAGGGAAGGACACAGGCCTGGTTGGCTTTGCCACCTGCTGATAGTAGAGCCCCAGGGCCATAAGCAACCATAGGAAATAGCCCAGGAGTGGTTATAGCAGGCCTTGGGTGACACACTGCACTGTGCTGGCTTCAGGTCTGACCCAGCACAGCCATAGTGGTGGTGGCCACAAGGGTGCTTGTGTCACTCCAACTCCATCTGTGGGTGTCTCAGAACAGAGAGAAAGACTCTGTATGTTTGGGATAAAGTAAGACAAAAGAACGAGAGCCTCTGTCTGGTAATCCACAAATTATCCTGGATCATTTATCCAAGACTATAAAAGTCGTACCTCTATGAGTCGGAAAGAACCACAGCATTATTGGGCTCGGGGTGCCCTCTAAAAGAGATACAGTTTAAATCAAAACACCCAAGTTCATTCAAATATCTGGAAAGTCTTCCCAAGAAATATGGCTACAAGTAAGCCCAGACAGTGAAGACTACAATAAATACGTAACTCTTCAATGCCCAGAGACTGAAGAATATCTACTAGCATCAACGCCACCCAGAAAAACATGACCTCACCAAGTGAACTAAATAAGGCACCAGGGACCAATCCTAGAAAAACAGAGATATGTGAACTTTTAGACAGAGAATTCAAAATAGCAGTGTTGCGCAAACTCAAAGAAATTCAAGAAAATACGAAAAGGAATTTATAATTCTAGCAGATAAATTTAACAAAGAGATAAAATAATCAAAAAGAATCAAACAGAAATTCTGCATCTGAAAATTGCAATAGGCATACTAAAGAATGCATCAGAGACCTTAAAAAGAAAAATTAGATCAAGTGGAAGAAAGAATTAGTGAGCTTGAAGACAGGCTATTTGAAAATACACAGAGGAGACAAAAGAAACAAGAAATAAAAAACAAGCACACCTACAAGATCTATAAAATCTTAAAGAGGAGGTAGAGAAAGAGATAGGGGTAGAAAGTTTATTCAACAAGATCATAACAGAGAACTTCTGAAACCTAGTAAAGATGGCAATATCCAAGTACAAGAAGGTTATAGAACACCAAGCAAATTTAACCCCCCCCAAAAAAAAACTTCCTCAAGGCATTTAATAATCAAACTCCCAAAGGTCAAGGATAAAGAAAAGATCTTAAAAGCAGCAAGAGAAAAGGAAAAAAAATAACATACAAGGAGCTCCAATATGTCTGGCAACAGACTTTTCAGTGGAAAACTTAAAGGTCAAGAGAGAGTGGCATGATATATTTAAAGTGCCAAAGGAAAATAACTTTTACCCTAGAATAGTATATCTAGCAAAAATATCCTTCAAACATAAGGGAGAAATAAAGACTACCTCAGAAAAACAAAAGCTGAGGGATTTCAACAATACCAGACCTGTCCTACAAGAAATGCAAAAGAGAGTATTTCAATCAGAAAGCAAAGGACATTAATGAGCAATAAATAATCACATGAAGGTACAAAACTCACTGGCAGTAGTTAGTGCACAGAAAAACGTAGAATATTACAACACTGTAACTGGGATGTGTACACTACTGTTATTCTAAATAGAAAGATTAAATTATGAGCCAATCAAAAATAATAACTACAACTTTTCAAGACAAAGTACAATTAAATATAAATACAACAAAAAGTTAAAAAGCTGAGGAATGAAGTTAAGGTGCAGAGTTTTTATTAGTTTTCTTCTTGCTTGTTTCTTGATGCAAACAGTGTTAAGTTGTTATCAGGTTAAAATAATGGATTATAAGGTAGTATTTGCAAGCCTCATGGTAACTTCAAACACAAAACATAAAAAGCAAGAAACTAAATCATATCACCAGAGAAAATCACCTTCACTAGAGGAAGACAGGAAGAAAGGAAAGAAAGAAGAAAGAGAATGCCAGAAAACAAATAACAAAATGGCAAGAGTCAGTCTGTACTTATCAATAATAACACTAAATGTAAATGGACTAAACTCTCTGATCAAAAGACATACCATGGCAGAATGATTTTAAAAAATACAAGACCCATTAATCTGTTGTCTGCAAGAAACACACTGCACCTATAAAGACAAATATAGACTGGAAATAAATGGATGGAGAAAGATATTCCATGTAAATGGTAAACAAAAAGAGCAGGAGTTGCTATGCTTATAGCAGACTAAATAGATTGCTACACAAAAACTAGAAAAGACAAAGAAGATCACTATGTAATGATAAAGGGGTCAAATCAGCAAAAGGATATAACAGTTTAAAATATATATGCACCTGCCACTTGAACACCCAGATATGTAAATGAAATATTATTAAAGCTAAAAAGAGAGATAGGCCCCAATACAATAATAGCTGGAGACTTAAAAACCCTACTTCAATACCAGACAGATCTTCCAAACAGAAAATCACCACAGAAACATCAAACTTAATCTGCACTATAGACCAAATGAATCTAATAGATATTTACCAAAGATTTCATCCAAAAGCTGCAGAATACCTATTCTTTTCCTCAGCACATGGATCATTTTCAAGGATAAACCATATGTTAGGTCACAAAATCAGTCTTAAAACATTCAAAAAAACTGAAATAATATCACGAATCTTCTCTGATTACAATGAAATAAACTAAAATTTAATAACAAGAGGAAGTTTGGAAGCTATATATACGCATGGAAATTGAACAATATGTTCCTCAATGACCAGTGGATAAATGAAGAAATCAAGAAGGAAATAAAAAAAAAATCATGAAACACATGATAATGGGAACACAGCATACCAAAACTTAGGGGATACAGCAAAAGCAGTACTAAGAGGGAATTTTATAGTTATGAGTGCCCATATCAAAAAAGAGGAAAAACTTCAAATGAACAATCTGATGGTGCATCATAAGAACTAGAAAAGCAAGAGAAGGCCAAACCCAAAACTAGTAGAAGAAAAGAAATAAAGAATGGAGCAGAAATAAATGAAATAGAAATAAAAAAAACTCAAAAGATCAATGAAATTAAAAGTTGGTTTATTGAAAGTTCAACAAAACTAACAAACTTTTAGCCAGACTAAGATAGAAAGAGAGAACACACAAATAAATAAAATCAGCAATGAAAAAAGAAGACATTACAACTGATACTGCAGAAATTGAAAGGATCATTAGTGGCTACTATGAGTAACTACATCCCAATAAACTGGAAAATCTAGATAAATGAAAAAATTCCTAGATTCATACAACCTACCAAGATTGAACCAGGAAGAAATCCAAAACCTGAACAGACCAAAAACACATAACAAGATTGCAGCCATGATAAAAAGTCTTCTGGTAAAGAAAATCCCTGGATGTGATGGCTTCATTGCTGAATTCTGCCAAACATTTAAAGAACTAAAACCAATCATATTCAAACTATTCCAAAAAGTAGAGGAACAGGGTATACATCCTAACTAATTCTATGAAGCCAATATTTCCTGATACCCAAATCAGAAAATGACACATCAAAAAAAGAATATTACAGGCCAAGATCACTGATAAATATTGATTCGGAAAACCTCAACAAAATAATACCAAACTGAATTCAACAATACATTAGATCATTCATCATGATCAAGTGGGATTTATCACTGGGATGCAAGGATTTTTCAACATATGCAAATCAATCAAGGTGATACATTATATCAACAGAAGGAAGAACAAAACTTGTACGATCATTTCAGTTGATGCTGAAAAAGCATTTGATAAAGTTCATCATCTCATCTCTTCATGATAGAAATCGTCAAAAAATTGGTATAGAAGAAATATAACTCAACATAGTAAAAGTCATATATGACAGGCCCACAGCTAGTATTACACTGAATAGGGGAAAAATCAGAGCCTTTCCTCTTAGATCTGGAACATGACAAGAATGCCCATTTTCACCACTGTTGTTTAACATAGTACTGAAAGTCTTAGCTAGAGTGACTAGACAAGAGAAAAAAGTGAGGGGCATCCAAATTGGAAATGAAGAATGCAACTTATGTTTCTTTGCAGATAATATGATCTTAGATTTGAAGAAAACTAAAGAAAACACCACAAAACTACTCAAACTGATAAACAAATTCAGTCAAGTTGCAGGATACAAAATCAACATAGGAAAATCAGTAGCATTTCTATATAAAAACAGTGAACAATCTGAAAAAGAAATAATGAAAATACCCTCATTTACAATAGCCACAAATAAAATGAAATAACTAGGAATTAACCATAAAAGTGAAAGATCTCTATAATGACAACTATAAAACAATGAGAGAAATTGAACAAGACACAAAAAATTGGAAAGATATTCTATGTTCATGAACTGAAAGAATCAATATTGTTAAAATGTCCATACTACTCAAAGCAATCCACATATTCCATGCAATTTTTATAAAAATACAAATGACTTCTTCACAGAAACAGAAAAAGCAATTCTAAAATTTATATGGAACCACAAAAGACCCAGAGTAGCCAAAGCTATCCTGAGCAAAAAGAACAAAACTGGAGGAATGACATTACATGACTTCAAATTATACTAAAGGGCTACAATAACCAAAATAGCATGGTACTGGCATAAAAACAGACACATAGACCAATGGAACAGAATAGAGAACCCA
This sequence comes from Pan paniscus, assembly GCF_029289425.2. Lineage (NCBI taxonomy): Eukaryota > Metazoa > Chordata > Mammalia > Primates > Hominidae > Pan > Pan paniscus. The sequence continues at coordinate 94,276,290 of NC_073254.2, read as the reverse complement.
GAAACAAGTCCACACACCTACTGTGAACTCATTTTTTGACACAGGTGCCAAGATTACACGCTGGAGAAAAGACAGTCTCTTCAATGAATGGTGCTGGGAAAACTGGATATCCATAGGCAAAGACATGAAACTTGACTCCTGTCTCTCATCATATATGAAAATCAAATCAAAATGAATTAAACAATTAAATCTGAGACCTCAAACTATGAAACTACTACAAGAAAACACTGGGAAACTCTCCAGGACATAGTCTGTGCAAAAATTTCCTGAGCAATACCCTACAAGCACAGGCAACCAAAGCAAAAATAGACAAATGGGATCACATCAAGTCAACAATCTTCTGCACAGCAAAGGATACAATCAACAAAGTGAAGATACAACCCACAGAAAGTGAGAAAAGATTTGCAAACTACACATCTGAGAAGGTATTAATAATCAGAATATATAAGGAGTTCAAACAACTGTAAAAAAATGGAACAATCCAATCAAAAAGTAGGCAAAATATTTGAATAGACATTTATCAAGACCTACGAATGGCAATCAGGCATATGAAAATGTGCTCAACATCACTGATCATCAGAAAAATGCAAGTCAAAGCTACAATGAGATATAATCACACACCAGTTAAAATGGCTTATATCCAAAAGACAGGCAATTACAAATGCCAGTGAGGATCTGGAGAAAAGAGAACACTTGTACACCGTTGGTGAGAATGTAAATTAGTACAATCGCTATGGAAAACACTTTGGAATTTCCTTTAAAAGCTAAACATTGAGCTAGCATATGATCCAGCAACACCACTGCTGTGTATATACCTAAAAGAAAGAAAAGCAGTATATTGATGAGATAGCTGCACTGCCATGCTTGTTGCAGCACTGTTAACAATAGTCAAGATTTGGAGGCAACCTGTGCCCATCAACAGATGAATATATAAAGAAAATGTGGTACATACACACAATGGAGTACTATTCTGCCATAAAGAAGAATGAGATCCAGTGATGTGCAAGAACATAGATGGAACTGGAGATCATTATGCTACGTGAAATAAGCTAGGCACAGAAAGATAAACATCACGTGTTCTCACTTATTTGTAGGATCTAAAAATTGAAACAATTGAACTCATGGACACAGAGTGTAGAAGGAGGGTTACCAGAGACTGGGAAGGGTAGTAGGGGGCTGGGTGAGTAGAGATGGGGATGGATAATGGGTATTAAAAAATAGAAAAAATGAATAAGACCTACCATTTAATAGCATAATAGGGTACCTATAGTCAATAAGTTAATTGTACATTTTAAAATTACTTAAAGGGTGTAATTCGATTGTTTGTAACTCAAAGGATAAATGCTTGAAGGAATGGACACCATATTTTCCATGATATGCCTATGTCACAATGCATGTCTGTATTAAAACATCTAATGTACCCCATAAATATATATGCCTACAGACCCCGAAAAATAAAAAATAACAGTAAAATGAGAAAGGAGAATGGAGACATAACAATCAAGACCACAGAAATACAAAGAATCATCACAGGCTACTATGAACAACTATATCCCAAAAAATTTGAAAACCTAGAAGAAATACATAAATTCCTGGACACATACAACCTACCAAGATTAAACCAGAAGAAATGGAAAACCTCAGCAAACCAGTAATAAGTTCCAAAACTGAAGCCATAATAAAAAAGTCACCCATCAAAGAAAATCCTAGGACCTGATGCCTTTACTGCTGAATTTTACCAAATATTAAAAGAATAACTAATAGCAATTCTAGTTAAACTTTTAAAAAATGAAGAAGGAATACTTCCCAACTCATTCTATGAGGCCAGCACTACGCAGATACCAAAACCAGAAAAGGACACAATAAAAACAAGAAAACTACAGGCCAATATTCATAATGAACATCGATGTAAAAATCTCAACAAAATATCAGCAAGCCTAATTTAAGTAAGTATTAAAAAGATCACTCATTGTGACTAAGTGGGATTTATCTCAGAGATGCAAGGATAGTTCTACATAAGCAAATCAATAAACATGATACATCACATTAATTGAATCAAAAACAAAAGCCATATAAGCATTTTAACAGATGCTGAAAAGAGATTCAATAAAACTCAAAATCTCTTTATTATAAAAACCTTCAACAAACTGGGTTAGAAGACATATTTCAAAATAATAAGGGCCACATATGACAATCTCATAGTTAACATTGCAATGAATGGAAGGAAATTGATAACTTTTGCTCTAAGATCTGGAACAGGACAAGGGTGCCTGCTTTCATAACTTTTTCAACATAATACTGGCAATCCTAACCAGAGCTTGAATCTGGCTATTTCTTTGTGACCTATGTTCCCGGACATATATTTTCTTTTCAACAATGTCTTGTCTAATCTGCAGGCAATTTATGCCTTGAGTTGTTAAATTACTGTTATCATATTTTTCAGTTCTAGAATTTACATTGGGTATTTCCTAATTGCTTCCACTTCTCTGCCTAATTTTCAGACTTGCCTTTGAATTCTTTGAACATATTAATCATAGTTATGTTTAAATAACTGCCTGATAATAATATTATCTGAATTATCTGAGTCACTTTCTATTTTTATTGTTTTTCTATGGTTTGCTTTATTAATTCCCTGTTTTGTCATCTGTCTAGTTATTTTTTATTGAATGCCAAACATTGTATGTAAAAAACTAGGTAATTTTAGTCTTGAAATTATTTTATTTCTGCCTCAGAGGGTTTACAAGAGACAACGCATGTTAAAAAGGATATGGAGAAAAGGGAACTCTTATACACTATTGCTTAGAATGTGAATTCATACATTTATTATGGAAAACATTTTAGAGCTTCTTCAAAAGATTAAAAATAGAACTACCATGTGATCCGGCAACCTCACAGCAGGGCATATATCCAAAGAAAATAAAATTAGTAAGTTAAAAAGATATCTTCACTACCATGTTCATTGCAGCATTATTCACAATAGCCAAGATAATGAATCAACCTAAGTGTCCATCAACAGATAAATCAACAAAGAAGTTGTGGCACATATATACATTATGGAATACTATTCAACCTTTAAAAAAAAGAAATCTTGTTATTTGTGACAACATAGATAAACCTGGAAGACATCATGTTAAGTGAAATAAGTCTTGCAAAAAAGGACAAATACCAGTGATCTTACTTGCAGAGTATAAAATATGAACACATAGAATCAAAGAGTAGAATAGTTGTTATCAGCGGTAGGGAAAAGGTAAGAGTCTTCTAGAGATATTGGTCAAAGGATACAAAATTTCAGTTAGACAGGAGGAATAAGTTCACAAAATCTTTGTACAACGTAGTGACTATAGTTAATAACAATGTATTGTACTCTTGAAACTTGCTAACAGAGAAGATTCTAAGTGTTCTCACCACAAATAATAAGTATACAAGGTAATGCATATGCTAAGTAGCTCAACTGAGCCATTCCCCAGTGTATACTTACTTCAGAACATCATTTTGGATATGGTTAATATATACAATTTTCAAAACCAAAAATATTTTTAGTGACTCCAAACTCTTTATTCAGTGGGCTTTCCTCACTGGGCTATACAAAAAACTGTTCCAGAAGACTTAATTATGCGAACATAGCAATTAGGGTACTTCTTATCCTTCAGCAGTATAGAGAACTCCAACATTTGGGGAAAAGGGCATCTTGTACAACCTCCACGGAACAGAAGCTTATCTGAGAGCAGCAGGTTTAATGTTCATTTTTGAAACCTATTTTCAAAGTAACTTAGAGTTTACTTTAAATAAATATTCTATCTAAAATGGTTTCCAAAATTTGTATTATCCTTATTTGTTTTACACATTGACCAAAAATAGCCATAAAATCTGTCACTGAGAAGTACTTCTAGCATAAGAGTTGTGGCAAGTTAAATAATTTTTATATCTAGCTGTTATGTTTTAGCTGCATATTTAATAGATAAATATTACATTGATATATGAATATATTATGTACATATTTGCATATATATGCAAATATACATATATATCCTATATATTCTATTTGTATTTTCTTATCAGATGCATTTGTTTAAGAATATTTTTTAGATTTTGTCAAACTCTTCCAAAAGCACTTATATTGTTGATAGGCTGGCAGGCATTATTCACGCCTGGAATAGCTCCTCAAACATGAAATACTTTGGTACTGAGCTCTCCTATGTGATATGTTTCTACTTTCAGAAGTTATGCCAGGAAGACTAAGCCTGGCTGTAGGCATGGTATACCTATATGGCCATAGCTACAATTTTTCTCCCTTGGCTCTACTATTCAGAATAAGTACTATATTTATAAAGATTCTGGTTGGTTATAACATCAGATTGGGGGAAAAAGTTCAAACCCAAGTAATGCAGTTAGTTTTTCTCTAACTCATATATATAGCTAGCAGCCCCTAACCCTGGCTAACTTGGATATACGTGGGATCTTGGCATGAGATGTGGCTGAATTATTGTATTAAATTCATTCCCACCACTGTCAGCAAAATATCATAACACATGCCCCACAGACATAGGTTACTGCCATTTTCACATATAAAATAGAACACATTTAAAGTCATCTCTTTTGCTTAAAAAGAACTGGGTGTATAGAGCCCATAATTCCATTTTCATGCTACATCTATTAATTAGTGCCAGTCACCATCCAAGCCCAGTAGCTAGCTGGGAAAACTGATTCTGTGAACTTCTATAATATCACTAAAAAATGTCTTACACAATTAATCAAGGAAAAACTTTTAAGATATCTTAATCTTTGCCATACTACTTCCTCATTTCTTTAATTCTAGAGCTTTAATGATGATAATAGCTTATGATTATTCTAAAAATATCCTAGATTTTTTAAATGTTTAAATTCCAAAATGTTGGAACTGAATTATAGAAACTAATGAAATGTTGTTACTAGCTTCTTAAAAAGTTTCTCCTCTCTGAAAATAGAGAAATTTTCTTAATTAAGTGGGCCTATAGTTTTGTGTATATTTTTAAATGCTAAACTTAGCAGTGGTAGTACCATCTAAAATTAGCTTGAATTAAGATAAAATGTCTTAGTATCATAAACAGTTAAAATCCAAATTAATGAAAATGATTTTCAATTAAATGAATGACTTTCCAATAAGTTCAGAAAAAAATTAATTTTTCATAATTCTGCTACATTTAAAGAAACTGTTTTATTTTCCATGTGGTTTTCAAAACAATTTATCATTTTATCAATTTATCATTTTATCATCAATAATTATATAGTTTATTATAATCTGTTTTACTGGAAAACCTCTGTTAAAAGTTTCATTATTAATATAATGAAAAATACCTAAATTAAAAATGACAGACTGATGAACAGTATGAAAGAATAAACTAGGTATTATTTACATAAATTAAACTGCTTAACATACATTAAATATACTTGCTAACTTAGACAAAAGTCAAATAGTAACTTACGTTTTTCCTTTTCTGTCATTCAGCATTGATTCAAACCATTCAATATCATTTTGTGTAAGCAGCTGAAGGAACTTAACAGCAATACAAAACAAACTCTTAGCTTTCTTCATGATGAAATTATGAATAAACAAGTAATTAAATGAGTTCTGGGATATACTGGTAATCTGAGAACTCTTAGTCTAACGAAACCAGTTTGGTTAACACTCAGTAACCACATTTTACACCAGCATAATATCCCTTTAGGTATACATGGTTACTGTTCACACAACACATGGATGTAAACTTAAAATTCAAGAATTTCTAAGACAATCGTTCTAAAATGTATTACAAAGAAAAATAAGATTGCCTTCCAACTATTCAGAAACAAAAGCCCAAAAGAATTGAGAGTTATTTTAGAGAGACTACTTAATCATGATGAAAAAAAATCTAGGCTGGGCACGGTGGCACACACCTGTAATCCCAGCACTTTGGGAGGCTGAAGCAGGTGGATCACTTGAGGCCAGAGTTCCAGACCAGACTTGTTGCCAACATGGTGAGACCCCATTTCTACTAAAAATACAAAAATTAACAAGGCATTATGGTGCATGCCTGTAATCCCAACTACTCGGGAGGCTGAGGCACAAGGATCACTTGAACCTGGGAGGCAGAGTTTGCAGTGAGCTGAGATTGCATCACTGCACTCCAGCCTGGGCAACAGAGTGAGACTCCATCAGAACAAAACAAAAAAAAGAGAAAAGAGAGAAAAGAAAGAGAGAGAGAGAGGAAAGGAGGGAAAGGGAGAGGAGGGGAGAGGAGGGAGAGAGGGATGAAGGAAGGAAGGAAGGAAGGAAGGAAGGAAGGAAGGAAGGAAGGAAGGAAGGAAGGAAGGAAGGAAGGAAAGGGAAGGGAAGGGAAGGAAGGGAGGGAAGGGAAGGAAGGGAAGGAAGGAAGGAAGGGAAGGAAGGAAGGAAGGGAAGGGAAGGAGGGAGGGGGAAGGAAGGAAAGAGAGAGAAAGAGAAAGAAAAGAAAATAAAAGAAAAAAGAAAAGATGGATGGATAGAAGGAAGGAAAAAGGAAGGAAGGATAAAAGGAAGGAAAGAGGGAGGGAGGGAAGGAAGAGGAGGAAGGGAGGGAGGGAGGAAGGAGGAAGGGAGGGAGGAAGCAAAGAGGAAGGGAGGAAGGAAGGAGAGCAAAAGAAAGAAAAAAGATGGATGGATGGAAGGAAGGAAGGAAAGGAAGGAAAAAGAGAAGAAAAAAGGATGGAAAGAAACAAAACTTGGGCCAGCTCTGACGGATACCTATAACATAACATTATAGCATCATTTGTATGCTAGATGCCACAAAGGTATTTCCTCTTTGGAAACAGACATGGTTTAAAGCCATATACCAAAAAATTTTAAATGGTTGAAATGTTTTAAATTATGAAAGAGCGGACTAAGATTAAGAAACCAAGAAAGTTAATTCCCAGATTGATTGATGATACGAAGTCAAGTATTTGTCAATGAAATTAAAAGTTGCAAAAGAGTGTAAAGATATTTTAAAAGATTAAAATTTTCAGAAAAAAAAACAACACCCTGAAACTTGTGTAATTGGGAAGTAGTGCATGGTGGAAAATTATGCAATCATTAAACCCATGCTCACATAGCAGTATCTTGAATTAGTAGTAAAAAATGCTCACAGAGAATACGTAATGACAAAAATTTTTCATGATATAATAACTAATGTAAAAAATCAAAGTATATAACTATTTTGTAAGATTTCAATCTTAATATAATGGTGAAAATGTATTCTTTGACTACTCAATATCCATCCAGTATTTGGGAAATTTTCTCCCTTTTACTTCCTGGTGAGAGGCAAGAGTGACCTTCAAAATTTAGGAGCCAATACTCCTTTTCCCAAATTCCTTTACAGTTAAGGCATAGACACGGAAATTAGTCTATGCTATTGTCGAAGACTGGCTCAAGAGCTACTATCCAAAGAGGTAAAATCAGGGAGTATTGTGTCTGGCAGCAGCAAGAAACAGTTCCTCCTACTAAACAGGTTCTGGGTTTGGGCTATTTTCCCTGGCTGCTTAGTAAACCTGACTCTCCTGACTTCTCCAAAATTCTCTAAACTATCCAATATTTACTTAATACATTATTTTCCTATTTAATTAAAACAGAATCAGCTTCTATTGCTTACAATTAAGAACCCTGACTTAGAGTGATATTTACCAAATTGTTAAGGATAATTTATCTGAAAGGTCTTTGAGTTATTTTGGATTTATTCTTTATACTCAAGTTTACTGCCCATGTAAATATAGTTTATTTTGTAATTAGAATAAGAAATATTGTTTTTTAAATCAGAGCATTCTTTGGTGTTTAGTGAATTTAATGGAATATGGTTTATGTAGCCAGTGGTGTGGTAGAGCTGACTGGTATCAGATCACAAGAGCCAATTGTACATAACTCTTCCCAAGAATTTCTAAGACAGTAGTTCTTTCTGTGATGGTACATTAGGAGTTTGAAATCAGACATGGTGGGAGTACTTATATGATGGAAAGTGGCATGGCTTTCTTTTTTCCCTGGAGACCTTTTTTAAAAAATATCCTGGCCTTTTTGACCCTCACAGAGCTAGCTGTTAAACATTTATCAGCACACTATTGTATTTAGCCCTAAATATCTTTCAACTCTTATTCTATCACCAAATTCCTTAAAAGTTACAAGACTGTTTTTTGTTTGTTTGTTTGTTTTTTTGCCGGAGTCTTTTGCTTCTGTAAGCTCAGTGACTCTCAGGATGTTTCAGCTCTGAATAGTCCTCATCAAAATGGCTTAATACTTTACTACACAATGTATGGCCCATAAAATAGTATCAGAATCACCTAAAAATGTGTTCAAAATATAGGGTCTTGAGTTCTTACCCAGCAACACTGAATCCAAATCTTCATTTTAGCAAGATCCTCAAGGGATTCATATTTATATTAATATTTGAGAAACAGTAAGCCCAACAATTATGGTTTTTCTTACGTAGGCAGAAATATGGAGAAAGACGAGAACAGTACTAATTTATTGACTCAAGAATGTTAAGGTCTTGGGATACCTTGTCTACAACTCTTTTGGTCTTCCCTTCAAGGTAACACATGAACCACAGAAACTCTAAGCCTCTCTAAGCAATTGTCACATATCCAAGAGGAAAAGAATTTCTTCATGTATCTGTATCATTTTATCACCACCTCCAAGATATTGGCCCTCAGCTACTTTTGGCCAGAATTGAATCACATGCACATTTCCAAGGCCAGGCTAGAAAATCAGGTATCTAGCATTATCATTCTATGTTATGGCAGGAAAGTGAGTCCTGCAGGCAATATTAAAGAGAAAGAAAAATTGCTATTGTAGAGGTTACCACAGTATCCACCAAATGAAATGAACTTTTCATTTCCTACACCATAGACAGAACGCTACCAGTCCCTTCACACATATATCCATGGAAAATGCCATTAATCAATCACTTCACTCCTGCCTATGGAGCCTGGAAGCAATTACCCATAATTAATTTCAACACAATAACCCTGGATATAAACTGAGTTAGAAAAAGCAGAAGCAGTGTTATTATCATCAATTAAGAACCTCTATAGTGCTTCTTTCTATTCACTTTATCAGCGTATTTCATTTAGTGTCTAATATACATACTATTCTGAGCATCTCTAAGCAATTTTCACATATCCAACACAAAAAGGTTTTTTTTCATATATCTCCATCTTTTTATCACAACCTCCAAGATATTGACCTTCAGCTTCTTTTGGCCACAATTGAATCTATGCACTGGGGGAAAATCATTTACCTGATTTATCATGGTTTAATTTATACACATATGAGAAAAACATATTATTTTATATTTATTATTACAAAAATGGTATTATTCTTATAAAATAGAAAATACCTGGGATTCTTAATTTTCAAGATCAAAAAGAGTATGACAATTTACCTTTAAATTTGCACAACAAATTAACCTGATGTTAAAACAGAAGTGAAGCCATAAACTAGAAGAGGTATGATGTAAAAATATTTTTGAATACTTAACCTAGACTATGAAAAACAGTCTCAGAGACTGTTATACATTACTATGGAAGTATAATAATATTCATGTTATTGGAGTCTCAGGGAAGAAGAGAAAAAGGAGCTGAAAGAATCAACAAAGAATTAATGATTGAAAATTTCCCAGATTTGGAAAAAGACACAAATCTACAGTTTTAAGAAGGTGAATGACTGGAAAAAGAAAGAAAAGAAAAGGAAAGAAAAGAAAAGAAAGAGAAAGAGAAAGAGAGAAAGAAAGGGAGAAAGAAAATAAAATAATTCCCTTTTTTTGTTGTGTCTCTGCCAGGCTTTGGTATCAGGATGATGCTGGCCTCATAAAATGAGTTAGGGAGGATTCCCTCTTTTTCTATTGATTGGAATAGTTTCAGAAGGAATGGTACTAGTTCCTCCTTGTACCTCTGGTAGAATTTGGCTGTGAATCCATCTGGTCCTGGCCTTTTTTTGGTTGGTAAGCTATTAATTATTGCCTCAATTTCAGAGCCTGTTATTGGTCTATTCAGAGATTCAACTTCTTCCTGGTTTAGTCTTGGGAAAGTGTATGTGTAGAGGAATTTATCCGTTTCTTCTAGATTTTCTAGTTTACTTGCGTAGAGGTGTTGACAGTATTCTCTGATGGTAGTTTGTATTTCTGTGGGATTGGTGGTGATATCCCCTTTATCATTTTTTATTGTGTCTATTTGATTCTTCTCTCTTTTCTTCTTTATTAGTCTTGCTAGCAATCTGTCAATTTTGTTGATCTTTTCAAAAAACCAGCTCCTGGATTCATTGATTTTTTGAAGGGATTGTTGTGTCTCTATCTCCTTCAGTTCTGCTCTGATTTTAGTTATTTCTTGCCTTCTGCTAGCTTTTGAAAGTGTTTGCTCTTGCTTTTCTAGTTCTTTTAATTGTGATGTTAGGGTGTCAATTTTAGATGTTTCCTGCTTTCTCTTGTGGGCATTTAGTGCTATAAATTTCCCTCTACACACTGCTTTAAATGTGTCCCAGAGATTCTGGTATGTTGTGTCTTTGTTCTCAGTGGTTTCAAAGAACATCTTTATTTCTGCCTTCATTTCGTTATGTACCCGGTAGTCATTCAGGAGCAGGTTGTTCAGTTTCCATGTAGTTGAGCAGTTTTGAGTGAGATTCTTAATCCTGAGTTCTAGTTTGATTGCACTGTGGTCTGAGAGACAGTTTGTTATAATTTCTGTTCCTTTACATTTGCAGAGGAGTGCTTTACTTACAACCATGTGGTCAATTTTGGAGTAAGTGCAGTGTGGTGCTGCGAAGAATGTATATTATGTTGATTTGGGGTGGAGAGTTCTGTAGATGTCTATTAGGTCTGCTTGGTGTGAAAAGAAAAGAAAAGAAAAGAAACCCGGCTAGATGCAGTGGCTCACACATGTAATACGAGCACTTTGGAAGGCCAAGGCAGGTCAATCGGTTGAGCCCAGGAGCTTGAGACCAGCCTAGGCAACTTGGCAAAACCATATATCTACAGAAAAATACAAAAATGAGCTGGGTGTGGTGACATGTGCCTGTATTCCCAACTACTTGGGAGGCTGAGGCAGGAGAATTGCTCGAACCTGGGAGGCGGAGGTTGCAGTGAGCCAAGGTAGTGCCACTGTACTCCAGCCTGGGCCACAGAGCAAGACTCTGTCAAAAAAAAAAAAAAAAAGGAAAAGAAATGAAAAGACAAGAAACATATCCATATCACACTACGTCATATAGAAACGTGCGAAAAAAAAAAAAGAAACAAGAAAAAAATCTTGAAAGCAAGGTGAGAGAAATGTCTTACACAACAAAAATAGTAATAATTAAGGCCAGGTGCAGTGGATCACACCTGTAATCCGAGCACTTTGGGAGGCTGAGATGGGCAGATCATGAGCTCAGGAAATCGAGACCATCCTGGCTAACATGGTGAAACCCCGTCTCTACTAAAAATACAAAAAAAAAAAAAAATTAGCCGGGCGTGGTGGCAGGCGCCTGTAGTCCCAGCTACTCAGGAGGCTAAGGCAGGAGAATGGCGTGAACCTGGGAGGCAGAGTTTGCAGTGAGCCGAGATTGCACCACCGCACTCCAGCCTGGGGGACAGAGCGAGACTCTGTCTCAAAAATAATAATAATAGTAATAATTAAAAAGGCAATTTTCATCAGAAACCATGGAGGCCAGATGAAAGTAACACAGCATTTTTCAAGAGCTGAAAGAAAAGAATTGTCAAACCAGAATCGTATCTCCAGTGAATACAGTACATCCAGTGAATGATGGAGAAATCTAGACATTCTTAGATGAAGAAAAACTAGGAAAATTTGTCATCAGCAGACCTTAATTAAAAGAATGAGTAAAAGAAGTTATCTAAACACAGAGAAAATAATAACAAAGAATTTTGGAACATCAGCAAGGAATAAAAAATCAAAAGAGTAAAAAATATAAGTAAATATATTTCCCTTCTCCTCTTGAGTTTCCTAAATTATGTTTGGCAGTTGAAGCAAAATTACAACACTGTCTTATGTGGTTTCAATTAATGTATAGGAATATTTACATGATTCTATTAAAAATGAGAAAGTAAAGCAACAGAAAGGGAGATGTCTACAATTCACTATAGTTTGTAAAATGATGATACAATAGATAGTGATAAGTTATGTATATATGGTATAATAACTAAAAACAACTGGAAAAGCTGTAGAAAGAGATACACTGAAATACACTATATATATCTAAAAATGGAACTCTACAAAATGTTCAAATAACCCAGAAGAAGTCAGAAAAAATAAAACAGACAAATGAAAAACAAAGAGAAATAGAACACCAAAATTAAAATGACAGACTAAAGCCTAACATATAATTACCTACATAAATGTCCTTTGTATATCAATTAAAAGACAGAGACTGGCAGAGTGAATTGAAAAACATGACCAGTTGTATGTTGTCTATAAGAAATTCACTTTAACATAATGATACTGGCAACTTGAAAGTAAAAAGATGGAAAAGGATATATCATGCAAACATTATTTATATTAAAGCAAGAATAGCTACACTAATATTAAATAAAGTAGATTTCAAAGCAAATTATCAGAGACGTTATGGTAAAAAAGGCAGTATAACAAGAAGACAAGCAATCCTGCATTTGTATGCTCCAAACAAAAGAGCTACAAAATAGGTAAAGAAACACTGATATAACTAAAAACAAGAATAGCCAAATCAATAATTGTAGATGGAGACCTCAACACCCTGTCAGAAATTAATGGAACTAGGCAGAAAATCAACAATAATGTAGAAGAACTGAACAACGCCATCAACCATAAGAATATAATTGATATTTATAGAAGACTCCACAGAACATATATCAAGATAGACAAAATCCTGGGCCTTAACATAGTTAGTTAAAATAATTGAACTCATATAGAGTGTGTACTCCAGCCACAATGTAATCAAACTAGAAATCAGTATCAAAAGAAGATTCCCAAAATCTTGGAAACAAAATTATATACTTCTAATAACCATGTGAGAAAGAGGAAGTCTCAACGGAAATTTTAAAATTACATTAAATTGAATGAAAAGGAAAAATGCAATGTATCAAATTTTGTGAGACACAGCTAAAGCAATGCTGAGAAGAAAATATATATCACTAAATGCCTACTGGATTACTCTGGTCTGAACTCAGATCATGTAGGACTTTAATCATTGAACAAACGAACCCTAATTCTAAACAAAATTAGAAAATAGAAAACATCTCAAATCAACACTCTAAGTTCCTGCCTCCAAAGATGAAAGAATAAGCAGAAGAAAGACAGTAATGAAGAGCAGAAAACACTGAAATTAAAAACAGAAAAAAAGAAAATCAAAGAAAGAAAGAGTGGTTATTTGAAAATAACAATAAAATTAATCCTCAACAAGACTGACAAAGAAAAAGAGAAGACAGAAATGATCATAATCAGGAATGAAAAAGTACATTATTACAGACTTGGATACATCAAAAGGGTAATAATGAAATACTGTGAACAACTCTAACTCATGAATTTGACAAATTTGTTAAAATAGACCAATTATTTGAAAAACACAAACTCCACAACTTACCCGATTTAAAAAACAGATACTTTGATTAGTTCTAAAATACTTAAGGAAATTAAATTAATAAGTTTAAAACTCCCCCCAAAAAAGAAATCTCCAGTACAAGATGATTTTGGAAAATCCTACGAACTGTTCAGGTAATTAACACCAATTCTACATAATCTCTTCCAGAAAATAGAATAGAAGGGAATATTTCCCAATTCATTTTATGAAGCTAGTATTTCCCTGATACCAAAATCAGAAAAAAGGCAAAGAAGCAACAAACTATAGAACAATATCACTCATGAATATAGATGCAAAACTCCTTAGCAAAATGCAGGAAATGTAATTCAGCAATATATAAAAAAAAATTACCATGATCGAATGAGATTTACTTGAGCTGGTTCAATACTAAAGAATCAGTTACTGTAATCTACCATACAGGCTAAAGAAGAAAAATAACAATTAAATAAATTGAAGCAGAAAAGTATTTGACAAAATTCATCACTCATTCATGGTTAAAAACTTTCACATTCCTCAGTTTGACAAATAATATCAACATAAAACTTACAGTGCCATTATATTATACTTAATGATGAAAGACTGAATGCTTTCCCCCTAATACTGGGAACAAAGCAGAGATGCCTGATCCCACTATTTCTTACTCAACATAGTGCTGGAAGTCTTAGCCAGTGTAATAAAGCAACAAAAGGATGTGAAAGACACATAGATCAGTAAACAAGAAAAACAAAAACTCTCCCTTTTTGCAGATGACATGATTGTCTGTGTAGAAAATCCCAAGAAAGCTATCAAAAAAATCTAGAAAAAATGAATTTAGAAGTTTGCAGAATACAAGATAAACATTAAAAATTGATTACATTTCTATGTAATAGCAATGATTACATGGATGCTAAAATTAAACATACAACATAATTTAAAATTAGTCAAAAAATGAAATACTTAGGGGTAAATCTAACAAGACATGTATAGGACATGTAAAAATTACAAAATACTGATACAATAAATAAAAGATCTAAACAAACAGAAAGACACACAGTGTTCATGAATTGGAAGACACCATACAGAAAATATGTCAGTTCTCTCCAAATTGACATAAAGGTTTAACACAATTCCTAACAAAGTAACAGCAAGATTTTCTGTAGATGTAGACAAGATAATTCTAAAATTTTTATATAGAAAACTGAAATAGCTAAAATGAGGGAGGGAAACATAGATCAATGGACTAGAATAAAGAACACAGAAACAGACCTACACAAATATGCCGTCTTTAATGGAGAAAGAACAGCCTTTTCAACAAATAGTGTTGGAGCAACTGGATATGCATACGTAAAAAAGTGAAACTTATGTCTCACACCTAAGAAAGAAATTAACTCAAAATGAATCATTCACTTAATCGTAAAATGTACAACTATAAAACTTGCATTAAAAAACAAAAGAAAATTTGAGATCTAGGGATTAGCAGGGTTTTTAGCTTTGACACCAAAAGCACTACCCATAGAACAAATTCTGATAAATTGAACTTCTTCAAATTAAGTATTTCTGATCTGCAAAAAGCCCTAGTAAAAGAATGAAAATGAAAACTATAGATAGGGAGAGAATATTTGCAAACCATATATCCAACAAAAGAACAATATCAGAATATAAAATGAACTCCCAGAGTTGCTTCCAAGATGGACAAATAGGAACAGCTCCAGTCTGCAGCTCCCAGCGAGATCGACACACAAGACTGGTAACTTCTGCATTTCCAACTGAGTTACCTGGTTCATCTCATTGGGACTGGTTGGACAGTGGGTGCAGCCCACAGAGGACAAGTTGAAGCACGGCAGGGCATCACCTCAACCAGGAAGCACAGGGGTTGGGGAATTTCCCTTTCCCAGCCAAGGGAAGCCGTGACAGACTGTACCCAGAGAAACAGCATACTCCTGACTAAATATTGTGCTTTTCCAACAGTCTTAGCAACCAGCAGACCAGGAGATACCCTCCCGTGCCTGGCTCAGCAGGTCCCACGCCCACGGAGCCTTGCTCATTGCTAGCGCAGCAGTCTGAGCTCAATCTGTGATGCTGCAGCTTGACTAGGGGAGGGGCATCCGCCACTGCTGAGGCTTGAATACCTCAGAGTGTAAACAAAGAGGCCCGGAAGCACGAACTGGATGGAGCCCACTGCAGCTCAGCAAGGCCCATTGCCTCTATACATTCCACCTCTGGGGGCAGGGCATAGTAGAAAAAAAGTCAGCAGACAGCTTCTTCAGATTTAAATGTCTCTGTCTGATGGCTCAGAAGAGAGCAGTGGTTCTCTCAGCACGGCGTTCGAGTTCCAAGAACAGAAAGACTGCCTCCTCAAGTGGGTCCCTGACCCCCGTGTAGACTGACTGGGAAACACCTCCCAGTAGGGGCTGACAGACACCTCAAACAGGCAGGTGTCCCACTGGGATGAAGCTTCCAGAAGAAGGATCAGTCAGCAATATCTGCTGTTCCGCAGCCTCCACTGTGATACCCAGTCAAACAGGGTCTGAAGTGGACATCCAGCAAATGCCAACAGACC
This sequence comes from Pan paniscus, assembly GCF_029289425.2. Taxonomy (NCBI): domain Eukaryota; kingdom Metazoa; phylum Chordata; class Mammalia; order Primates; family Hominidae; genus Pan; species Pan paniscus. The sequence continues at coordinate 94,260,187 of NC_073254.2, read as the reverse complement.
TGCAGCTGAGGGGTCTGACTGTTAGAAGGAAAACTAACAAACAGAAAAGAATAGCATCAACATCAACAAAAAGGACATCCACACCAAAACCCCATAGGTCACCAACATCAAAACCCAAAGGTAGATAAAACCAAAGATGGGGAGAAACCAGAGCAGAAAGCTGAAAATTGCAAAAAACAGAGCGCCTCTTCTCCTCCAAAGGATCACAGCTCCTTGCCAGCAAGGGAACAAAACTGGACAGAGAATGAGTTTGACAAGTTGACAGAAGTAGGCTTCAGAAGGTCGGTAATAACAAACTTCTCCAAGCTAAGGAAGTATGTTCTAGCCCATTGCAAGGAAACTAAAAACCTTGAAAAAAGGTTAGATGAATGGCTAACTAGAATAAACAGTGTAGAGAAGACCTTAAATGACCTGATGGAGCTGAAAGCCACGACACATGAACTTCATGATGCATGCACAAGCTTCAGTAGCTGATTCGATCAAGTGGAAGAAAGGATATCAGTGACTGAAGATCAAATTAATGAAATAAAGTGAGAAGACAAGATTAGAGAAAAAAGAGTGAAAAAAATGAACAAGGCTCCAAGAAATATGGGACTATGTGAAAAGACCAAATATATGTTTGATTGGTGTATCAGAAAGTGACAGGGAGAATAGAACCAAGTTAGAAAACCCTCTTCAGGATATTATCCAGGAGAACTTCCCTAGCCTAGCAAGGCAGGCCAACATTCAAATTCAGGAAATAAAGAGAACACCACAAAGATACTTCTCAAGAAGAGCAACTCCAAGACACATAATTGTCAGATTCATCAAGGTTGAAATGAAGGAAAAAATGTTTAGGGCAGCCAGAGAGAAAGGTTGGGTTACCCACAAAGCGAAGCCCATCAGACTAACAGAGGATCTCTCGGCAGAAACCCTACAAGTCAGAAGAGAGTGGGGGCCAATAGTCAAAATTCTTAAAGAAAAGAATTTTAAACCCGGAATCTCATATCCAGCCAAACTAAGCTTCATAAGTGAAAGAGAAATAAAATCCCTTACAGACAAGCAAATGCTGAGAGATTTTGTCACCAACAGGCCTGCCTTACAAGAGCTCCTGAAGGAAGCACTAAACATGGAAAGGAACAACCAGTACCAGCCACTGCAAAAACATGCCAAATGGTAAAGAGCATCGAGGCCAGGAAGAAATTGCATCAATTAACAGGCAAATAACCAGCTAACATCATAATGACAGAATCAAGTTCAAACATAACAATGTTAACCTTAAATGTAAATTGGCTAAATGCCCCAATTAAAAGACACAGACTGGCAAATTGGACAAAGAGTCAAGACCCATCAGTGTGCTGTATTCAGGAGACCCATCTCACATGCAAAGACGCACATAGGCTCAAAATAAAGGGAGGAAGGAAGATCTACCAAGCAAATAGAAAGCAAAAAAAAAAAAAAAAAAAGCAGGGGTTGCAATCCTAGTCTCTGATAAAACAGACTTTAAACCAACAAACATCGAAAGAGACAAAGAAGATCACTACATAATGGTAAAGGGATCAATTCAACAAGAAAAGTTACTATCCTAAATATATATGCACCCAATACAGGAGCACCCAGATTCATACAGCAAGTCCTTAGAGACATATAAAGAGACTTAGACTCCCACACAATAATAATGGGAGACTTTAATACCCCACTGTCAATATTAGACAGATCAATGAGACAGAAGTTTAACAAGGATCTCCAGCACTTGAACTCAGCTCTGGACCAAGAGGACCTAATAGACATCTACAGAACTCTACATCCCAAATCAAGAGAATATACATTCTTCTCAGCACCACATCATACTTATTCTAAAATCGACCACATAATTGGTAGTAAAACACTCCTCAGCAAATGTAAAAGGACAGAAATCACAACAAACTGCTTCTCAGATCACAGTGCAATCAAATTAGAACTCAGGATTAAGAAACTCACTCAAAACCACTCAACTACATGGAAACGGAACAACCTGCTCCTGAATGACTACCGGGTACATAACAAAATGAAGGCAGAAATAAAGATGTTCTTTGAAACCAATGAGAACAAAGACACAACATACCAGAATCTCTGGGACTCATTTAAAGCAGTGTGTAGAGGGAAATTTATAGCACTAAATGCCCACAAGAGAAAGCAGGAAAGATCTAAAATCAACACCCTAACATCACAATTAAAAGAACTAGAGAAGCAAGAGCAAACAAATTCAAAAGCTAACAGAAGGTAAGAAATAACTGAAATCAGAGCAGAACTGAAGGAGATAGAGATGCAAAAAACCCTTCAAAAAAGATCAATGAATCCAGGAGCTGGTTTTTTGAAAAGATCAACAAAACTGATAGACTGCCAGCAAGACTAATAAAGAAGAAGAGAAGAATCAAATAGATGCAACAAAAAATGATAAAGGGGATATCACCACCATTCCCACAGAAATACAAACCACCATCAGAGAATACTATAAACATCTCTATGCAAATAAACTAGAAAATCTAGAAGAAACGGCTACATTCCTGGACACATACACCCTCCCAAGACTAAACCAGGAAGAAGTTGAATCTCTGAATAGACCAATAACAGGTTCTGAAATTGAGGCAATAATTAATACCCTACCAACCAAAAAAAGTCCAGGACCAGAGGGATACACAGCCAAATTCTACCAGAGGTACAAAGAAGAGCTGGTACCACTCCTTCTGAAAATATTTCAATCAATAGAAAAAGAGGGAATCCTCCCTAACTGATTTTATAAGGCTAGCATCATCCTGATACCAAAGCCTGGCAGAAACACAACAAAAAAAAGAGAATTTTAGGCCAATATCCCTGATGAACATCGATGCAAAAATCCTCAATAAAATACTGGCAAACCAATCCAGCAGCACATCAAACAGCTTATCTGATGAAGGCAGCTTCATCCCTGGGATGCAAGACTGGTTTGACATACGCAAATCAATAAACATAATCCATTACATAAACAGAACCAATGACAAAAACCACATGATTATCTCAATAGATACAGAAAAGGCCTTTGACAAAATTCAGTAGCCCTTCATGCTAAAAGCTCTCAATAAACTAGGTATTGATGGAACATATCCCAAAATAATAAGAGCTATTTATGACAAACTCACAGCCAATATTACACTGAATGGGCAAAAACTGGAAGCATTCCCTTTGAAAACCAGCACAAGACAAGGATGCTCTCTCTCACCACTCCTATTGGAAGTTCAGGCTAGGGCAATCAGGCAAGAGAAAAAAATAAAGAGTATTCAATAAGGAAAAGAGGAAGTCAAATTGTCTCTGTTTACAGATGACATGATTGTATATTCAGAAAACCCCATCGTCTCAGCCCAAAATCTCCTTAAGCTGATAAGCAACTTCGGCAAAGTCTTAGGATAAAAAATCAATGTGCAAAAATCACAAGCATTCTTATACACTAATAATAGACAGCCAAATCATGAGTGAACTCCCATTCACAATTTCTACAAAGACAATAAAATACCTAGGAATCCAACTTACAAGGGACGTGAAGGACCTCTTCAAGGAGAACTACAAACCACTACTCAGTGAAATAAAAGAGGACACAAATGGAAGAACATTCCATGCTCATGAATAGGAAGAATCAATATTGTGAAAATGGCCATACTGCCCAAAGTAATTTATAGATTCAATGCCATCCCCATCAAGCTACAAATGACTTTCTGCACAGAATCAGAAAAAACTACTTTAAAGTTCATATGCAACCAAAAAAGAGCCCGCATAGCCAAGACAATCCTGAGCAAAAAGAACAAAGCTGAAGGCATCACACTACCTGACTTCAAACTATGCTACAATGCAACAGTAACCAAAACAGCATGGTACTGATACCAAAACGAATGTATTGACCAATGGAACAGAACAGAGCCCTCAGAAATAACACCACACATCTACAACCATCTGATCTTTGACAAACCTGACAAAAACAAGCAGTGGAGAAAGGATGCCCTGTTTAATAAATGGTGCTGGGAAAATTGGCTAGCCATATGTAGAAAGCTGAAACTGGATCCCTTCCTTACACTTTATGCAAAAATTAACTCAAGGTGGATTAAAGACTTAAATGTTAGACCTAATACCATAAAAACCCTAGAAGAAAACCTAGGCAATACCATTCAGGATGTAGGCATGGGCAAAGACTTCATGACTAAAACACCAAAAGCAATGGCAACAAAAGCCAAAATAGACAAATGGGATGTAATTAAACTAAAGAGCTTCTGCACAGCAAAAGAAACTACCATCAGAGTGAACAGGCAACCTACAAAATGGGAGAAAATTTTTGCAATCTACCCATCTGACAAAGGGCTAATATCCAGAATCTACAAAGAACTGAAACAGATTTACAAGAAAAAAAGAAACAACCCCATCAAAAAGTGGGCAAAGGATACGAACAAACACTTCTCAAAAGAAGACATTTATGCAGCCAACAGACATATGAAAAAATGCTCATCATCACTGGTCATTAGAGAAATGCAAATCAAAACCACAATGAGATACCATCTCACACTAGTTAGAATGGTGATCATTAAAAAGTCAGGAAACAACAGATGCTGGAGAGGATGTGGAGAAAAAGGAACACTTTTACACTGTTGGTGGGAGTGTGAATTAGTTCAACCATTGTGGAAGACAGTGTGGCAATTCCTCAAGGATCTAGAACTAGAAATTCCATTTGACCCATCCACCCTGTTACTGGGTATATACCCAAAGGATTATAAATCATGCTACTATAAAGACACATGCACAAGCATTGTTATTGCTGCACTATTCATAATACCAAAGACTTGGAATAAACCCAAATGTCCATCAATGATAGACTGGATTAAAAAAATATGGCTCATATGCACCATGGAATACTATGCAACCATAAAAAAGGATGAGTTCATGTCCTTTGCAGGGACATGGATGAAGCTGGAAACCATCATTCTAAGCAAACTATGACAAGGACAGAAAACCAAACACTGCATGTTCTCACTCATAGGTGGGAGTTGAACAACGAGAACACATGGACACAGGACGGGGAACATCACACACTAGGGCCTGTAGTGGGGTGCAAGGCTGGGGGAGGGATAGCATAAGGAGAAATACCTAATGTAAATGATGAGTTGATGGGTGCAGCAAACCAACACGGCACATGTATACTTATGTAACAAACCTGCATGTTGTGCACATGTACCCGAGAACTTAAAGTATACAAAGAAAAAATGAACTCACAAAACTTAGTTTAAAAAACAAACAATCAAATTAGAATGGGCAAAAGACCTAAACAGACATTTCATTGAAGATGATATTCTGATGGGAAATGACCACATGAAAATGTACTCAATATCATAATTGATTAGGGAAATACAAATTAAAGTCATGAGATATCACTACATACCTATCAGAATCACTAAAATAAAAAAACAATGAAAACACCCAATATTGGCAAAGATGTGGAGAAATCAGATGTTATACATTGCTGGTGGTAATATAAAATGGTATGACCATTCTGGAAAATACTTTGATATTTCTTTAAAAGTTAAATATGCAACTACCTTATAACCCTATAATTTATCTCAAAGAAATGAAAGCTGATGTCTGCACAAAAACTTATACACAAGTGTTTATAGGGGCTTTATTCATAAGAGAGAAATACTAGAAACAACCCACCTATCTTAAAAGGATGAATGGTTAAACAAACTGTTGTGCATGCATACCATAGAATACTACTTAGCAATCAAAAAGAATGGCCTATTGATTCATGCAAGAACATGTGTGAATCTCCAGAGAATTATGCTGAGTCAAAAAAAAAAGCCAATCCCAATAGGCTACATAGTCTATGATTCCACTTATATGACATCTTCAAACTCAAAATTATAAAAATAGAGAACAGATTAAAGGTTGTCAAAGGTCATGGATGGAGGGAGGTGGGTTTTGATATAAAAGGTTGACAAGAGAAATCCTTGTGGTAATGAAAATGTTCTGCGTCTTGAATGTATCAATATCCATACACTGGTTGCAATATTGAACTGTAATTTTGCAAGATGCTACTATTGGCAGAAGCTAAGTAAAGACACCATGGAATCTCTGTATTATGTCTTAGGACTGCATGTGAATCTACAATTTTCTCAAAGATAGTTTGGTTTAAAAAGAGAATAAGAATAGAATATAGTGAAAAACTGGCCAGGTGCAGTGGCTCATGGCTGTAATCCTAGCACTTTGGGAGGCTGAGGCAGGTGGATCACCTTGAGGTCAGTAGTTCGAGACCAGCCTGACCAACATGGCAAAACCCATGCCTACTAAAAATACAAAAAAAGAAAAAAAAATTAGCTGGGTGTGGTGGTGCACTCCTATAGTCCCAGCTACTTGGAAGGTTGAGACAAGAGAATCGCTTGAACCTGGAAGGCGAGGTTGCAGTGAGCCAAGATCACGTCACTGCCCTCCAGCCTGGGCAACAGAGTGAGACTCCATCTCAAAATATATATATATATATATATATATATATATATATGAAAAATTTTATGACAATAAATTTGACAATCAAATAAAATGTACAAACTTCCTGGAAGACACATAATAAAATTCACTAAAGAAGAAATACATAACCTCAAAACTCTATAACTATTGAAGAAATTAAATTTGTAGTTAACACTTTTTTTTGTTTCAAAGACATCTCCAGACCTAGATTGCTATAGAGGGGAACTCTCTCAGTCTTTAAGGAAGAAATAATACTAATTCAACACAGTCTCTGAGGAAATTAAAGAGAAGAAAATATTTTCCAATTCATTCTATAAAGCCAGTGTTTACACTGATAACAAAACTAGAGAAAACCATTATAAGAAAAGAAAACTATAGACAAATATTTCTCATGAATCCAAATGCAATTTTTTTTTTTTTTTTTTGAGACGGAGTCTCGCTCTGTTGCCCAGGCTGGAGTGCAATGGCGCGATGTCGGCTCACTGCAACTTCCACCTCCTGGGTTCAAGTGATTCTCCTGTCTCAGCCTCCTGAGTTGCTGGGATTACAGGCGCCCACTACTACACCTGGCTAATTTTTAGTATTTTTAGTAGTGACGGGGTTTCACCATGTTGTCCAGGCTGGCCTCAAATGCAAAAATTCTTAACACAAATTTTAGCTAATCCAATCTAGCAGTATATATACATAATACAGCATGACCAATTGAGATTTATTGTGGAGATGCAATACTTGTTCAGCATTTAAGAATTAATTGTATAAAAAGAAGAACCATATGATCACCTCAACAGATGCAGAAAAATCATTTGAAAAAAATCCAACATTTATTTGTGAAGAAAAGAAAGGAAAAGAAAATTCTCAGCAAACTAGGAATAGAAAGAAACCTCCTCAACACAATAAAGGAGATCTGAGAAAATCTAAAACTGACATCATACTTCATGGTAAAGCTTAGATGATATCCCCTTAAGCTTGCTCTGACCTTTTCTATTAAACATCGCACTGGAGCAATAAAATTAAAAAAAAAAAAAACTAAAGTAATACTGATTGGAAAAGAAATAAAACTGTGTTTATCTGTGTAGAAAACCTGACAAAATATACATAATTACTAGACATAATAAATCAATTAATAAGTTTGCAGGATAAAGACCAACATACAAAAAAACTATTTCTACATATTTGTAATGAATAAATAAAATATTTTAAAAATAATTACGATCATATCGAATATTATAAACTATTATTTAACCATCAAATTAAAATATTTTTATCTTTGAAATACATACTTAAGAAAATAAAAAAGATAAGCCATGAACTGGAAAAAATCATTTCAAAACATACATCTGACAAGGGGCTTATACAGAGAGAATATATAAAGAATTCTTACCATGTAATTAGAAGACAACTCAATTACAAAATGGTCACAAGGCTTAAGCAGACAGTTCATGAAAGAATATATACAAATGTAAAAGCAGCATATGAAAAGATGCTCAATATTACTAGCTATCGGGAAAATGTAAATTAAAAATCACAATGACATATCACTACATATTCACTGAAGTGGCTAAAATTTTTAAAGATTGATCACATCAAGCACTGTTGAGACTGTGAAGCCACTGGAACCCTTGCTCATTGTTAGTAAGAAGGGAAAATGATACTGCCACTCTAGGAAATAGTAGGGCAGTACCTTACAAAATTTTACGTACACTTATCATAGACCCAGGAATCATCCAAGACAAATGAAAACACACAAAGATGTACACAAATGTTCAGTGCAACATTAATCATAATAGTCCAAAACTGGAAACCATCCAAATGCCTAAGTAAATGTATAAGCAATGTGAGATATATCCATATAAGACTACTACTTACCAATAAAAAAATACTAATGTTCAAAACAACATAGATGATTCACAAAACCATCATGCTAAATCAAACAAGTCTGACTCAATAGACTGCGTACTATTTAATTCCATGTATATGAAACTCTACAAGAGGAAAACCTGAAGTGGCAGGAAGCAGATCAGTGGCTGCCTACAGCCAAAGGTCAGGGGAGGGGATCAATTGCAGAAGTATAGGAGAAAACTTTTCAGAGGGATCTTGGTGCTGGTTGCACAACTCTGTACCACTAAGAAAATTCAGTGAACTGTTGATTTAAAATAGCTAAGTTTTAATGTATGTAAATTATACCTCAATTAAGCTGAGACAGATGATAGAGAGGGAGAGACAGACAGACAGATAGATTGGGAAAGCCAGCAGCACTCCCCCCAGTGTGGTCTTCAGTCTGCCATAATTTACCAGTTGTAGTGGCTTATTCAAATTTGAGGACTTTTGCAATTCCTTTCCTTGTAATTCTCCATAACTATGGCACCTACTTTGCACATCCAGCTATGAGTTGGTATCTATTCTCAACCTTGCAAACTGCAACTTTTCAAGGATATTTTATTGAATTCAATTAGGATCAGAGAAATCCTGATTCCTAATTGATGGCAAAAGTACCATCAACTGACAGTGTTAAAATGACAGTGTTAAAAAAAGTTAAGAACTTGCTTATTCACTTATGAGTCCTACTGAAGCATAATCATCATTTTATTATTCTAGTACCTTTGTTGAAATCATGAAAATATAGAATACTTTCCATAGATGGGACTCAAATGTGCATCTGGTTTCTTTCTTTGTTTTTTTCTTGTTTGGTTTTTTAAGTCTTTGATGAAATTTGGAACTACTGACTCACAGTTCCTTTGCCAAGGCTGATTTTCTTTTTATTCTCTTCATTTTTGTGAGTCTTAAGAATGATTTAATTTCCATGTATATTGCCTTTTACTATATTTTAGATGATTTGTCTAATATTTTGACAGCCATTCTTACGAAGTATTATATTTAACTTACCTGAAAATCTTCTAAGAGAAGAAAACTGAGATTTACTTTACTTTCTAAATGACTGATTTAAGGTCAACATAATTATAATAGTAAATTGCAATTATTAATAAAGTTTTCAAAAATGCAAATATAGATAAAAATAAACAACAGCAAAATTGTTAGCCACATATATTGCAAAAAAGAATACATGGTCCAATAATTAGTTATTATGAGATATTCTATCATAACAGAAAGAGTTTACAAGAGAAAATGTTGATTTCAATCCTCAAGAAGCTTGCAATCTCAATCATGATACAAAGCATAACCATATAAAACTTTTAGTCAACATTTAGTATAATAGTTCTTTTTATACTATGCAATTTTAATTTTCTTTATATAAATCCACTTCGAGAAAAATGTATTCTTTCCCAGAACTTCTTTGAAATAAGTTTTTTTCACCTAGACCAATCTACTAAAACTTGCATAGAAAAATATATGTATAGAAAGTATTTCTAAAAGAATTATTCTCTTGTGATATAAGAAAACATTATACCAAAGGTAGTATAAGATGAATAATAAGGAAATTTCTTTTATTATAAATCCTTTCAAATTTAAATAAAAGAAAATGATCCCAGCATGGTTGCTTATGCCTGTAATCCCAGTGTTGTGGGAGCCCGAGGCAGGAGGATCAATTGAGGCCAGGAGTATGATGCCAGAAGTGTGAGGCCAGCCTGAGCAATATAGTGAGACCCTGTCTCTGCAAAATATTTAAAAGTTAGCCAGTGTGTGGCACACACCTATAGTCCTAGTTATTCAGGAGGCTGAGATAGGGGCATTACTTGAGCCCAGGAGTTCAAGGTAACAGTGAGCTATGATCATGCCACTGCACTCTAGCTTGGATGACAGAATGAAACCTTATCTCACACACAAAAAAAGAAAGAAATTATAAATTTCAGAATTCTTAAAATTATTTGAAAAATCCGTGTGTGTGTATATGTGTGTGTGTGTGTAAGGACGGAATATTATATTTTCTAATTATCCTTTTAGGCTGTAAAATGATTCATTAAGTAAGTCTGTTTTCCTCCCCCAAAGAACATACAAAATAAAAATACCTGTGGTTTAATTGCAGCTCTCACAAATCACTGGCAGTGATTTGCAGAGATTGTGTAAATGAAAACTGCTTTCTAGATACGATATAAACAGAATTTTTAAATATCTGTGATTGCACAGGATTGGAGCCTTTGAAGTTCAACTCTGGGGAAAAAAATGGATAGGAGGGAAAAAGTCAAGGAATAGATTGAAAATGAGTAACAGGAAGAGAGAAGCATACCTACCACACAGATTCAAAATGTTCTATTTATGTGAATTTCACCAGATTATAAAAACCTTAAAAGCAGGTAACATGTCTCACTCATTTTGTATACTCAGCACTGAACATGGCACCTGGTGCTTAATAGGAATGAATAGATGGGTTAATGAATGTATCTCCTTCTTTCTCTTTCTCTCTCTCTCTCTCTCTCTCTCTCTCACACACACACACACACACACACACACACACACACACACACATATATATTGGACTCAGAATCCAGAATAGAACAGGGAAACATGTAGTGGTGCATAGGGAAATAAAATATATTTTAGTTATCTTTTGTTAGAATTTTTGAGTGTCAAAGTGTTTTATAATAGACCAAGAAGGGCTTTATTTTTGAAGACATAAAGTAAAACATTCAGAAACTAGCAAGTTCTTGGTTTTATAGAAATATAATTAATGGTTGAAATAGTTTGAAAAGGGGTCACATTAACATTTATTATAAATTTATGTGCTAGTATGTTACCCTGAAGAGGCTTGTGCTCCTGAATGACTGAGTCCTGCCAGTGGGATGCATGTGAAAGTGAAATGTGGCCCTTAGGCCTGGCCCAGAAGAATCTCTCACATGCATGCCCTCTGCCCCCTGGGACTGTTCCTCCTAGCTTTTTCCTTTCCTGGCTAACTGGGACTTAGATGACTACATTCCTTGGAAGTCATGTTTCAAAGATGGCAGAGCCTCTGTCAGCTTTGATTACTGATTGATCTCATGGAGAAATTTCTGTCCCCGCCAACCAGAAACACCACCACAAACAGTTATGTGAACAAGAACTAGATGTCTATTGTGTTTGAGACATACATATTTTGCATTCTATTGAAAAAAACACCTTGCATTAGCATAATATACCGCTCTTTAAATATACCTTGAATATCTGCCTGGAGTCATTCATTTAACTTTTCATTTGACAGCACTTTTTTCAGTTCCTAATCACTGTAGGCACAAAGGATAGAGAAATCAGTAAAACATACTTTTTACCCAAATCCTCAAACTAGTTGGAAAAGAAAATAAGCAGACAAATAATTTTGCTACAAGTTATCAAAGAGTGCAAGCACACAGAAGAGACCATATCAGATTGGAGTGAGGAAGATGATGGATCAAGAAAAGCTTCCTTGAGAAGGCGATATTTAAGCTACATTTTGAAGGACCAGTAAGAGTTAATGAAGTGAAGAAAGAGGGGCAAGGCATTGTAGGCCAAGGGTCCAGCAAGTTTGGAAGCACGGTGGGCTTGTGGAACTACTAGTCATTAGGAAGTCTTGGGACCTGGGGTATGGAAATGGGAGTCCCTGAAGAGGGAGAGAAGGCAGCATTCAGAGTGTAAGGAGAATCCACAGTTGCTGCAATGTCAATAGTTTGTGTCTGACATAGCAAAATGTGAGGTGTGGCAGTGCTTGGAAGCTTTTGGTGCTGACTATAAATAGGTTACCTTGAAAAGGGAAGGGTCCTATATTTTACCATATTTTTTAAGGTATCAGTCTACAAACTCACATGATTTCCTATATACCTTCTTGTCTGTCAGGGCTAAAATATAGCAAACAGTATAAAGGGTCTCTGTAAAAACAGGTTTTTTTAGCTTTCTATTTTCTTTTTAATATTTGGATAACATATTGGAGCAAATTATTTTGATCTCTACCTTCATTTGCTAAAAGAGGGGAGTAAAATAAATAAATAAATAGCTTTGCTACCAAATTGATTCCATTGGTAGATATGTGGATGCCAACAAATCAATGTTAAAAATATTTGAATAGCATATGCAGTGAACAGTGAATACACAGTAAGTAGCATAATAAACATTTACAAACCAGAGGAATGTGTATGTTTACTCCGCTTTAATAATTTGGTGTCCCAGGAGATAACATAAACAGGATGCAACATGCTAAATGCCTATAGTCAACAGACAAAATAATTATCAATATTTAGAAAGAAAAAATCAAACTGCCCTAATTTCTCATTAATATGACATACTGAAAGTCATGAACATTCTTGGTGATGTCATAATTATGAGAGATCAAGAATGAGTCTGTACTGAAATAATCTTCATTAACTTTTCTATGATCAATCAATCCTAAAAATTTCCAGTATTACTGATGTTTTAAAAACTCTAAGGAGGACAACATCACCAACACGGCAAAATAGGAAGCTCCTGACTCTTCCTCCACCCACAAATCCATCACATAAACATTTATCCATGGATCAATTCTCTCTGAGAGAGTCAGAGAGCAGTCGGGAGATTCCTACCCACCAGGCAACTGAGAAAACATCCACATTGAATGGATAGAAAAAGCTGAAGCACACTGGGGCACAGACTCACCTTGGGCACTGAGTCATAAAACTGGGAAAGGAATCTCCAACACACAGTTCCTCCCTATAGAGAGTAGGATCTAGACCTCACATATAGGACCCCAACCCTAAGTCTCCCCACATTTTGACTCTTCATTCACCAGCTACAGAGGTGGAGAGGAGTAAACACATGTGTGTCTCTCTAGATCATAGGAAAAAAATTAAAGAGCAGAAGTTTTATATGAGCTGCAAGCACTTTCAGAGACTTCCTCTTCCTAGAAGTGCCACAAAGGGGCTTACAAAACACATCCCCCCGATTCCTCTGGAAGAGGTTTATGAAACATCTCTCCGGCCACTACCTAGCAATCTGACTTCTAATTAACTTGTATTGGGGAGTTACACCAAAGTACACCAAAGTACGAAGATACTATAATACAATACAATAATAGTAGAAGACTTCAACACCCTATTTTCAGCAATGGGACAGATCATCCAGACATAAAATCAACAAAGAAACACTGGAGTTAAACTACACTTCAGATCAAATAAAACTAACAGATATTTACAAAACATTTTATCAAACAGCTGCAGAATACACATTTTCTCATGATCACATGAAGCATTCTCCAAGATAGACCATATATTAGAACACAAAACAGCCTCAAAATAATTTTTTAAATTGAAATTATATCAACTATCTTTCTGATTACAATGGAATAAAACGAGAAATCAATAACAAGAGAAACTTTGAGAACTGTACAAATACACGTAAATTAAACAACATGGTTCTAAATAACGAATCAAAGGAGAACTTTTAAAAAGTGATAAAAATTTTTGAAAAAAAGAAAAAAGCAAGCAAAACATACTAAAACCTATGGGATGCAGTAAAAGCAATACAAAGAGGGAAGTTTATAGCAATAAATGCCTGCATCAAAAAAGTACAAAGCTTTCAAACCTAATGATGTACCTCAAGGAACTAGAAAATCAAGTGAAAAACAGCCCCAAAATCAGAGCAGAAATACACGATATTAAGACTAAATAAATGCAAAATATCAACAAAATAAAAAGGTGTTTTTTACGAAAGGTAAACAAATAGACAAATCTTTCGCTAGGCTAAGATAAAAAGAGAGAAAATCCAAATAAATAAAATAAGAAATGAAAAGGGAGACATTATGACTGATAATCACAAAAATACAAAGGATCATGAGAGACTATCATGAAAACTATATGCCAACAAATTGGAAAACCAAGAAATGGATAAATTCTTAGACAAATAAAACTTACAAGATGGAACCATGAAGGAATAGAAAACCTGGACAGACCAATGATTACTAATGAGATTAAATCGTAATCAAAAGTCTCCCAACAAAGAATAGTCTAGGACTGAATTCACTGCTGAATTGTTGAAACTTTCAAGGAAGAACTAATACAAATTCTTTTCAGGCCGGGCGCAGTGGCTCAGGCCTGTAATCCCAGCACTTTGGGAGGCCGAGGCGGGCGGATCACGAGGTCAGGAGATCCAGACCGTCCTAGCTAACACGGTGAAACCCCGTCTTTACTAAAAATACAAAAAAATTTAGCCGGGCATGGTGGCGGGTGACTGTAGTCCCAGCTACTCGGGAGGCTGAGACAGGAGAATGGCGTGAACCTGGGAGGCGGAGCTTGCAGTGAGCCGAGATCGCGCCACTGCACTCCAGCCTGGGCGACAGAGCAAGACTCCATCTATAAAAAAAAAAAAAAACATTTTTCCAGTTTTCCAAAAACTGAAGAGGAGGGAATTTTTCTAAACTTGTTCTATGAGACCAGCATCACCCTGATTCCAAAAGCACATAAGGACACAACAAAAAAAGAAAAAATCATAATAACTATAGGCCAATACTCCTGATGAACACAAATGGAAAAAATTCTAAACAAAATACTGAAAGCAAACTGAATCCAACAACACATCTAAAAGATTATACATTGTGATCAAGTGGGATTTATCACAGTGATGACAGAATGTTTCAACATATGCAAATCAATAAGCTTAGCACATCAACAGAATGGACAGAAAACATTTGATTATTTCAATTTTATCAAAAAACATTTGATAAAATTCAACATCCCTTCATGATAAAAAAAAATCTCAACAAATCAGGTATAGGAAGAATGTACCTCAACTCAATAAAGGCTAAACATGACAATCCCACAGCTAACATCATACTAAACAGGAAAGGTTGAAAGCCTTTCTTCTAAGATCTGGAGCAAAACAAAGACACCCACTTTCATTACTTTTATTCAAAATAATACTGGAAGTCCTAGCCAGAGCAATTATGCCAGAGAAAGAAATTAAGGGCATACAAATTGGAAAAGAGAAAATCAAATTGTCCCTTTTTGCAGATAACATAATCTTATATTTAGAAAAGCCTAAAGACTCTACCAAAAAACTCTTAGAACTGATAAACAAATTTAGTAAAGTTTTAGGATACAAAACCTACAAAATTGGTAGCATTTCTATAGGTCAACAGTGAACAATCTAAAGAAGAAATCAAGAAAGTAACCCCTTTACAATAGATGCAAAAATAAATAATTAAAATACCTAGGAATATATTTAACCAATAAAGTGAATGACCACTACATTGAAAACTTTAAAAGTTTGATGAAAGAAATTGAAGAGGACACACACAAAAATATGGAATGGTATATCATGCTCATGAATTGGAAGCATTAATATTGTTAAAATGTCCATACTACCCAAAGTGATCTACCAATGACATTTTTCACAAAAACACACAAAAAAATCCATCCTAAAAGTTATATGGAAACAAAAAAGACTGAATAATCAAAGCAATCCTGAGAAGAAAGAACACAGCTGGAGGCATCACACTACAATTTCAAAGCTATTGTAACCAAATCTGTATGGTACTGAGCTAAAAACAGACACATAGACCAATGAAACGGAATAGATAATCCAGAAATTAATCCACGTATTTACAGACAACTGATATTCAACAAAGGTGCCAAGAACATACAATAGGAAAAAGACAGACTCTTCAATAAATGGTGCTGGGAAAACTAGATAACCATATGCAGAAGAAGGAAACTAGACCTCTATCTCCTACCACATACAAAAATCAAAATGGATTAAGACTCACATGTAAGACCTAAAACCATGAAATTACTGGAAGAAAACATAAGGGAAATGCTCATCACATTGGTCTGGGCAAGAATTTTTTGAATAGGACCTGAAAAGTGCAGGCAACAAAAACACAAACAGACAAATGAGATTACATCAAACTGAAACACTTCTACACAGCAAAGGAAACAATCAACAGAGTGAAGAGACAACCTATACAATGGACTAAAATGTTTGCAAACTATCCACCTGACAAGAAATTAATACCTACAATATTTAAAGTACTCAAACAACTCTAAAGCAAAATACAAATAATCCAACTAAAAATGGACAAATGATCAGAATAGATATTTTTTAAATGAAGACATACACATGGCCAACAGGTATGTGAAAAATGTTCAATATCACTAATCTTGGAGATTCAAATGAAAACCACAATGAGATATCACCTCACCACCGTTAGAGTAACTATGATCAAAAAGACAAAAACTGGCAAAGAGGTGAAGAAATGGGAATTCATATACTGTTTGTGTGAATGTAAATTAGCAAGCCATAATGGAAAACAGTACAGAGATTCCCAAAAAAACTAAAAATAGAAATATCATATGATCCAGCAATCCCACAACTGAATGTATAGCAAAGGAAAGGACATCATTATGTAGAAGAGATATCTGAACTTTCATGTTTATCACACTAGTCACAATAGTCAAGATTTGGAAGCAACCTAATTGTCCATCAACAGATTAATGGATGAAAAAATGTGGTATATATACACAATAGAAAATTATTTAGCCATAAAAAATTAAATACCTTAATTTGCAGCAACATGGATGAGCCTAGTGAAATAAGTCAGGCACAGAAAAATAAATACCACATGTTCTTATACGTGGAAACTTTAAAAAGTTTATCTCATAGAAGTAGAGAGTAGAATACTGGTTACCAGAGGCTGAGAAGGATAAAGGGGTGAGGGAGATATGAAGAGGTAGATTAACAGGGACAAAACTACAACTAAATAGTAGGAATGAGTCTGGTGTTCTATAGCACAACAAGGTGACTATAGTTTATTGTAAAAATAACTAGAAATGATAATTGAGGTAACGAATATACCAATTACCCTGATTTGACTATTACACATTGGATACATGCATGAAACTATCACATACATCACATAAATATGTACAGTTATCTCATGTTGATTTTAAAAAAACAGTTATTTAAGGGTCTGTTACTGCTGCTTCTGTTCGTCTTTGGTATTGGCCCTTGTCCTCTCATTTCTGCCTTTGCTTCAATATCCAGTTAGTTTACTTTGGAAGCAGAATGACAGACAGCAATCACCAATAGGTCCTGAAATTGATGCAACACACAGAGGCCTTGTCCAAGAATTAATAAAGACCATATTTAATAAAATAATTTTTTTTTAAAGAAAAGGAAGGAGGAAAGACAAGAAATCTCATTTCCTATTGCTAACTTTTGAAGAGCTTTCAGATTCATTAGGCTGGATGGAACTAGTTTAGAAAAGAACAAAAAATAAAATACAACTGGGGATCTCTAGCTTATAACAAAACAATCTGCCAAGGAAGTCTTTCAAATTCATTAGAGAGAAAGCCGCCCTTCATTCTTCAAGATGCAAAATGTGATCTTCTCTAAGGGACAGCTGTAACCCACATGTCTTTTGCTAATCACGCATAGCCTCAAAAAAAAAAAAAAATCTGAATCTTTTTCCTTGATTTTGTCATGGCTTCCTGGCCACCACCTGCTGTGTTACAGAGGCTCACCCCAGGAATTCTGTGGCCCTATTTCATTCCTTAATAAATTTTTTCTCAGGCCCAGAGATTAAAGAGTCCCTTTTCTTAGTATATGTGGAATGGGAGGTGGGGGGCTCTGCAGCTGCTGCAGGGGCTGCACTTCATGTCTACAATGAAAAAATGAAAGCAGCTGTCGGCCTCTTAGAGGTCTCTTGGCACAGAGTACAAACAGGTCACCCTGGAAAGTGAAAGCTCTCAGTAGGTTAAAATGTTCTGTGTTCCCCATTTGATGCTCACTCACATTCCACATGCTGCAGTGCTCCACAGTATTAAAACACACACACACAATGGTTGTGTTCACAGGCAGAAAAGCAAGGAGGAAAGAAAAAATTCCCATTAAGTTTCCAAAAATCAACCATTTCAACAATAGAAAAAAATGCAATGTTTTATTGTATTTTACCTCATTGGATGTCTCTATTCCAGAAAGGTATAGTCAACAATTCTACTAATATGGAAATCAATCCATAGATAGCTCTAGGACTGTCACTACCCTAAGAGTGACCTAAATATTACTTCAATCCATAAACTGAATTGTTATGATATTAAAACAAGCTGTAATGGACCAGCATATGTACTACACTAAGAAATTCTGAATATTCTTCTTTGAGCTACCATTGTGACTTTCAGAATATCATTTAAATTCTTCATGCTCAGGTCTATAAAGTAAAAGAGTGGTCATGCTCAGTGGTGTCTACAATTTTATTATATGCACATTTTTCCATTTTTACTCAACATTTCATAAATAATCAAGCAGAATAGGCATAATAAAAGGTAAAATTTAAGCCATTTAAACATAACTAAACTTCACTTTCACTGAGTCTCTTGACTATCAGGTTTCACGCATCTAAGAATGTAAAGACCTAGGGATGACATGGAATTCACATACTATACTAGATTCCTAATTGCATATGGAAATAGAGGTTAGATAAAATAATAAAAATATGCAGAATTACAAGGTCTCGTTCATTTATAATGCCAAGAGTGAGGAAGAAAATCAGATTTCCAGGTAAGAAAAGCTAAAAGAATGAAGAAGAGAAGAAGAAATAACAGCAGAAGAAAGAGGAGGAAAAATAAAACAAATACTCGAGGTTAAAAATAAGTTAAACTGCCAGGTCATTTAAATATCCTAAAATAGTAGTTTTCAAAGTATAGTCCCTGAACCAGCATCATCTAGCAGCTTACTAGAAATGTACATCTTCAGGCCTCACTCCAGAGCTGCAAATCAGAAACCCTGGTTGAAGAGCCAGAAATGTGTGTTTTAACACAACCTCCAGATAATTCTAAGGTACACTTAACTTTTAAGAATTTCTAATCTAGAAAAAAAAAAGATTGGATTAAATTAATGAGTGGTAGGTGATTGAACAAGCACATAGAATAGGATAAGGAAACATTCAGGAATGTAAGGAGGATACAAGAAAATAATTTTTTATTTTTAAATATGCTAACTAAATTTATATCCATGGTAACAAAGTCTTTTGAACTTGTTAGAACAAGAGCATGGAGACAGAAGAGCTGAAGGGACTCAGATCTACCAAGAGCTTGAATGCCAGGACTACTCAGGGGCTTTTTTCTAAGTTAGACATGCCTCTCTTCTCCTTTGAAAATTTCTTCCATATTGAGCCATTCTATTTATTGGAGTATTTTTACATCCTTCAGATGAGCTGGGATGGAAAAAATTCTGAAAAGCACTAGAATAAAATATAGCAGCAATAATAATGTAAAAATAGTTGTAGATTGATTTTTTTCATACCAGCACTGTACCAAGAACTTGACAATTTTTAGCATTAACACTCATGACAATCTTTTAAATTGAGCATTATCCTCATTTGCAAGATAGTAAACTATAAATTGGAGAGGTAAGTAATTATGCAACACTGCATACTTAGTAGCTGGTATAGCTTGAATTTGAACACAAGATTTTATGAGCCTACCCCACAACTCATGTCCTTTTCGCAGAAATAGTGTTTGTGATTCAGCAGAGCACTTATGACTGGAGATATAAAATTGGTCATCAGTGATACACTGTCAATACAGTCATGTGTTGCTTAACAACCGGTATAGTTTCTTAAAAATGCATTGCTAGATGACTTCATTTTATGAGCATCATAGAGTGTACTTAGACAAACCTAGATGATATAGCTTCCTATATACCTAGGTAACATGATACAGCCTATTGCTCCTGGCTGCAAACCTGCACAGCATGTTACTGTTCTGAATACTGTAGGCAATTGTAACAGAATGGTAAGAAATTGTATATCTAAACATAGGAAAGGCAATGCATTACACTGCAATTTTATGACATTACAACAGCTACAACATCACTAAACAATAGGAATTTTCAGCTTCATTATAATTATATAGAATCATCATCATATAAGCAGTTCATCATTGACCAAAACATTTTCATGTGATACATGACTGTAGTTGAAGCCTCTGCAGAATGCAAAAATTCTTGCTAAGAAAGAGATGAAAACTAAGGTTGGAAGTCTGAGGAATGCCAACATTTAAGGGTTGAATTTAGGTTGATTGACTTTCTTAGTTTGCCCAGGACTGAGGGATTTCCTCAAACAGGGGCTTTTGGTGCTAAACTTGAGACAATCCTTGGCAAACTGGGATAGTTGATTACCCTACATTGATGGAGAAAAGAGACAGCAGAAGAATGAGGAGTAATTAGAGAGCCAAAGCATGGAGCATGGTCACAAAGACAGGACAGCACAGAACATCCAGAAGAGTTAGTGCTCATGTTTCAAAGGCAAGATTAGAGGAAGACTGTAGTTAGTGTGTTTGCTAAGGACTGGGGAGACATAAGCACATTTTTAAACTGGGAGGAGAGACAATAAAGAAAATAGTTCAAGATGCTGGAGATGGAGATTTATGACTTTAGCTAGATAACAGAAGAGATAAACATGAAAGAAATTCCATACCTTTTATACATACAAAGTATGTCTAGGGTACAAAAAAATGAACAATCATGGTGTGTCTGTTATGGGCCAGACTCTGTGACAAGTACATTTATTTCCATGTCACATTAAACTCCATTGAAAAGCCAACTGATTAATCTCAAGAGAATTTTATTGATAGTAACAATTAAAAGTAAATATATGATTTCTTTTGAACTACAAATAGATCAGAGAAATTTACTGTACAACAAATATTATGACGTTTCAAATGTTTCTTTGCATTAATTAGCAAAATTATCTTTGATTTTTGCCATGTTCATACAAATAATCATAAGTGGAGTTCTGAAAACTGAGCAGTTTTCCCTTCTTACTCAGTGTTGGAGGTCTAGAAGACTTAATCATATTTGTAAGTGGTTAGCATCCCTTTCTTCTTAATCCACCTCAGTTTAAAGCTAAACAGATTCAGGAAAAGTGAACTTAAAAATTTTATCTGTGGTCTTCTAGTTTTCACATTCTCCAAATGAAAGAGAGAGAGACAGAGAGAGAAAAAAGAGAGGAAAGAGAGAGGAAAGGAAGGAAGGAAGGAAGGAAGGAAGGAAGGAAGGAAGGAAGGAAGGAAGGAAGGAAAGAAAAGAAAAGAAAAGAAAAGAAAAGAAAAGAAAAGAAAGAAAACAATAACTTTAAATATAAATATTTAGAAGTATCTTGCTTTACATAAAGTTATTTGGTCAAGTACTAAGACCTGTTTATGGTCTTAAGGTCAGTTTATGATTTATAGCTAAGTTTAAAATGATACTATTTTATTGTATAAAGCAGTAGATATAACTTCAGGACAATGTCTTAGAGTTATAAATCATCTACAAATGCTCACCAAAAATGAATTCAAATAGAAGATTCCATTAAGTAAACAAAGAACTCAGTACAATTTCTGACATAAAGCAGGGGCTAAATAAAGTTTAGTTCCTTTCAAAGTAAGGATGTACAGATAAGCTTATGGAGTTTTTCTTAAATACAATCAATAATGTATTTTATCTCTGCTCCTAAATTCATCAAAAAGTTAACTGATTTACAATGAAAAAAGTCTATATTAATTTATTTTGGAAGTAATTTTTCCATTTATATTTATTTGTATACCAGCATACCTCATTCTGGCAGGCCAATAGCTTCAAATCTTAAAATATTTAAACATTTAAATTTAAATTTAAAATTTAAAGACTTTTCACGATGGCTGATTAGAAGCAGCTAGTGTGCACCACTCTCAAAAAGAGAAACAGAAGGGGCAAGTAAATACAACACCTTCAACTGAAACATCTGGGTCCACACATTGGGATTCATCAAGAAAACAACTCAACCCATGAGGAATAGAGAAAAGCAAGGCAGGACAACCACCCACCCAGGAATGACACAGAGCCAGAGGAACCTTCCCACCCAGGGAAGCAGTGAGTGAGTGGCAACCCATGCTTCTTTCATAGATTTTTGCAACCCTCAGGTCAGGTGATCTTCTTGTGAACCCACTCCACCTGGGACCACAGTCCAACTTGCGGAACTACATGGAGTCTTGGCAGAGCAGCCACTCAAGCACATATGGAGCCCCAGGAGCTTTTGATATCTGAGCTTCCCCCCAATAGCAGCTGCAACTCCAGCAAAGTAGGATGTTAGACCCCCACACACACCCCTAGAAAAGGGGCTGAATGCAAGGGGCTGAGCAGCAACACTCTGTAGGCCCCATTTCCACAGCACCTCACAAAATAAGACACATTAGCTTGGAGCTCCAGCCAGCCACTGGTAGCGGTGTTACACCTCCCTGAGGTAGAGCCTTGAGAGGGAGGGGCAGGCTGCCATCTTTGCTTTAGTGCAGGCATAGCCATTATTGCCTTCACTGCAGCTGCCCTGTGGAAGAGCAGCAAGCCTGCTTTTTTTTGTGGGTCCCTAACCCTGCTTCTCTTCACTGGGAAGGACCTCCAGACTGGGGCCACCAGCTACTCTCGCTGGTGTTTTCCAGCTGGCAGTGGTTCCAAGCCTCCTGGAATGGAGCTTCCAGGGGGAGGGATGGTCTGCCATCATTCCAGTTTCACAGTCTTAGCCACTGCTGTCTTTGGGCTCCAAGGAGTCTGAGGCAACTAGTGATTGAAACAGTCCACCAGCACAGCGCAGCAGCTCTACAAGAAGTGAGTAGACTGCTTTTTTACAGGGGTCCTGGATCCTGTGTCTCTTCACTGGACATAATCTCCCAGCTGAGGTCTACAACCACCTCCACTGGTGTGGAGGCAGTTTTGCTGGCAACAGGTTCGTATCTCCTTGGGACAGAGCTCCCAGACAGAGGGCAAGCCACCATCTTTGCTGTTTTACAGCCTTCACTGTTGATACCTTAAGGTGCCGGAAAATCCAAGATGACCAGGGACTAAAGTGGACCCCCAGCAAACTTCAGCAGCCCTATGGAAAAGTGGCCAGACTGTTTATTACATGGGTCCCCAATCCCATATCTCCTCACTGGGTGGGTTCTCCTGGTCTGGGCCTCCAACTACCCATGGCAGGGACTATCAAGCAAGTAGCGACTCTGCAACTCCCTGAGACAGAGCTCCCAGCAGGGGGGTTGTTTGCCACCTTTGCCGTCTCACAGTCCTTGCCCATGCGGTCTCCAGGCTCTGGAAAGTCCACGGGGACCAGGGGCTGGTTTGGACTACGAACATAGAGCACCCATCTTGCAGAAAAGTAACCGGACAGTTCTTCATGCAGTCCTGGTTCTCACTTCTCCTCACTTGGTTGGGTGGCCCAACCTGGGACTCCAGCATCGCCACCCTGCCCCCACCTGGCCACTTTAATCAGAGGCTGCCCAGCAGTTAAAAGAACACCCACACACAGAGATGAGAAAGAAACAATGTAGTAACTCTGGCAAGTCAAATCTTCAGAGCCTTACAGCCTCCAAAAGACTGCACTAGTTCTACAAGAAAGCTTCTTGACCAAGCTGTGTTGGCTGAAATGACAGAAATAGAATTCAGAATATGGATAGGAATTCGAGATTCAGAACAGCAAAACGCAATCCAAGGAAACTAAGAATCACAATAAAAAAGTATAGGAGCTGACAGATGAAATATCCAGTATAAAAAATTGCCTAATTGGTCTAATAGAGGTGAAAACCACACTATAAGAATTTCACAATGCAGTCACAAATATGAACAGCAAAATAGACCAAGCTGAGGAAAGAATCCCGAAACTTGAAAACTGGTTCTCTGAAATAAGACAGACATAAATAAAGCAAAAGAATGAAAAGGAACAAACAAAATTGCTGAAATATATGGAATTATCTAAAGAGGCCATATCTATGAATCATTGGCATCCCTGAAAGGGATGGGGAGAAAGCAAACAACTTGGAAAACATATTTCAGAATAGCACTCGTGAAAACTTCCCCAACTCACTAGAGAGGCAAACAGCCAACTTCAGGAAATACAGAGAACCCTGCAAGATTCTACACAAGAAGATCATCCCCAAGACACATAATCATCAGATTTTCCAAAGTCAAAATGAAAGACACAATGGTAAAGGCAACTAGAGAGAAAGGGCAGGTCACCTACAAAGGAAACCCCAATCAAGTTAACAGTGGATATCTCAGCAAAAATCCTACAAGCCAGAAGAAATTGGGGGCCTATATTCAACATTCCTACAGAAAGAAATCTTCAACCAATAATTTTATATCTATCCAAACTAAGCTTTCTCAGCAAAAGAGAAATAATATCCTCTTCAGATAAGCAAATGCTGAGGGAGTTTGTTACCACCAGATCTGCTTTACAAGAGATCCTGAAAGGAGCACTAAATATGGAAAAGAAAGACCCTTGCCAGCCAATACAAAAACACACTTAAGTACAAAGACCAATGACACTATAAAGCAAACACACAAACAAGCTGGCATAATAACTAGCTAACACCACAATGGCAGGTCAAATCTATACATATCAATATGAACCTTGAATGTAAATGGGCTAAATGCCCCCATTTAAAAGGCACAGAGTGGCAAACTTGATTAAAATGCAACACCCAATTGTATATGGTCTTCAAGATACCCATCTCACACACAATGACACTCATAGGTTCAAAATAAAATAATGGAGGAAAATCTACCAAGCAAATTGAAATCAGAAAAAAGCAGGTTTTACAATCCTAATTTCAGACAAAACAGACTTTAAACCAATAAAGATCAAAAAAGACAAAGAAAGGCATTACGTGATGGTAAAGGGTCCAATTCAACAAGAAGATCTAACTGTCCTAAATATATATGCACCCAGAACAGGAGCACCAGATTCATAAAGCAAGTTCTTAGAGATCTACAAAGAGACAGACTCCCATTCAATAATAGTGGGAGACTTCATCATTCCACTGACAGTATTAAACAGATCATCAAGGCAGAAAATTAACAAAGATATTCGGGACCTGAATTCAACATTGAACCAAATGGATCTGATGGACCTCTACAGAATTCTCCACTCAAATAACAACAGGACATACATTCTTCTCATCACCACATGGCACATACTCTAAAATTGACCACACAATAAAACAAAACAATCTTAAGCAAATGCAAAGGAACCAAAATCATACCAAACACACTCTCAGACCACAGAGCAATAAAAATAGAAATCAACACTAAAATCACTCAAAACCATGCAATTTCATGGAAATTAAATAACCTGATCATGAATGACTATTGGGTAAGTAATGAAGTTAAGGTAAAAATAAAAATGTTCCTTGAAATTAATAAGAACAAAGATACAACAAACAAGAATCACTGGGACATAGCTAAGGCAATTTTAAGAGGATTATTTATAGCACTAAACACCTCCATCAAAAATTTAGAAAGACCTCAAATTAACAACCTAACATCACAACTAAAAGAACTAGAGGAGCAAGGGCAAACCAACCCCTTAAAGCTAACAGAAAACAAAATATCCAAAATCAGAGCTGAGCTGAAGAAGATCAAGAAACAAAATATCACTCAAAAGATCAACAAATCCAAGAGTTAGGCTGCTAGCTAGACTAAAAAGAATAAAAAAGAGAGGATACAAATAAGCACAATTAGAAATGACAAAGGAGATGTTATCACTGACTCCACAGAAGTACAACCAACCATGAGAGATCAATATAAACACCTTTAGGAAACCTAGAAGAATCAGAAATAAATAGCCTGATTCAATGATTTTGTGATTCAGTAAATGAGACCATAAAAAGCCTAGAACTAAACAGATTCACAGCTGAATTGTACCAGATGTACAAAGAAGAGCTGGTACCATTCCTACTGAAATTATCCCCAAAACATTGAGGAGGAGAGACTCCTCCCCAACTCATTCTAGGAGGCCAGCATCATGCTGATACCAAAACTGGGCAGAGACACAACAAATAAAGAAAACTTCAGGCCAGTATTCCTGATGAATATTAATGGAAAAATCCTCAACAAAATACTAGTAAACTGAATTCAGCAGCACATCAAAAAGCTATTCTACCATGATCAAGTAGGCTTTATCCCTGGGATGGAAAGTTGGTTCAACATATGCAAATCAGTAAACATTATTCATCACATAAACAGAACTAAAGACAAAAACCACCTGATTATCTCAATAGATGCAGAAAAGGCTTTCAATAAAATTCAACAGTCCTTCATGTTAAAAACTCTCAACAAACTCAGTATTGAAGGAACATACCTCAAAACAATAAGAGCCATCTATGAGAAACCGACAGCCAACATCATACTGAATGGGCAAAAGCTGGAAGCATTCCACAAGACAAGTATGCCCTCTTTTCAACCTTCTTATTCAACATAGTGTTGGAAGTCCTGGCCACAGCAATCAGGCAAGAGAAAGAAATAAAGGGTATCCAAATAGGTCAGAGAGGAAGTCAAACTATTCCTGTTTGCAGCTGACATGATTCTCTATCTAGAAAACACTATAGTTTTAGCCCAAAAGCTTCTTAAGCTGATAAACAACTTCAGTAAAACTTGCACGTTGTGCACATGTACCCTAAAACTTAAAGTATAATAATAATAAAATAAAATTTTTTAAAAATCATCATACAAAAACCACTAGCACTTCTGTACACAAACAGCAACTAAACCAAGAGCCAAATCAGGAACACAATCCCATTCACAATTGCCACAAAAAGAATAAAATACCTAGGAATACAGCTAATCAGGGAGGTGAAAGATCTCTACAATGAGAATTAAAAAACACTGCTCAAAAAAATCAGATAACACAAACAAATGGGAAAAAAAAAAATTCTGTGCTCATGGATAGGAAGAATAAATATCATCAAAATAGTCATACTGCCCAAAGCAGTTAACAGATTTAATGTTATTCCTATCAAACCACCAATGACATTCTTCACAGGAAAGGGAAAAACAACTATTGTAAAATTAATTTGGAAGCAAAAAAGAGTCCAAATAACTAAGACAGCCCTAAGCAACAAAAACAAAGCTGGAAGTATAATTTTACCCAACTTCAAACTGTATTAAAGGGCTACAGTAACCAAAAGAGCATGGTACTGGTACAAAAATAGATGCATAGGTCAATGGAACAGAACAAAAAGGCCAGAAGTAAGACAGCACACCTACTACTATCCGATCTTTAACAAAGCTGAAAAAACAAGTAATTGGAAAATGACTTCTTATTCTATTCAATAACTGGTGCTGGGATAACTGGCTAGCCATATGAAGAAGATTGAAACTGGACCCATTCCTTACACCATATTAAAAAAATCAACTTCAGATGGATTAAAGACTTAAATTTAAAACCCAAAACTATAAAAACCTTGGAAGACAACCTAGGCAATACCATTCTGGACATAGGAACTGACAACGATTTCATGACAAAGATACCAAAAGTGATCACAACAAAAACAAAA
This sequence comes from Pan paniscus, assembly GCF_029289425.2. Lineage (NCBI taxonomy): Eukaryota > Metazoa > Chordata > Mammalia > Primates > Hominidae > Pan > Pan paniscus. Next base: position 94,232,486 of record NC_073254.2, on the reverse strand, counting down.
ATTGACAAATGGGATCTAATTAAATGAAAGAGCTTCTGCACAGCAAAAGAAGGTATCAACAGAGTAAACAGACAACCTACAGACTGGAAGAATATACTTGCAAACTATGCATCTGGCAAAGGTCTAATATCCAGCATCTGTAAGAAATTTAAACAAATTTGCAAGAAAAAACAACCCATCAAAAAGTGGGCAAAGGACACTTTGCAAAAGAAGACATACATATAGCCAAAAAGCATATATAAAAAAAACTCTCAACATCACTGATCATTAGAGAAATACAAATGAAAACCACAATGAGATACCATTTCACACCAGTTAGGATGTTCATTACTAAAAAGTCAAAAAATAACAGATGCTGTTAAATTGCAGAGAAAAGAGAACACTTATACACCATAGGTGGGAGCGTAAATTAGTTCAACCATTTTGGAAGACAGTGTAACAATTCCTCAAAGACCTAAAGAGAGAAATACCACTCAACCCAGCGATCCTATTACTTGGTATATACCCAAATGATTATAAATCATTCTATCAAAAAGACCCATTCACGTGTATGTTCATTGCAGCTCTATTCACAATAGCAAAGACATATAATCAACCTAAATGTCCATTAATGGCAATTTGGATAAAGAAAATGTGGTACGTACACACCATGAAATACCATACAGCTATAAAAAAGAACGAGGTCATGTTATTTGCAGGAACATGGATGGAACTGAATTCTATTATCCATAACAAACTAATGCAGAAACAGAAAACCACATACCACATGTTCTCACTTGTAAGTGGGAGATAAATGATGAGAACACATTGACCCATAGAGGGGAACAACATACATTGGGGCCTACTTGAGGTTGGAAGGTAGGAGGAAGGAGAGGATTAGAAAAAATATTGAGTACTAGACTTAGTACCTGGGTGACAGAATAATCTGTCCAACAAACCTTCACGACAAGAGTTAATCTGTATAAGAAACCTGCGCATGTTCCCATGAACCTAAAATAAAAGTTTAAAAAGGAAACCCTATAGAAAATATTTCAAGTGGTAGGAGCTGAGAGGGGAAAGAACAGAGATAATAAAAGAGTTCAAGTGGGTTAAATACAATAAATTGGGCTTAAAAATAATAAAAATAACAAAAATAAACTTTAATTTAAAATTAAATATTAAAATATCTAAAGATTGTTTTGTCAATACCATCAGTTTTGAAGATCATAAAAACTACATAGAATAAAAATCATATTTGTTTAAAGCAGTTTGTGTAAATGTCAGCATGTTTATAAAGCTTAGGGATTGTTAATACATATTTTTATAATGACAATGGTAGTGATGTCAACACTAAATAATGCCTTGTGGCTGGGCGCGGTGGCTCATGCCTGTAATCCCAGCACTTTGGGAGGCTGAGACAAGTGGATCACCTGAGGTCAGGAGTTTGAGACCAGCCTGACCAACATGGAGAAACCCCATCTCTACTAAAAATACAAAAAATTAGCCGGGCGTGGTGGCGCATGCCTGTAATCCCAGATACTCAGGAGGATGAGGCAGGAGAATCGCTTGAACTTGGGAAGCAGAGGTTGCGGTGAGCCAAGATTGCACCATTGCACTCCAGCCTGGGCAATAAGAGCAAAACTCCATCTCAAAAAAAAAAAAAAAAAAGGAAAGAAAAGCCTTGTTATAATAATCATACTGCTAAATCAATATGTATTATGTTATTTCTATGTTCTTCTTAATACAGTAGTTCAAAAGAGCAGAATGTTCTGTACCCAAGAATTCCACAATATTTATCCACCGGATTGTATGAGAAACGAAGATTTTAAAACCACACAGAACTACAAAGGTCAAGTATTTGAATCAACTGATGATTACTTCACCAGTAAAATCAAAGAACAAATTTGAAATTTTTTTACACACTAGATAATTTGACTGATTTAATATTCTAAAGGCAAAAACTCAAGATTTTTTACCATTTCAGATCAAAACTAGCATCACTTTGTTTCCTATGAAAACCAAGTTGTCTTACTTGATATGGTATACACAACAATATAAAGTTATAATTACAGTTAAAATGCTATTATTCATCATAAAAATATGAAATCAGAGAAACTGCTGATTCTGGACATTTCAGTCTTACTTTTAGTGGTTTGAGGTACCCCAGTTAACATTGCAACTGTAAGTCTATAAACCCTAAAAAGTATTGTAACTGTGAATCTTCAAATAAAAACAATTATATTTCAATTAAACACTATGAGCAACAAATGACTTAAAGAGACTACAATCCAAGTTTATAAAATCTTTTGAAATACTTCATTTTCTAAGAGACCAATAGAATCCAGCATATAGTTTTTCTTCTACAATCACTCACATTCACTTATTCAACAAGAATCACTGCTTGCCAGGCACTATGCTCTGTGCTGAGTGGAATAAATAGGTAAGTAATATCATCAGGAAGCCCTGATTGACTGGCATCCCAGAAAATAACAACAATAAGAAAATTGTAACCTTTAGAATAAGAAAGGCAACCTTATTAGAAAAGCCATCTGTATTTATAATTAAATGAATTCTTCAGCTAGGAAAATTTATGGTTAGGAATTTTGCTAAACAAACCTTAAAAATAAGTACTATAATCAGAAGCATGTGTGTTATATTATATCCTGTCCTCCAAAAAAGTGCCACACAACATCACAGCTATAAATTTTCATAGGTATTTTTGTTAGAACACTAAATTATTTTAATATTTTGCAACTCCCATCTGTTATAAATCTTAGAAAATATTCACTGGATAATATTTTTTCATTAATGAGTTTCCAAAAGGATACTAATTCTCAAAATAATATGAATTATTGAAATATTTTAAAATTTGTTTTAAAAAGTGCTCACTTCCCTACCTTTTCCCCAAAATCTCCAGTGAAAAAACCCTAGAAATCAGTTAATACATCACTACAGTGGTAGTAAGACTGAGGTGACTAGAGGATATTCATAAAAACAATTTTAGTCTTTTATAGAAAGAGGTCTGAATTTTGGAAACATTGTATCATAGCTTCTTTCATTAAATAAAAGAGCTTCTTTTTGTTTTGTTTCATTTTGTTTTTCTCTTTTCAACCTTCTCCTCTTGCCATTTCATTGTATCTTATTAGAGAAAGCAATTACTCCTTTTCTTATCCTTGAATCTTTCTTTCTTTAACCATGGTATTCTGCCCCCCTAGTAAGCATTCATGAGTTTCTTAAACAAGAGGTAATGGTTTAAGATTCAAAAAACTTAGTTTATCACCTGGAATTGCCATTTACTTTGTTACCTATTCATTTTCCTTCTCCTTCAGACATATGAAAAGTGGAAAAACTCCTAAAAAGTCCCTGTCGGTCTATCATTAGGATTGAGTCTGTTGTTTTTATTAGACCATAATGTTTTTGCGCCCAAATTTGTCAATCCTTTCAAATTTCCCTTAGAGAAATTTTGAGGGGCTCAGCACTGGTCTGAAATTGTCCCTACACCAGACAGTCTGTCCAGAATTGGTGAAGGGCTCTCAGCATCCCACACAGTCAGGAAGAACTTGAGTACTAAGCAATTCACTACCACGATTTCTTTTCATTGTCTCAAGGGTGCCAGTGTTCTAAGATAGCAAAACAGATGCTAATATATTTAGAATATTCTTTAGTGTGTAGGTTCACTGGCCATCTTCCATCACAGGCTTCCATGATTCCCTGAGGGAGGACAGTTCTTTCCTTTGCAGCTGACTTCACTTGAGTTCCTAATGTCACAAATCTTAGCTGTCATGTTATTTAAAAATTCTTCATATATATTTAATCCCCTGGGTTCCAGCCATATCACACTTTGAATCTTTGTCCCCCTTCCCTGCTCCCTACCTGTGAATTCATCACTGTCAAGGATTGGGCAATTTTCCTCCTTTCCTTTTCAATCCTCAATTACATAGGGTTGTTCTACCTTGCCTGACCTTTTCACTGCACTCAACCTTCAAGTACAGCTACAGAATGTCTTCAAGGGGTCCTACATCTATCTGAAATCCTCTTTGTTGACTCAGGCTGGATTAGATCAACTCTGTAGATCCACCCTGCCCCATCCTACTCTAACTGTCTCCAACATTCTCCAGGAAATTGGACCTTTATGAACCTTATCAACCTGCCTCCTTTTCCTTCTACTTCAGCTGGTGGCCAGTGGGGGTTATGGCAGCCATGAAAATGCATCTTTCAGAATTCCAACTCTCAGTAGTATAATGGATTGACAACCCCAGTTGGGGTATTCTGAAATTCATCAACACATATGTGTCTGAAGGCTACATCCTATGGGCTACTCCCAAGCAATCACTGAACACATCAAAGAAACTAAGGGAGGTTCACTCCCAGAATAGCTGAGACTCCATTAATAGATGGCTTCCATTTTGAAGTTTTATTAGAACAGCATGTCAGCTTTATTAGAACTGCATCAGAGGAAGACAAAATCTTCCTTCCCTCTCGCCACAGACTTTACGTGCCTCCTTGGCTTCCTCCCTATTTTCTCTCATGGGCATTTCCTCAATAAATCTATTGCATGTCTAATTCCATCTTAGTATCTGCTTCTTAGAGCGCCTGACCTAACATATGGTAAGAATAAAAGATGGTGAGGGTATTTATTTCCTTGAGTTCCTTCCTGTTGTGCCACAGGTTGACAGGGGCTAAGTTCCTTTCCCCTATGACCGCATTTCCTATTGGGTTACCCTCTCTAACAGGTACAAGTCTTGCTGACCTCCAGTAACTGCTCAGTTAACTTGTTCTTTCAAACATAGAATTGTTAGCAACTCCCTCCTGTTGCCAGTCCTGGGATACTTCATCCTCCCTGTTAATTATCTTTAACTTTGCCCATGTTATAGACACTTTCTTGAATTCTTTTCCAACACTCTTTCTTCTTTATTTTATTTTGATATATGTTTAAATATTTAGAAAATAATTAATATACAGAACTTATCTATATCTTTTCCTCAGATTCCCCAATGTTTAATATCATATACAATCACTCTGCATATGTGTGTAATTATTACTTTTCCTGAATTATTTGAAAGTTTCATGTCTGATGCCCTGTCTAGCAAATTCAATGTGTGTATTTTCCTAAAAACAAGAACTAAAGATATTACCTTGCATATCCATAGCATTATTTGAAAAAAAGAAAAATTAACATTAATGCAATGCTATTATCTGAACTATAGATCTTACTCAAATTCTTCCAATTGACTTAATAATGTCTTCTATGCAAAAATTCTAGTCCAGGGTTGAATGCAGGATCACATATTGCATATTCACCCTCAATGCATGCAGCAACTATTTTCTCCCAGGATCCTAAAAATTATAATAATTGGTACAAAAATAGGCCCTAGGAAACAGACTCTCAGAATTGGATTATGGAATAAGTTTGCTTAAATATTTGATGGTCATATGTATAACTTTCTTCCTTGATGGGGAAGGGGAGAAGATATGATATTCAGTAGCATCATGATCAAATTATCAGTAGTGGCATAAAAGGGAAGAGATAAATTTGATGTGGCATGTAGTTGCTTGGGTGATAATGATGATTATAAAAATTGTGTCATGTGATAGTTGCTTCTTATAATTCTAGAGAACATCATACATAAAAGGACAAATTGAAAGCTTCAAATGCACAACACAAGGCACAAGTAGAAAATCAGAAAGTGCTATAGCAGCTTTAAAAGAGCCCCTTACTGTCAGTATCCATACAGAAGGTATGGCTAAGGATCAACTAGAGGACTTGAATATAAGGATTTGGGAGTTGCAACACCAAATAAATATGTAAACTTGACATGTCTCATGTCAAGGCAAGAGCACTGGGAAAGAAGCAGAGCTCTAAGACAGGAGATAAGGACATTGGGCAGACAAGACAAAGCTGAGAACTTTGAGTCCCCAAATCTCCCTGAACTTTGTCTACCAGCAGAAGCAGCCCCTCCTCTCCTGGCAGAGAAGAACCAACCTTCCCCTGGTATCACCAGGAGTAGTTGACTAATAAGACAAAGGCAATTGCCTATTTCCCTGAGGACCTTTCCTTACCATCCTTCATCATCTCCAGATCCGTAACTAAAGTTGAATCCCAGCATAACCCAGTCAGAGAGGAATAAGGCCTAATCCAGAAGGAGATAGCCTATGTACCTAAAAGAAATGCATGACCTTGGCAATATGAATCAGCAAGAATTTTAGAAGCATGTACATATATGTATGGATTCTAATATTACATTCATGAAAATGGAGCAAATAAACTGATAGGGTATAATCACAGAGGATTTGAGATTTAATGTATACTGTGTTTCCACAGGCAAATGCCAGTAACAGTAACAGTCTATGAGGTAGATTAACTGAAGCTTAGACTCATCCATGGCTTATAATCAGTAATACTGAAATGCTAGAACTTAAATCCCTGATATACTATAGAGAAGGTGATGCAGGATTTTTTTCTCAGCCCCATCACTGGACTCGCAACAGGGGCAAATATTTACTCAGCCTGCTGTGCTTAAACCCTTTCAGGAGGGAGCATGTGAATGAGTGAGTGTGGGTCCCGGCCAGCCACTCCAGGCACTGGCAGGAGCAAGCTCCACAGAGAGCACATGGCCAGACGAGGCATGAGCAAACAAGTGTGAATCCAGCCAGCCGCTCTGGGTGCTGGCAGTAGAAAGCTCCATGTGGGGCTCATGGCCAGACCAGCTGTGAGAAAACAAGTGTGGGATCCAGCTGGCCACTCTGATGGTAGGAGCAAGCTCCATGCGGTGGTACCCAGGTGTTGGGGTGCCTGCCACCCCAAAGCCCCAGAGGGGGTGTTACAGACTCCTATAGTTCTGCTGTCTGCAGACAGCCATGTGTTAACAGCTCAGTTGGCCCCTTGCCTCATCACATGGGGTGGCTGCCCTCCACCAGCAAGTGCAAAGGGCCAGTGTGACAGCCTTTTTGGGTACTCACAATCAGTGGGTCCTGAGCTCCTGTCCAGTGTCCAAGAAGGATGAGGTTATGCAGACACCGGAAGGATGGTGAAGGTGGAGAAATTTACTGAGCAGTGGAAATGACTCTCAGCAGAGAGGGGAGCTGGAGAGGGGATGGGAAGGGCAGGTAGTCTTTCCTGAAGTCAGGTGGTCTTCTCCCCAAAGTCCAGCCATCTCTTCCCCTAAATCAAGCTGTCTCTCTTCCCCAAAGTCCCACTTCTCTTTTCTACCAACTGAGTCTGGGGTCTTTATAGGCTCAGGATGGGGGTGGGGCAGGCCATAGGTAGTTTTGGAAATGGCAACATTCAATTGGTAAAAACACATTATTCAGAAAGAACCAATCAGGAGAGAGCAGGAAAACAGGAATAGAAGTTTTCACTTCGGGTCACTGGTTTCAGGCTACCTTGGCTTGAAGGTGGGGTTTCACCAGGGACCTACCCCTGTCTGCCTAGAATTTCTCTGCCTCCTGCCTCTATCAAAAGGAGTTCAAAATCCCATGAAGATGAGAGTACCTGGCTGGATCTATCATACACAGCCTGCCCAGCCATTCCCCTAATCATAATCCCTTGAAGGGCCCAGGGAACACACTTTCAGAAGGACATTAAGAAATGTATTGGCAAAGGAAGCAATGACACTCTTAGAAAGCTCTGTGAAGTCTGTCTTCTATAGAGTATAGATGATGGGGAGAGATACTGCAAAGGAATCAAGCTGTCTGAGTTCAGTGGTGACTGTGGGACCCTGGCATGGTAGAAGCCAGCTAGAAGTGCCTAACCTTTAGAACCACATCAGCTGTAAAGACAGAGTAGAAATCAGAATGTTTTTGAGAGTGACAGGAAGCAGCCAAATGCCTAGGCAGATAGGAGCAGGTCTCCAGTAAAACCCCACCTCCAAGCTGAAGACAGTTTAAAGCCTGAAAGCCAAGCTACAAGTGAAATCCTTGGACCAAATTGAGAACTTGTCTTCCTGTTTGGCATGCTGTCCTCTGATTGATGCCCACCCTTCATCTATTTTACATATACCTACCTTTCCTAATTGGTTTTCTACACTGTCATGCCCACCTTTGAGTGGTGTCTTTACTTCAACCTTATTTTCATACTCACAAACCAATCAGCATGCATACCTCATTCCGAGTCCATAAAAGGCCCTGGACCCAGTTACAGAGAAGAGGCTTTCCAGCCTTCAGGTAAGGGAACCACTCACCCCACATCCTCTCTTTGTTGAGAGCTTTCCTTTCACTTAATAAATTCTAGTCCACTCACTTTCCAGTGTCAGAGCACCTAATTCTTCCTGAAGATCTCAAACCTAGCTGAGCTAAGGAGCAGAAAGACTGCAACATTTTGACCCACAGAGATCTGTGGCAATGGCTAATGATCATGGGGCACCTAGTGATAAAATCATGGCAGGTGCAGCTTAATATTTATAAATAGGAAAAGTTGAAGTCAAGTAGGCAGCAACCTGACTCATCACTCTGATTAGAATTCTCAGGCTCTTACCTGTTTGCCAAGCTTATACCAGTTCACTAGCCTCTTGAATTCTGGGAACAGGTGCCACAAAGAACCTTGCGTACTGGATGCATACAGCATCCCAGCCAATGGCTTTCAATCTTGGCTATAAATGAGACTCACTTAGGGAACTTTTAAAAATACTCATGTTTGGCCCTATCTCCAGACCTTCTGACTGATACACATGCCATATGAGGAATTGGTGAAAAGAAAAACTAAAAGTGGTTAAAGTTTGAAACAATAAAATGATATCCAAAAGCATCCAAATAAATCAGAAGCAACCAAAACAATATCCATAGAGTAAAATGCTCCAATTTTCTCTACTTTATAAGGAACAATTGGAGTATATCAGTTTGGTAGCAGTTTACAGAAAGAAGAGACATGAAAATGTAAATGAAAGAGTGAAACATTTAACCCAATAGAACAGAACTGAGGAGGAAAGCCAGAAAGGAATTATTGGAATTAATCATATAATTGGTACCTACAATTTTGTGCTGAAAAACCATGAGTAAAATGATAAAGGAATTTCCAAAAGTTGCTTAAAAATACCCCAAAATAGAAGAATAAAATCAGAAATGTACTGGCAATTAATAATAACTTTTGGCTACTAATTGCTATAAATCATAAACCAAGATTGACATGCTACTTAAGAAACTGAAGATAAAATCATAAAATGCTAAAATTTTGGCAAAATAAAAAATTATCAAAAATATGATCCAAACAAATTCAATATAAATAGAAAAACCCCATGCTCAGTTTTGAAATTTTATTTGACTTTAAAATAAATGTTTTAAAATATTACATGCACTCATATTAGATAAAAACACCTTCTGATTTTAGCCTTTGGTAAGTTCAAGTTTCTCTAATGCTGCTATAAAACAATTGATCAATCAAATTTTGCAGTAATCATTGCAAGCTGTTAATATCATTCCATAATTTATGTAAACATTTAAAACAGTTTAAAAGAAACAAAATTTTAGTAAATTAAAGAGATTTAGTACATTTTGTGAATTAAGGTTCTTTACATTTATGTTAAGCTAATTGGTTTTTAGCTTATTGGCCTACCTGCTGTTCTAAGACTTTAATCCAGAGATTTTATGATCTCTGAAAACCTCAATTTTGCCTTAAACTTATGCTTCTTTAGGCTACGTATATGAGAATAATAACATCTAAATATGTGGTAGGGCATAGTGGCTCATGCCTGTAATCCCAGCACTTTGGGAGGCCAATGCAGGCGGATCACCTGAGGTCAGAAGTTTGAGACAAGCCTGGCCAATGTGAGGAAATCCTGTCTCTACTAAAAATACAAAAATTAGTCTGGCATGGTGGTGCATGCCTATAATCCCAGCTACTCGGGAGGCTGAGGCAAGAGAATCGCTCGAACCTGGGAGGTGGAGGATTCAGTGAGCCAAAATCATGCCACTGCACTCCAGCCTGGGCGACAGAGCAAGACTTAGTCTTAAAAAATAAATAAATCTAGATATGCCATTGCAATAGCTGTATAACTCAGAAAAACGTGTTAATAGCTAAATGTTTAAAAACATATAGAAATTCCACAGACCTACTCAAATGTTTACTTTCACACAGCATAAATTCAGTCAAAAGGCTGAATTTCTAAGTTTTGTTGGTGGGAATCACTAACAGAAAATATGTATGAATGGTGATGTAGAAAAGGAGGAGGAAGAGAAGGAAGGCATGGAGTACAAGAAGAGGAGAATAATTTTTATCTTAAGTTCTGGGATACATGTACAGAATGTGCAGGCTTGTTACATAGGTAAACATGTGACATGGTCATTTGCTGCACCTATCAACCTATCACCTAGGTATTAAGCCCAGCATGCATTAGCTATTTTTCCTGATGCTCTCCCTCCCCCTGCACCCACCCCCCAACAGGTACCAGTGTGTGTTTTTCCCCTCCCTGTGTCTATGTGTTCACCTTGTTCAGCTTCCACTTATAAGTGAGAACATGTGGTGTTTGGTTTTCTGTTCCCGCACTGGTTTGCTAAGGATAATGGCTTCCAGCTCCATCCATGTCCCTGCAAAGGATATAATCTCATTCCTTTTTGTGGCTGCATAATATTCCATGGTGTACATGTACCATATTTTCTTTATCCAATCTATCATTGATGGGCATTTTGGTTAATTCCATAGCTTTGCTATTGTAAATAGTGCTGCAGTGAACACATGTGTGCATGTATCTTTATAATAGAATAATTTATATTCCTTTGGTTATATACCTAGTAATGGGATTGCTGGGTCAAATGGTATTTCTGGTTCTAGGTCTTTGAGAAATTGTCACACTGTCTTCCACAATAGTTGAACTAATTTACATTCTCACCAACAGTATAAAAGCATTCCTATTTCTCCACCGCCTCACCAAAATATGTTGTTTCTTGACTTTTTAATAATCACTACTTTGACTGGCATGAGATGGTATCTCATTGTGGTTTTGTAATTATCAGTGATATTGAGCTTTTTTTCATATGTTTGTTGACCGCATAAATGTCTTCCTTTGAGAAGTATCTGTTCATGTCCTTTGCCCACTTTTTAATGTGGTTGTTTGCTTTTTTCTTGTAAATTTGTTTAAGTTCCTTGTAGTTCCTGAGGCAGGAGAATGGCGTGAAACCAGGAGGCAGAGCTTGCAGTGAGCCGACATCTTGCCACTGCACTCCAGCCTGGGGGACAGAGTGAGATTCCGTCTCAAAAAAAAAAAAAAAAATGTATGTATATATAGAGAGAGAGACATTTCTTAATTGTTGGGCTATATATTGCTTATTGGTATCCAATTCTCATGGATTGATGTTTATATTAAAACCTCAGTCTTGGCTTTTTACAGGTAACATTCTCAGAACTTTTTACATTGTTTTCATCGCCCATTGATGAAAGCATAAGGATAACATAGAGTTATTCTTTATTTATTTTTAACAATGCTATCTTTACTAGGCCTAGGAATGAGCTATTTTGCAATAAATGGAAAGGTGGACATGAAAATAATTGTGAAACTTATATTGTAAAATATCTAAACTTGGTTTAGTGTCAGAGAAATCCCCAGTCTCTCAACTCACACTAAATGTTCGTCTCTTATGGTATTTTCTATACTAGACTAGTAAATGTTTTTGCTTCCATCTAGACCTAATTCTGAGCTATGCACTGATGACACTGTCCAGACTATAATGCAGATGGGATTAGAGACAAGGAATGTCTATAATCACATACACAGGCACTCTTACACAAAAGAAGGCCTATAATCCAATATAGTCGTAAGTTATATGCTCCATGTGTGAGTGGGGGCGAGTGTGATATGGGTGTTATCGGAAATTAACATACTTGTTTTTGGAACAGCATGAACTTTACATGCTGTCTGTTAACCATGTATATTTTTGGAATTACATTGTATTGAAAATTTTAGTGTTCATTCTCCTAGACAAAAATGCAAGAACATTTTTCATTTGAAAACATAGCCAACAGTTTCTGAGTGCTTAATACGTACTGAAGAGGAGAATACTCAGTGCCTATATGGATAACTCATCCAATTCTCAAAATAGCCTGTGATGTTTGTGCTATTATTATCCACCCATTTGGAGATGGGGAAACAGACTTAGGGAGGCCGAGTCGCTTGCTCTGGCTGCATATAAGGAGCTGGGATTCTGACTTGGCGTCTGACTCCAGAGCAGCCATGGTTGAGATTTCTCCTGAGCTAAACTACCACGTACACGTCCTTTTAGTTGGGTGTTCCAATGGAATTTTGTAAAAAGGGGTTAGGAAAGGCCATGATATATAATTATAGGGAACACTGAATATCTAATAATATTTGCTCAAACTCCTATAAGTTCAGGATCATGTAGGAGGCCTCAAAAGGATTTTTTATACCCAACACTGATTCAAGTTAAAAAAATAAGAAAGGAATGTTGTTTATTATGATAGAAGATATATACTGGATTGATTTTTAAGGTCTAAATGGTATTTTTTTAAAAAACTTTTGATCAAACCTGGTTTTTAATTCTATCTTTGCCTTCGTCATTTTCTTTAGTCTTTGATAACTTAAATTTATTCTGTTTTGCTTTCCCTGTCTGAAAAATAAGGTTATTACTACCTTAAATTCTTCAGGGAGTTGTTGGAATAACCCAATGTGTGTAACACAATTACTACGAAAACACACATTTAATTATTCTCTTCCTAAAATTTTTGCAATCTATCCACCTGATAAGGGTAATCCCAGCACTTTGGGAGGCCGAGGCAGGCAGATCACGAGGTCAGGAGATCGAGACCATCCTGGCTAACACGGTGAAACCCCGTCTCTACTAAAAATACAAAAAATTAGCTGGGCGTGGTGGTGGGCGCCTGTAGTCCCAGCTACTCGGCAGGCTGAGGCAGGAGAATGGTGTGAACCCGGGAGGCGGAACTTGCAGTGAGCCGAGATCGCGCCACTGCACTCCAGCCTGGGTGACAGAGCAAGACTCCGTCTCAAAAAAAAAAAAAAAGAAAAAAAAAAATATATATATATATATTTTAATGCTTGAAATTCTGTCAGTGGTGTTAATAATCTTTAGCTGTTTCTTAAGCATTGAGGTAAACTTACTATTGTTTACCTCTGCTTCCTAAGTCAATGGAAGAGTACATATCCCAGACTGCTAGTAATTAGGCAGGGCCATGTAACTAGCTCTGGCTGGTAGGCTATGAACTGAAGTAGTATGCTTGGGTTCCTGACCAAAGAATTTAATTGCAAGGGCAAGATCCTCTCACTCTCTAACCTTCTCCATGAGTTTCAGAGGGTATAGCTGCAAGGGAGCCGCTGTCAGCCCAGCTTCATGTGAAGCAGGGTGTCTCACCAACCCACATGGAGGGCAGCATTAATAAGTTATGTTAAGCTACTTAGACTTGATAATTGTTACTGCAGCACAACCCAAACAATCCTGCCTGATATAAACAGAATCAATATTTTTCTGCCAGATTCCTGAAATAGCTGTGGAATCCTTCTCATTTTACTGTTATTAGTGAGAAATGAAATCACCTACGCCCATTCAGCTTACTGTCATCAATAATACGACAGTAATCTTGGACTGTCTTCATCAACATGACTTTATTACTCCAGGAAACTTTTGCTCAAGGGAAAAATAGTTGCAAATGAATGTATTAATGTATTTCATTTTAAAACTTCCCAATAATCCATTTAAATTAACATCAAACTGCTCAACTTTCCAGTTGATACTGTAAAATCACTATTTACTCTCCAAGACACTCTTTGAAACTCCTGTCTCAAAACATTTGTGATGCCCATGATTCCTAAACTATCATAGCACAAACCTTACCCAAACAGAATCTATATCAACACAGGTTTGGAGATAAGCATTTTGATTGAATGTGGCACCCAAATGTTGAAATGTATTTGCTATTCCTGATCTAGAAGAGTCAGGAATTTAAGGATTCTGGTACGTCTTAAGACAAAGTGTGGCTAACAATCTTAGGACTGGTTGAAAGTCACAAAGATGCAATCAAAGATCTTGATTATCTCATCTAGTCTAGCAGAGGATTATTCTCTAGAGATTGTGCAAAATGAGGACTATGTATTGAAAATACTGGGAAGAGCTGAAGAACGCACGCTCACTAAATTCAGGTGAATTTAATAAAAGTTAATATTCAGAGCAGGGAGATGTCTAGTTCCCTTCCTTGTACCCAAACCTTTGGCTCCCGGAATGCAAGAGCTAGGGTTATACTCTCAAGGAGTATTAGTGGACTCAACTGAAAGTGCCTACAGAGACTGATACTCAATTATCCCACAATGAAATAAAAAGTTTTCAATCCTATGAATCCCATTAATTTTAGTTCCTCACCATCAAATATGAGTCTACAGAGATCACCAGATATTTGAGGAAAACCTCCAATATGAAAGAAGCGGTGGCTCCCCCCCAACCCAAACAAAAAAAAATACTCCAAGAAAATAAACACTATGCAAAGCAGAAGAAAATTTCAAAAATAACCTCTGAAAGAAAAAATATTGCATTTGTGGGGAGGTAGGGAGCAGAAGACAATAAAGATAAAACAAAATAAAAATAAAAAATATTAAAATTACAAATATAACAGAAGAAAGAAAAATAATTAACAGAAGGACTGAAAAATTAAATTAAATTCCACCAGAAAGCAGTATTTAAAAGAACAAGAGATTAACAGTAGGAGAGAAGAGATAAACATAAGAGGCTCACTCAGGAATCAATTCGACTAAGTATTACAAAAATAGGTAACAGGGAAAATAAAAGGCAAGAAAGTATCAAATAAATGGGGGAAAATGTTCCAGAACTATAAATAAGTTTCTACATTGAAGTATCAGTAAGTGCTCAACACAATGGATGAAAAAAGACCCAGACTGAGGTGCATTGTTGTGAAACTTTTAAATACCATGAGTAAAGGTAAGAGTCTAACAGCTTCCGGAGAGAAACAATAAAGGTCGTATACAAAGTACTGATAATAAGAATAGTGTGAGGCTTTTCAATAGCATAATCAAGAATTGGAAGACAGTCACAAATATTTAACTTCTGATTATGGAAATTTCAAGTACATGTAAAGATAATAGTAAAAAGAATCTCAATATACCTACCACCCAGCTTCAAAAATTATTTACTCATGGCCAACCTTTACTACAAACTATTTCTCCCTCATCCATGATATTTAGAAGAAAGTCTTAGCAACATACATCATTTGCAATAATTTTACTACATATCTAAAATCAAGAACATCCCATTTAAAACATAACTATAATACTTTTATCCCACCCTCAGATAATTGTTCAAAATTTTTTGTTATCAACCAACTGGGTGTTCACATGACCATGATTATCTTTTAATGTTTTCTTTTCTTTTTTTCAGTTTTGTTTTGTTTTGTTTTGTTCTGTGTTTTGAGAGACTCGCTCTGTCACCCAGGCTGGAGTGCAGTGGCTCGATTTCTGCTCATTGCAGCCTCCGCCTCTTGGCTTCAAGTGGTTCTCCTGCCTCAGCCTCCAGTCCCAGCCTTGAGTAGCTGGGACTACAGGCACACGCCATCACACCCAGCTAGTTTTTGTAATTTTTTGTAGAGATAGGGTTTCACCAAGTTGACCAGGCTGGTCTCAAACTCCTGACCTTAAGCCATCTACCCGCCTCGGCCTCCCAAAGTGCAGGGATTATAGGTGTGAGGGATCACGCTAGGCCTCTTCTTTTTCCTAACAGTTTGAATCTGGATCTGAGTAAGATATATACATTGCAGTTGTTAATATGTCTGTGATCTCTTTTATTCTATAAGTTCCTTCTCTAATTCTCTTTCATTTCTTGCAAAAATTTTGTTGAAATTGAGTTATTTTTTCCTTTAAAGTTTCCCACTGCTTAGATTCTGCAGATTATCTCTCTGTAGTATCATATAATGTGTTCCTCTCTCCATTGTACTTCCTACAAGTAATCCTGTAGTTAGATCCTGAGGTTTGAACAGATTTAGGTTAAAGTAGTTTTTTAGCTCGACAACTTCATAAGCTGTGTTCTGTATTTCAATCAGGAGGCACATGATGATGATGTAAGCAGCCACTGATGATCACTGCCTGAATCCATGCATTCAGTGGTGATTGCAAAATGCTACTCTCATTCTATCTTTCCTTCTTAATTTATTAACTGGGATACTTACATAAAGAGAAAGAAATGTCATCTTATCAACTATTTAGTTACCTGACATGGTTACCCCTGGAAAAGGAGAATAAATTCTTGATTGTTTTCCCTTATTAATCAATTTTCAAAATGACTTATCTTCCAATGATAATCAATGAAACTTTTGTCTCAAAAGAAGATATTAATTTAAGTATGTTTGATGTATTCATCTGCTTCAATCATTGAGGTAATTATTCTTTTTTTTTTTTTTTTTAAAGGAAAATAAAATTTTTTTTTTTAAATTATACTTTAAGTTTTAGGGTACACGTGCACATTGTGCAGGTTAGTTACATATGTATACATGTGCCATGCTGGTGCGCTGCACCCACTAACTCGTCATCTAGCATTAGGTATATCTCCCAATGCTATCCCTCCCCCCTCCCCCCTCCCCACCGCAGTCCCCCGAGTGTGATATTCCCCTTCCTGTGTCCAGGTGATCTCATTGTTCAATTCCCACCTATGAGTGAGAATATGCGGTGTTTGGTTTTTTGTTCTTGCGATAGTTTACTGAGAATGATGGTTTCCAATTTCATCCATGTCCCTACAAAGGATATGAACTCATCATTTTTTATGGCTGCATAGTATTCCATGGTGTATATGTGCCACATTTTCTTAATCCAGTCTATCATTGTTGGACATTTAGGTTGGTTCCAAGTCTTTGCTATTGTGAATAATGCCGCAATAAACATACGTGTGCACGTGTCTTTATAGCAGCATGATTTATAGTCATTTGGGTATATACCCAGTAATGGGATGGCTGGGTCAAATGGTATTTCTAGTTCTAGATCCCTGAGGAATCGCCACACTGACTTCCACAATGGTTGAACTAGTTTACAGTCCCACCAACAGTGTAAAAGTGTTCCTATTTCTCCACATCCTCTCCAGCACCTGTTGTTTCCTGACTTTTTAATGATTGCCATTCTAACTGGTGTGAGATGATATCTCATAGTGGTTTTGATTTGCATTTCTCTGATGGCCAGTGATGATGAGCATTTTTTCATGTGTTTTTTGGCTGCAAAAATGTCTTCTTTTGAGAAGTGTCTGTTCATGTCCTTCGCCCACTTTTTGATGGGGTTGTTTGTTTTTTTCTTGTAAATTTGTTTGAGTTCACTGTAGATTCTGGATATTAGCCCTTTGTCAGATGAGTAGGTTGCGAAAATTTTCTCCCATGTTGTAGGTTGCCTATTCACTCTGATGGTAGTTTCTTTTGCTGTGCAGAAGCTCTTTAGTTTAATGAGATCCCATTTGTCAATTTTGGCTTTTGTTGCCATTGCTTTTGGTGTTTTGGACATGAAGTCCTTGCCCACGCCTATGTCCTGAATGGTAATGCCTAGGTTTTCTTCTAGGGTTTTTATGGTTTTAGGTCTAATGTTTAAATCTTTAATCCATCTTGAATTGATTTTTGTATAAGGTGTAAGGAAGGGATCCAGTTTCAGCTTTCTACATATGGCTAGCCAGTTTTCCCAGCACCATTTATTAAATAGGGAATCCTTCCCCATTGCTTGTTTTTCTCAGGTTCGTCAAAGATCAGATAGTTGTAGGTAAGCGGCATTATTTCTGAGGGCTCTGTTCTGTTCCATTGATCTATATTTCTGTTTTGGTACCAGTACCATGCTGTTTTGGTTACTGTAGCCTTGTAGTATAGTTTGAAGTCAGGTAGTGTGATGCCTCCAGCTTTGTTCTTTTGGCTTAGGATTGACTTGGCGATGCGGGCTCTCTTTTGGTTCCATATGAACTTTAAAGTAGTTTTTTCCAATTCTGTGAAGAAAGTCATTGGTAGCTTGATGGGGATGGCATTGAATCTGTAAATTACCTTGGGCAATATGGCCATTTTCACGATATTGATTCTTCCTACCCATGAGCATGGAATGTTCTTCCATTTGTTTGTATCCTCTTTTATTTCCTTGAGCAGTGGTTTGTAGTTCTCCTTGAAGAGGTGCTTCACATCCCTTGTAAGTTGGATTCCTAGGTATTTTATCCTCTTTGAAGCAATTGTGAATGGGAGTTCACTCATGATTTGGCTCTCTGTTTGTCTGTTGTTGGTGTATAGGAATGCTTGTGATTTTTGTACATTGATTTTGTCTCCTGAGACTTTGCTGAAGTTGCTTATCAGCTTAAGGAGATTTTGGGCTGAGACGATGGGGTTTTCTAGATATACAATCATGTCGTCTGCAAACAGGGACAATTTGACTTCCTCTTTTCCTAATTGAATACCCTTTATTTCCTTCTCCTGCCTGATTGCCCTGGCCAGAACTTCCAACACTATGTTGAATAGGAGTGGTGAGAGAGGGCATCCCTGTCTTGTGCCAGTTTTCAAACGGAATGCTTCCAGTTTTTGCCCATTCAGTATGATATTGGCTGTGGGTTTGTCATAGATAGCTCTTATTATTTTGAAATACGTCCCATCAATACCTAATTTATTGAGAGTTTTTAGCATGAAGCGTTGTTGAATTTTGTCAAAGGCTTTTTCTGCATCTATTGAGATAATCATGTGGTTTTTGTCTTTGGCTCTGTTTATATGCTGGATTACATTTATTGATTTGCGTATATTGAACCAGCCTTGCATCCCAGGGATGAAGCCCACTTGATCATGGTGGATAAGCTTTTTGATGTGCTGCTGGATTTGGTTTGCCAGTATTTTATTGAGGATTTTTGCATCAATGTTCATCAAGGATATTGGTCTAAAATTCTCTTTTTTGGTTGTGTCTCTGCCCGGCTTTGGTATCAGAATGATGCTGGCCTCATAAAATGAGTTAGGGAGGATTCCCTCTTTTTCTATTGATTGGAATAGTTTCAGAAGGAATGGTACCAGTTCCTCCTTGTACCTCTGGTAGAATTCGGCTGTGAATCCATCTGGTCCTGGACTCTTTTTGGTTGGTAAACTATTGATTACTGCCACAATTTCAGCTCCTGTTATTGGTCTATTCAGAGATTCAACTTCTTCCTGGTTTAGTCTTGGGAGAGTGTATGTGTCGAGGAATGTATCCATTTCTTCTAGATTTTCTAGTTTATTTGCGTAGAGGTGTTTGTAGTATTCTCTGATGGTAGTTTGTATTTCTGTGGGATCGGTGGTGATATCCCCTTTATCATTTTTTATTGTGTCTATTTGATTCTTCTCTCTTTTTTTCTTTATTAGTCTTGCTAGCGGTCTATCAATTTTGTTGATCCTTTCAAAAAACCAGCTCCTGGATTCATTGATTTTTTGAAGGGTTTTTTGTGTCTCTATTTCCTTCAGTTCTGCTCTGATTTTAGTTATTTCTTGCCTTCTGCTAGCTTTTGAATGTGTTTGCTCTTGCTTTTCTAGTTCTTTTAATTGTGATGTTAGGGTGTCAATTTTGGATCTTTCCTGCTTTCTCTTGTGGGCATTTAGTGCTATAAATTTCCCTCTACACACTGCTTTGAATGTGTCCCAGAGATTCTGGTATGTTGTGTCTTTGTTCTCGTTGGTTTCAAAGAACATCTTTACTTCTGCCTTCATTTCGTTATGTACCCAGTAGTCATTCAGGAGCAGGTTGTTCAGTTTCCATGTAGTTGAGCGGCTTTGAGTGAGATTCTTTTTTTTTTTTTTTTTTTTTTTTTTAATTGAAATTTTTATTGAGATAACTGTAGATCACCAGAATTGGAAGAAATCACACAAAAATCACACTTTATCCAGTTTCTGCAATGGTAACATTTTGCAAACCCAAATCACCACCACGATATTGACTTTGACATAATTTGCTGATCTTATTTAGGTTTCCCTAGTTTAACTTGCACTTATTTGTGCATATGTGTATTCTATACGGTTTTACCATAAATTTAGTTTTGTGTATTCACAACCACAGTCAAAATAGTAAACCATCACCAAGAGGATTCCTCACCCTGCTCTTTTTTGACAACACCCACCTCCCTTCTGCCAACACCCACTCCTGGTCCCGTATGCTTAGAAACCAGTAATCCATTCTCCATTTCTAAAATGTCATCATTTCAAAAATGTTTATATAAATGGAATCACACAGTATTTTACCTTTTTGGATAGGCTTTCCCTCAGCATAATACCCTGGAGATTTTGTAAGTGGCCATGTATCTCTATAGTTCATTCTGTTTATTGTTGAGTAGTATTTTATTTTATTTTATTTTATTTTATTTTTTATTTTTTATTTTTTATTTTTTATTATACTTTAGGTTTTAGGGTACATGTGCACATTGTGCAGGTTAGTTACATATGTATACATGTGCCATGCTGGTGCGCTGCACCCACTAACTCGTCATCTAGCATTAGGTATATCTCCCAATCCTGAGTTCTAGTTTGATTGCACTGTGGTCTGAGAGATAGTTTGTTATAATTTCTGTTCTTTTACATTTGCTGAGGAGAGCTTTACTTCCAACTATGTGGTCAATTTTGGAATAGGTGTGGTGTGGTGCTGAAAAAAATGTATATTCTGTTGATTTGGGGTGGAGAGTTCTGTAGATGTCTATTAGGTCTGCTTGGTGCAGAGCTGAGTTCAATTCCTGGGTATCCTTGTTGACTTTCTGTCTCGTTGATCTGTCTAATGTTGACAGTGGGGTGTTAAAGTCTCCCATTATTAATGTGTGGGAGTCTAAGTCTCTTTGTAGGTCACTCAGGACTTGCTTTATGAATCTTGGTGCTCCTGTATTGGGTGCATAAATATTTAGGATAGTTAGCTCCTCTTGTTGAATTGATCCCTTTACCATTATGTAATGGCCTTCTTTGTCTCTTTTGATCTTTGTTGGTTTAAAGTCTGTTTTATCAGAGACTAGGATTGCAACCCCTGCCTTTTTTGTTTTCCATTTGCTTGGTAGATCTTCCTCCATCCTTTTATTTTGAGCCTATGTGTGTCTCTGCACGTGAGATGGGTTTCCTGAATACAGCACACTGATGGGTCTTGACTCTTTATCCAACTTGCCAGTCTGTGTCTTTTAATTGGAGAATTTAGTCCATTTACATTTAAAGTTAATATTGTTATGTGTGAATTTGATCCTGTCATTATGATGTTAGCTGGTGATTTTGCTCGTTAGTTGATGCAGTTTCTTCCTAGTCTTGATGGTCTTTACATTTTGGCATGATTTTGCAGCGGCTGGTACGGGTTGTTCCTTTCCATGTTTAGTGCTTCCTTCAGGAGCTCTTTTAGGGCAGGCCTGGTGGTGACAAAATCGGTCAGCATTTGCTTGTCTGTAAAGTATTTTATTTCTCCTTCACTTATGAAGCTTAGTTTGGCTGGATATGAAATTCTGGGTTGAAAATTCTTTTCTTTAAGAATGTTGAATATTGGCCCCCACTCTCTTCTGGCTTGTAGGGTTTCTGCTGAGAGATCAGCTGTTAGTCTGATGGGCTTCCCTTTGAGGGTAACCCGACCTTTCTGTCTGGCTGCCCTTAACATTTTTTCCTTCATTTCAACTTTGGTGAATCTGACAATTATGTGTCTTGGAGTTGCTCTTCTCGAGGAGTATCTTTGTGGAGTTCTCTGTATTTCCTGAATCTGAACGTTGGCCTGCCTTGCTAGATTGGGGAAGTTCTCCTGGATAATATACTGCAGAGTGTTTTCCAACTTGGTTTCATTCTCCGCATCACTTTCAGGTACACCAATCAGACGTAGATTTGGTCTTTTCACATAGTCCCATATTTCTTGGAGGCTTTGCTCATTTCTTTTTATTCTTTTTTCTCTAGACTTCCCTTCTCGCTTCATTTCATTCATTTCATCTTCCATTGCTGATACCCTTTCTTCCAGTTGATCGCATCGGCTCCTGAGGCTTCTGCATTCTTCACGTAGTTCTCGAGCCTTGGTTTTCAGCTCCATCAGCTCCTTTAAGCACTTCTCTGTATTGGTTATTCTAGTTATACATTCTTCTAAATTTTTTTCAAAGTTTTCAACTTCTTTGCCTTTGGTTTGAATGTCCTCCCGTAGCTCAGAGTAATTTGATCGTCTGAAGCCTTCTTCTCTCAGCTCGTCAAAATCATTCTCCATCCAGCTTTGTTCCGTTGCTGGTGAGGAACTGCGTTCCTTTGGAGGAGAAGAGGCGCTCTGCATTTTAGAGTTTCCTGTTTTTCTGTTCTGTTTTTTCCCCATCTTTGTGGTTTTATCTACTTTTGGTCTTTGTTGATGGTGATGTACAGATGGGTTTTCAGTGTGGATGTCCTTTCTGTTTGTTAGTTTTCCTTCTAACAGACAGGACCCTCAGCTGCAGGTCTGTTGGAATACCCTGCCGTGTGAGGTGTCAGTGTGCCCCTGCTGGGGGGTGCCTCCCAGTTAGGCTGCTCGGGGGTCAGGGGTCAGGGACCCACTTGAGGAGGCAGTCTGCCCGTTCTCAGATCTCCAGCTGCGTGCTGGGAGAACCACTGCTCTCTTCAAAGCTGTCAGACAGGGACATTTAAGTCTGCAGAGGTTACTGCTGTCTTTTTGTTTGTCTGTGCCCTGCCCCAAGAGGTGGAGCCTACAGAGGCAGGCAGGCCTCCTTGAGCTGTGGTGGGCTCCACCCAGTTCGAGCTTCCCGGCTGCTTTGTTTACCTAAGCAAGCCTGGGCAATGGCGGGCGCCCCTCCTCCAGCCTGGCTGCCGCCTTGCAGTTTGATCTCAGACTGCTGTGCTAGCAATCAGCGAGACTCCGTGGGCGTAGGACCCTCCGAGCCAGGTGTGGGATATAGTCTCGTGGTGCGCCGTTTTTTAAGCCGGTCTGAAAAGCGCAATATTCGGGTGGGAGTGACCCGATTTTCCAGGTGCGTCCGTCACCCCTTTCTTTGACTCGGAAAGGGAACTCCCTGACCCCTTGCGCTTCCCAGGTGAGGCAATGCCTCGCCCTGCTTCGGCTCGCGCACGGTGCGCGCACCCACTGGCCTGCGCCCACTGTCTGGCACTCCCTAGTGAGATGAACCCGGTACCTCAGATGGAAATGCAGAAATCACCTGTCTTCTGTGTCGCTCACGCTGGGAGCTGTAAACCGGAGCTGTTCCTATTCGGCCATCTTGGCTCCTCCCGAGGTTATTATTCTTATTGTTGCTCAGATTGTCCCATCTTTGGCCAGTGTAAGGCTCAGGGGCCCCTGAGTCCTTCTGACATGATCAAGTAGTTTTGATGGCATTCTTGTTTTCTCATATAGTATAATTGCCCCAGGCTTATCTATTATACTTTCTGACCCAGACTTGGAATAAGCCATTTCTCCAATGATCATTGTTTTTAGAGGAAATGTTATTTAAGGAACACAGTCTGAGTGCCAGGTAGTTTCAATGATACCAGGTTGCTCATTGTTTCTAGACTCTAGTTGACAAAGCTATATGTAATATGTACTTTTCAAGACAAAAAGTAGCATGATATAATATTATCAACAATGCATTATTGATTATTCCACTTAAAATGCAATATATGGGTCTTTTACTTAGCCCTATGAATCTTACATCTGTCCTTTCTCTCATAACAATAGCAATGACTTTATTCGCAAGGACACCAATATAATTATTATCTGCTTGATTATATGCATGCAAAACTATACAAGAATAACAATACTAACACTAGCATCAACAATATGAGTAGTATAACAGTTTAAGATATTTTGCAGTTCTTTTGTTCATGGAACTAGGAACATATAGTCAAATTACTGTGCTGTAAAGTAATTTACGATAGTTTATCTTTCTAAGGTTAGGCTGCCAAACTGCCTTGGCATCATTGGAATTTCCTATGGCCCTCTTGCACTCAATTTAAGATTGACAGTTCTCTCCCAGTTTCAGCTACTGTCCATGGAATTGCCTATGAAGCTCTCCAGGGAGAACCTAATTGTGATAGCAGTTTTCTACAGTTCTCTGGATCATCAAAGTCTTACTGTCAACCCTCTTCTTCCTTTTGAATTGCTTCTGGTACTACATGGGTTCTGTAGCTAGTGGTGGTTTTTTGCCTATGCACTCATATTTTGGCATTTACTGGACTTCTTTGTCATCTACTTTTGTTGTGGAGGTTGTTCATTGTATTTTAGTTTTCCATCCTGGTTGTTCTGTTTGTTTTATAAGAAAATACAGTGAAATTTTTAAACTGCATAGTTACCTCCATCTTCCAAAACTCCTTGAATAAGTTTCATTGACTAATTTTTCTATTCAAAACATTGAGTAACAAATAATTTTCAATTTACAGTATTGTATCCAGTCAACCTAGCAATCAGGTGTAAGGAAAGAATGCAGACAGATTCACATTTGCCAAATCTTAAAAAAAAAAAAAAAAATTGCCCTGTAGGTGCCCTTTCTCAGAAAACTGCTGAAAGATGTGTTTAAACAAAACAAACAAGAGTACAGAAGGTAGAATACAAATAATTTAGGAAACAAGAGTTCCTGCCTGGGATATTAGCAAAGAAAAGTCAGGAGAAATGTTCCAGGATGCTATCGGGCCCTAGACAGAAATCAGGCCAATGTGGAATAGGATTTAAAGTTCCCAGAGGAAATTCTTCAGAAATAAAGACACTGATAGATTATCTAATGTCTTCAAGCCTATGAAACACAATGTTGAAAGATTTTACAATTTTATTGGAATATTTGGCAAGTGTAGCAGAAACTTCTAAGTATCCCACAATATTCATTCTCATATTGGAAAAGTAAATCCTTATCTACTTTAATAAGTAGTCGACATACAGTACTTAAAATTGATAAATAGGAAAAGGCAATAGAAGTATATTATTCCAAAATATGTAAATACCAGGAGAAACTGCTAAAAGAGCTGAAGTATTCACTGATAGAGTAACTAGATGATGGGTTAAGTCCAGTGGGAGCTACTGCTTTTTGTTATAAGCCTTCAAGCACCATTTGATTTTTAAACTCTGTGCATTTATATCTTTGATAAAAAATTAAGTAATTTGTAGTTGCTATACTGGGACAGGTGGTTTACCTGGTTTATATGCAGCAAGATGCACTTTAATTAAAAGTAAAATGTCATCTAGCTGATGAGGATAGAGACACAAATACTAGTTCATCACATTCTCTGTAATGCCATAGTATCTAGAACATAGTTGACTTCATTGAATATTTGTGTTTAACTATCAAAAAGATACCTCCTCTTCTATCACTTCAGAAAAATAATATATATAACATTCTTTAAAATTCCACAGGGGAAACTGCATAAATATCTTCCTGATGAACTTAGTGTCTTCTACATTACCATGTAAGACAATTATGTTTGGGCTGGGATGGTGTTTGGTTTATTTCCAATTTTATCTTTAGCTCAGTGTAGGGTATATCAGAGTTGCTCGATTAATATTTAATAATTGAATAAAACCACTTCGGAATCTTCTTCCTATGATCCATATACAATTTTTACTTTTCATTGGAACATTTCCTTCCTTATTGACACTCTCAAAGAAATCCTGGATAGGATTTGGACAAGGGAAGAAGACATTCGAAAAAGAAAGATTGGGAATGTCCAAAACAAAGAAGACATTCAAAAAAGAAAGACTGGGAATGTCCAAAACAAAGAAAGAGTGGGAATGTCCAAAACAAAGAAAGAGTGGGAATGTCCAAAAAAAGTACACGGCATTTGACAAGGCTAAAGGAAAAGGGAAAACAAGGCATCAGTACTGATCCAGCCTCATAAACTTTCAAGCCACCCAGGGTAATAATCTAAAGCTCAGAGAGTTCATTAAATTGACCAGCCCTCTAGTGTCCATAGCAATGGACTAGTGATCTTCCAGCCCTCTAGTGTCCTTAGCAATGGACTAGTGATTTTTCATTATATACATACATAGATTAAAATAAATGTATTTACACATATGTAATTCCACAAAAATGAACCACATAATTGGTCTTCAGATGACCGCGGTTAACTGATGACATGAAGTTGTTTTTACATCATTTTATATTATGCTTGTTCAAAGAGTGGTTTTAAGACTAATCTTTTTCTGAAGCTTATTCAAGGCCTTGAAAACTTTAGGGGAAAAAAGGAATAATATATAAACTCAGCAATAAATGTGTCAATAAATCAGGGATGTCATGATGTGCTCCTGGTGGAATGCTAGATTAGAGACCAGTTATTTAGAAATCACAGAGCTTGTTTAGGAAATGGGAAGTTTGGACAAGTTCTCACGAGTTCAGTATCCCTTTTCTGCCCAGAAACATGCAAGCAATGCACCCTCCCTTGGCCACAAGCATTCATATGACACGTAGAGGTCTCCCTTATCCACTCTTACCAATAACATTTTAGAAGGGCTGCTTCAATAAAATGGCATGTTTATACACAAGCTTTCTTTTAACAAAATAGGACTTAGTGTTTTGTATTTGGAAAGTAATTTCCAGGCTCTCAAAACTTTTTAAAAGTATCGCGCAGTGTCTCACGCCTGTAATTCCGGCACTTTAGGAGGCCAAGGCGGGTGGATCACGAGGTCAGGAAATCGAGACCATCCTGGCTAACACGGTGAAACCCCGTCCCTACTAAAAATACAAAAAAATTAGCTGGGCATGGTGGCCGCCTCCTGTAGCCCCAGCTACTCCGGAGGCTGAGGCAGCAGAATGGCGTGAAGCTGAGAGGCGGAGCTTGCAGTGAGCCGAGATCGCCCACTGCACTCCAGCCTGGACGACAGAGCGAGACTCTGTCTCAACAACAACAAAAAAAGGATAAACCAGTTCCCATAATTCAGAACCAAAAATGAAATGATTATTAATTTTGGGGAACAGGGTTGAAATGATACAAAAGGAGAATTCTTAAATCTATATATAACTTATCTAACTCACTAGAAAATTGCAAGTTATTTAATGTTAAAATTATCAATTTGTCAGTGCTAAAGATGACACTACTTTATCTTTGAAATGGGATTTTCTGATAGTATTGGCTATTGCTTGGAATGACATTCTTTAAAATTCCCTTTCAGTGAATCTAATATTGTCTCTTACAGTTTTACATTATGTAATTATTGATTAAATAATCTTGAAAAAATGTACATAGGAATTTTAAGTAGAAAGTAAGAACTGGAAGGGAGCTTGCAACATTTGAGTTCCTTGATCAATCTTACTCCTTTTCTAGAAAGTAGAAAGACTTGAGCCATGAAGTCAGAGACCTAGACTCAAATCCTGCAGCCAACCAGACATGTCACTCAGTTTATTTGCTCTAAATCTCAGCTCATCTATAAAAATGGAAGAATAATATCTATCTTATATAGCTGATATGATTAATAAGGAAGACAATATACAAAATTTCCAGTTGAGTATTAGACATTCTAGCTCCAAATTATATCTAAAATCACTTTTTGCATGGTCTTGTCTTCAATTCCTCTACCCTTTTCCCCAAACATCTCTAATGCCCTGCTCAATCTTTCATCCTGCTATGCTGTTATTTTACTTCAGGTTGCTCTTATTTTAAGAAAAATGTCTTCCTTATTTTCACTGACACTTAAAGGGAAAGATCATTAAAAGTAGCAGGCTACAATAAATACCTCTTAAGATTATTATCCCTCTTAGATTTAATTACAATACAGATATTATCTTTCTTTTATGCAAAGATGATCCTACTGGCAGTAGGATCCATGAGTGGACATAATGTGTGATTATGTAAGATAGATATTATTCTTTCTATTTTTATAGATGAAGAGCTGAGATTTAGAGAAAGCAAATAAATCAAGTGACAAAGACCAATGCATGACCTGCAGTCCTTTTCACAATTATAGCTTATAGAAATCAGCCTGTTTTTAAACTCTAGAAAAATCTATTTAATCGATTTACTCTTTACAATACCAAAAACATGTTCTGAATCAGTGGAGTGAGATTCATGTATGTGAATCTGTGGTTGTTTTGTGTTAATTGTTTAACACTCCTCTGTATATTGAGCTTTTTACCCAAAACAAAATAAGATTCAGATGTAGAGAAAGAGCACACTTTGGTTTGGTTTGGTTTGGTTTTGATTTTGATTTTTTGTTTTTTCAGGTTTTTATTTCTTCGGTATGTAGTTCAGAATGTATTTTTTACCATGAGAAAAGAGATGAGCTTTCAGTTATTCTTCTATAGACAATTCTCTACTACTAATAGCTCAGATAGGGGAAAAATAGGAGAGATAATCTTTCAACAGAGAAAACTGCACATCCCAAGAGTTTTGGTTAGCAGCTGCCCCAGAAAAACTGGATCCTGGAAGAGGTCCATTTACAGCGAGCTGCAGAGTTGAAAGAGAAGGAAGGGAATTTCTCAATGTCAAGCAACAAGCAAAACAGACACTACCCAAAATTTTGAGTATTTGCTACTACAACCAAATTTTGTACTTGCAGCAGCACTTCCCACCCTTTGCGGAATACTCAAGTGAAGTCCCTCAGGAGTGATGTAAAAGGAAAGGATTTATCACAGAGGCCCTGGGGAGGAAGTAGCTTTAATCTGAAAGTCTATATCCTCTCTTGAGGAGGGACTATGCCAAAGATAGATATGAATGCAGGTAAGCATATGGGTTGAGAAAGAATAAGGAAGTGGGGTTGAGAAAGAATAAGGAAGTGCAGCTAAGAAAGATGCCACCAGACAGCCTCTACTGCAGCAATGCCATATAGGTTTGTACACACATAAAACAAAATGTATCTAAGAGGGTTTGATTCTGAATAGTGACTGCATTTGTTTTCATTACAGAGCTGTTAATGCATGTTTTGGCAGTGCTCTCAGAGCTCCCATTCTCTCTGCCAGTATAAGCAATGAGCTGCAGCAATGCCCTAGGCCAGTGTGCACTCTAGCACACTACTACAAGTAAGGGAATCCACAGTGGACCATGCTTAGTCCACTTGGACCTCCCTGCTATTTATTTTGTGATCTGAGGAACCATGTTGATCTGCAGTAACTGATTAAAAGATGTGAATGTGGTAATGCTGGATCCAAGTAAAGAAGAGCATCAACAATATTAAAATTCCAATTTCATGGCATCTCGAAGTACCTTCAAAGATCTGATAAAGATCAAAGGGCATCTAGCCACTGGTGGGAATTCTTTGGCATCATAAAGAGCATTGGCTGAGGCCTGGGGTTATGGATCGAAAACTGCATGAATGGCTGCAGTAAGAAACTGATCAGAGGCTCATCCTGACTCCAGGGCATGTGCAAGGACCATGTATTGAGAAAGACAACTACGTGTACTGTGCTGAGAAAGCAGCCTCTAAACCATGCAAAAACATCCCCATAGAACCTTGGCTCAGCTCCTGCTGCTCCATTCCCAGGAAGGCATTCCCTCACCTCCCCTACCCTTCCTGTCCAAATGTCTTCTCCACACACAGAGACAACTAAATTAGTAGATTTACTTCTAACACCTGGTCCCATATCACACTGATAGACACCTGCTTGTATACACTGCCCTAAGAGAATGAGTCATCCTCTACCAAGTAGCCAGAGAACTGGCTGCATAGGGATACAGCAGAGGCTGACTCAGTTTGGGGACTGCAAATGCACGTACATTTCTCTGCATCTCTGTCCAACTCAGTTCTCATTCTGTTGGGGAGGTGGGTAAATGAGAAGCAGAGGAAGAAAGGGAGAGGAAAGAGGAACGGAGAGGGAGAGACCGAGGGAGAGAGAAAGACCAGGTGGAGAAAAAAAAAAAACAGATAATAACATTCTCAACAGATTTTTAACCCTTTTTAAATCAAATAATTTATATGATGTTTCATGCTCCTAAGCCATTTTATGTCTGTTATTTTCACATGTGGATATCTGTAGATAACTGAACATGCTTTCAAATATCTAATGCAATTTTAACCAAATATGTCTACAATTATCGTATTGTATATCATATTGACTAGTTTTATGCTAACTGTGAGTTTAGGTTTTCATAGGTTTCTTCACAACGATTATCCTGGTTAATCAAGAATCAAACTCACCTTATGTTAAAGAAAATAAGTATTTTAAATGACTCTGGTTTTTCAATTGTGTACTGGATTTCTTAACTCAAGGAACAATGTTTTCTTAAAATGTCCTTTTTTCTCTCTCTCCTGTGGTATCTATGTGGCTTCTTTTACTATCCATAGAGTGAGAGCAAGAATTGGGGGATGGTGCCCATTTCATAAGGTACAACATCTTTCAAAATGAAGCCCAGTACTGGGTATTCACGTTTCTAACCTTTTTTGATTTTTCTATGAAATTCTCTTAATGATGGAAGTCTTTTCAAAGTAGGAACCACCCAAACACAGCTCAACAAGGATAACAGAAAGACTTCAATCTTTCTCTGGCTTCAGCTTATCACAGAAGCCAGAAGAATTTATCACAGAAGAGTTTAACCAACCTTTATAAAAAGCTATGTATGAGCTAAATATTAAACCAGAGTGTACAGTCAAGTGAAGTTTAAGTGCCTTTGCAATTATTTAAAAACTCAATGAGAAAAGGTATACATACATCCTAGTTTTCCTTTTTAAAGCCTAGGTTTATGCACATTATCTTGGCATAATCATTAATAGTGCCTCTTGTCATTCCCCAATGTTCCAAATAAACTCAAAACTTCAGAGTTTTAAAATAGTAGCTATACCAGACATTTCAAAAGCACATCTTTGGTGTTAAAAGGCGAAATGCACCTGGAAGGAACCTCATTGTCCTTCTGTTCAAATAAATACCTTTCATCTTCCCACCTAAGATATTGTTCAGGCTACGAACCCGGGAGCAGATTGCATGAGAATGCCTTGGGGTGCACATGAACTTTCTTAAAATATACTGTCATTTTGTCCCTCATGAGACGTACACTCTCCCTTTTCCACTCCGCATATGGCAAAAGGTATCACAAGCTCTTGTGGAGCTGATCCTTGAGTGTTTCCCAGCCTTCTTTGTGACTGAATTCCATATAGGCTACTCTGAAGTTCAGAAAAAGGTGTTTCAAAATTCTAAATTCTTAGAACAAAAGTAGTCTTGTGGTGCCACATAATGATTATTTGTTCACACCACAAATATTTCAGAAGATGACTTTTTTCCAAGAAAAATCATTTTAATACGATACACTGTGAGATGGTAGAATAAAAGGGAGTTTTTTATATATATGGAGTTATATGTAAATTATATATTTATATACATAAGTTATATTTTTATATTTATAATTATGTTGTATCACATTAAGTCATGTGATAAATGTGAAAAATGTTTTTTATTGGGGATTTTTTTTTGATGATTTGAGCTTTGGCTTCAGTGGAAACCATTTTTTTCCCTAATTCTAGCAAGTCAAAGTAGAAATCCCAGCTGTTACAAATAATTTAACTGCTTTCAATAATATTTCAGACAAAAATCAGATTGAATCTGAAGAATACATTAAGGCTAACATGTTAAAGTGCTTAATTATTTGCACTAAATATGCAAATTAACAATTAGATCCTACATGCTTCCACTTAAATTAATTTTTGCCAATAAGATAAGGAAAATTGTCCTCACTCTTTTTTATAGTACCCGTTATTATAAGAGAATAAGAAAGAACAGTACATAAAATAGATCCACATGATTGAGAAAAAACTTGTAGTCTTAGAAATAATATATATAAGAATTGCCGTTATCTAAAATATTGGTATCCTTGAAGTTCATAATTTGAGAAGTCCCAGAGTTAGTGAAATAATCTTATGAGAACTTACAACAAGTGTGATGACCTATATTTGTAACTAAAAAGTGAAAGGGTTGTTCTTTGTGGTAGCCCTGGCCAGAGCTAACACTGATGTTCAGTCCTCTCCCAGGCCTTGTATTACAAGAGACAATGGATAGGCATATCCATACAGCGGTCAGCATTTCAGAGTTGCAATATACAGGTATATACAGGTTGCATAATTATGAATATTGTCAAGATTTACAATAAAGAATCATTGGCCAGGCATGGTGGCTCAAGCCTGTAATCCCAGCACTTTGGGAGGCCAAGGCGGGCAGATCAACTGAGGTCAGGAGTTTGAGTCCAGCCTGGCCAACGTGGTGAAACCCCATCTCTACTGAAAGTACTAAAATTAGCAGGGCATGGTGGCATACACCTGTAATCCCGGCTACTCAGGAGGCTGAGGCAGGAGAATTACTTGAACATGGGAGGCACAGTTTGCAGTGAGCCGAGATCTCGCTGCACTCCATCCTGGGCATCAGAGTGAGACTCTGCACCCCCCACAAAAAAAAAAAAAAAAAAAAAAAAAACAGAATCATTATTTAAAAGAGTGCTGTCATAATTATACAACCTGTCAACAAAGTAGCAGAATAACACTGGTGGTATAGTTAAAAAAAAAAAAAAAATTGTGCCCTGCACCTGAATGTTCGATCCAGGGACTGTTGATAGCCAAAATCAGGTTTTTTCAACCATGCTATTAGATCAGGCTATGTTAGGCTGCAGTAATAAACAACCCTCAAATTTCAGTGAATTATAAAAACAAAAATGATTTCACTCCATGTCTGTTATGGATTAAAGGGGAGGCTCTGTACATGATATTCATTCAGGGAGTCCGCTGAGTGACTGAGTCAGCCACCATCTCCAAGGTTACAAGTCAAGACACCAGGAGGAAAAAACTCTAGGTGTTTTGCATCAACAATTAAATGTGCCAGCCCCCACATGATATAGGTCACTTTTGTTCCCAACTCATTGGCTAGAATTTGTCACATGACTTCAGTTGAACTGGGGCTATTTTATGATTGTATAGTACTATATTATTATAATCGTAATTTACATTTCCCTGATGACTAAGGATATTAAATACATTTTCCAATATGTTTATTGGCTCTTTGATAAATCTTCCTTGATGAATTTTCTGTTCCAATTTCTGCCCATTTTTTACTAAGTCATTGTGTTTTTATTACTATGATGTATTATATTACGTATTCTAGATAAGTTATTTATCAGATATATATTTTGTAAATACTTTCTCCCAATCTAGTTTGTCTTTTCATTTTCTTAATAGTGTATGTTGATGAGAAGATGCTTATAATTTCAAAAAAAGAATCATTTTTAATTTTATATTATTCTGTATTTATTCTCTAAGAATTATTTGCCAATCCCAGATTACAAAAATAATCTTCTTAATTTTATTTCAAAAATATCAGAAATGTAGCTTTTATATTGAAGTATACTATCCATTCTCCATAGAATTGCTTTTCAGCACCTTTGTCAAACATCAATTGACTGAATATACGTTGATCTATTTCTAGACTTTTTTTTTTTTTATAAAGCAATGCTATTCAACTAATGTTCTACAACATAAAGGGGAATTGGTTTATTGTGGCTTTTGATGTTTCTAGAAATATTGATTGTGGTATAATGATTCTTTCACTTCTTTTTAAAATAATTTTTCCATAGGTTGTTGGGGGTACAGGTGGTATTTGGTTACATGAGTAGGTTCTTTAGTGGTAATTTGTGAGATTTTGGTGCACCCATCACCCGAGCAGTGGACACTGCACCCTATTTGTAGTCTTTTATCCCTTGCCCCCGCTTCCACCCTTCCAAGTTCCCAAAGTCCATTGTATCGTTCTTATGCATTTGTGTCCTCATAGCTTAGCTCCCATATATCAGTGAGAACAAACAATATTTGGCTTTTCATTCCTAAGTTATTTCTTTTATATATATATATTTTTTATTATTATACTTTAAGTTTTAGGGTACATGTGCACAATGTGCAGGTTAGTTACATATGTATACATGTGCCATGCTGGTGTGCTGCACCAATTAACTCGTCATTTAGTATTAGGTATATCTCCTAAAGCTATCCCTCCCCCCTCCCCCCACCCCACAACAGTCTCCAGAGTGTGATGTCCCCTTCCTGTGTCCTTGTGTTCTCATTGTTCAATTCCCACCTATGAGTGAGAATATGCGGTGTTTGGTTTTTTGATCTTGCGATAGTTTACTGAGAATGATGATTATTTTTCTCTTAAAAATTTTTTTTCCATAGGTTTTTGGGGAACAGGTGGTACTTGGTTACTTGAGTTAGTTTTTTAGTGGTGATTTGTGAGATTTTGGTGCACCCATCACCCAAGCAATATACACTGAACCCAATTTGTAGTCTTTTATTCCTCACCCACTTCCCATTCATTGTATCCTTCTTATTATGTCTTTGCATCCTCACAGCTTAGCTCCCACTTATGAGTGAGAATATACGATGTTTGGTTTTCCATTCCTGAGTTACTTCATTTTATATTGGGTCTCATTGATCCATTTGTCTATCATTTTGCCAATACTACATTCTCTTGAATAATAATTTTTATTGTATATTTTGAAATAAGGTAATTTAAATCCTCCAATTTTATTACTTCTCAAAATTATTTTGATGATTCCAGGATTTTTTTGTATTTTCACATAAATTTTATAATGAGCCTGATAATT
Organism: Pan paniscus; assembly: GCF_029289425.2. Classification (NCBI taxonomy): domain Eukaryota; kingdom Metazoa; phylum Chordata; class Mammalia; order Primates; family Hominidae; genus Pan; species Pan paniscus. The sequence goes on along the minus strand of NC_073254.2, from coordinate 94,198,141 downwards.
TGAATATAAATTTGTATTGGTGTTATGATTGGGATTGCATAAATTAAAAGATTAAGTTAGAAAAAATATCAAGTTAATAAAATTAAATCTTTCAATTCATGAATATAGTATATTTGTCTACATTTCTTTCAGCCTAGTTTTGTGGATTTCAGTATAGAAGACTTTCATATATTTTATTAAATTGATTCCAGAATATTTTAAGCTTTTATGATATTTTAAATGTATTTTTAACTTGTCTTCTATTTACAGCTAGTATATATAGTTTTGATTTTTGTAAATCATTTTTGTAAATCAACCTTGCACATATGAAATCACTGAATTTGCTCATTTCTTGCAGTCACTGAGATTCCTTAGGAATATCCACATAAACAATCATATCCTGTGTGAATAAAGATTGTTTTACACCTTTCATTACAATCTTTATGCTTTTTTGCCTTATTATACTGACTAAAACCTCTAGAACAATTTTGAACAGAAGTAGTGAGTATGAACATGCTTAATTTGCTCCTAATCTGAGGGGGATATTACAGAATATTGCATCATTAACTATGGTGTAAGCTGTAGTTTTTGTTTTATAGATGTTCACTGAAGAAGTTCTCTCTCAAAATTGCTGAAAGTTTTTATAATAAAAGAATGTTTAATTTTCAAATAATTTTCTCATTGATGTAATCATATGGTGTTTCCCCTTCATTCTATTAATGTGATTAGTTACCCTGATTTTCAACTGTTAAATTTAACCTGGCATTCCTTGGATAAGTCTTACCTGGTCATGATTTATTACTCTTTTTATACATTACCGGATTTGGTCTGCTATTATTAATAATCTTACATCTATGTTCTTTAGGGACATTAGATAGCAGTTCTTAAATTTTTATTTTTAGATTCATGGGGTACATGTGCATATTTGTGAGAATATTGTGTACTGGAGGGAAATGGGCTTCTAGCATACCTATTACCCAAAAACATTTACCTGACAGGCAATTATTCAACTCTGAACTTCCTTCCATTCTTCCCCCTTTTGGAGTCCCCAGTGCCTATTATATCCATCTTTATGTTTATGTGTACCTAGTATTTAGCTCCCACTTATAAATGAGAATATGTGGTATTTGATTTTCTGTTTCTGAATTAGTTCACATAGGATAGTAGCCTTCAGCTTTATCCATGTTGGGGCAAAGTACGTGATTTCATTCTTTTAGGGGGCTGTATAGTATTCCAATGTGTCTATATACCACATTTTCTTTATCCAGTCAACCACTGATGGACACTTAGGTTGGCTCCATAACTTTGTTATTGTGAATAGTGTTGCAATGAACATATGAGTGCAGATGTCTTTTTTGTGTGATTTCTTTTACTTTGGGTACACACCCAGTAGTGGAATTGCTGACTTGAATTGTAGTTATATTTTTAGTTATTTGAGACATCTTCATACTGTTTTCCATAGAGGTTGAACTACTTTATATTCCCACCAATGGTGTATAAGTGTTCCCTTTTCTCCTCATGCATGCCAATATCTGGGGTTTTTATATATTTTTTAATAATACCCATTCTGACTGGTATAAGATGATATTTCATTGTGGTTTTAATTAGCATTTCCTGATGACATCTTTTCAAAAGAAGAAATGCCTGTTCATGTCCTTTGCTCAGTTCTTACTGGGGTTGTTTTCTTCTTGTTGAGTTATTTGATTTCCTTGTAGATTCTGGCTATTAGTCCTTTGTCAGAGGCATAATTTGTAAATATTTTTTCCCATTCTGTGGGTTGTCTATTTACTCTGTTGATGGGTTCTTTTCTGTGCAGAAGACTTTGTTTAATGAAGTCTTATTTGTCTATTTTTTTGTTGCATTTGCTTTGCTTTTGGGGTCTTCATCATAAATTATTTGCTTTGGTCACTGTCCATAAGAGTTTTCCCTGGGTTTTCTTCTAGGATTTTTTACAGTTTCAGGTCTTACACTTAAATCTGCAATCCATCTTGGGTTAATTTTTGTATATACTGAGAGACAGCAGTCCAGTTTCATTCTTCTGCATATGCCTAGCCAGTTTGCCCATCACCATTCAATGAATCGGATGTCCTTTCCCCATTGTTTATTTTTATCGACTTTGTCAAAGATCAGTTGATTATAAGCATGTGGCCTTATTTCTTGGTTCTCTATTCTGTTCCATTAATCTATGTGTCTACTTTTGTACTAGTACCATGCTATTTTAGTTGGTGTAGCCATGTAGTATAATTTGAAGTCAGGCAATATGATGCCTCCAGATTTGTTCTTTTTGCTTAGGATTATGTTCACTATTCGGGCTCTTTTTTGGTTTTTTATGAGCTTTAGGATTGTTTTTTATAGTTCTGTGAAAAATGACTTTGGTAATTCAATAGACATTGCATTGAATTTGTGGGTTGCTTTGGGCATTGTGGTAATTTTAACTATATTGATTCTTGCAACCCATGATTACTAATTGTTTTTCCATTTTTTTGTGTCATCTATGATTTATTTCAGCAGAGTTCTGTAGCTCTTTGTCTTGCTCTCTGTGTGTGTGTGTGTGTGTGCACGCGCGCGCACATCTGTCTCTCCTTTTTGCTTTTTAGTTTTTATAACTCAGTCTTGCTAAAGGTTTATCAAGTTTCATTAATATTTTCAAGGAACCAACATTTTTTTCTTTGTTAATTTTCTCTACTTTTATATGTTTTCTGTTTCATTGACTTTTGCTTTTATATTTTTAAACCATATAATGGTTTGAACCATTTTATTTTCTGATGTAAGTATCTAAAGTCATACATTTCCTTCTAATCACTGCTTTAAATGCATTCCAACAAATTTTTATATATTGTCTTTTTGTTATTTAATTCAAAACATTTCCTGAAATCTCCTGTGATTTTTTTATTTTGCCATGGGTCATTAGAAATGTAGTTTAATTTTTAAGTATTTTGGAATTTTCTAGACCTCTCATTGTTATTGATTTCTAATTTAATTCCATGGTGGTCAGAGAACATTCCCTGTAAGATTTAATATTTTATAATATATTGAGACCTGTTGTATAACAAAGGATCATCTGTCTTGATGAGCATTTTATATGTACTTTAAAAGAGTATGTAATCCTGAAGCTGTTGGGTATAATGTTCTATAAATATAAATATCAATTTTTAGTTTAAATATGTGTATGTCTTTTGAATAAATTAAGAGAAGACAAAATTTTTTTACATTTATTCAAATATTTATTATTTCTTGTGCTTCTCAATCTTTTCAATAGATCCAAGTTTCTATTTTGCTTCAGGCCTAAGAACACCCTTTAGCATCTCTTGTAGTGCAGATCTACTATGACTAATTCTCTCAGTTTTATTTTAAGCTTGAAAATATCTTAATTTTGCCTTCACTTTTCACAGCCACTTTCACTGGACATAAAATCCGGATTGATAGGGTTGTTTTTTTTTTTTAGTTCTTTGTTTTCAGTACTTTAACTACGTAGCTTCATTGTCTGTGGGCCTCCATTTTTTCTTTATATGTGTTACCATCAGTAATTACATGCATCATTATTCCCTGTATGTAATGTGTCAATCTTCTCAAGCTGCTCTCAAGATCTTCTCTATATTTTTGAATCTCCACAGTTTGACTATGATATTACTGGGTGTGGCTTTATTTGCATTTATCCTTGCACTATTACTTAGAGTTTTCTGAGTTTCTTGGATTTTCAAGTTCATGTTTTTCACTAATTGGGGAAAAATTTTAGACATAATGTTTTCAAATATTCCTTCTTCCCAATTCTGTCTTTTTCTTTTCTTTCTGGAACTTTAATTACATGGATTTTTAGACTACTTGATATTTTCCCCACAGGTCACTAAGGCTGGTAATGTGGGTTTTTTTTCAGTCTTTTCCTCTGTTTTATTGATCTCTCCTCATGTTAACTGACTTCTTATTTTGCCATTTCTTATCTGATATTAAGCACATCCAGCTCAAATTTTTCAGATAACATATTTTCAACTTTACAGTTTCCATTTGGTTCTCTTTTAAAGTTTCCATTACTCTTCCGAGATTCCTCATCTGTTCATTCATTACAACATATTTTTCTTCCAGCCCATTAAAATACTTACTTTGTATAAAATACTTAGTTAAACAGTAGTAGTCTAGTAATTCAAATATCTGAGTGATTTTCTGGTTGATTTCTATTTACTGATTTTTATCTTATCTGTGAGTCACATTTTCTTGTGTCTTTACATGCTAAGTAATTTTTATTCTCTACTGATCTTTATGATTATGTATTTTAGTATTCTGGATTTTGTTACTTTTTCAATAGAGTATTGGTTTTCTTTTTCTTTTTAGCAGTTGGTTAACTGGGTTGGACTCAAACTTCAAACTCTGGTTCCCCTGTGAGCAGCTGAAATTTCCACTCATTTCTGCTTTCTTTCATATCTGCTTAATTTCCCCATAAATGCGTAGTTCAGGGATCAGTCAAGGACTTAGATAGGGTTTATATGCTGATGTGGGGGACTTCACCTCAACTACCTCCCTGCTTTCCAAGAATCATCCCCTTCTTTTCATCTACCTGGGCAATACTGAACTCTATCTTCTGATTTCTCAAGTCAGTAAGAGTACAAGTTCTACTTGAGTTCCAGTCACTCTGAACGAAGAATGCCCTTAAGAAGAAAATTCATAAATGTGAAATTCACTCAGCGAAGTTTCCCTTTTCAGGAGTCTACACTCCTCCAGTTTCTGCCTGCTTTTGGTCACTATACAGTGCCTTCAAATAGTGGTTCTTTTTTATCTAGAATGTATTATTCTTTTCTGTGAGATGGTTAATCCAGCACTAGCTACTCTACTACTACTAGAAGCAAAACTTCCCAATTATGTTTTAAGATAAACTAAGACCTAAATTTTACTTGAGTAGAAAACAGTAATAAGCAAGGCCCCTACTTTCTATTGAAAAATATTTAAAATCTATGCACTTATTCTACAAAGTCAAAGATTTTTAAAATGCAATTATTCTATTGCATGTTTAAATTACCATCTTTCCTTTAAAAATATTCAGAAATTCAATTGTAATAACATTTGCTCTCACTTCAAATGCTTATTCTAAGACAACCGTGGATTAGAGAGCAGCAAAAGAGTTTCAAAAGTGAGTCCTTTTCTGAGAAAGCAGAGTCAGAGATTTCTTCTTCCTTGCCTCTGCATAGATCAGGAAATTCTAAGGTTAGAGTAGTTTAATAACTTGGTTTTCAATCCTCAGCACTTGGTTGTAGACAACTAAGACACAGATAGATATAGATGTGGATATAGATAAATAAATGTTTGTAAGGTATCTTTAAAAAACTTTGATATTCTGTACTTTTTTTTCAAATTACAAAGATAAGTGAGAGGTTTTAGAGATACTATTTAATGACAATTGTGGATCAAATTGCCTATTTACAAAAGTTTTATTTTCTGTCTCCTGGCCAGACTTACAGTTTAGACATTTAATGAATGGAACCTCAAATAATAAGATTTTCACGAACTAAAGGGCTGTGTCTTTAACACACACAAAAAAAACTATATAAGAAAAAAAGAACTGAATTAGGCACAAATCTCCTATTTTTATTCTTTGCTATACTGTGATGCACATAATAACTGCATTGGCTGAGAATTGAAGATTTGTTGCCTTTCATTTTGTTTTTATGCAAAGGTGAGAATGCCATTCATTCAGGCATCAATCTTGATTAGGCTTCTTAATTTTTACAAAAGGACCATATTCTACCTTTGGACTGGTCATTAATTATAAACTTCTGCTCTTAATAAGTAACCTAACTGTTCCAGATAATAAGGAGTAAACACATCTTTGAAATTTCAGCTGCCCATGCTTACTTACTTGGAGAAAATAATATTTATAGCTGTTAAAAGTAACATGACCACAGGAACTATCATGTCATATTTTAGTCTCTCATACCATTCTTCACCTGGAGAAACAGCTGATTCCAAGACTGGGGTAGGGATGGTACAAGGTGAGTTTGAGATTTGTTCTTGTGACAGGAAGCAAGAAGCTTTCAAAGATTAGTAGGGTTGATCAAAAGCTAATATAAGGGGAAACCCAAAAGCTAATATAAGGGAACAAAAATAATAATGGTTCTAATTAAATAAGCCACATGAATTTCCTGAGACTTCATGGATACAATATAATAGGAAGATAACACCAGAAAATTTAGCTGCTAATATTTGAGGTATTTATTAAGTCAAATTCATATTTTGAAAATGAATAAATGAGAAATTAACTATTTATCCTGATTTTTCAATAAAAACTGTACTTAAAGATAACCATATAGGTGACTTAAATTTATGCTTCTATATTCCAGGAGAATGCTAGCAAGTAAATATCACATAACAGAAAGCACATTAATTAAGGATTATCGATTATAATTAAGACCATTAGGTGAACAATTGGTGGAGAACCGACATATATGTAGTGAAAAAGTAACACTCCATTGATTACTTTCATGATTCAATTAGAAGACACATTTGTACAAAGGAGGGACCAGGCTTTTATCACTCTAATTCATGGGTCAGTCTGAACATTACTAAGAATGGGACAACCATATATAATGTGTCTCCTGATTTAATGCAATGTGGTAAACACATATTAATTAGGAAATATAGATGATTTTCCACAAGAGAGAAACCAGATAAAATAGAAAATGAGATATATTGCAGGACGAATAGCAGTCTCTTCAACAAGTCAAGGTCATGATAAAAAAGCACTGTTCTAGATGGACAAATGCTTAACCAACATAAGATTCAATATATAGACCGGGATTGGATTCCAGTTTCAATAAACCAGTTATACAAAGAACATTTGGGAAACAATTGGGGCATATGGAGTATGAAATGGTTATTAGCTGAGATAAAATTTATTGACATGAAAAGTAAATATTTTAACCAACAATTTAACCAGAAAAAGCAACTTACAAAATAGCATGCATAATGTGACTTATTTTGCAAAACGCTTACTATGTTTATTTTTTTCTGGGTAGGGATAAAATGGTTTCTTTTTTTTTTCTTTTTATTTATCTGTATCTGTTGATTTTCTACAATATACATATACAGCTTTTATAACAGCAAAATGTTAGTTTTAATTAGAAAATATTTATGTTCTAAAAATGTGCAGTCCCATTCCTGTATGCTATCACTACTTGTTCTAACTTTTCACTTGAAACAGCCTTATTATTTCAGAGCTAAATATCTAGGTCAAATTATTTATGCTCACCCCCAACACTGGCAACAGAACTGCTTTCACTGAATTATAAGGCTGCATCATGTATTCAGCTTACTCCAAAGGCTATGTTCAAACATTAGAATGTATAACCATATAATTGTGTATTCATTACAGTTTTCCAGAGAAACAGAACCAATAGTACATATATGGATATATAAAAGGGAATCTATTACGGGAATTGGCTCATGTGATTACAAAGGCCAAGAAGTCCCACTGAATACTGTCTGCAATCTGGAGAACCAGGAAAGTCATTGGTGTAATTCAGTCTGAGACTGAAGGCCTGAGAACCAGTATTACAGTTGGTATAACTCTTAGTCCAGGGTGAAAGGCCTGAGAAACTGTTGGGGGATGGAGGAAAGGTGCAAATGTGCCCTTCTTGCACCTTTTTGCTCTATCTGGGCCCTCAGTGGATTGGATTATGCCTGCTCACCTTGGTGAGGGCATATCTTCTTCACTCACTGTACTGATTGAAATGCTATTCTCTTCCAGTAACCTCACAGACACACCCAGAAATATTTTTTAATCAACTATCTGGGTATCCCTCAATATGGTCAAGTTAATACATAAGATTAACTATCACAAACTCTATCAACTATGAAAGTATCATTAGGGACATTTTTAGGCTGTTTATGAATACCCGTGGAAGAAAAATTCAAGTTTTGATATCAGAAATATCTGTGTTTCTCATGAATCTCTAATTGATTTCTATCTTATGGACGTTGACTATTAAAATTATTTTTTAATTGTTCTTCAGCCTCTAGGCAACTTAAAGCCAAATTCTCAGCCACTTCTAGCTACTCTATAGAGTGGTGTGTTATACATTTCTGGGCATCAGTCTTACTACTGGTTTATTAATTCCTTGCTGTACTTTTCACCTTGCCCAGATTTGTTCAAATATTTATGTTTTTTGAGCTGCATATGTTCATTTTAGTTGTGTTTTACAGAATGAGCTGAGGTGTTGATTAACTAATTAAGACTGACAAAAAAATCTAAAAAATATTCTATCTAAATCACTCTGACTCAATAACCTCACTCCTATTCCCCATCCAATCTGGTCAAGAGAAAATTACTTCCTTGGCCTACATCATGTCAGCTCCCATGGGAATGTATTCAAAACTATATTGTAAATTGATTCCCTAAACACTGATTCAAAGCCGACATTGTGGAAACTCAGCCATATGAAGACATTTTCTGCATGACTGGTAAAGTTGCTGTTGAAGACACTGCCTGTTATGTTCTTCAATAACAAAGGCAGAGAATTCAACATTTTCTTTTCATTGCTACCTAGGGAGTTTCTGTGAGAGTCTACTTCAGAAAAAAAGTTTCCGTCAATTAGAAATGGCTTTTCTCTTGCCAGGAATTATAATACATACATCACCAAAGTTGGATCTAAAGATAAGTGCCTCAGTCCAGTTTCACAAGTCTCAATCTAAACATTCTCTATTTATCATCAGTTTCAACATTGCCACAGAGCAATTTTGGCAGCCTAAGAACATGATCTGGGAATCAAACTAAATTTTTAAAAGAACTAATATGTGGAAAGTTTTACCTTTGCAATAAATGCAGACTTCAAAATGATCATCATACAATGAAACCATAGTACTAGGAGAAATGGTGAATACAACAAAAACTGATTTATAAACCCTTAGCTGAAACTTGGAAGCTCAATGTAACCAGTTGGGTAAATAATGGAGAATGAGGTAATGAAGTTTCTTATTCAGTATGCAAAAAAAAAAAAATTAATAAAGCTACTCACATAAAAATCTTGAGAAATCAGGAACTCATAAAATGGAAAAAGACAAAATATAAGTGGTCACTTAATAAACTATTAAGACATACTACCAAATAAACTTCCTTTGTAATCACTACGTAAAAGGTTTAAATTAAATTAATGATGAAGAACCAGTGGGCTTTGGGGATTCAAAGACATGAGCTTGAATGCTGGTGCTGTCATTTACTAACTTTGTGAGCCTAAGCAAATTCCTTAGCCTCTTTTAGCCCAATTTCAGCATCTGGCATGTGGTGTTAATACTCCTACCTGGTAGAGTTATTAGAGTGATTGTGTTTCTCTCTGTCTCTCTTTTTTTTTTTTTTTTTTTTTTTTTGAGACAGGGTCTCACTCTGTCACCCAGGCTGGAGTGCAGTGGCACAATCTCAGCTCACTGCCACCTTCACCTCCCAGCCTCAAGTGATCCTCCCACCTCAGCCTCCCCAACAGCTGGGAATATAAGTGTGTACCACCACACTCATCTAATTTTTTTTTATTATACTTTAAGTTTTAGGGTACATGTGCACAATGTGCAGGTTAGTTACATATGTATACATGTGCCATGTTGGTGTGCTGAACTCGTTATTTAGCATTAGGTATATCTTCTAATGCTATCTCTCCCCCCCTCCCCCCACCTCACAACAGGCCCCAGTGTGTGATGTACCCCTTCCTGTGTCCATGTGTTCTCATTATTCAATTCCTACCTATGAGAGAGAACATGCGGTGTTTGCTTTTTTGTCCTTGCGATAGTTTGCTGAGAATGATGGTTTCCAGCTTCATCCATGTCCCTACAAAGGACAATAACTCATCACTTTTTATGGCTGCATAGTATTCCATGGTGTATAGGTGCCACATTTTCTTAATCCAGTTGTACATTTGGCCGTACATTTGGCTTGGTTCCAAGTCTTTGCTATTGTGAATAGTGCCGCAATAAACATACGTGTGCATGTGTCTTTATAGCAGCATGATTTATAATCCTTTCGGTATATACCCAGTAATGGGATGGCTGGGTCAAATGGTATTTCTAGTTCTAGATCCCTGAGGAATCGCCACACTGTCTTCCACAATGGTTGAACTAGTTTACAGTCCCACCAACAGTGTCAAAGTGTTCCTATTTCTCCACATCCTCTCTAGCACCTGTTGTTTCCTGACTTTTTAATGATCGCCATTCTAACTGGTGTGAGATGGTATCTGATTGTGGTTTTGATTTGCATTTCTCTGATGGCCAGTGATGATGAGCATTTTTTCATGTGTCTTTTGGCTGCATAAATGTCTTCTTTTGAGAAGTGTGTGTTCATATCCTTCACCCACTTTTTGATGCAAGGCCGGTTCAACATACACAAATCAATAAACGTAATCCAGCATATAAACAGAACCAATGACAAAAACCATATGATTATCTCAATTGATGCAGAAAAGGCCTTTGACAAAATTCAACAACACTTCATGCTAAAAACTCTCAATAAATTAGGTATTGATGGGACGTATCTCAAAATAATAAGAGCTATCTATGACAAACCCACAGCCAGTATCATACTGAATGGGTAAAAACTGGAAGCATTCCCTTTGAAAACTGGCACAAGACAGGGATGCCCTCTCTCACCACTCCTATTCAACACAGTGTTGGAAGTTCTGGCCAGGGCAATCAGGCAGGAGAAGGAAATAAAGGGTATTCAATTAGGAAAAGAGGAAGTCAAATTGTCCCTGTTTGCAGATGACATGATTGTATATTTAGAAAACCCCATCGTCTCAGCCCAAAATCTCCTTAAGCTGATAAGCAACTTCAGCAAAGTCTCAGGATACAAAATCAATGTGTAAGAATCACAAGCATTCTTATACATCAATAACAGACAGAGAACCAAATCATGAGTGAACTCCCATTCACGATTGCTTCAAAGAGAATAAAATACCTAGGAATCCAACTTACAAGGGATGTGAAGGACCTCTTCAAGGAGAACTACAAACCACTGTGCAATGAAATAAAAGAGGATACAAACAAATGGAAGAACATTCCATGCTCATGGATAGGAAGAATCAATATCGTGAAAATGGCCATACTGCCCAAGGTAATTTATAGATTCAATGCCATCCCCATCAAGCTACCAATGACTTTCTTCACAGAATTGGGAAAAAACTACTTTAAAGTTCATATGGAACCAGAAAAGAGCCCGCATTGCCAAGTCAATCCTAAGCCAAAAGAACAAAGCTGGAGGCATCACGCTACCTGACTTCAAACTATACTACAAGGCAACAGTAATTTTTTTTTTTTTTTGTATTTTTCGTAGAGACTGGGTTTCTCCATGTTGCCCAGGTTGGTCTCAAACTCCTGAGTTGAGGTGATCCACCCACCTCAGCCTCCCAAAGTGCTAGGATTATAGGCATGAGCCACCACAATTCTTAAATGACAAAATGCATGAAACTGAAAATGGTTTAGTCAAATGTATGAAATGTAGTGTGTATTTCATAAATGGTACTGTGTAGTATCTATAACATTCACCAAAAGATCACTGAATTTCTAACAACATTAAATTTCAGAGTATTTATTTTCTCTGTGAAACTGTAACTTCTTCCCTTTGATAACTAGGCCATAACAGAATATTGTATCTATATTTGAAAATCATGAAAACAAGCAAAAACTAGTCATAAAGGCATGAACCAGCAGAATTGAATATTGCAGGAAATAAATAACTTCTTGAGAGAAAAATGTCATAAAAACACCCAGACGCAATGTTTGAAGTGAAATAAGTGGCAAATATAATCATGAAGACATGGCAGACATTTACCAGTTACTTTGATAGTATAAGGTTGTTTCTTAAGTGTTTGAAAGATAAGTAGGATTCTGTAGTACTACATTAACTGTCTATATAATTTAAAATATTCCTCTAAAATGGAAGTTATGGGGCCAGATTTTCTATTTTTATTCTTTGTGTTACTTTTATTCTAACTTCTAGCTGGCAAACACACCATTGCCAACACACACACACACACACACACACACACACACACAGAGTAGAGAGTTCTATATCATGACAGCTCAGCAAGATGCTTTGGGCTGATGGCAAAATTACCTAATCTAAGAAACACTACAATAGTTTTAATATCTCAGACCTAATTATAGTCAAATTTCCTAGATTAAGGACTATAGGAAGCATTGTCAGACCCCTCCAGCTTCAAAGATAATCTTTTGCTGAATAGATGAAGACAATGCCATTTAGTGACAGTATAAAGACTGAGAGGAAGAGGTTCAGAAGTTAATCAAGCATTCTGCTTTTTGCTTTGAACATGTTAATTTGGAGATCCTACTAGTCATCCATGTGGAGTTCTTAAGTGGGCAGCCACACGAGTCCAAATCTTAGTGGCTAAGTCTGAGCAGGAGATATACATTTCAGTTTTCAGGATATAATAACAGCTAACCTTTATTGAGTGCTTAGCCCAAGCCGCACACTGTTAATATAGTCCTCCTCACTATAACGCTATAACTAAAGTACCATAATTATCCTCATTATATAAAGAAACAGAAACAGGAAGGTCAAGTAATCTGCACAAGGTCACACAAATAGCAAGTGGTGGAGCCAGGACTTGTGTGCAGATAGTCTGGCTCCCCAGGCCATGCTTTTGTCCTCCATTTCATATGAGTATTTATAGACTCAGAATTTCAGGAGATGATCTAAGATCAAGATCTGAATACACAAGAATTTAGCCCAGAAGCATTCCCCAGTATAAAGGATGGGTAGAAGAGAACCTAGAGTAAAACCAAGGAGCAGTGGGGTCATATAAGTAAAATAGAAAAAAAATACTTCAAGAAGGGGAAAATGGTTCCACTGGGATGAATGCTACTGTTAGGTTAAGATGAATACCAAACAAAGGCCGTTGGATTTGGCTACATGAAGATGTTGACATCATCAAGAGTGACCTTGGTCTCTGCAGAGGTGTGGGATCTGATACTAGATAACAAAGAGGTGGAAGAGAATAGGAGGTGAGGAAGTGGGGACAGTAATTACAGAATGCTATTTTAGTTTCATTATAAATGGGAACAGAAAGAGGGTATTTGGAGGAAGTTGTTTTTGAAACTTTTCATTTTTTGGTTGGTGATAATGATCCAATGGAAGGGTAGATAACAGGAGGAGCAGGTCCTAAGAGAAAAGAGGAAAGAAGAGGCAAGGAAAAAGTGGGATTGGCTGTTGTTCCCCATCATCCTGAAGCAGCTGGATTGATTTGCAGGGCTGGAGCAAAGTTCTCCAGAAGGCCGTGTATGCTCTGAGTCAGTGTCCAGCATATGGTACTGTTTCTCCCATAGCCAGGATTCACAGGTTCAGGAATCAAGCAGTGGAAGTAGAAGTGCCACCACTCACCATCACCTCTGGTGATCCACTAGCAAAATTTTTGCTTCCTGTTCCTGCAACATTATGTTCTGCTGGCCTAGAGGTCTTAGTTCCAGAGAGAGGAACACTGCCACGAGGAGACACAACAACGATTCCATTAAACTGGAAGTTAAGATTGCCACCTGGACACTTTGGGCTCCTCCTACCTTTAAGTCAACAGGCTTAGAAGGGAGTTACAGTGTTAGCTGGGGTGATTGATCCGGACTATCAAGATGAAGTCAGTCTACTACTCCACAACAGAGGTTAAGGAAGAATACACATGGAATACAGGAGATCCATCAGAGTGTCTCCTAGTATTACCATCTGTGACTAAGGTCAATGGGAAACTATAACAGCCCAATCCAGGCAGGACTACAAATGACCCAGACCCTTCAGGAATGAAGGTTTGGGTCACTCAACCAGGAAAAAAACCACAACCTGCTGAGGTGCTTGCTGAAGTCAAAGGGAATACAGAATGGGTAGTGGAAGAAGGTAGTCATCAATACCAGCTATGACCAGGTGACCAGCTGCAGATGCGAGGACTGTATTTGTCATGAGTATTTCCTCCTCCCTTTGTTAAAAACTTGTTTGTGCACTTATACACTTGTACTAAGAAAATATCTTCATTTTATTTCCTTTTCATTTATCATGTGATGTAAGATTTATTGGCTTCATATCAGCATTTAAGTATTGTTAACTTTAGGTAATAGTATTTGGGTTGGGGATTGGTGTGTTTCTGGTTGTAGGAAGGATATCTGTATGTTAGGTGTAACTACAACCTTATTATTGTTTTTATTTGAAGAGTATGTATGATCTCAGGAGATGTGTATGGGTTCAAGTTGACAAGGGGTGGATTTGTGATGGTTAATATTGAGTGTCAACTTGATTGGATTGAAGAACACAAAGTATTGATCCTGGGTGTGTCTGTGAGGGTATTGCCAAAAGAGATTAACATTTGAGTCAGTGGACAGGAGAAGGTAAATCCACCCTTAATGTGGTGGGCCCAATCTAATCAGCTGCCAGCGAATATAAAGCAGGGAGAAAAACGTGAAAAGGAGAGACTGGCCTAGCCTCCCAGCCTACATCTTTCTCCCGTGCTGGATGCTTCCTGCCCTCGAACATCGGACTCCAAGTTCTTCAGTTTGGGGACTCAGACTGGCTCTTCTTTCTCCTCAGCTTGCAGACAGCCTATTGTGGGACCTTGCGATCATGTAAGTTAATACTTAATAAACTCATATATATATATATATCTCCTATTAATTATGTCCCTCTAAGAGAACCCTGACTAATACAGCCATGATCAAAGGAAAATCACTTCCTTCACGGAAATAGGAAGAAAGAGTTGGCACAGATGCCCTAGAGGAAAATGATTTGGTGGTAGGAAGATAAGAGTTTCCAAATTAATCTGTATTGTCTTAATTAAGTGTGAGCTGAAATTTCAGCTGAAAGTTAGAGTGAAAGGGTGTGGGGTATAGGAAAAAAGAAGAAAGTATAACAAGTCATCGCCTTCAGTGGGAAAGCAAGCTTAATAGAGAACAGGACTGATTACTGGGCAGTGATGAGGGCCAGCTTGAAGGCTATAATCATGAATTCTCATGATTTTTTTTGTAAATTGTACAACTGAAAATCTCAGTTGTACAATTTTCTCAGCAATGTTTATTTGCTTTAGTGCAAGCGGGGGAAAATGAGAATGATGACAATGGTAACAATAATCATTGAGGCCTTAATTTGTGCACTCTTCTAAATGTTTTAAATATAATGAATTTTAAAGAATCCTGGATGTGAAAGTCGCAAATCTAATATTAATCACAGAGGAGAGTTGAACAATGTATACCATCAAGTGACTATAATTGCAGATCAGCAGTGAGAAGGCAGGGCATGATATCAGCAAATAATAACTTCAGAGGAGCTAGAAGAAACAGCTTGGAGACAGCCATGGAACACTGGAAAATAAGGGAAGCATTGTCCCACCTCTTGACCCTGGGATACACAATAAGGGAATGCAATGTCCTCAAGGACAGCTAGCTTTTCATCTAGCTAATAGGTAGCAAGAGCATTCAGAGGAGATGTTGAGGATGCAGTGGGGTTTGCTGGCACAGGTGGAGCATTCCAGAAGGTACATACACAGGTTTAGAAAAAAAGGGAATGAAAGAAGATTGAATTCAATTTGATTATGGTCAGAGTACCATGGGAAGGAAAGTCTGGGTGATAACATTTGGGAAGGATGTTTAGAACTTTGAGGGTAAGCACATCAAATATGTGTGTGAAGCACAATGGAGCTAGTTCTGAAAGTGTGTCAGAAGACTGGCAGAACTAAGTTCTAAGCATGCTAATATGGAATTCTCAGCCTGATAGCTATATCATAAGTCAGAGTTCAATCAGAAAAATAAGGAACATTTTAGGTATTTTGAGCACAAAGGGATTTAATTCAGGGAATTAGAGAATTTAAAAAATCATGGGAAGGCATGGAAAATAAAGAAACTGCAGGAAGACAGCCCTGATGATTTCAACTGCCTATGGAAAGAAAGGGATGATTCTCAAGACACAAAACTTCAAGCCACCTATTACTTCCCCAGTTGAAATAGTGCCTTTCTTCTGCATATGGCTAGCCAGTTACTGTAGTGCCATTTATTAAACAGTCCTTTCCACATTGCTTATTTTTATTGATTTTGTCAAAGATTAGATGGTTGTAGGTGTGCAGGGTTTATTTTGGGGTTCTCTATTCTGTTCCACTGGTCTATATGTCTGCTTTTGTATCAGTACTATGTTGTTCCAATTACTGTAGCCTTATAATATTGTTTGAAGTCAGGTAATGTGATGCCTCTGGCTTTGTTCTTGTTGCTTAGGATTGCTTTGGCTATTCAGGCTCTTTTTTGGTTCCAACTGAAATTTAGAATAGATTTTCCTAATTCTGTGAAAAATGATGTTGGTATTTTGATAGGGTTAGCATTGAAAATATACATTGCTTTGGGCAGTATGGCCCATTTTAACTATATTGATTCTTCTAACCCATGAGCATGGAATATTTTTCAATTTATTTGTGTCATTTCTGATTTTTTTCCACAGTGTTTTGTAGTTCTCCTTGCAGAGATCTTTTAACCCCTTTATCCTAAACTAAAGAACTTCCGCACAGCAAAAGAAATTACAACAGAGTAAACAGACAGCCCACATAATGGAAGAAAACATTCGCAAACTATGTATCTGACAAAGATCTAATATCCAAAATCTACAAGGAACTTAAATCAACAAGCAAAAAATTAAAAATCCAATTAAATGGGCAAAGGACATGAAAAGATACTTCTCAAAAGAAGACATACACGTGGCCAAGAAACATGAAAAAATGCTCAGCATCACTAAATGTTAGAGAAATGCAAATCAAAAACCACAATAAGATACCTTCTCACACCAGTCAGAATGGCTACTGTAAAAAGACAAAATATAAGAGATGCTGGTGATGCTGCAGAGAAAAGGGAATGCTTGTACACTATTGGTGGAAATGCAAACTAGTTCAACTGATATGGAAAGCAGATCAGAGATTTCTCAAAGGATTTAAAATAGACCTACCATTTGACCCAGCAATCCCACTACTGGGTATATACCAAAAGGAAAATAATTCTCTCTGTCAAAAAGACACACGCACCCATATGTTCACTGCAGCACTATTCACAATAGCAAAGACACAGAATCAACTTAAGTGCCCATCAATGGTGAACTGGACAAAGAAAATGTTGTACATATATGCCACGGAGTATAATGCAGCCATTAAAAAAAGAGTGATGGAGCTAGAGGCCATTATCTTAAGCAATCTAACAGCAAACCAAAGAACAGAAAACCAAATGACACATGATCTCACTTATAAGTGGGAGCTAAACTTTGAGTACACATGAATGTAAAGATTGGAATAATAGACATTGGGATCACTAGATGGGGGAAAGAGCGAGGGGGTAATGGGCTGAAAAACCACCTGTTGGATACTATGCCCTACTGCCTGGGTGATGGAATTGTTGGGACCTCAAGCCTAAGCATCACAGTTTACACATGTAACAAACCTGCATGTGTACCTTTTAATCTATAATAAAAGTTGAAATTTAAAAAAAAAGAAATTGTGTCTTTGCTTCTCCCTGACTCCCAAATCTCATGTCCATATCTCTCACTGACAGAATTTATGTGGATACCTTGCTAACAGGGATTTTGGAAAATGTATTTCCAGGTTTCCAGTTCCAGTATACAGAGGAGAGAAGTGAAATGGGAAATAATGCTGAGTTACCAAAAAATGAGGCTGGGCGCAGTGGCTCACACCTGTAATCCCAGCACTTAGGGAGGCCAAGGCAGGTCGATCACAAGGTCAGGAGTTTGAGATCAGCCTAGCCGACATGGTGAAACCCCGTCTCTACTAAAAAATACAAAAATTAGCTGGGCATGGTGGCATGCACCTGTAGTCCCAGCTACTTGGGAGACTAAGGCAAGAGAATCACTTGAGCCTGGGAGGTGGAGGTTGCAGTAAGCTGAGATCGTGCCACTGCGTTCCAGCCTGGGTGACAGAGTGAGACTCTTGTCTCAAAAGAAAAAAAAAAAAGATACCCCACGTAACATGCTATGATTCATTGATTCATTCATTCTCTCTCCCCTCTCTCTCCTCTTCCTCCCTGAAATCACAGGGAAATTTGTCTGGCTCGGCCATCACTTTTACCTTTGCATCTCCCCATCCCCATCTAAACAATAACAAACTTTGGTTTGCCACCACACCCTATTCTGGCATTGTATTTACTCAAGACTCTATCTCACCTGGCCTTCACACTTTCTGTTCTCTCTGACTTCCTCCTCCAACTCAGCACCCTCTTCTGTGCTTATTCCTAGGGTTCCTTCAGGTATCAACTTGCTATTACTTATTCCTGAGACCTTTCCCTTCTGTCCTCTCAAGCAGTTTCAATGCCCCAGTCCTACACTTCCATAATACTTTCCGCATTAGAATTCATATTACAACGTTATTTAGGTTGCTTGTTATCTCTCCCCTGCACAAGCCCTGGGACTCTGTTAGGAAAGAGACCATATCTTTCTTGTTACTTTCTGTGACCTCAGTGTCTTTTATGCTCTAAGTTCTTAACAATTATTTTTGAAATGAAAGAAGACAGGGAGAGAAAAAAAGGAAGAAAAGAAGGAGAGTTATGAGACTTCCATTTTATTTCTTAATTGGAGTTTCATTGATGTAATATGGTCTGTTTTCAAAACACACACATCTGGAATACATCATTTACTGAGTTTGTAAGGAATTTCTGATATATTTATTTATACTGCTTTTGTTTATATTCCCATTGAGGTGAAACTATAAGAAAATACACTGCCTATAACAAGAAAAATTGGCACCTATCTTACCCTTTTAAAATAATTTCAAAGACTAGTGAACCCTTAAAAGTTGATATTTCCAATTGGGACAAAGGGTGAAAGTATTACCCTATCCTGAGTCTCTTCTATATGACCCCATCACCGTCCCACCAAAAAATATCAAATTATCAAACATAACAAACCTCCTTCGTTTCAGGCTCAAGTTTAAGTTTTCCAAGAAGAAGCTTTTAAGAATTCATATTAAAATTTTCTGAGACTATGTATTAGTCAGCTCAGGCTGCCATAACTACAGCAATCCCCTCTAATACCCTCTAAGTTTTGCTTTCCACAATTTCTGTTACCAGCAGTAATGGCAGTCTGAAAATTGATGAGTATAGTACAATAAGATATTTTAAGAGAGACACAGAGAAAAAAGATATATTTACATAAATTTTATTATTATTATTTTTTTGAGATGGAGTCTCACTCTGTCACCCAGGCTGGAGTGCAGTAGCGCGATCTTGGCTCACTGCAACCTCTGCCTCCTGGGTTCACGCCATTCTCCTGCCTCAGCCTCCGGAGTAGCTGGGACTACAGGTGCCCGCCACCACACCAGGCTAATTTTTTTGTATTTTTAGTAGAGACGGGGTTTCACCATGTTAGCCAGGATTGTCTCGATCTCCTGACCTTGTGATCGGCCTCCCAAAGTGCTGGGATTACAGGCATGAGCCACCACGCCCGGCCCATTCACATAAATTATAGTATATTGAAATAATGTTTCTATTTTGTTATTATTGTTGTTCATCTCTTACAGGAATCTATAAATTAAACTTCATCATAGGTATCCATGTACAGGAAAAAGCATAGCGTATAGAGGGTTTGGCACTATCCACGGTTTTAGTCATCCACTAGAGGTCTTGAAACATATTGCCCATGGATAAGTGGAAACTATTGTATCATAGACCATGTGGCTTAAACAGCAGAAGTTTGTTTTGTTTTGTTTTGTTTTGTTTTGTTTTACCATTCTGGAGGGTGTACATCCAAGATCAGGGTGCCAGTATAGTCAGGTTCTGGTGAGGGCTCTCTTCCTGGCCTATAGATGGCTACCTGCTCATTGTATCCTAAAATGGGCTTTCCTCAGTGCCTGTCAGCCCTTGCTCTCTTCTTCTTGTAAGGTCACTAATTCCATCATGAGGGCCTCACCCTCAGGATCTCATCTAACCTAATTACCCCTGAAAGGCCCCATCTCCAAATATATCACATTGGGGCTTAGGGATTCAACATGAATTTTGAGAGAACACAATTCGGTCCATAGCAAACCAATTTATTATTCTTCTAGGGACGTTAGAAAAAAACAGAACACTCTATATTTGTTCTGTCCAATATAATAGCTACTAACACCATGCAGCTATTTAAAATTAAACTTAAATTAAGAAATTGATGAAATTGAAGATTCATTTCCTCCATCTCAGTAGCAACATTTCAAGTGCCCAACAGTCACATGTACCAGGGGATATCATATTTGGCAGCACAGATACAAAACATTATCATCACAGAAAGTTCTATTAAACAGTGCTGGTCTAGATCAATAGTTTAACACTAAGGAATCGCTCAAGATAGGAATTTTAGACATGTACATAAGTAAAAAATCTATTGAGGGATAGGCTGAGTACTGGTTTCTCTACTTCTTCTGTTCCACCCTTTAACAAAAAGATGGGTTTTTATTACACATATCAGGAAATTCAACTCAATCTGACACAAACAATTAAGGATTTCATTTACTCACATAACATGGAAATTCAAAGAGAATTCTGGTATGGTTTATCAGGGCGTTTGCTCCATTTTTCTCTAAATCCTTCAAAGTCTTCTATTAACATTTTAAACCTGAGCCTAGTTTCCCTCCATGATTACAAATGGCTGCAGTACTTCTAGTCCTCACCTCTATACCCTACATCATTCAGAGAAAGAGATTTTCTTTTCATCCCACCTTAGAAGGGAAGTTCTTTATATCACCCTGCTTGGCCCAATCTTAAAAAAAAAACAAAAAAAAAAAAACAAACAAAAAAAACCATTTCCAGGGAAGTAACATGAATTGATAGTCTTAGGACTAGTCACTGATTCAGTTGTCATGGCAGCTGTGTCAGATTAGGCTGATTTGCTCAGGCCTGTGAGGACTGACTCTGGGAGCTGGGATAAAGGCAATCCCCAAAATTGGTCAGTTACTATGCAATAGAGGAAGGTAGTTCTCCAAAACTGTGTGCTGTTGGAAAGGGGAAGAATGGTGTATCAGTCCGTTTTCACACCACTATAAAGAAATACCCAAGAGTGGATAACTTATAAAAGAAAGAAGTTTAATTGACTCACAGTTCCACATGACTGGAGAGGCCTCAGGAAACTTACAATCATGGTGGAAAGTGGGGAAGCAAGGACTTTCTTCACATGGTGGCAGGAGAAAGATGAGCAAGCAGGGGGAATGCCAGATGCCTATATAACCATCAGATATCATGAGAACTTACTATCATGAGAACAGCATGGGGAAACTGCTGCCATGATATAATCATATCCCACAAGTTCCCTCCCTCGACACGTGGGAATTATGGGGATAACAGTTCAAGATGAGATTTAGGTGGGGACACAGAGCCAAACCATATCAAATGGATACTGAGCAGGCACCCAGCCTTGCGTGTGCCCCTATACACATCCTTGCAGTCAAAGGACTGGTTCTGGATACAAGTAGCTAGTCATAGTAAAGGTTAAGCAGTCTGTTAACTCCTGACCGAGACAGCTACAGTTTCCCAGTGCTGTGCTCTGACTCCACAATTCTTTTTGCCTCTTGTTCCAGCCAAGAGCCAGAACTGATTCATTCTAAGCTTTCCTCATTATTGTTTTGGGATTTATATGTGCTTTCCTTATATTTCTTAAGATGTTTCTTATTGTATAAGGGGCTTTAAAATTGGGCAATAAAAGAGAGAAGCAGGTTTCAAAATAAATAATCTGAAGTCAATAGCTTTCTGAAATACGAACAACAATCAGAAAATATTATGAAATAAAGGATATATTCAGGACAATGGGAAAACTGCAAATCCAAACTCCATCCTTTAAGTACCTTATGCCCCTAAGTAATTTATTTAAATCATCTACACAACAGTAAAATAGGATCTGTAAATAATAATTACTAGGATTAATAACATAATTAATATAAATTTTTAAAGTGCCTCATCACAGTGACCATAAAATATGATAAAATAATGATGATTATGTGAGATAAATACCTTGAAATCATTTTAACAACAGATGAGTTAGGCCTATATGAAGAAATTATAGTTTCCCAATTTACATAAGAAAAAATGTCAATAAATGGTAAAGCATACCATAATACTAAATGGAAAAACTATTTACAATCAAGACTGTATTCCAAATCAATGCAAGAAAGAATAGACTATTTAACAAATGTTGTTGGCATAACTGGCTAACTAGGAAGAAATACATTTATATGCTTCAATATTACCTTATACAAAACTAACTTCTGAATAAGTGAAATATTTTTAATGTATAAGCTATAAAATTCTCTAAGAAAATAGGAGTGAAATGTATATAATTTGGGGGCAGGGAGGGCCAGTCCAAGAGTGGCAGCAACATTTGAAAATTTAAAGAAAAAGACTAACAGATTTTAAAGATAATTTACTGATGCAGAGTGTGGGCTGCCTGGCTTCAAAATCTAGCACCACCAACACTATAGTTTCTTCATACAGGTCTAACTCACCTGTTGTTAAAATGATTTCAAGGCATTTATCTCACATAATCATCATTTTATCATCATAATATTTATTTTATGATCACTGTGATCATAGAGAAGCAGGTTTTCTCTTGTGAAAGTTTCTTATCTTTTCTCTGCATCAGTGTCCTCTTCTGCTGAATGCCTATTTATATTGGGCATTTGTTTCTACCCTCCCCTGTGATCTGCTCTACACACATACACTTGTTGCAGGAGCAAGAAGTCTAATACTACATTTCCCAGACTTCCTAATAACCAGGATTTGTGATGCAATCATGATTCTGTCAGTGCAACATATGACCACAAGATTTGGAAGACAAAACACGAGGTAGATGTCATTCTTTTGTGGCTGGAACAATTAACTAGCAATTTCCAACATATGAGTTTTTGTAGTGGTCAGAGTTAACATTCCAGAATGTAGTCACGATCTCCTGGTCACTAGACATTTTAGTATGGGAATGGTGATATCAGAAGCAGCAGCAGCTTCCTAACCTGTGGATTTCCTCCATCTAAATTTGACCTTAAAACAATAGCTTGATTGTGACTCTCATGACTTCCACTCCTCCACCCTTCCAGTGATATTTGTAAGAACTCAGTTCCCTCTACTAAATATTTTCCTCTTTGAAATTCCTGGAATGTTTTCTATTTCCTGGGCTGAACCCTAACTGATACAAACATCTAGTTATTCTTTCCCTTCAAAAATAATTACTAAAGATTATAGGGAAATCAACACAAATTTTCATAAAGTAGACATACTAAGTAAAAGCTAACTTTCAACAGGAAACTGATCAATCTAGCATAAAATACATAGAATACAATGCAGCCATTAAAATGGTAACATATTCATAAAGTTAGTTCATAATTATATTATGTGAATAGCCTTATATATAAATACTATAAAATTCAAAATGAGTATAAATGTATATAGTAAAAAATAAGGAAAAAATCTTGTCCACATTTATCTCTCAGTTACCTGGTTATCCTCTCCAGAGGCAATCCAGGTAGCCAAAATTTTCTTTATATTTCAAGAGATATTCTATTCATGTACAAATATATGTTAGTACATTCAAATATATATATTGCTTTTCTCATTGTATAATATTTCTCATAATTTCATAATAGGTACATTTGCCTTATACTTTTTAATGACAACATAAGATTTTATTGTTCTCATATACCACTTATTTTACTGATAAATAATTGTACATATTCATGTGGTACATAGTGATGTATTGATACACATAATGCATGGTGATGAAATCAGGGTAATTAGCAAAACCATCATCTCAAACATTTATCAATTCTTTGTACTGGGACCATTCAATATCTTCCCTCTAGCTATTTGATACTATATATTATTAACTGCATTTTTAACTATAGTCACTCTATAGTGCTGCAGAACAGCAGAACTTATTCCTCCTATATAGCTGTAATTTTATATCCTTTAGAAAATCTCTCCCTATTACTCCCTTTCCCCTATCCTTCCCAGCCTCTAATATCTTCTTTTCTACTTTTTACTTCTATGAGATCAACGTTTTTAGTTTCCACGTTTGAGTGAGACCATGCAGTTTTTAACTTTCTGTTCCTGGCTTATTTTACTTAACTTAGTGTCCTCTATTAACATCCATGTTGCCACAAATGACAGGATTTCATTCTTTTTATGGTTGAATAGTGTTCCCTTTAATATACATACCACACTTTCTTTATCCAGTCACCTGTTGTAGGAAATCTAGGTTGATTCCATATCTTGGTTTTTGCAAATAGTGCTACAATAGACACAAGAGGGCAGATGTCTAATCAGCATACTAATTTCCTTTCATTTGCATAAATGCCCAGTAGTGGAATTTCTGCATCATATGGTAGTTCTATCTGAGTTTGTTGGGGAATCTCCATATTATTCTTCATAGTGGCTATACTATTTTACGTTCCCAGCAACAGTATATGAGTTCTCTTTTCTCTCAATCTTAATAGTCATCATAACTGCGGTGAGATAATACTTCATTTCTGATTTGCATGTCTCAGAAGATTAGCAATGCTGAGCATTTTTATATATTTATTGGATAATTGCATATCTTATTTGGAGAAATGTCCATTCAGATCATTTGTCCATTTTTAATCCCATTTTTTTTTTTTTTGCTGTTGAGATGTTTCCATTCCTTGTATATTCTATATATTTATCCCTCTCAAATGAGTAGTTTGCAAATATTTTCTTCCACTCTATAGGTAGCCTTTTTTCACTCTATTGATTATTTTGCTGTGCAGCTTTTCAGTTTGATATAATCCCAGTGGTTTATTTTTACTTTTGTTGCCAGTGGTTTTAAACTCTTATTCATAAAATCTTATCCCAGACCAATGTCTTGAAGCATTTCCTCCACATTTTCTTCAATAGTTTTATTGTACAGTGTGAGAGGTGGGGGTCCAGTTTCATTCTTCTGCATATGGATATCCAATTTCCCTGGCACCATTTACTGAAGAGACTCTCCTTTCCCCAGTGAGCGGTCTTGGCACCTTTGTCAAAAATAAATTGGCTATAGACAGGTGGGTTAATTTCTGGGTTCCCTATTCTGTTTCATTGTTTTATGTGTCTGTTTTTATGCCAGTACCATGCTATTTTAGTTAATACAGCTTTGTGATACATTCTGAAATCTAATAGTGTGATGCCTTCTGCTTTGTTCTTTCTGCTCAGGATTTCTTTAGCTATTGGGGTCTTATGTGGTTCCATACATATTTTAAGACTTTTTTTCTATTTCTGTGAAGAATGTCATTGGTATTTTGACAGGGATTGCATTGAATCTGTAGATTTATTTGGGGAGTATTGTTATTTTAACAATATTAGTTCTTCCAATCTATGAACATGTGATTTATTTTCATTTGTTTGTATCTTCTTCAATTTCTTTCACCAGTGTTTTGCAGTTTTCCTTGTAGAAGCCTTTCATCTCCTTGGTTAAATTTATTCCTCGGTTTTGTGTGTGTGTGTGTGTGTGTGTGTGTGTGTGTGTGTGTGTGTGTGTATGGCTGTCATAACTGGGATTGCCTTCTTGGTTTCTTGTTTTGGTTGTTATTTATTTACAATACTGATTTTGTATAAGTATTGTATCAGAAAAATAATGCTGATTTTGGATATTGATTTTGTATTCTGCTGTAACTTGACTGCATTTGTTTATCTTTTCTAAGAGCTTATTTTGGTAGAGTCTTTAGGTTTTTCTATACATAAAATCCTATTATCTGCAAACACAGACATTTTGACTTCCTCCTTTCTGATTTGGATGTCTTTTATTTCTTTTTCTTGCCTAATTGCTCTGGCTAGGACTTCCAGTGCTATGTTGAATATGAGTGGTGAAAGCGGCATCTTTTTTGTGTTCCCGTCCTTAGAAGAAAAGCTTTCACCTCTTCCCCATTCAGATATTTGCTGTGGGTTTGTGATATATTTTTTATTTTGGCTCTAATCTTCATAATTCTTTCCTTCTACTATTTTAGGGTTTGGTTTGTTTCTGGTTCTTTGAGGTGCATCATTAGGTTGTTTATTTGAAATCTTTCTAGTTTTTTGATGTAAGCATTTATTGCTATAAACTTGTCTCTTAATACTGCTTTTGCTGTGTCTCATAGGTTCTGTATGCAGTGTTTCTCTTCTCATTCGTTTCAAATTTTTTATTTCATTCTTAATTTCTTCTCTCACCCATTGGTTTTTACGAAGGTGTTTAATTTCCATGTATTTGTATAGTTTCAAATGTTCCTCTTTTTACTGATGTCAGTTTTATTACATTATGTGCAACATGATGTGTGAATATGTATGTAAAATAAATGTCTAGAGATTTAAAACTATGTAAAAATGTTATGCTCACCTTTACTTTTGAGAAATACATTATGTTCAGAAGTCCCACGAGTCAAAGATATTTATTTTACTTACAAGTTAGTCTGCCACAGTTATGAGTGTGTGTATGTCTGTGCATGCATATGTATATGCATATGTATATGTATATGTACTGACAGAAACACCAGACATCTGGACCAGAGAACAAATCATGTATTACAGCAAAAAGAATAGCAAGAGTAATATCTTGCATGAGTTCCCCATGCCCCAATCCCTCACAGGGCAATGCAATGAGGACACAATATCAACCTATATGTGGGGCAGAGTTTGCACCACAGAAGATCCCTGAAATTACGAGACTAATAGTTTATATAGAGTAGCTGGTATATCTGCACGTATCTCCCCTTATGTACACAGAGAAAGAGAGAATGAGAGAAAGAGAGAAATCTTACAACCCTGGAAAGTAACTGACTATTTGTCCATAGGAGGTAAGTTTCTACAACCCTCTGGAGCAATTCACAGTCTCTAGTTTTCAAGACCTTTGTATGAAAACATGTCCCTTGCTCAGAAATCCCAAACCATGCAGAAATGTGAGAATATTCACACCTTTTATAAATCCCCACCATCCTACTGCAAATTTCTTTAATGCAACGATGAAAATATTAGAGAAGAGAACTTCTCTTGTCATTCTATCATTGTTTTTCTTTTTAAAAACTCTTAAATATGGAGTTTCAAGAAAAAAACATTGTTTCACCTGGGATTAATAGAATAAAAACAGTTAAAGGTAAACTTCAAAGTGAAAATCCTAAGAACTAAATATTTGAATTTTTAGACTTTTCCATTCTGGTTAAATGGAAATTAGAGGAATTTAAATTGTTTCCTTAAAGATTGTCCATTACCATTTTATCACTCTCCTCTCCTTACTTGAAATATGAGCACTCGATGATGATGATGATGATGATGATGATGATGATGACGATTTCCCCACAATACTTTCTCTACCCACATAGACCTCTGCAAATCCTTTCTCAGGTTCTATGACACCAATCGCATCAAACTAGCCCTGGTCTAAAAATCCCTAGATTTTTAATCATGACCTTTAGGCAATTAATAGAGAAAATATTTACCATGGCATCTTTTTTCTATAATTCTGTAATGACAGATAGTTGTTCTGGACCAAAATATATGTTAAGAAGAAAAGTAATTAAAATCCTTCTGATCTACTATATAGACATCATAGTTTTCCTCTACAATTCACAAAAAGACAGTCCATGAAAAAAAAAAAAACTTCTGTACTTTCTTCTATACTTTTCAGCATCTCTAAAATTAGCAACTAATAACTCAGATGACCCTAAGGTTATACAATTAAAGGAATTGTCTTATACTCCCCTCTTTGTGCAAGTACAGTGTTCTCTGCTACTAACAGAAGGTCAGCTGTTGACAGACAGAGTCATTAAAACATAAGTGATCTTTCATTTCAACACTCTTTTAAATTATTTTGCCAAGGAAATGGAGTTGCAGTATCCTCAATGGTTCGGTGGAAGTACATAAAGAGGAAAGCATAAAGAGAAATCAAAAAATCATCCTAATTGTTATAGGTTTATCTCTCTCATATTTAGCCATTCTTCTTGAGGCAAATTTGTGTAAATACTCATAGCCGACCTTTTATAAACCCTAGCTAACTTTACAGTTATTAAAGAATATATGTTAGAGATTATAATTCAAAATACAAAACCTGGGAAAAACTCTTACTTACTAAATTCCAACAGGCAACAAAATAGGATATCACAGCAATTACTTAACAGCAAACTGCACAAGGAATGTATTTCAAACCAAAGACTCTAATTATACTAATGGATGCAATAATTATATTTGCTTTAAAATTTACCTCAGGGCACTCCTCCATTATTTTAAACACTTTGCATTATTTGGTTTAGACCACTAATAAGAAATTTTCTGACAATTTGGCAACAGAAACATAAGATTCTGTTATTGTAAAACTAACAAATAACAAGATCTTAGAAATAAACTCTAGCTTCCCCGAACATATCAGAGTAACTGAGACAGGATAGGAATATCTTTTACCTGAGTAATATCACTACCCCTGAGTAGGGTTCTCATTAGAACAAAACCACTGTGAGGAGAAGGAAATTAGTGCCTAGAGGAAAAATTTAAAATATACATATTCTTTAAAATGTTTTCTAGAGCCTGAGTCCATAAATTTTATATTTGCTATAAAAATACAGCAAATTGCCGGCAAGAAAAGAAAATGCAGCAGAGGCTGCCAGCTGTCCAGCAAAAATGAAAATAAGATTCTTCCTTCTTCCACTGTAAAAAAGTTGTAGTTGTGACATCACTGCCCAGCAAGAAACTGAGCTCCCCAGCCCCCATGCTCTAAGTGTAGGCTATGATTAACAGCTTCACCATGGGATTGGAGCATACATTATGTGTTTAACCTGTTTAAGCATAATTCCCTGGCCCCAGATTTCTGTTCTTCTCCCTCTCATCTGGCTCAAGGTCCTCCTCCATTCTTTTAAGCACTGAAGAGCCTTGTGCTAAGGAGCCTTGAATGTGACTTGTTGACAATGGTAATGCCACATTATTAACCTGGCTCCCAAAATACTTACATGGAGGACAGCCTACTACCAACCCCAGAGAAGGTTAGCACTTACCTCAAAGAAGGTTAGAAACAGTAAGCCATAGTCTCTCAGCCACTGAACACTTCAATTTCTTTGTTCAAGCACCTTAGGTGCCCCTAACCAAACACAGAAAAAAGTAGGAATTTGGAAATGATGAGAAGAGAACACCATTGAAAGAACGGGAGGAGGCGACTATCTAAAAATATGGCATTACTTAAGAAGTTGCCCAATAAATGTGAGATATAATTCTCAAATCATTTCAATTCATCTGCTAGACAACAAATAATTACTGACTCTATAACCTTTGCTAGGAACTCTGAGGAAATGAAGATGCAAAAGACAAAATTTTGCCCTTTGGAAACATAATATCTGGAGGTGCTCAATAAAGTAGCTCATGGAAGGAAGCCAATTCCAGAGACACAACAGGCTTCCTTCAGCTACACTTCCCTTCTCTTTGCCTCTCTTCTTCATAGACACAGAATTGTTAATATATGTGACATGGCAGGAAGAAAAGAGAAAGTACAGATTTTTTAGAGATGATGGTGTTAGGTTTTTGTTTCCCATCTTAATGAAGATTTTTAAATATTTGCCGTATTACAACTTTAACTTCTTTTTACAACATAACTGATCTCATGAACTTTTGAAGGTTTGATATCTCTGGGGTTTTCTTAAGAAAAATATTCTCTTCTGAGAAGTTGTTGACAGTATATTTACATTCTTTGTAAATTTGTAAATTGTTATAGATAACTTTCAAGGAAGATGTTTGCACCCATGGTATTGTTTCTTTAAGATTCTCTACCACCTTGAAAGCAGAAAGCAAGTCTTCTACACTTACTCATTTTGCACCATGCCTGGCACCCAGCAGGAATTTAAAGAGATTATTAGAACTGTAAGTAGGTAAAACACCTTACCCTCATGAAGCAATGAAGCCTAAGGGCCCATGTCCACAAAGACGATGGCAGAGCTAAGAGAAGACAAGAGTCTTGCCTCTTAGTGCAGTGGTTTTATAATATTTGCTGGTTGATACATATGACACTCAAATCAAATTACTTAATATTAGCTATCAATCTTATGGTGAATTTTAAAAAGACAATTGCTTCCCTTCTCTGATGTTTGTCTAATTACTTGCATTGACTAGTTCTAGCTTATGGCTGTGTTCAAAAAATTCAACTGGATCTAACATTTTATATATGAAAATGTAATGAAATAAATCAAATAAACCCAGTTGCGAGTAGTCTCAGGAATACCATAATTGGGTGATTAGTGATTTTTGTCAAGGTAAAAGGAAGAGATACATCTTGAAGGGAGAAAATAATAATTCTGAGAAAATGTCTTCAAGTGATATATGCCTTTCCTTGATTACGGTATGGTCTCCTGTGTAGTGCCATCCATAACCATTCTCTATATCACTCCTCTCTTCCTCATCCTCCCATCCGAAGTTAAGAATTACTGCCTTTGAGATCTGCAGGGGAAGGAAAAGGCTGAAATCTAGACAGTAGGTGATTGAAAGAGGGAGTTAATGGCAATCAAGGTTTGAAATACATTATCAGAGGGATGTGCATTTTATTCCTCCACTTATTTCCTATTTAATAGCTTGTAGAATTTAAAACAGGGACTATTAGCAGACACATTTGAAAGACTTAAAAGA
Source organism: Pan paniscus (assembly GCF_029289425.2). Classification (NCBI taxonomy): domain Eukaryota; kingdom Metazoa; phylum Chordata; class Mammalia; order Primates; family Hominidae; genus Pan; species Pan paniscus. The sequence goes on along the minus strand of NC_073254.2, from coordinate 94,167,595 downwards.
CTCCGTATTTTCCTAATCTAAGAAAGAGAAATAAAACATACATGAATAAAATAAGTGAGAATAAATATAAACATATGTTATCTATGCCCATATATATTTTATGTGTATGTTTGTTTGTGTGTATATATACACACACGAACCTGAGTGAACTCAGAGTAAAGGTGGGTGTGGAAATAAGAAAATATATTAGTATAATAAAAATGAAAACGACTTCCAAATAAGGGAAAATATCATAAGAAAGGCTAAAAAAGTGTATTGTATAGAAAACAACTGAGGGATATCGTTGGCCCTGTTTGGAAGTACCAAGAGATAAGGCTGGTTAGATGTTGATTCACGGAAGTAGAAATTAGAGGATCTTGAAGGCCAGGCTTGAGACTTTTATATATGTCATAACTAATAACAAAAAAACTCATTCCTTCCTAAGAAAGCAATGTAATAAATGCAGATACCTGCAGGGACCAAAATCCATGAATGCTCCAGTTCCAGATACAAAATGATGTCATACTTGCATATAACATATATACATCCTCCTGTATACTTTAAATAATATTTAGATTACTTATAATACCTAATTCAATATAAAGGCTATGTAAATAGTTGTTACATCATATTGTTTAGGGAATAATGAGACGTGATAGGTTTTTCTTGCAATTGTAAGTAAAGGTTTGCAACGCTTGAATTAGAGATGTTGAGACTCAGATAGAAACTTGACAGGAAGCTTGTACTGCATGCAGAAGCATGATGCTATAGATATGGATAGAAAGGAATGACTCCTGAATTATTCCAGAGGAAAATCCAGAAATATTTAACATACAGTAGGATTTATGTGCCAAAGAAGAATAAATAGAAATAGTCCTGAGGTTATGAGTCTGGAGAACGTATTTGCATTGCTACGGCATCACAAGAAAACAAATTTATTTTTTCTCTTGATCTCTTTATAGAAAGCTGAAACAATCATAATCACAAATAATTTTCCTGTCATAATTTTGTTCTGTTCTTCATCAAACCGAAATACAGCCAGCTCTCTGTATTTCTGAATTCAACATCTGCGGATTCAACCAATCATGGTTCAAAAACAGTCAAAAATATTGTGTCTGTACTAAACACGTACAGACTTTTCCCTTGTTATTATTCCCTAAACAATACAGTATAACAACTATTTACATAGCACTTACATTGTATTAGGTATTATATGTAGTCTAGATATTATTTAAATTATACAGGAGGATGTCTACAGGCTCTGTGCAAATACTACACCATTTTGTATCTGGAACTGGAGCATTCATGGATTATGGTATCTGCAGGAGGTTCTAGAATCAATCATCCATGGAGACCAAGGGATGATTGTACAGCCAGAAACTTTTTATTTCAGTCACCTTGCCTCATCTTACTATGCACACACCACATGCAATTCCTTAAATAACATATTTTGAGGAGTGACATACGTGGTTTTTAAATACAAACATTCAGCAATTATATATGTTATGCAAGATTAACTTATCTTCCCGTCACCACCTCCCATTCCTCAACACCCCCAAACACACTAAGCTCTAGCCTAAGGGACTTGTGCCTTCCTGAATACATTTGTTCATACCTCTCTGTGCCTAGCATATGGTTCTAGATGATGATCCTTCCATCAGATATTTATCCTTCCCCTTCTTCACTTGAAAAGAACCTGCTTATTCTTCAAAATCCAGATAACTGATTCCTCCTCTGTGATGCTTTCCTCAAAGTCCTATGCATTCCTCAACAAGCATTTTTTGGCACCACTGAGCTTGATAAAAGACCCTTTAGTACATAAAGATTAAATATAATTTTCATTCACAGGAGTTCACAGTCTAATGGAGTGACAAGCATACAAGCAAGCAAATATAAAACAATAAGATGTTCTATGATAAAGGCAGAGCTTATAAAAGGTAAAATAGAACACATAAGGAAAAAATTATCTAGGTCTCTGTGGAAGGCAAGAAAAGTTTCCTATAATAGCTTGCACAAATTCCTGACTATAACAATTATCACGTTTTAAAATAATTGTTGTGTGTGTCTGTGTGTTATCAGCTCAGGTAATCTGAAAGTACATGCCAAGATGAAGTATAAGAAATTTGTTGAGGGTAAAGCTTAAGAAACATAAGAAGAGAAGGAACAAGAATAGCAGGGAAAGCCTTTATTCCATGGTGCAGATCTGACATCTGTGAAACAAGAAGAAAGAGAAAAAGGCAGGATTGGGTAGGAAGTGCAGGGCAGCACTAAGAAAGTCTTGGGCAGGACACAGGGGAATCCAGCACAAGAATTACTAGTGGAGCAGTCCTGCTTTGGGTAAAAAAATGATCAGGCCTGGCATCTTTGTTATGTTCAGTAATTGACAGGGAGCTGCCTGGGGAGAGCTTGACTCACCTCAGTTGAACCAAAAACATGAGAATAGTCAGAACTGCATGGAAAAGCAGCTTCTCTCTAAAAGGAAGAACTAAGAAATACACCTTCATGGCTGCACAAGGCTGGCTAAAATGCTGAATTCTTCTAAGCCAGAAACCAAAGTTTAGTCCATTTGTATTTCCAGTCTTTATTATAATGCCTGAAACTCAGTAAGTGTACAACCAATGTCTAACAAAATGATATTTTTAAGTGCAATATGGTGAGTTAAGCATTGTGGATGTAAAATGTATTAAAATGTATTATTTATTTGATCCTATAGATCTTAACAAAAATATAAATGATACTGTAACAGAACAAAACCTGAGTGACAAAGGAAAAGGTACATACAGAAATTGCTACAGGAATATAAATCTTACACACAGTGGTCCCACTGGCAGTTCTAAAGGCCTGCCAAATTCCAGATTCCTAGAAACACCTGGATAATAGATTCTTGTCATAGCTCCACAGAAATTAAGTTAGAAATATGTTTGTCCCACGCTGGGATAGCTGGGGACGTTGGGAATGATAGATAAGATGTTCAGGGCTGAATGTACTGGATGCACAGTGCTCCTTACCTTTGCAGTCATACTGTACATTGTGCAACTCTGAAATTTATAAGGTCTGCTGTGATCCCTGCTCACTCAAACAACATATGCAACTGTGTTCCACTGGTAGGTCCAGTTTGAGAGTTCCATAAGCGTAGACTTTTACCTGTCATTAAACAATGTTGTGATTTCTCTATTGTGTACTCTTATTGAGCGAATGTCCTTATGTTTATTTTAGATAATTAAACCTAATTTTATTTACCCAAGTGGTATCTGTGTATGGCTCCTTTCAGCAATCTAAGTCTATTATTAACATTTTTCAACATGGTGATTGTGCAGATTGGTAGAAGCCAAGGGATTTATGCAACAACTGTAAGACCTATCATGGCCACGTCTCTGAAAAAAAGTTCTGGAATAATGGAAAGCAGGGGAATGCGACTGTAGTGTAGTGCTTGCTGACCTTCCAGTTTGAGATGACAAAGACCTTAACACAAGTGATACAAGGTAAAATACAGCAGCAGAGAATGAATAATATACCACCAACACTCAAAGGTCTGACCCGCTTGATAAAATAAATTAAAAATAAAAATTCATCATGGCCCAGTAATTTCTGGACAAAGTGACAAGAGACTCATTAAAACTTCAGAGTGATAGGAAGCAGAGGCACAAGGGCAAAGGTTACAGGCAACATAGAGATTTGTAGCACATGAAAAGCCATAATGGGTTGGGGCAGTAAGAGAAATGCTTGAAGGAGGTGAATTTGAACCGAGTTCTTAAAAGCACAAAGAAGGAGGTGGGCATTGTAGGAAGGCATTGTGACAGAAAAAAAAAAAAAAAAGTTGGAAAAATAGAAAGGAGCTGACCATATCCTAGGTATGATAAAGAGGCCCTTGTAAATAAATACTGGTAAATCATCTGTTCATTTATGTATGTCTTATCTTGTTCCAAAAACGATTTCGGGCCTTTTATGGGAATATTAGTTTGGGATCAGATTATATCAGAACTTGAATTTTAGGCTGTAGAATTATCAGAACTGTGATGAATTTCCATCTTTCAGCTGAGTGTAGAACTCAGGTGGATGGATGTGAAGATGGTGTGTACATATAAAAGCAGATGCCCAAATACTAATTTATAAAGAGCATCCTGAAGAGAGATGAACATCTTTTCAATCTATACCATGGGTAAAGCAAATATATTTGTGTGCATCTACAGTTCAACTGTTTCCTCTTATACTGTCACTTGTGAGACTTATAAGTAGCTGCATACAAAAACAAAGACTGGAGAGAACAGGTATAAGTGGATGACAGACCAAGAGCATGATGTCAAACATATGGGCCCACTAGCAGAGCACCCAAGTTGGGCAAAGGGATTGCAGAGAACGACATCAAAGACAACCAAGAGAACAAACCTTCCTAAACCACCCTTATGTTTCAGAGTCTTAATTCATTTAGTATTTTCTGTATCTTTTGTGCCTTAGAGGCAAGCAGTTGGTATAGGTGTGTAACCTTATAAGTGTCTTTCGAATGCTCAGACAGCACACGTAAAGAGATGAAATAGAAAACCATTGACATGACCAAGCAAAAGTAAATGTGGAGGAGGCATGGGACATTGGCAATAGGAAAATACAAATACAAAAAATATCATGAAGATGTTCCCCTTCCTGTGTCCAAGTGTTCTCAATGTTCAATTCCCACCTATGAGTGAGAACATGTGGTGTTTGGTTTTCTGTCCTTGCGATACTTTGCTGAGAATGACGGTTTCCAGCTTCATCCATGTCCCTACAAAGGACATGAACTCATCATTTTTTATGGCTGCATAGTATTCCATGGTGTATATGTGCCACATTTTCTTCATCCAGTCTATCATTGATGGACATCTGGGTTGGTTCCAAGTCTTTGCTATTGTGAATAGTGCCGCAATAAACATACGTGTGCATGTGTCTTTATAGCAGCATGATTTATAATCCTCTGGGTATATACCCAGTAATGGGATGGCTGGGTCAAATGATATTTCTAGTTCTAGATCCCTGAGGAATCGCCACACCGACTTCCACAATGGTTGAACTGGTTTACAGTCCCACCAACAGTGTAAAAGTGTTCCTATTTCTCCACATCCTCTGCAGCACCTGTTTTTTCCTGACTTTTTAATGATCGCCATTCTAACTGGTGTGAGTTGCTATCTCATTGTGGTTTTGCTTTGCATTCTCTGATGGCCAGTGATGATGAGCATTTTTTCATGTGTCTGTTGGCTGCATAAATGTCTTCTTTCGAGAAGAGTCTGTTCATATCCTTCGCCCACTTGTTGATGGGGTTGTTTGTTTTTTCCTTGTAAATTTGTTTGAGTTCTTTGTAGATTCTGAGTATTAGCCCTTTGTCAGATGAGTAGATTGCAAAAATTTTCTCCCATTCTGTAGGTTGTCTGCTCACTCTGATGGTAGTTTCTTTTGCTGTGCAGAAGCTCTTTAGTTTAATTAGATCCCATTTGTCCATTTTGGCTTTTGTTGCCATTGCTTTTGGTGTTTTAGACATGAAGTCCTTGCCCATGCCTATGTCCTAAATGATATTGCCTAGGTTTTCTTCTAGGGCTTTTATGGTTTTAGGTCTAACATTTAAGTCCTTAATCCATCTTGAATTAATTTTTGTATAAGGTGTAAGGAAGGGATCCAGTTTCAGCTTTCTACATATGGCTAGCCAATTTTCCCAGCACCATTTATTAAATAGGGAATCCTTTCCCCATTGCTTGTTTTTGTCAAGTTTGTCAAAGATCAGATGGTTGTAGATGCAAGGTATTATTTCTGAGGGCTGTGTTCTGTTCCATTGATCTATATCTCTGTTTTGGTACCAGTACCATGCTGTTTTGGCTACTGTGGCCTTGTAGTATAGTTTGAAGTCAGGTAGTGTGGTGCCTCCAGCTTTGTTCTTTTGGCTTAGGATGGTCTTGGCAATGCGGGCTCTTTTTTGGTTCCATATGAACTTTAAAGTAGTTTTTTCCAATTCTGTGAAGAAAGTCATTGGTAGCTTGATGGGGATGGCATTGAATCTATAAATTACCTTAGGCAGTATGGCCATTTTCACGATATTGATTCTTCCTATCCATGAGCATGGAATGTTCTTCCATTTGTTTGTGTCCTCTTTTATTTTGTTGAGCAGTGGTTTGTAGTTCTCCTTGAAGAGGTCCTTTGCATCCCTTGTAAGTTGGATTTATAGGTATTTTATTCTCTTTGAAGCAATTGTGAATGGGAGTTCACTCATGATTTGGCTCTCTGTTTGTCTGTTATTAGTGTATAAGAATGCTTGGGATTTTTACACATTGATTTTGTATCCTGAGACTTTGCTGAAGTTGCTTATCAGCTTGAGATTTTGGGCTGAGACGATGGGGTTTTCTAAATATACAATCATGTCATCGCAATCAGGGACAATTTGACTTCCTCTTTTCTAATTGAATAACTTTTATTTCTTTCTCCTGCCTTGATTGCCCTGGCCAGAACTTCCAACACTATGTTGAAGAGGAGTGGTGAGAGAGGGCATCCCTGTCTTGTGCCAGTTTTCAAAGGGAATGCTTCCAGTTTTTGCCCATTCAGTATGATATTGGTTGTGGGTTTGTCATAAATAGCTCTTATTATTTTGAGATACGTCCCATCAATACCTAATTTATTAAGAGTTTTTAGCATGAAGTGTTGTTGAATTTTGTCAAAGGCCTTTTCTGCATCTATTGAGATAATCATGTGGTTTTTGTCTTTGGTTCTGTTTATATGCTGGATTACGTTTATTGATTTGCATATGTTGAACCAGCCTTGCATCCCAGGGATGAAGCCCACTTGATCACTGTGGATAAGCTTTTTGATGTGCTGTTGGATTCGGTTTGCCAGTATTTTATTGAAGATTTTTGCATCGATGTTCATCAGGGATATTGCTCTAAAATTCTTTTTTTGTTGTGTCTCTGCCAGGCTTTGGTATCAGGATGATGTTGGCCTCATAAAATGAGTTAGGGAGGATTCCCTCTTTTTCTATTGATTGGAATAGTTTCAGAAGGAATGGTGCCAGCTCCTCCTTGTACCTCTGGTAGAATTCAGCTGTGAATCCATCTCTGGTCCTGGACTTTTTTTGGTTGGTAGGCTATTCATTATTGCCTCAATTTCAGAGCCGGTTATTGGTCTATTCAGGGATTCAATTTCTTCCTGTTTTAGTCTTTGGAGGGTGTATGTGTCCAGGAATTTATCCATTTCTTCTAGATTTTCTAGTTTATTTGCGTAGAGGGGCCTGTCATGGGGTGGGGGGAGGGCAGAGGGATAGCATTAGGAGATATACCTAATGTAAATGACGAGTTGATGGGTGCAGCACACCAATATGGCACATGTATACATAAGTAACGAACCTGCACGTTGTGCACATGTACCCTAGAACTTAAACTAAGAAAAAAAAAAGTTAAGAAAATAGAAATATCCTGAAGAGTTTACAGAATCTAGCAACTGATTAGAAGTGGGAATTGAGAAAGAAGTCATGATAATAGAATGGCAGTAAAAGAATCATATAGCTTTAGAAGATAATCCACTTTTAGGAGTAGGAAGGGGAAATGGAACAATTGTGACACAAAAGGAGCCATCAGAAGATAATAAAATGACCAGCATATGGCAAATCATGGGGTCCAAGGAAGGAGAGAATTTCAAGAGCTAGAGAAGAAAAGTTATAAAAATTATACAGACAATAGAATAAGCACTGAGATACTGAAGACAGTATAGATATAATACACTTTCAAGAATTTTGGAAGTCTAAACAATGTGAGGAGTAGGATTGAAACTTGCAAGGAAATCAGGTTCAAGAGAAAGATTTTTCTTTTCTGTGAATAGAGAGGATAAAGCATGTTTGCAGGAAATGACGTGGTCATTAGAAAATGGAAGCATGAAGATAAAATGAGAGAAAAGGAACAGAACAACTTCACAAAGTTGACAAAAGGGAAAGGAATCAAAAGTAGTCACAGTTATATGCTAAGGGGAAATAAGACAATGTTGCATCATGAAAGTCAAAGAAAGAGACATTAAAAATAGGTATAGGAGTATTAACAGCTTGAAATGTTTGAAAAAGATGAACAAGGAAATCTTAGAAAGGGTCACTGGTTGTCTATTAAGAGATCAAACCGTGCTTTGGAAGGGAGTGTTTTCAACTGTCTGTTGGGAACAGAAGCAAGATTGCAGAAGGACAAGGGAAAGGTAGGAAGTAGAGGCAGTAAATGTGAACTACTCTTTTGAGAACTTTCCTGAAGAAAAGAGATGAATGGGTAATAATTCAAGAGGTGCAGAATCAGAAGATGTATACAAACTCAGGGAGAACTGAGTATGTTTGCAGGGGAGAGGAAGATACCAGTAGAGAGGGAAAGGATAAATGTACTGAAAAGAAAGGGAATAATTGCTGAAGTAAGGCATGAAGAAATTGGGAAAAAACTGAATACAAAGCACAAGATCATAAGATGAAAGATTCATCCTGGAAAGAAGATAAACAACTTGCCTGTGAAAAAGAACAAAAAGAAGATTCAGTGAATGCATGTAAGAAGATCTTTTGAGAAAGGGAGTAATTTTAAACTTAGTCCAAATTCCTCCAAAGTCTTGATGAATGGTTGTCATTAACGAACCAACCATGTCAAGTACAAATCATGCATAATAATCTTATGTTTCATTTGAATTTTTCATTTAAATGGTTTTGATTGAATTCAGCTTTGGGTCTAGTGTCCTGTCTCTATGCTCTATTTCCATTGGATTGAGAAAGAATATGTTCAATTTTTAAATGAGAGAGTGGATAATGAAGTAAAAAATCACAAGATTTAGTGAATTACCAACTGCTGTAAACAAAACCATAAGGAACAAAAGCCCTGTCTGCTTCCTAACAAAAATAAAAGAAAGAGGAATGATGAGGATTCAGAATAGAGAGTAGAATATTTATGTTCATTGATATAGCACTGCAGACCTGACCTCTATTTTCAGAGATGCAAGTGAGCATCCTCTGTGCAGTGCAAGCCCAGGTAGTGAAAGCGCGAAGAGAAGGCTAGGAAGGAGGAAGGTAGCAGACGTGGTAAAGAGTTTGTTCCACATGGAAACTGCTCTTCTCCTAATCAGCTTTCCACATTCAGCAGAAACTGGAAAGCTAAAAGCTTTATTTCTCAGATCCCTTGCAGCTACTGTTCTGGGTATGCTTGCCAATGAGATGCCTGTGCATGAGACTTATAATTGAAGTAAATGGAGAGAGAGGTAGAAGCACTTGAAATGTAATAAGCTAGTGCTGATTAGCAGCTGCTATGTGGCTCTGAAATCAATAGTTCTGGGAGTGGCTTCCAATTGACCCATCAGATGTAAGATGGTATGTTCCTGGAGCCAACAGGCCTCCCAGAGGCAGAAAATACTGAAAACTGACTGGAATAAGTAGTCTCCTTGGCAGGCCACTTCTAGCATGTTGATCTGGGGCTCATTCCTGGTGGTCTAGTGTAAAGCCTATTCCTCCAGCTATGCCAGACATTTTGTAAATACTTAAATCCCTATATTACATCCCTTTCTGCCAGTGGCTTCTGCTTCCTGAAACCAGACTCTGAATAATGCAGTAGGTCAGATGTCAGCAAACTATACCCCTAAACCACAACCGGGCAGCTGTTTTTTACAGCCTGAGAGCTAAGAATGGGTGTCACAGTTTTAAATGATTACATGTTAAATGATTATATAAGTTAGATTTGCTTAATAAAAATACAAGATGCCATGTTAAACTTGAGTTTCAGATAACAATTTTTAAGTATAATTATGTCCCAAATATTGTATGGGACATACTTATATTATTCAATGTTTGATTTGGCAACCCTAATGAAAGTATTATATTCTCTATTTTGCCTGTTGGTCTGCAAAATCTAAAGTATTTATTATCTGGTCCTTTAAGAGAAAGACCTTCAAGGGATTTGAGGATGCTTACAGTAAATAACCCTTCTGCACATATATCCCTCATGGGCCAGGGCTGTTGAGCCAATTCCATCAGTTCAAGCGACATCTAATGAACATCTACTATGTGCAGTGCCTTGGGGAGAAAATAAGGATTGTGTGTTTTCTTGGGAGTAAACTGGAAAGCCTTGAAGTGACCAGAAAGCTAAGGGAGACCCCTCGGTAAAGAAGCAGCTAAATCCTTCCTAGACAGAAGGATCCTGAAGCTGAGAGAGGTAAGGCCTGAAGTAACAGAACTCAATAACAGAAATAAAGATCCAGAGGAAAGAGAGGGGGCATTTGTCTCCAAGAAGGCAGCTTGGTCCCAACTCCGAGGGAACTAGAAACAAACGGAATAGTCTCTAGCACAAAAACATCCCCAATGTGCTAATTTTTTTTTTTTTTTTTTTTTTTTTTTTGAGACGGAGTCTCACTCTGTCATGAGGCTGGAGTACAGTGGTGTGATCTTGGCTTACTGCAACCTCCGCCTCCCAGGTTCAAGCGATTCTTCTGCCTCAGCCTCCCAAGTAGTTGGACTACAGGTGCATGCCACCATGCACAGATAATTTTTGTATTTTTAGTAGAGATGGGTTTCACCATGTTGGCCAGGATGGTCCCCGATATGCTATCTTATTGCATTCTGCCTCAATCTGGAGAGATGACCCAAGGCTATTCATATTACAAGGGCCCAGAGATATCTATAAATCCACCATAAAAACAAACAAAACACAGGAGTCGCCTGACTACAAAAAATGGAAAGCAGATCACATGTTGTGCCAGTTATTAAGGTGTTATATTATTGTCCCTCAGCCCCAAACCCACATTTCTTTACTCTGCCTATCACACTGCATTTGGGACTCTACAAACTACATTTGTGCTTTACTGAATCCTTCCTTGTTAGGCTTCTCAAACAGGGGACTCTGCATGGAGACTTCCATACTGGAGGAGGAAAAAGAGATTGGCTCTTTCCCCCGTGTTTCCTGAGGACTTCCTGTCTGTTGCAATTCCTGTGAAGCAATACTTCTTGCCCCTGGCAGCAGCAGGTCCTTCCTTCAACTGTATGAATCTAGTTTGCAAGCTTTCCAGCACTTTCAAAACCAGCTTCGGGATCCCTGCTAAGAAATACCAACGCCTCCTCAAAGGTTGGAGTTTCAGCTCTGTGGGGTTCCTTCTGTAAGTTTCTAAGTTTTCATGATTTCAATCATATGAAGCTCAAATCTTCTTTAAGATAATTGGCTATGGGAAACTTGGTTGACTGACAGCACCAGTCATCTCCACTATGGCCCCATCACCACAACTGAGCTGAAGTCAAAGCCCAACCCACCGACCCCCACCCCTCCCACCAGCCCTTGGTCAATTCCTGCTAATGCCTAGGCACTAGTGGTACCAGTGCCGGCCTTCATTCCTACGGGATGTGGGACTCCTCTGATGGACAGCTTTGTCTAAGGACTTCCCACTGTCATGGTAAAAGCTTTCTTAGAACAACTCCATGGTCAGAGTTTTCTGCCCTCCCTCCTTTTGCACAGGTGTCAGACCCACACCAAAGCCTGAATAGTCTTCTGTCTAGTCCTTTGCCCTTCCCCTTTATCCCTCACAGGCATTTCCCCCAATAAATCTCTTTCACAATGAATCTTGTCTTGGTGGTTGCTTCTCCAATGAACTAGCACAGGAGTAATTGCAGTGGTCCAGGTAAAAGATGACACCTGGGGGTGCTGGAAGTGGATATGGGGAGAAGTAGACAGCTTGAAGGGGGCTGTTGGAAGTGGATATGGGAAGAAATAGACAGCTTGAAGGGGGCTGTTGGAAGTGGATATGGGGAGAAGTAGACAGCTCTACCACATACTGACCCATATTACAATAAAAATAATACACACCTGCCTGCTGTAGGGCAGGTGGGAAGCAAGGATTTACATTATATCAAATGGCATTGAACTACAGTCCCTGGTGACTTTGGATATAAACTGCCTCTTGTGTCCCAAAACAAAGCTCCCTTTGGAATTCACTGAGGTAAATTCTCAAGTTTTAAATCATGATAGATAATGTTGCTAAGGGAAGTTGCATCAGATATCTGGAGGAATTTAATAACCAGTTACTATACTAATATTTCTCTCACTCACTCTTTATCATGTGTTCTTTCTTCCTGAATTATTTCGTCTTCCATTTAGATAAATGGAAGTCCTTTCTCAGGACTCATCTTACTCCCAGCAGCAGTCATCATAGATGATTGCTCACTATTTTCTTTTTTTGCTTTGAGTTCTTGGCTTGTGGAACACCACACATTCTCAGTTCTCTTCCCACCAAACAGGCCACAACTTCCCGTTTCTATTTCTAGTTGCCCCTTCTCCACTTGACCTTTAAATGTCAGAATGTCCCTGAACTCAATCCTCAGCCTTATTCTTGATTTATACTCATACCTCTCACTCTCTATGTTATCTTATGCAGTTCTGCAGTTTCAAATACTATTAATACATTTGGGACTCCCAAATTTATATATGAAACCCTGACTTCTTCCAGAGCTCCAGGCTTGCTATCCAGCTGCCAACCCAACAACTCCATTTGAATATTTAATAGTCATTTTCAACTTAACATACTCAATACGAACTTCTGATTTCCCAACACTCCCCCTCCCCCCTGCAATTGTTCTCCTCTCCCAGTCTTCCCTAACTCATAAAGAGGGTTCCCCATTTTCCCAGTGTCTTCCTGTCTTCTGTAACTGCTCTCCTTCCTTCTCTCTGGAATTCTTAACCATCAGCAAATCCTGAAATACCCTGTCAGACTTGACCTCCCCCATCACTCCCTATCTACTTTAAGAGCTTACTTTGTCTTCACAGAATGATTCACTATATGAATATGTGTATATACATGCATACCTCAGAGATATTGCAGGTTGGGTTCCAGACCACTGCAATAAAGCAAGTCAGACACATTTTTTTGGTTTTTCAGTGTATATAAAATTATGTTTACTCTATACTGTAGTCTATTAAGCGAGCAATTGTATAATGTCTAACAAACAAAAACTGTGTACATACCTTAATTTAAAATATTGCTCAAAAATGCTAATGATCACCCGAGCCTTCAGTGAGTCATAATCTTTTTGCTGGTAGAGGGTCTTGCCTCAGTCTCAATGGCTGTTAACTGATCAGGGTGGTTGTTGCTGAAGATTGAGTGGCTGTGGCAATTTCTTTAAAAAACAAAATGTGAATTTTGCTGTGCCGATTGATTCACAAAAAGTTTCTCTGTAGCATGTAATGATGTTTGATACCGTTTTACACACAGTGGAACACTTTTCAACTATTGGAATGAATCCTCTCCAACTCTGCCACTGCTTTACCAAATAAGTCTATGTAATATTTTAAATATTTTGTTGTTGTTGTCATTTCAACAATGTTCACAGTATCTTCACAAGGAGTAGATTCCATCTCAAGAAACCACTTTCTTTGCTCATCCATAGAAGCAACTCCTCACACATTCAAGTTTTTTCATGAGATTGTAGCAATTCAGTTACATCTTCAGGCTCTATTTCTGGCTCTCTTGATATTTCTAACATATCTACAGTTACTTCCTCTAATAAAGACTTGAACTCCTCAAAATCATTCAATCAACTTCTTCCAAATCCTTCTTAATGTTGACATTTTTACCTCCTCCTGTGAATCACGAATGTTCTTACTGGCAATTAGAACAGTGAATCCTTTCCAGAATGTTTTCAGTTTACTTTGCCCAGATCCATCAGAGAAGTCAGTATCTATGGCAACTATAGCCTAATGAAAGGTACTTGTTAAATAATAATACTTGAAAGTCAAAATTGCTTCTTGATTCCTGGGCTGCAGAATGGATGTTGTGTTAGCAGGCATAAAAACAACAGTAATCTCCTTACACATCTCCATTAGGGTGCTTGGGTGACCAGGTTCATTGTCAATGAGCAGTAATATTTTGAAAGGAATCTTGTTTTCTGAGTAGTAGGTCTCAAGAACAAGCTTAAAAATTTTAGTAAATCATATTGTAAATAGATGTGCTGTCAATCAGGCTTTGCTGTTCCATTTCTGGAGCACAGAGAGTGTCAATTTAGCACAATTCTTAGGGGCCCTAGGATTTTCAGAATGGCAAATGAGAACTGGCATCAACTTAAAGTTACCAGCTGCATTAGCTCCTAAGAAGAGAGACAGCCTGTCTTATAAAGCTTTGAATCCAGGCATTTACTTCTCCTCTATAGCTATGAAAGTCCTAGATGGCACCTTCTTCCAGTAGGAAGCTGTTTCACCTTCATTGAAAATCTGTCATTCACTGTAGCCACCTTCATCAATGATCTTAGATAAATCTTCTGGATACTTCCTGCAGCTTCTCCATCAGCACTTGCTGTTTCACCTTGCACTTTTATGTCCTGGAGATAGCTTCTTTCCTTAAACCTCATGAACCAACCTCTGCTAGCTTCAAACCTTTCTTCTGAAGCTTCCTTGCCTCTCTTAGCCTTAATAGAATTGAAGAGAGATAGAGCCTGCTATGGATTAGGCTTTGGTTTAAGAGAATGTTGTGGCCGGTTTGATCTTCTATTTAGATTATCAAAGCTTTCTCTATATCAGCAATAAGGCTGTTTCACTTTCTTATTATTCTTGTGTTCCCTAGAGTAACACTTTTAATTTCCTTCAAGAACTTTTCCTTTCATTCACAGTTTGGTTATTTGGCACACAAACCATATCTTTCAGCCTATTTTGGCTTTTGATATGCCTTCCTCACTAAGCGTATTTCCAGCTTTTGATTGAAAGTGAGAGATGTACAGCTCTTCTTTTCACTTGAACACTTAGAGGCCATTGTAGGGTTATTAGTTGGCTTAACTTAATATTATTGTGTCTCAGGGAATAGGGAGCCCAGGGAGAAGGAGAGAGATGAAGGGAAGGCTGGTTGGTGAGCAGTCAGAACACACATAGCATTTATCAATGAAGTTCACCTTCTTATGCTGGCACAATTCTGTCACCCCCAAACAATTACAATAGTAACATCAGAGATCACTAATCGCAGATCATCATAACAGATAAAATAGTAATGAAAAAGTTTGAAATATTGTGAGAATTACTAAAATGTGATACAGAGACACAAAGTGTGCATGTGCTGTTGGGAAAATGGCACCAATAGATTGGCTTGATGCAGGGTTGACACAAACCTTCAATTTGTTAAAAAAAAAATACGACAGCTGCAAAGCTCAATAAAGTAGAGTGCAATAAAATGAGGTATGCCTATGTACCTTTGGTTTACTTGTGACCAAAAACAAAAAAAAGAAAGTAATATTGTCTGTTTGTTTGTAGCTATTTCTCCAGTACTTGGGACTATACCTGGTACACATAGAATAGGCATGATAAATACTTGTCAGATTAATGAATGCCCGGGGGAATAAATACATGAATTGAGACATCGAGGAAATGCCCCCCTGCTCCCTTTGATGTTACCCAGTTTTAGCCCTTTTGCATTTACGTTCCAAAAATCATCTCCTGCTTCCAAGTAGTAGTCCTCACTAATAGAGTTCCAGATCACCGAAGCTATTAATGTAAGAACAGTAATTACTTTTACTAAGGTTTTAAAATCATATTTATTATTTTAAACTTCACAGGCATTTTCTGAAAAGGGGTAAGTAAATAGATGCTCCTCCACTTTTCAGGATGTCTAAACATTTACCAAAAGGATTTGTCTCCCAACCAGCATCATCCAGTTTTCAACAAAATGCTAATCCAGAAAAAAAATTGTTTGACTATTTTTTTTTCCTCGCATGGCTCTCAGCTATCTCTTAAAAGCAATCATCTCCACATTTTTTCTTGTTATGATTATTAGATGATTTCTCATCGGTGTATTAAAACTTTGAACTTTGCTAATGTCATCATTTGTTACCTGACAGAGTGTGTCAGTCCTCTTCTCCTAGTTCAAGCCCAAAAGCCTGCAAGTTGTATCCTTTGCAACACTTCTTCTTGTCTGTTTGGTCCAACCAGTGTACTTTCCATTTTTAAAAGCAAAACTATCTTTTCTGGCACCAGTAGTCACCTGAACAGATAAGCCTAACAGCTATGCCATGAACTAATTGTTCCAGGGACATTTTAAGGTTAAGAAGCCTAAAAGCAACATATAGAAAGGTAAGTATGTTTTCCTGGCAAATGGGTTTCCTGAGACAATTTGGTCAAAAAGTCAGTCTTTCCATTCCGTGTTTATGGGAGTTTCTGCGGTAAATAGCCCTTATCAATGAACTGTCCCCAAATCCTAGAACTTCAGGAAGAAGGAACCAGTCCTGTAATATTTAAATTTCACAGGCATTATCTGAAAAGTGAATAAGTGGGCCGGGTGCGGTGGCTCACGCCTGTTATCCCAGCACTTTGGGAGGCCGAGGTGGGCAGATCACCTGAGGTTGGGAGTTCAAGACCAGCCTGACCAAAATGGAGAAACCCCGTCTCTACTAAAAATAGAAAATTAGCTGGGCATGGCGGCACACACCTGTAATCCCAGCTACTTGGGAGGCTGAGGCAGGAGAATCACTTGAACCTGGGAGGCGGAGGTTGCAGTGAGCCGAGATCACGCCATTGCACTCCAGCCTGGGCAACAAGAGTGAAACTCCGTCTCAAAAAAAAAAAAAAAAAAAAGTGAATAAGTGAATAGACTCATCCCCACTTTTCAGATGTGCAAACACTTGCCTAAAGATGCTATCTCCCAGCCAGCAATCAGCTAGTTTCCAATAAAACTGCTTTTAAAAAATATTTATAGCTCCATCTTTGAAATGGAAAAAAATGTATAATAAAAAAAAAGCAATTTACATGTTTGGCTTCTGCTGAAAATGGTGGGTAAAGACTGGAACTGGATGATTAAGGAACAATTAATTAGCAAGATCTAGTGTTCTAACTACTTGCTGTGAATATAGCTTGCTAAATGAAGAGAAAAATGTATATTTTATAGAAACAGTTTCTCCTGTCTCTCTCATGCTTCCTAAAAATATTAACTCATTTGATGTAAATACATGTCAATACTACAAAAATCAAATAAATTTGAAAGCAACTTGATTCCTCAACAGAACGAAATTAAAGTTTTCTTTCTAAAAAAATCTATATATATAGTGTATATTTATCTACACTATATATATAGTGTATCGTATATATAGTGTATATATAATATATAAAATATATACACACAATATATACACACAATTATACACACACACACACACACACACACAGAGAGAGAGACTGGCATAGTGGCATGATGATTGCTTTAGCCCAGTAGTTCAAGACCAGCCTAGGCAACACAGCCAGATCCCCCATCTCTTAAAAACAAAACCAAATAAAACCATATATTTTTTTTAAATATAAATGTAAAAATCAATGTACTTTCCCTAATGTTGTCTGGAGAGGGTTAAAGAGTCCTGGACTGAATCATAATTTGTCAGGGTCATCCTGAAACAAATTAAAATGGTAATACATCTCGTGTTATACATCTTGTGCATTACTTTAATTTCAGTTACATATTTGTTATAGGATACTTTACAAAAATATGGGCTGTGTCATTACGGAGTATGAGACTTTTTATTTTGGGTAGCTGAGGCCATTTATTTCATGTTTGATTTTATGACAGAATTGTGTATTATAATCTTGCATACTTACTAATTATTGATCTTTGGTTTTCCTCATATATGTTACATTTCTTTACTGTAGCATTATCCTACTAAGTTTGCCACTTATAATTCCTTCCTTCATTCATTCATTCAACAATCATTGATTGAGATTCTACTATATGCCAGGAGCTACACTGGATATTGGAAATGCATTGTCAATACTAATCAATGGGAATTGATTAGTCCAGTGGTCCGGTTTTATGCTAGAATGCCTAGAATTGAGCATCTTTGAGGAAATTTTTAAAGAGACACATATAGCATTAATTATTTGCTGCCCTGCTCCTCTCCTCCACCAGACTGGGAACTCTTGAAAAAATAAACCATATAATAGTCTTTCTGGTTTTTTAAAATCTGTTACGTTCCCAGATATAGAGTAAGTGCTCAGTAAATATGGACAGCACTTTCTCAGCCTGGACTTAGTCTGTTTAACACATCCCAAGAATAGCAGATAAAAGAGAAAGGTAAAAATCAATGTAATTTCCCTAATGTTGTCTGGAGAGGGTTAAAGAGTCCTAGACTGAATCAGAATTTGTCAGGGTCATCCTGAAACAAATTAAAATGTTAAGTGGGATTGGAGCCTGACTTGGCCTGGAATCTTATGTTAGGTTACCCTGAGAGTTATCTGATTGGTCATAAAACCAGGTCTATAGAGATATGCCCATAGATATGTTATGGGTTTTCTAGGATTAGACAGTGGACAATTGTACCTCTGATTGCGAATTTTCAAATCTTTGGCTAAGCATTTACTATAGCATAAGGTCCCCTAATAACCCCCTTTCATTCATGCAGTCAACAAATATTTACTGAGCTTTCTAGGACTAGACAGTTGCCAATTGTACCTCTGATCAAGAATTTCCAAGCCTTTGGCCAAGCATTTACCATAGCATAAGGTCCCATAGTGACCCCCATTCATTCATCTAGTCAACAAATATTTACTGAATGCTTACCATGTTCTAGAGAATGGGTTGACTCCTACATTAGATACTGGACACTGTGCTCAGTACTACATATAATTCCAGTAGAAACTTCTACTGCTGAATATGGTGGCCTATTTGGCCTCTAGAGCACCAATTTTTCTTTTAGCACAGAACTCAGAAAGAAGCAGGCAAGCAAATTGCCCATAATCAAATGCTGGTCTTGTAACTCTAGTTGTTACCCTCCAGTTCTACAGTAGAGACCCAGACAAGAAAGCTGTCCCTAAACCAAAGACTTGAGCCAATGTTAAGTGACTCATTTCAATTCCCACTGGTCTCATCCTGATACTGATCAGGACTTATAAGGGTGAAGTTATCCCCCTCAACTGGGTGATTCCCTAAAATCTGGTATTTACCCACCAGCATGATGGGAGTGAACAGAACTAAAGCATTCCTCTCAGCAGAAAGTTTCTATAGAAATGTTTTGTTGACAATCTCTTACTCCTCCCACCAAATATTCCTCTCAGTATTTCACTGAGAACTTCATTCTAACCCCTTTTCTGGATAACAGAATAAGAAAAAAAAGGGAGAAAGCTTTGAGATTATAGATATCAAAGAGTAGGGCCAACACTATTGTCCCGGTCTTTCCAGTAGTCAAGGTCTATGGTGGTCTTAGTCAACTGAGGCTGGGCTATACTGAAATGAAGATATAAAGCATGCTGTGCTTTTTCCCACACACCCACTTCCCATAGAATTCCCTTTTACTGTCACCACAGAGCAAGCCAGGACATTTGCTCTCATCACCGTTTACCTCTTTAATCGGGATTCCATTAAGGGAATGGCAGTTAGGCTACATAGATAATGTGTCTTCATTTTCAAAAAACATAATCATTTTCCACTTTCTCACAACCATACTTTGCAGTTAGCAAAGACAGGGTATCTTGCTGTCTGGTTCTTTCACAAACTTCACCTTTCTTTCCCCATCTTTTGTCCCCCTAGCCACAATGCCACTAATGATATCAATGTCTTTTAGTCAATGATGGAAAGATGCACTAGGATTGTGTGATTTAGTAGTTCACCATCAAAAAAAAACAATTCCCTTCGGAAAGCCGGCATTCATTTGTTTTCTTCTTCTCTTTAAACTACTTTGTATCTCCACTATTTGGAGCAGAAGAAATAAGAATTTTATTTAACCATTTTTTTCTGTCTTGCAGCTCATAATAATTGCCCCTACAGAGATAAAAACTGTTTCACCCATGTCTCTTATCCATCATTTGGCCTATTACAGGGACTTCGTGAGTACTACCATGAAGATCTTTTAAAATTTTAGCATTGGAAATCTGATTTATACACATTTGTATAAATTTAGAAATACCCAAATCTTAACAAATTAATCAAGCACTTAAAGTGCATACAAATCTTCAAAGTGTGGATTCTGGTACTTTCTTTGAAAATGCTTCCTCGATATTCATTTTCTTTCAATAAAGCCTGCCACAAAAATTTGAAATGTTTTTTCCCAGCTTCTACAGAGGTTTCCTCTTCCTTCAAGCAAGTAGGTCTGACACGTAGTCAGTATCCGTAACCTTCCTTAGCCTGTGTTCTTTGTAAACACGCAACTATTTCTGACTGGATTCAATCCTAACAAAACCAAATTCTTAATACCAAAAATCAGAGTAGTTACATAGAGGAAAATTTCATGTAAGATGCTTGTAAATTTTCATACTCTTTTCTCCCCAAAAGATACACATTCTCTTTCATAAAAATTTTCGAAATTGTTTTGAAAACAGCAATGCATACTTCACAAAAATGCAAGATTATCATGCGTTTTTCAGCAAAACATGCAAATATTCATATTAATTTGAATTTTAAGTGTAGTACTGCAAAGTCTCTGATCAACACATAAGACACAGTCTAAATTGTTTACATTAAATAGGCTATACTCCAAAACCATTATGGCCATGAATTAATTGTCGAAAATAAAAGCTAATTCCTATTAATAGCACACAACATATAATGCTAACTTTAAGAGCTGATTAATTGCTCAGAATTAGGAGTATATTGTAGAATCTCAGGAAGAACTTTTCTTTGTCACCTCCACACACTTGCACTAAATATCTGTCTTTTTCTCTCTTTCTTTCATTTCTCCTTATTCTCTGGAATTACATCTAGTTTAATAGTTTTAGAAATCTAGACAAATAGAAAAATTTTTTTTGTTGAGAGAAAATTTGTTACAGGATTTTTGTGCTTCTGCATGTGGCACTAACTGCCTTTTCTTTCAGAATATCTTATCAAAAATGCATATATAGCAAACAGCCATGTAAGGTAGAGATGGCATCTCTCTTTCTGACCACAGGGCAAGCGTGACTACAGTCCATTATAAAAGATTCAAGTTCTTTAAACTCAGGGTCCCTGTCCTCTACTGCAACTTACTGCACGTGCATGTGTCATCTGACCCTCTTGGTATTGCCCTCAGGACTCAAAGAACTGATGCAAAGATGCTGATGCCCATGCTGCCTGTTGTACCATGAGTAAGAATGTCCTTTGTCTCTGACCTAGGAGGCCTGTGTCTTCTGGCAGCATTCATAACATTATAACAAACTAACTTATTAGCTTGTAAATAGGGTCAACCTCAGACCCTTCAGAGTTCTGGACAGTTTTTTAAAAATACTGGCCAGCAAAATTGCCAACTCTTTGTTCCTTAAAATTTTTTTTTCAAATGTTCATAATTAAGGACAGAGAAAAAACATAAACTTGGTCAAGGACCGGTAACCTCTCAGACCAAAGACTTAATTGCAGGAGTTTAGACAACACATCCTACATAGTGTTGCCCTAATTTTAACCTCACATTGCATGGCCCTAGGGGATAGTGCTTCTGAAAGGAAAGAGGGTTATTAAGTCGGATAGATTTCCTTGCCTAGAATCAAACTGCGCAGCTCTCACAAGACCTTTTCACTTCATGAAGATATATTCCTTTAACAGTGAAGGAAGAAGACATTATGACCACCCAAAGATAGGAAAGACTCTCACTTCCCAATCATAATACTCAGTAGTCTTTGGGATGGCAGATGGAGAGAAAAGGCTGCAGGGAAGGGAACACCTGTGATCTGCTTCGTTTGCCACAGTGGCAGGGCAAGCAGTCATTCCAGGGAGCTGCAATGTCAGGTGGCAAAATTCCTCTGATTTCTGCCAAATCTAACATTTGGTTACAAAGGAACAGCATCTGGAAATACTTTATTCTTCTACTGGATGGTATTCCATATGAACAGTCACTTCAAATGTATATTCAAAAGCTAAAGCTTAAATCTACATCAACATAAAGAAGAAAACTTGGCAGATATTTTTTCCTAAAATAAGCATTCTGTATTCTTTTCTTTTCTTTGTCTCTGAGTCTGCTTTTTTATAATAAGCATTCTATATTCTAAGCCACTAGTAGGAAGTTTGGAACTAGTCTCAGTTTCTCCATCTCACCATACGAATTGAACTAGATTGTCCTTTGGAACCGGCCAAAGAGCTCCTTGAATCAAACTGGTATTCTTCAAATTGTGGCCAATACGGCAAGAAATAAGGCACAGCTTCTGGTGACAGTTCAGATCCACCTTCTTTGTCCTCTGCCTCTATTCATATCATTTATGAAATTCAATTAAAAGGGATTCAAGTCACTAATGGTGAAAAATAGTAGGGAAAATATCTAATTGTAATCATGATTACCAATAATTAACTTGAAAAAATCTTTTTATTAAAACAGCTAACGAGATTCTGTGGGCACTGTGATATTCATTACTTCTTCTTCTCAGGACATCACATTCCTTTTCTTAATAAATTTTTTTCTTAATAAATAATTCTGAGCCCCATATAAGTGATATTTCCACAGCTGTAAGGTTCCAGTCTACAGACGACAAATATCCTTTCGGGGATACAGTCTTGCTGCAGAAGTATTCCTTTCCAGCAACTTGACTCAGTAACTCAATGTAATTGGAGCTTGTGTCTCTGTGCTTAAGAAATCTCTAAGAGGCTGGAAAAGGGACAAAATCTTTAATTTTACTGATGTAAAGAATAAATAAGCTCTACATTCTAAAAAATCTTGGCTGTTTAACATGAAGGTAACTTCTTCCTTTAAAGTCTTTTTAACATAAAAAGAATAAAAATGAAAAAGCAGCTTCACTGGGGAAGACTTTCTCTTCAAGGTTGCAAAGTTCTCCAACATGGCTCCAACTCACAATTCTTGGACATACATTACTTCAATCTTGCCTCTCATTTCATTTATGCCCCCACCTCTTCCATCCTGAAATCCAGGACTGTTCTATCACCATAGGACCTTAATACCTGTTGCCTGCTATGAAAGCACCTGAGTGAAGGTCATCTTCTTCTAGAAGTCTTCCCTGATGCCTGGCTTAGGAATGCTCCAGAGAATATTCCAGTTTTCCTGTCCCACTTTATCAAAATATGTGTGAGTTGTGTGCTGTAACTGCTGACTTTCTTTCCTTAATTTCCTTCTAGATAATGCTCAATGAAGTTAGAGATTCTCCAGAAATTAATACAATGTGTGACATCCTGTTATCACTCAATAAATATTTGCTGAGTCAAAGAAAATAAATCTGCTTGCCCTTATTTGAATATAGTTCTATTTAGAGCTAAAAAATAAAGTCCCATAGTAACCTTGTTATTCTTCAATGAAGAAATACTAGATGGCTCAAAAAGTCATTATTAATCAAAATAAGTAGGTCTATTCTGATTTAATATAGCGTATGCTATGTGCTTGCTTAAGTTCAACACAGTATAGGTAAAACAGAAAGGAATTTCCCAGCACAGAATATTCTGTTCTGCAAAAATGTTTATACTGAAGGGAAAAGGAATTTAATTCATGTGTAAACACGACTAGTTTTAAATATTTCCATGAAACATCTCCATTAACCGTAAACTCTTCTTTCCAAAATATGAAAAAAAGAAGTATTCACTAGCCCTAAAGCAATATATGTAACATCTTTGTATTTTTTAAGGGACTTACTCTTCAAATAAAAGTATGTCATTAACTAAGTATAGGTTGGTACAAAAGTAATTGCAGTTAATATACATTAAAAGTAAAGGCAAAAACTGCAATTTTGCACCAACCTAATATATGTATGTAATGCACTTAAAAGTAAAATTATTTTAAAATTATAATTTTAGGAAAAAAACTCCATCAGCTTTAACCAAAAATGATAAAGCAATTGGAAGCCATAAATTATTTAAGTGGATAATATTTGTCATTATTCTAAAATGTTACTTTTGATAACAGCAATATTCCTCATCATTTATTGTATATTTTGTTTGTAAAAGAAGCCATCAATACAATTGTTGAGCAAGAAATATACTTGAAACAATGACTTACAGTAGAATGTAGCAGTTGTTAAACAATTGGTTCCATTGGGTTCTCTGGAGTGAGTACATTAAGAAAGAACATAAAATCTGAGAAGGCTTCGCAGGGGAGTTGGGACTTCTTCAGCTTCAGTGTGATACAGGCAAATGGAAAGATAGTTCAGGCCATGGAAGCAGTGTCTATGGTGCACTTGGTGACAAGGGAGAGACCAAACAGGATCCAGGAGGGCTAGAGCGTCCAGAAGTAGAAATGGTAACTGCGCACGCACGGAGTTGGGTACACCAGGGAGGCTTCCAGGAGGCTTTGTAAATGGGAACGAGATATACACATGTTTTAGGTGTTCTAAGATGATTAATCGGCCCGTAGTTTACAAAACAGATTGGAGATGGAAAAGACTTGGGAAAGAAAGAGTTTATACCAAGGAGAGCCGAAATGAAAAAGGAGAAGGTAAATGAAACAGTCATCCCCAAAGATGGCCAACAGGGAGTTAATAACTGAAAATCTGAGACGGCTCCCTCGCTTAGATTTCTACAACAGGCCATTGACCGATGCAGTCATTTCCATCCTTGCCTCACTGAAGTCAGGGGATCTTTTCTCACCAAATAAAATCCTATCCTTCAGCGCCCCGGTTACCCTCATGACAAGGCATAGAAGTCTGACACAACCCTGAATGATCAGGTTCATGCCAGTCTACCCGGCTTCATGTCCCAACTCACGCCTCTACTCACTGCACTCCAGCCACATCTAGGTTCCCTCACATGAGGCATTTTCTGCTTGAAATTTTTCTAACTCATTTTTGCCTTCCAGATATAGCACTATATCTTTCCATCTCTCTCGTATGCAAATACACACCCGACTTCATTTACTAACTCACACTAATCCTTTGCATCTCAATTTGAATGTCGCTTGCTTACATAAATTATTATCTCTTACCAGACTGGATGAGGTTAGCTGGCTATGTGATTCTAGAACACCGTCAATTTTCTTATACCACCCATCACATTCATAATCACTGGTGCAATATCTTCCTCTCCACTACACCGTAAGTTTCATGAGGGCAGGGACTTTCTCTGACATGTCTAGTGTTATATTCCAGTCCAATGCCTTGAAATATAATGTGCATTCTAAAAATGTTTATTATATAAATTAGTGAGCTCCCAAAGTACTGAGTGTTAGTGATTGAAATGATCTTCTGGCCCCAACACTTCACCTAAAATTCAGGTCTTGGGAGAGGAAGCCACCAAGCAGAAAACATATAGATAGCTACCAACAGTTTTGCACTGGCTTCTACAGGTAAATAATTACCTCCATTTGTCCTCACCTACCCAGGATTTTAATGCCATTTATTTATAATACATATGAGTAGTCTGCACCTTTGGCTTGTATCACCCAAAGCCAAAGAAAATAACAGTTGGCATCATCTAACCTCTGCTTTGTCTCCCATAATTACCCACATATAAAATTATTTTTTAAATTGAGATATGAAATTGTCAAAGCACTCTGCATTTTTAATATGCCAAAAGTTATGTTTAAGAAGACATATTTTCTTTTTCCTGTCTTGAGAGGATTTTTCTCATCTGCTATAATTCAACTTATATGCTATTCAAACAACCAAAACAATGATTCAGCTTCTAATGGGACCTGAATTATCCTCCCTCCTAATGTGGAAAAATGCCCAATTTTCTATTTCCATTATCATGTCATTTCCTCTTTTTCATGGGGCATTGCTAGCTTTAGGGAGCATTGGCATAGGAAACAAAATATGGTCTTTCTCTTTCCATTTATTAAACAAGGTTCCAAACATGCTATGAAAACAATGACTGGAATGTAAGCTGGAAGACAGAGCCCATCTCTCACAGTGCCTTGTGCATTATAGAAATTCAATGACTTTAATAACTTTCAAAAAATCTTATTAAATTGCCAATCTCAGCAATTTATAGGACTTAGAACACTATCATATCCTACACCCACCAAATTAATAAAGAACATACAGGACTTTATTAAACAGGGATTATCAAAAGGCAATTAAAGGATTAAAAAGGAAAACTTGGAAGAGAAAGGCTGAAGAAAATGGGATATTTTGACCCAACACTTTGAGACTTAACTCAGAGTTCTGAAGATAATTAACAATATCATATTACTATCATCATCTATGTCTTTCTGTTATAGTTGTTTTATATGCACAGTTTTTTTTCCTCTCTCATGACTACTATATCTACTATAAGCCAGGTACGTGATAAACCAATTCTCTTCAAGAAGAAATAAGAATAAACTAAAATATTTATGTTACAGAGGAAGAGTCTACAAGTAAGAATTGTATAATACTATCAAAATTGTTCACAGTCAAAGTCTCTTTATCTGAAGTACTCAAGAAATGAGTGCCTCTGGCTAAACGCAGTAGCCAAGTATTACAAATTTGCAAAGAATTAGAAAGTAATAGCATATGCTATAATGAATAATTATATCTAACATAGTCTAATCTATACTTCATCCCAGCTCCCTCAGAATCTTCCCAGGCCCCTGACCAGCATTCAGAATGTCATTTTGATTTCCATTATCATGTCATTTCCTTCCAGCCTTTTCAGGTTGGAAGGATAAGAAGAGACTAAGCTGAGCCCACTCTATAAGACATCGGGAGGGCTTCGCTATAGTTTAATAAATCCCTTATCTTGATAGTAACTTATTTATTTATTTTTCTCTAACTTTGCCTATGACAATTTAATGCCTGTCTCCACTTCAAATTAACTAGTTGCGAAGCCAGGAAATAGAGATTGTTGTCTTCAGTCTGCCACTATCTTTGTGACCTGAAGCAGATCAAAAGACAAATCTCTTTGTAAAATAAGAAGCCAGTTGAAATAATTAATCAAGCTCCTTTCTACAATAAAAATCTATGATGGTAAGAATAATAATTCTTAGAAAGTAATAAATAATTAATCAAGACCCTTTCTACGATAAGAATCTATGATGGTAAGAGTAGTAATTCTTAGAAAGTTCTGTTAAAGAAAATCATCAATGTAACAATGAAAAACAAGTTTCCCTTTTTATGCCTAGAGAGCATGAAAAGCAATGAATGAACACAACCATCTCTCTATTATGGGAAAAACCATGAGCTCTAGCAGTGTAGTATTTCTCTCTCCTGGAACATCTCCAAGGAGGAAACTCAGTGTGGTAACTGAAAGTGAGTTAGGCCTTTAGGATGGGCAAAGTCAGGCCTGGAGGAGGGCTTCAGAAAGAGTTCAGGAAAAGGAAGCACCATCTTATAGAATTGGGGAGGATATCTGAGCACCGTTGCTAGCTCCCCTGCCTTTTAGTTCAAGACCCAGGACAGACCTGACTCTGCCTTCATATTTTTCTTCCTTACAGTTCAGCATTTCTTAGTCACCATCTCCATCCAGATATCTGACACTTAGACACCTTTTACTGAGACTGCAATATCTTACCCAAGCTCATTTGGTTGTTTGACTTTCTGACTTACATTTCTGCTACTTCAGCCATTTTCACTTTCTTATCCCAGGTCAACATTAACAAGATTTTACCTGCCAACCCCTGCCACTATGTCTCAGACAGGAAAGAAACTGTCCTTTCTTCATCTGACATACTTTTTCATAGAAGTATAGACACTGTTTCATAACACTCAAAATGCCTTCTAAGTTAATTTGTTCTTTCAACAAGCAATTCTTAGGAGACTACCATGTGCCAGCCATCATAAATGAATAAGCAAATAATAGATTAGAACAAATACTAAGATGAAAATGATACGGGGTGGTATAGGAATGTTATAGACTATGTTAGATTGGTTGGTCCAGGAAAGGACTCACTGAAGTGGAGACATTTAAGCTAAGTCCTGATTGATAAGAAAGAGGCATCCATGCACAGATCTTGGGGGAGGCAGAGGGACACTCACAGCAAAGGAAACTGCTATGGCAAAAGCCTTAGGACAGAAATGAGGTTGGTGAATTAAGGAACAGAGAGATCAATGAGGTCAGAACACAGGGAGCTCATGAAGAGAAGTCAGGATGAAACTGGAGAGTTGAACTGAGGCAAGGAAGGGAGGGATTGTAGACTGGAGTTAAGGAGCTTATGTTTTATTCTAAGAATAGTGGAAGGTTTTAAGCAGTGAAGTGGTATAATGTGATATATAAAAAGATGGAAAGGGAGAACAGTAGAATCCAGAAGGTCCATTACATTGCAATGGTCCAGGCAAGACATACTGATAGCTTAGATTAGAGTGGTAACTGTGTAGGTTTTTAAAAGTGGGGATAATTTCAAAATAGATGTGGCAGGACTAGCCAATTAATTAGATTATGCCATGAAGGAAAGAGAAATCAAAGACATCTTCTAGATTTTTGGCACCTAGGTGGACAGTCATACCACTTACTGAAATGAGTAAACCTATTAAAGCAATGATCTGCTGGTAAATGTTTAACAACCAACTCTCAAGAGGAAAAAATCCCTGATTTGTAGTGTTTGGTATATCAAGGTTATAAATACTCCCACCATTGCCTAATTCCATCTGCATACATAATGTCACTGAATGAGAAATGGTCACCAGTTGGCTTTTGGGACCTGGTAGAAATTGGCTCCAGCACATTATTGGTAGTAACAAGCTTTGAGGAAGTCAAGAACTCTACTTTAATGTGAACTAAATTTTACAACTCGATTGGCTATCCAAGAAACCATAAGTTGCTGTAATTTTTCACAATTGTATACTATTGTATAATTGTATTTACAGATGAGAAGTAACTTGTATCTTTGCAGTAAAGGTACCTAGACTAACGGCATTATCTTAACTCCTTATAGAAATATCTTTACTGATTTCTTTTTCTCTTTTTCTGTCCTCTTTATGTATATATAGATATACATCTGTGTGTATTCATTTTCTATTGCTGCTGTAACAAATTACCACAACTTAGTGGCTTAACCCAGATTTATCTTACAGCTTTGTAGGTCAGAAGTCTGACATGGGATCTCATGAGGCTAGAATCAAGGTGTCAGCAAGACTGAGTTCCTTTCCAGAGACTCTAAGAGATAATCTGTCTTCTTGCCTTTTCCAGTTACTGGAGATGTCCCTCATCCTTTGGCTTCTGGTCTTCCTTCTCCACCTTCAAAGGCAGCAGGTTGAGTCCTTCTCATATTGTATGACTCTGACCTCTTCTGCTTCTCTCTTCTAAGAACTCTTGTGATTGCACTGGGCCAACCCAAACAATCCAGGATAATCTCTTTATTCTAGATTTAAGTTGCTAGCAACCTTAATATGCAAAATAATTCCCCTAACCTAACCCATTAATAAATTCCAGGGAATAGGAGGTAGACATCTGGGGGTGGCCATTAGTCTGCCCAACACAATAAATATGAATGCATGTCTGTATGCATACACATACCAGGGCAAATATGTATATATTTCATTTGTATACCTGTACACATATATCTATTAATGTATATAAGGACAAATTTATACCTATACCCTCATATATTTCTATAATACAAAAACTTACACATTTCTTCAACTAGAATACTGTTCCAGGAAGAATTCTCTCCCTACAAGAACAACTTGTATACATTCATCTCTCAATATCCATTGGGGATTGGTTCTAGGACCTCTCATGGACACCAAAATCCATGGATGCGTATGTGCCTGATAAAAAATGGTATAATGTTTGGATATAACCATTGCACATTCTCCCATATATTTTCAATCATCTCTAGAGTATCTATAATACCTAATATGATGTAAATGCTATATAAATCATTGTCATACTGTTTCGTTTTGGAAATACTGACCCAGAAAAAGTATGCACATGTTTAATACAGACTACAGACACAATCTTTGATTTCCAAATATTTTTGATCTGCATTTGGTTGAATCCACGGATGCAGAACCAGTGGATATGAAGGTCTTACTCTACTTTCTTTTTTTCTCAGTTCAGAAAAACTGTAAACTCCATCAGGTTGACCTTACCATGTTTTCCAAGAAGCTCATAACTAAATTTAAATTTCACTTGTAATAGTTTACTAATCCCATACAATGACTACATCTAGCTGTCACCTTTTAATTAAAATATTGGATCTACATGTGAATGTTTATAATTGTACTGTATTATATTTATTTCATATTGAAAACTACTTCAAGTATTTTTTTGAAAATAGAATAGGTTATAAATTATCAACAATGACAGCTCTGACAGAAATCCCAGGAAAGCAAAATGATAGTGTTACACTTTCTTTAGACCACGACATTAAATAACAAATCATGGAAAGCTGAAACCATGCAGGAATAAGACTCCAAATCCCTGAGAAAGGAAAGAACATTCACACTAGCTTTCCATTTTCCACAGTTCTGAGCTCTGAGCCATTCCAAGAAAATCAAAATGTGATAATCCCAGTCAGATAGAATATCCAAAAGAAAAAAGAAAGAAAACTTTCCAAGAAGAAATGGAGCCTGAGTGGCTGCATGCTCTCACTACATGGAAAGCTTTGAATTTCCTCAAGCTTTGCCACTCCCTGGACATTCATCCTTTCGTAATACTTCACCTCTAGAGCTCAGAGACCCATGGGCATTTTAAAGGATTTCAGATGAGCCACTGGGTGTGAAATACATCACACATACTAAAAGGCCCAGCCCAGAGCTGGAGGTAGTCCCAGCAACAGCTATTCCACAGCTAAACCACAGTCCCCATGCTCATTCCTGTCAGCAGTGGTGAGCCTCATTAACTCAACCCCATTTACAAAAGTAGCTCATGGATCACAGTCCTAGATGCCACCTCCAGAGTGGGAGCATAAGCCCTCCTCCAGTGGTCCTACCTCCCCCTCCCCTCTCCTCCATGTAGATGATCTTGCTCTCCATGATGACTTAGACATGCATCAAGGTAAAGCTTATAAGCAAGGTGGGCCAAGAAGGAGGCCTCATGTGTACAGAGAAAGGAAGCTCTGATTGCCACACTGCCCCACCTGAGAGACTACTAGTCACCTTCTTGAAAATATCTCTGTTTAAGCATAGGTAGCAGAAATGAACTCAAAACCTGGCACCAAGATCTACCCATATGTGGCCTTCAGCAAGTCACATGCCTAAGAAGCCTTATCTCTAAAACAGTATTAATAATAGTGCTCGCCTTGTAGATTTGCTGTGAGAATGAAATGCCATGATATATATAAACTCCTTAGCGTGCTGTATGATGTAGTAAATGCCACAAATGGTAACTAAAGGAATAGATTAAAAGAATTAAAATTAGTAATGCTCCATCTGGAATGCCAAAAACATATTGCATATTGAGTAGTCCAACAAGATCTATTTGTTTAAATTCTCAAAACACTAGAAAGAAATTTGGTCCATAGAAAACAACAAGGGAAACATTTAATCTGCAAACAGCCTGCAATAGTAACACCTATCATTTGTTGCAGGTATATTCCATACCTGTTACTGGACTAAGCAATTTTTATATACAATATAATCTTAACAATTACCGCATACTTACTCATTTTAAACATCAAATTACTTATGCATAAGTAAACTGGGGAGCAGAAAAGTTACGGATTTACCCAAAGCCCCACCCCACAGCTAATGAGTTGCAGCTCTACCCCAAACCTGCTTTGAAGTCAGAGCTGATGCTGTTGATTATACACGTTTTCATGTTTGTTGCATCCCTGAGAGAAATTGAGATTCCTACCAATGCCAATCTTTTAAGAGTCCATTCATACGGTGACCACACAGTCTCTTTGCAGAATTGGCCTCCCCTCACTAAAGGTCCATTCCCCATACCTTGCTTTGCATACTATGAGCCAAGCTATGTTTTGTAGCCTCCACCAGGACCTCATTCCTAAGAGGTTTACCTCTGGATATTCTGTCTTTTTCTTTCCCTGAGTTCGGTTGCTGGCAGGCCCCCCAACTTTTGAAATGAGGGGGCAGAATCTTTTCTATTCATTTCCACGATGGCACCATTTTTTGTTCCCTCCCTCCTAGAAAGCAAGAGTACTTTAACATTGGCTAAGAACTTCAGGTCAGAAGTTAGGTAAACTTTGTTTTAAATCCTGGCTCCAGCTTTTACTGAACATGTGACTTTGGGTAAGTTCTTGAGTAACACCAATTTTCTTTATTTGTTGAATGGAGCTAATAGTGGTATTTATCACACTGTTTTCTTGAAAATATTATACGATTAAATGAAGATTAAATGTACAGCTTTTAGCACAATACTCAGCACAGAGCTAGCTATGCAAGATATTAGTATAACACTCACACAATTTTAAGGCTTGAGGTATATTTTCTGACAGACTCTAAGCGTCATATTCATTATGGTGTCCCTAGTTCCTATCACAGTGTCCGGCTGTAGCTGTGGCTTGTCACACACTTGCTGATTGATCGAATGAAATGCCGTGAATGAATCCTTTATCAGGATATCACAAACTACTGTCACACTCCCCCTAGTGGTGATCTAATAAATTCCCCTACTTGGAGATTCCTGACCTTTGCCTTTGAATTGGATACTTTGGGGACAAAGAGAGATGTAGAAATAGTTTTTAAGAAGCTTTATACATAAAGTGCTGTGTGAAACCTCTGCACTATTCTCTTTCAAAACACTTAAAGATCAACACTATTTGTCTTGGCTTCTAGCGTCAGACTGCTGTTTCTTTGACAGTGATACAACGCAGACCCTGGGTCACATGGGACTCAGTTATATTCCGATTATATACATGTTCACAGAGCCTCTTTCCAAGGAGGGTTCCCTTCCAAGGAGGGTTCATTATATGCTTGCCTAGCCTTTTTGGTGTGTTGTGGCTAACCACTCTAGTAGGAGAAAATAACTAAACCAGAATGACGGAAAGGAGATGAAAAGAATGGGAAGAGCAGTGTGAACTGCGTTTGGAGAGTGAATTCTAGGGAATTTTGAGAAAGTATCATGGGTGAAACAGTAATGTTTGAGCTATTGTGAGACGGAAAGAAAAAGTATTTTAAGATACTTTCCTGTGTGTGGTAAATGGAATTCACCTTTAAAATTTCTTCACAAGACTTCAGTACACATTTAAATAGCTTTTCCAAGACTTTTGGCACATCTAGTGGTGTTTCTTTTGAAGAGGATACCTTCTTAAGACTGCCCAAAATGGGTCCTGCTTTCTTTCAGCTTTTATACATACTTGGTCAATGAACATCCATTGCTATAAACTGGGCTATGTAGGTAGACCAGTTTCTCTTTTTTCAATACCCTGAACCATACACATCTTCACATGGATCCCTGTATAATAACTTTCTCCTTTGAAACTGCCTTTTACATCCTTATTTATTTCAGCTGCATTAAAATGGCTACTTGAAGAAGCAAGCAGATTATTTAGCATAATTCCCCCAATTATTAATTCTCTTTCAAGGATAGATTTCCAGTAAAATTGCCTTCCAGCCCCCTTTCCTGTTTTGTTGAATAAATAAGTGGTTGTTGGCCTCCACCAACATCCACAGAACAGTAAGGAGCGTGGTTCTTTAGGCTCCAGTGTTTCTCTACTCTCCCACCTACTACTACCAGTGTGACCTTCATAAAATCACAGACATTCTCTGCGCTGCAGATCTTCCTTGTTTTTTCTCTCATTTTGAAAAATTTGTATTGGATTTTAAATACACGCTTACTGCAAAACTCTCAAATAATATGAAATTATATAAAGTGAAACACTTGCTCTCTCCCCACTTCCCACCCTGATCAATCCTTCTACTTATAGTTGCTATCTTCTTATATTTTTATACAAATAATATGTAAATTAGTATATAATTTCTACTAATAGTATTGTATAGTATGCATTATATAATTTGAAATTTTCTTAAAAATTAGATCACGCTAGACATAATAACCAAGTTACTTTTTTATGTTTTCAAATGGAAATAATAATAGAAACAGAGTTTTTATGAGGCTCAAGTGAAATAATGTATGTGAAAACAATTCAACAGTTATAAGATACCCTGCAAAGGTATCATCTTTTTATTATAACTAGGAGCTCTTTGCTCATAGTTTACTCTTCTTGTATGGTACCCGGAATGACCAGCTTTTCTTCTTTCTCCTGGTTTCTTAAAAGTACGCTTATTTTCTCAATTTAAAGACACCCTTTAAAAACTATTTTACCATCTCTGAAACCAAGATACATATTACAATAAATATTGTGTCCTGGTTTAATTTGGTAATATTTTTTCGATCTCACTGATTCATAAAATAATGGTGTATCTTAGAATGATGGCATCTTAGATTTGGTGATATACATTAAGTGTATATCTCTTCTTTCCTTAATCAATTTGACTGCAAAATTGTCACCTTATGTAAACAACTTCATCTCCTTCTGTCTAAGCATCATTGGCCATTAAATGGTGGTAATATTTAGAAGAGTTATCATTTTAAAAGTACCAAAGATAGGAATGCCTTATAGTATAAGTTCATTAAGTATGAATTTCATCTTTTTCTGTACCCCTTTAAATTAAATTCTTAATTCTCAGGCTGAAATTTAAAGTCCTGACCACATCATTGCATGTCATATACTCTGTCCTTCAACCAACTTATACCACCTGCTATTCTGCAAAATTACCCCATATTTTCTCAGCCCTGACCCCTGACCAAATAGTTGTCTATCAAAGTCCCACCTACCCAATGTCAGCATGCATAGAATTTTTTTCTGATGTTCTTGGAGCAGATGTGATCTCTTTTATATTTGAGCTTCCATAGTACTGTATTTTGTTAAATACATTTTTTGTGTTATCCTCACCTCTATCTGCTAGAACTTGCGTCAAAACACTCTTTCTCTTCATTGCCTGCATATCCCATTCAACAGCACACTACCTTACATAATGTAAGTTTTCAGTAAATAATTTTTCATAGAAATGTACTTTCAACATTAAAATCTGTGGTTATGAGGCATTGCTTCCAGGAATTGTAACATTTTCAATATTTCAATCCTTACATAGTTCCAACTTGAATTTTTATTAGTCTTAAAATATATTTCAAGGTAATTTGTAGGCAAATATTCTCTTAATTCCTTGAAATCCTTCTTTTAGAAGAAGGATTTTATGGCCGGGAGCAGTGGCTCAAACCTATAACCCCAGCAATTTGGGAGGCCAAGGTGGGAGGATCACTTGAGTCCAGGAGTTCAAGACTGGCCTGGGCAACATAGGGACACCCTGTCTCTACAAATAAGTTAAAAATTAACTGCCTGTGGTCATTGTGTGTGCCTGTGGTCCCAGCTACTCAGGAGGCAGAAGCAGAAGGATCACCTGAGGCCAGGATGTCAAGGCTGTAGTGAGGTGATATTATGGCACTGCACTCCCACCTGGGTGACAGAGCTAGAAACCAAGATACATATTACAATAAATATTGTGTCCTGGTTTAATTTGGTAATTTTTTTTGATCTTACTGATTCATAAAATAATGGTGTATCTTAGAATGATGGCATCTTAGATGCCATCTCACAAAAAAAAATTAAAAAATATATGTATATATGCACACACACACACACACACATTCAGGTTATTTTATATTTTAAAGAAAAACATGTAAATTTTCCAAATAAGAAAATTGAGAGAAGGCAAAATCAATTCACCAATTATAGTTGGTGCTTTGTCACATAAATAGAAATAATACTGAAGACAAAGCTATTTGAAGATCCTGAAATGTGGATATTCATCCAATCCCACGCAAGATAATTGCCACAAATTTTGTCCTGTATAAACTGAAACTGTGACTATAACATATAGAAGGCTTATACAGTTTCTAGCTATTGAAAACAGAAATGTAGCTAACTAGCTTCCCTTATTTAATATCAGTGATTTTGTAAGGGAATGGTTCTCTTTATAAATAATGATAAACATGCATCTTGCTAAAATTATACAGAGAAACAGAGACCTCCAGTGGCTGAATAACTTCACATAGCGAGAATGTGAACAGCATAAAACAGATGGGAAAGACATAATGGATTATTCACCCAAAAGGTTCTTCAGTCTAGTCTTTCTTTCATGGCATGTACTCTAGTACTTCCTTAATTCTGGTCTAAGTGTCTGAGGACAACTGTGTTCTCACCGTTATGTCAGGAAAATCATATCCCTATCTAAGAGAAGTTGTTACTAGACAGTTTACCTGGTATTTATTTAAAATTATTTTTAATTATGTTATATAAATTAATTTAAATTATATCTTCCAATTATTTTCTGTGATGTTTTTTCTATTCATATAGTTTCACTGCTTATAAGCAGCAATACTTAAATTTTTTAAATCCTCAAATGATCTTTGTGAGATAAAGAGCACAGACTACATATATGTAAGAAGAAAGTTATATACATAAACATAACATTTTAATAATTCAAATTAATGAGGTGAATGAAAGAAAACATGACAGCTATAAAATATATTTCTAAAACTAACATAATTCATATTGATTATGTGATTCCACTTAATTCTCATACGTTTCCAAAGCTCAATATATGCTTTAATGAAATCAAAAGTATAAAAATTGCTTGAATCTAAGCAAAAAGGGTTTTATTAAAGGTCTGAGGATCTTTAAAAACTATAGGTTCTCTGTAGCATGTTAAATATTTCTCCCAAAGGGGAGAAAAAACCATGTAAGTTCATTTTCCTTTGTTCTGTCTCTAATATTAGAGAACCACATAGTTTCATTCATTCAAAGAACAAATAGTTGCTAGATATTGAGGATATAAAGATGACTTGATTAACCTTTTAAATATTCAGTTTTCACTAAACACTAAGGTACAAATTAAGCTTCTACGACTGCTCAACAAAATTGAACAATATTTATGAAAAGCTTACTAAGACAGCCCAGTTCTAGCTTAGAGGTTATTTCTGTATTTTTAAAATAAGGTTGGATAGAATAATAAAATAATGCCTTCCAAAACAGACTTCTTTCCCAAATATTCACACACATCTCCTTTCCCAAATCTCCATGTTTTGGAGGTTTTCTCTCTAAATACAACTCTGAGGCCAAATGCATACAAGACACAGTAAAGAGAAGTTTGGTTAATATAAGACATTATTACATACATACGGGTTTTTATACTTAAGATCAGGACACCTGAGGTCATAGCTACTATAAATAGGAGCCATGTCTTTGAACTCACAGTACCAGACATTGTATAGTCACTCTTATGTGCTGTCAATGAGTGACTGGGATAAAGTTATAGCATCAATCTTCATCTTTCCTGAATAATCAAGTGGCTAAGTCTGCTATGCCATCTTCAAAGCAATAAAGAAGTGTAATTGTATCAAGTGAAAATTCACATTGTGTAAACCTGAATTGCAGGTGGTATCAGATACATTGGCTGCTTGGTACAGATGAATGCTATCAAAGCATTAGAACAGCTCATTTTTTATTCAGCTATGCTAAGGAGGAGAGAGATTACAGACTTTTAAATCCCGTCTACTTGAGCAATGATTACCAAAACTAGATTACTCTATATTACCTTCTTGGGGATCACTGAAGTAAGAAAAGAGAAATCAGCATGGTAAAAGAGTGAAAGCGAGGAAGAGAGAGAGGCAGAGGGGGAGGAGAGATCAAGATAATTCATACTCTGTGTAACCTGTTTCTGGATGGATATGAGTATTTGCCCAAGTAACCAACCAGTTTGATAAGCATCCAGTTTGATGTGACAACATAGGTTCATCATTTGCAACAAATGTACTCTTTGGTGATGGATGTTGATTTTTTCAGGGATAGGGAAGCAGAACTTTATTCTTTAAAAATCACCATATGATTCAAATAATTCTCTAGTCATAAAAGTTATAACTAGAGAGTCAATCAAAATGTGGTCTTTCTAAAAATATTTTATTGCTTCTAAAAATGAGAAATGATTTTGCTGCTTCTTTCTCTCTAGAGTTCTTTATAGCATACACATTTGCCGTTTCCTTGGATATTTTGAGCTTACTAGTAATGTTTCAGTTCATCTTTTCTGTGAGCCCAAAGTGCCAGATTTCTGAGCTTTATAAATTGTGAATGAGGACCTGATGTCACATTTCTGAAACATCAGGATTTAAAAAATTGATTTTTTTCCATTAATATTCCATGCATTATATTAAATCCAAACTCTCTTGGCTATTTCCAGATTTTGGTATTATAAAAACATGATGTATCTGACTTTCATTATTAAATGAATATTTGATTCATATGACATGTATGAGAAAAAATAAGAAAGCTAAAAAAGAAATTTGTATTGAAAGAAAATATATATAAACATTATCAAGGAAGCAATTTAACCTTCTATTACAAAACATCTTAACTACAATACTATACCTACCAATGTCACAAATACACTTTTTTTACAGGTTTTTGGTACTTTTATGTTTGTAAAGGCATACACACAAGCAAAGAAAATAATGTAGACTAGTAGTTAAGGGTTAGG
Organism: Pan paniscus; assembly: GCF_029289425.2. Classification (NCBI taxonomy): domain Eukaryota; kingdom Metazoa; phylum Chordata; class Mammalia; order Primates; family Hominidae; genus Pan; species Pan paniscus. The sequence goes on along the minus strand of NC_073254.2, from coordinate 94,129,421 downwards.
ACTAAGAGATGGAGAAACTTGTTCATTGATCAATTATCAGATCGTGGACAAATTACCTAAGCTGGTGGGGAGAAAAAGGAAGGGGGGTAAGGGTTGAAAAATTACCTATTGGGTACAATGTTCACTCTTCAGGTGATGGGTGCACTGGAAGCCCAAACTTCACCATTACACAACATATCCATGTAGCAAACTTGCACATGTACCTCCTGAGTCTATAAATATTAGGAAAATTACTTAGCCTCAAAACTATGGCAATCGTAAAATGATCCAGGGGTGGAGCCAAGGGATGAGTAGGTGAAGCACAGAGACTTTTTAGGGCAGTGAAAATAGTCTTTATGATGCTTTAATGATGACTATTTGTCACTATACATTTGTCCAAACCTATAGAATGTACACTACTAAGAGTGAACTCTAAGGTAAAATATGGACTTCGAATGATTATGATGTGACAATGTAGGTTCATCAATTGCAACAAATGTACTCTTTGGTGATGGATGTTGATCATATGGGAGGCTATGCATGTGTGCAGGCAGGAGTGTATGGAAAATCACTGTACTTCCTCTCAATTTTACTGTAAACCTAAAACTGCTCTTAACAAAATAAAATTAAAAAATAAAAATAGGTTGGAGGTTCCAAGATGGCCGAATAGGAAGAGCTCCAGTCTACAGCTCCCAGCGTGAGTGACACAGAAGACGAGTGATTTCTACATTTCCAACTGAGCAAAGAGCACACCAGGAGATTATATCCTGCTCATGGCTTGGAGGGTCCCACACCCACGGAGCCTTGCTCACTGCTAGCACAGCAGTCTGAGATGGAACTGAAAGGCCATGGCAGCCAGGCTGAGGGAGGGGTGCCCGCCATTGCTGAGGCTTGAGTAGGTAAACAAAGCAGCCAGGAAGCTCGAACTGGGTGGAGCCCACCACAGCTCAAGGAGGCCTGCCTGCCTCTGTAGACTCAACCTCTGGGGGCAGGGCATAGCTGAACAAAAGGCAGCAGAAAATTCTGCAGACTTAAATGTCCCTGTTTGATAGCTTTGAAGAGAGTAGTGGTTCTCCCAGCACAGAGTTTGAGATCTGAGAAAGGACAAACTGCCTCCTCAAGTGGGTCCCTGACCCCCGAGTAGCCTAAATGGGAGGCACCTCCCAGTAGGGGCCAACTGACACCTCATATAGCCCAGTGCCCCTCTGAGACAAAGCTTCCAGAGGAAGGATCCGACAGCAACATTGGCTGTTCTGCAATATTTGCTGTTCTGCAGCCTCTGCTGGTGATACCCAGGCAAACAGTGTCTGGAGTGGACCTCCACCAAACTCCAACAGACCTGCAGCTGAGGGTTCTGACTCTTAGAAGGAAAACTAACAAACAGAAAGGACATCCACACAAAAACCCCATCTGCACGTCACCATCATCAAAGACCAAAGGTAGACAAAACCACAAAGATGGGGAGAAACCAGAGCAGAAAAGCTAAAAATTCTAAAAATCAGAGGACCTCTTCTCCTCCAAAGGAACACAGCTCCTCGCCAGCAACAGAACAAAGCTGGATGGAGAATGACTCTGACGAGTTGAGAGAAGAAGGCTTCAGACCATCGGTAATAACACACTTCTCCAAGCTAAAGGAGGACGTTTGAGCCCATTGCAAAGAAGCTAAAAACCTTAAAAAAAGGTTAGACGAATGGCTAACTAGAATAAACAGCGTAAAGAAGATCTTAAATGACCTGATGGAGCTGAAAACCATGACATTAGAACTACATGATGCATGCACAAGCTCCAGTAGCCAATTCGATCAACTAGAAGACAGGGTATCAGTGACTGAAGATCAAATGAATGAAATGAAGCAAGAAGAGAAGTTTAGAGAAAAAATAGTAAAAATAAATGAAAAAAGCCTCCAAGAAATATGGGACTATGTGAAAAGACCAAATCTACATCTGATTGGTGTACCTGAAAGTGACGGGGAGAATGGAACCAACTTGGAAAACATTGTTCAGGATATTACCCAGGAAAACTTCCACAACCTAGGGAGGCAGGCCAACATTGAAATTCAGGAAATACAGAGAACACCACAAAGATATTCCTAAAGAAGAGCAACTCCAAGACACATAATTGTCAGATTCACCAAAGTTGAAATGAAGGAAAAAATCTTAAGGGCAGCTAGAGAGAGAGGTCAGGTTATCCACAAAGGGCAGCCCATCAGACTAACAGAGGATCTCTCGGCAGAAACCCTACAAGCCAGAAGAGAGTGGGGGCCAATATTCAACGTTCTTCAAGAAAAGAATTTTAAACCCAGAATTTCATATCCAGCCAAACTAAGCTTCATAAGTGAAAGAGAAATAAAATCCCTTACAGACAAGCAAATGCTGAGAGATTTTGTCACCACCCAGGCCTGCCCTAAAAGAGCTCCTGAAGGAAGCACTAAACATGGAAAGGAACAACCGGTAACAGCCACTGCAAAAACATGCCAAAGTGTAAAGACCATTGAGGCTAGGAAGAAAATGCGTCAACTAAAGAACAAAATAACCAGCTAACATTGTAATGACAGGATCAAATTCACACATAACAATATTAATTTTAAATGTAAATGGACAAAATGCTCCAATTAAAAGACACAGACTGGCAAGTTGGATAAAGAGTCAAGACCCATCAGTGTGTTGTATTGAGGAGACCCATCTCACATGCAGAGAAACACATAGGCCCAAAATAAAGGGATGGAGGAAGATCTACCAAAAATGGAAAGCAAAAAAAAAGCAGGGGTTGCAATCCTAGTCTCTGATAAAACAGACTTTAAACTAACAAAGATCAGAAGAGACAAAGAAGGCCATTACATAATGGTAAAGGGATCAATTCAACAAGAAGAGCTAACTATCTTAAATATATATGCACCCAACACAGGAGCACCCAGATTCATAAAGCAAGTCCTGAGAGACCTACAAAGAGACTTAGACTCCTACACAATAATAATGGGAGACTTTAACACCCCACTGTCAACGTTAGACAGATCGAGACAGAAAGTTAACAAGGATATCCAGGAATTTAACTCAGCTCTGTACCAAGCAGACCTAATAGACATCTACAGAACTCTCCACCCCAAATCAACAGAATATACATTCTTCTCAGCATCACACCACACTTATTCCAAAACTGACCCCATAGTTGGAAGTAAAGCACTCCTCAGCAAATGTAAAAGAACAGAAATTATAACAAACTGTCTCTCAGACCACAGTGCAATCAAACAAGAACTCAGGATTAAGAAACTCACTCAAAACCACTCAACTACATGGAAACTGAACAACCTGCTCCTGAATGACTACTGGGTACATAATGAAATGAAGGCAGAAATAAAGATGTTCTTTGAAACCAATGAGAACAAAGACACAACACACCACAATCTCTGGGACACATTTAAAGCAGTGTGTAGAGGAAATTTATAGCACTAAATGCCCACAAGAGAAAGCAGGAAAGATTTAAAATCAACACCCTAACATCACAATTAAAAGAACTAGAGAAGAAGAGCAAACACATTCAAAAGCTAGCAGAAGGCAAGAAATAACAAAGATCAGAGCAGAACTGAAGGAGACAGAGACACAAAAAACCCTTCAAAAAATCAATGAATCCAGGAGCTGGTTTTTTGAAAAGATCAACAAAATTGATAGACCACTAGCAAGACTAAGAAAGAAGACGAGAAGAATCAAATAAACACACAAAAAAACAAGATAAAGGGGTATCACCACTGATCTCACAGAAATACAAACTACCATCAGAGAATACTATAAACATCTCTATGCAAATAACTAGAAAATCTAGAAGAAATGGATACATTCCTGGACACATACACCCTCCCAAGACTAAACCAGGAAGAACTTGAATCTCTGAATAGACCAATAACAGGCTCTGAAATTGAGGCAATAATTAATAGCCTACCAACCAAAAAAAGTCCAAGACCACACGGATTCACAGCCGAATTCTACCAGAGGTACAAGGAGGAGCTGGTACCATTCCTTCTGAAACTATTCCAATCAATAGAAAAACACGGAATCCTCCTTAACTCATTTTATGAGGCCAGCATCATCCTGATACCAAAGCCTGGCAGAGACACAACAAAAAAAGAATTTTAGACCAATATCCCGATGAACATCGATGCAAAAATCCTCAACAAAATAATGGCAAACCAAATCCAGCAGCACATCAAAAAGCTTTTCCAGCATGATCAAGTGGGCTTCATCCCTGGGATGCAAGGCTGTTTCAACATACACAAATCAATCAACATAATCCAGCATATAAACAGAACCAATGAAAAAAACTACATGATTATTTCAATAGATGCAGAAAAGGCCTTTGACAAAATTCAACAGTGCTTCATGCTAAAAACTCTCAATAAACTATGTATTGACAGGATGTCTCTCAAAATAATAAGAGCTACTTATGATAAACCCACAGCCAATATCATACTGAATAGGCAAAAACTGGAAGCATTCCCTTTGAAAACTGGCACAAGACAGGGATGCCTGCTCTCGCCACTCCTATTCAACATAGTGTTGGAAGTTCTGGCCTGGGCAATCAGGCAGGAGAAAGAAATAAAGGGTATTCAATTAGGAAAAGAGGAAGTCAAATTGTCCCTGTTTGCAGATGACATGATTGTATATTTAGAAAACCCCATCATCGGGCATGGTGGCGGGCGACTGTAGTCCGAGCTACTCGGGAGGGTGAGGCAGGAGAATGGCATGAACCCGAGAGGCGGAGCTTGCAGTGAGCCGAGATTGAGACACTGCACTCCAGCCTGGGCGACAGAGCCAGACTCCGTCTCAAAAAAAAAAAAGAAAAAGAAAAAGAAAACCCCACCTTCTCAGCCCAAAATCTACTTAAGCTGATAAGCAACTTCAGCAAAGTCCCAGGATACAAAATCACTGTGCAAAAATCACAAGCATCCCTATACACCAATAACAGACAGAGAGCAAAATCATGAGTGAACTCCCATTCACAATTGCTTCAAAGAGAATAAAATACCTAGAAATCCAACTTACAAGGGATGTGAAGGACCTCTTCAAGGAAAGCTACAAACCACTGCTCAACGAAATAAAAGAGGACACAAACAAATGGAAGAACATTCCATGCTCATGGAGAGGAAGAATCAATATGGTGAAAATGGCCATACTGCCCAAGGTAATTTATAGATTCAATGCCATCCCCATCAAGCTACCAATGACTTTCTTCACAGAATTGGAAAAAACTTTAAAGTTTTTTAAAGTTTAAAGTTCATATGGAATCAAAAAAGGGCCCGCATTGCCAAGACAATCCTAAGCCAAAAGAACAAAGCTGAAAGCATCACACTACCTGACTTCAAACTATACTACAAGGCTACAGTAACCAAAACAGCATGGTACTGGTACCAAAACAGAGATATAGACCAATGGAACAGAATAGAGCCCTCAGAAATAATACCACATATCTACAACCATCTGATTTTGACAAACCTGACAAAAACAAGAAATGGGGAAAGGATTCCCTATTTAATAAATGGTGCTGGGAAAACTGGCTAGCCATATGTAGAAAGCTGAAACTGGATCCCTTCCTTACATCTTATATAAAAATTAATTCAAGATGGATTAAAGACTTAAATGTTAGACCTAAAACCATAAAAACCCTAGAAGAAAACCTAGGCAATACCATTCGGGACATAGGCATGGGCAAGGACTTCATGTCTAAAACACCAAAAGCAATGGCAACAAAAGCCAGAATTGGCAAATGAGATCTAATTAAACTAAAGAGCTTCTGCACAGCAAAAGAAATCACCATCAGGATGAGCAGGCAACTTACAGAATGGGAGAACATTTTTGCAATCTACCCATCTGACAAAGGGCTAATATCCAAAATCTACAAAGAACTTAAACAAAGTTACAAGAAAAAAATCAAACAACCCCATTAAAAAGTGGGCGAAGGATATGAATAGACACTTCTCAAAAGAAGACATTTGTGCAGTCAAAAGACACATGAAAAAATGTTCATCATCACTTGCCATCAGAGAAATGCAAATCAAAACTACAATGAGATATCATATCACACCAGTTAGAATGGCGATCATTAAAAAGTCAGAAAACAACAGGTGCTGGAGAGGATGTGTAGAAATAGGAACACTTTTACACTGTTGGTAGGACTGTAAACTAGTTCAACCATTGTGGAAGACAGTGTGGTGATTCCTCAAGGATCTAGAACTAGAAATACCATTTGACCCAGCCATCCCATTACTGGGTATATACCCAAAGGATTATAAATCATGCTACTATAAAGACACATGCACACGTATGTTTATTGCAGCACTATTCACAATAGCAAAGACTTGGAACCAACCCAAATGTCCATCAATGATAGACTGGATTAAGAAAATGTGGCACATATACACCAGGAAATACTATGCAGCCATAAAAAAGGATGAGTTCATGTCTTTTTTAGGGACATGGATGAAACTGGAAAACATCATTCTGAGCAAACTATCGCAAAGACAAAAAAACAAACACCACATGTTCTCACTCATAGGTGGGAATTGAACAATGAGAACACTTAAGACACAGGACGGTGAACATCACACACCAGGGCCTGTTGTGGGGTGGGGGTGGGGGGAGGGATAGCATTAGGAGATATACCTAAAGTAAATGACAAGTTAATGGGTGCAGCACACCAATATGGCACATGTATACATATGTAACAAACCTGCACGTTGTGCACATGCACCCTAGAACTTAAAGTATAATAATAATAAAAAATAATAAAAAAATTAAATCCATAAAATCTTTTTTGAATCTTATAATTTTAACTATTACTTTGATGATAGAAATCTTCCATTTAAGGAAAAAAATTATTTTACTGATAATGTAACATGAATTTAATTAATAAAAAATTTTACTTCAAAAAAAAAGAATCAGGAGTTAAATAGATATATCCCTGGGAAATGCAATTTTAGAGATGTTTATCCATGTCTACATTTCATTAATTATTTATAAAGTAGGGTTTTGAGGCAGAAACAATTTTTCCATCATATCTGTAATCATAAAAGATTAAAGATGCATTCATTTTTTTCCAACTTTTATTTTAAGTTCCAGGGGATGTGTTCATTTTTAATTAAGTGGAAGTAATGCTTGAACCATGAATAAAGATACAGATTCATTTGAAAATAAAAATAAACAAAAATAAAAATAATGAAAAAAGAAAATTACTTAGCCTCTTTGTGCTCAGTTTCCTTATCTGTTAAATGTCAGAATAAAGTGACACACCTATTTATGAGAATCAAATAAGAAAATGCATATAAAGAACTTAGTGCATTGCTTGCCCATAAGAAACATTAACATATAGTTATTATTTATTACTGAGGAAGTTGAAAATGAGGCTTTATACAGTATTAACACAACTGTGTCTCTTAGAACAAATTTGAGAGCAAGCTGTCTAGGTTAGGGCAAAGCTAATTTGCAAAAAGAATAATTCAGACCAAAAAGGAAATCTTTCGAATGAAAAATCCAGAGGACTTGAAGCCTAAATGAATGAACACCACGATTCAATAGTCTTTTCCCTCATTCTCTAATTCTTTCTCTCCTGTTGATTACCTTCTCTTTGTCTTCTTTTCCCTTGGCTTCCAATGAGACATTGTTCTCTGGGTCTCCTCCCAGAACTCTGATGATTTCTCTTTTTCCTTTCTTTCACTCCTGAAATGTATATGATCCAAGTTTTTGCCCTTAACATTTTCACTTCTCTTTCTCAACTACCTCATTCCTTTGAACAATCTATTCAATCCCCTGTCTTCAGTTGACACTTCTAGAGAAATGGCCTCCAAACCTGAAATCCAGGCCAAGTTCTCTCTTTTATATTTCAGCTGTGTATTTCCAGTTGCTTCCTGAAGCTGTCCACATATCCCATCTGCCCTTCACACTCAGTATATTTTCCCCCTTCTCCCTTCATCCAGCTCCTCCTCTTGACTTCTCCAGTTTTACTAATAGTGTGGCCATCTTCCAGGGCATCAAGATTTAAAATTCTGGTATCATCTCTGTATTAATCCATTCTCACATTGCTATAAAGAAATGCCTGAGACTGAGTAATTTATAAGAAAAGAAATTTAATTGGCTCATGATTCTGCAGGCTGTACAGAGAGCATGGTGGCAGCTGCTTCTGGGGAGGCCTCAGGGAGCTTTTACTCATGTCAGGAGGCAAAGTGGCAGCAGGTGCTTCACATTGTGAAAGCAGGCGCGCAAGAGAGAGACAGCAATGTGCCATGTAGTTTTAAACAGCCAGATCTCCCAAGAAGTCCCTATCAAGAGGGCAGCACCAAGAGGATGGGAGCTAAACCATTCATGAGAAATCCATCTCCGTAATCTGTTCACCTCCCACCAGGCCCTGCCTCCATTACTGGGGATTACAATTCAACATGAGATTTGAGTAGGGACACATATCCAAACTACATCAAGCCTCTCACTTTTTTCTCTTATCCTCCAACCCCAAGTTTTAGCTAAATTCTATACATTTCAATTCTGCAATATATTTCTAAATAATTCTTATCTCTGTTAACCCTTCCTCTGTCGTTTAGTCCTTATCACCCTTCAACTACGATATTAGAAAGGCTTCCTATAAGTCTCTCTCCCTCAGAATATCCTCCAGTCCTAAACCACTTTACAGTATATTCTTCCTGCTCACAATTCTGAATAAACTACTTGCCTGCTCAAAAACATTCATTAGCTCTTCACTATCTATTATAGAGCCAACCCCCTTTTCTCTACCGTTCTCAAGCTCCTATGACATGGCCCATATCCTATTTTTCCAACATTTTTTTCTGCCTACTCTTCTTAATGACTCCTCTACTCCAGCCCAATTGAATGACTTGCTCATTCCAATCTCTACTCTGACATTTTTAACATCACAATTTGTTCACACCTTCTGCTGTCTTGAATTTCTTTCCTCATCTCTGAAGAGAGCTTTATTTCCATCACATGTGCAAGTAACCTCTCATCCCCTCTGACTTTCTCAAACCATCCACAATTCTTTTGCAATACTTTTCATTTTATACTTTCTATTCTAGTCATTTGGGTATGTCTTATCCTACATACGAACTGTAAGTCAATAAGGACAGGATCTATAAATGATGCAATTTTGTATCCACCATTATCACCAGCACAGGGCTTTCCACATACTACATCATCAACAATTTATGTTGATTGCCAAAATAGTTATGAAAAGCCCTTCTTTGATTCAGTTAGCATAAATTTAATTGGCAGTTCAGGATCCTATTTTCCTAAATGAGAGTACAGCATCACTGAAGTATTGTATGGTCCTTGCACAGCCTACTGAGAATTACTGTAAAATAAGCAGGGAGACATTGCCACAAAAATGCATTCAACAAAACCAATCGACACAAGCACAATCTTGGTGGCAAGATGACACAAGAGTCAAGGAAATCCCACAATTATCCTTGCAAAAATCTCTCCTCACAGCTCTCAGCTCTAAATGCAGCATTAATTGGTAGCATTGACAAAATTAATTTGGCAAATCCCTCTGAAGCTTGTTCATTTAAGCTTTCTGTGATACTGTTAAGTTTTAGCCCTTAATTAAATTTATGTGCTGATATGTTAAATCCTTTTCATTTCTGTTTAATCCCCTATTCACGGAGGTTTTCTTCCAATATCATATGAAAACCTAGCTGAATCACAAAGCAAAGTTTACAGAAGACTGTAGTTTTTCTGACTTTCTAGTTGCACTTGTAGAATTAGAATTTGAAGTCTATATAAGAAATCCCAAATGGGGAAATTAACATGCAATTGTTCCTAAGCATCTCCCCATGCCTGAAGGGCTGAACTCCAGTTTCTGTGTTTTGATGAATTACATTACAAATTAGCCCAATCATCTCACCATCAAATTTGCAGGTTTTATTCCTTCTTTGGAACTTACAGAGATTAAAAATAAATTTTAGTTTCTTCCAACATAGTTTCCAAATTTACTGCTCCTCTTTCCTTCACATCTGACACTAAACCAAGCCAAAGGCAGAGTACTCCCTCCCTGGTGATGTCCCTGCTCATCCATCACGCCTTGCTGATGCAATCCAGTTCCATAAGCTGTCTTCGGGGAGCATGGGTGGCCAACAGAAATGAGCCCATGAGTGAATGGAAGAATTGTGTAAGACTCTGTCTTTTGTGTAGGGAAAGTGCCAGGGCATGTTTGCCAGATCTCCCGGATGTTTTGTGTGGATAGTTTTAATCTCCTTTTCAAATAGAAGAAGTCAAGTTCTTCCTTTAAATATTTATTTCCACAGTTTTTCTTTTTTGTCTTTGTTTTGCACATAAGCTTAATTTATGTGTACCTTTTAAGATCTTGGTTAAAATATTCTCCCGAAAGAATACTAGGTTCATACTAGGGAAGTAGATACATAATGAAAAATTATCCAAAAAGCTTGGTTAACTTCTTTTTCCCAATATACACACTTTCTATTAGCAAAGAAACTAAGCTAGACTGAAAATAATGTTCAATTTGGTTTACCTAATTATTCAATTTCCATTTTAATTTTCCTAGTAAAAACTTAGTCTTAATGTGTATTCTGTTGTATTTCTAACACGTTAGCACATCTATAAGATATAGATCTATGTAGATTTCACTTTCAAATATCACATTTTGACTATATAAAAACTAAATGATATTTAGAGAGGGTATTTGATAATATAAGGTTTTACTTTCACATTTGGTAAGTGTTAACTTTGTTATTGTTTGAGTTTTCTTTTAATAAGCTGTTAGCTATGCAGCTGGGAGCCCTAGCAGATGCAATTTCTCCTTCAACAGGGACAAAAAGCAGCTAGATGCTCTACACAGGCATTGGAAAGGTCATCCAAAGCATATTTTAAGAGCCTCTATTAGTTTGGCAGGTTTTTGTCATGCTGAACCTTGTGCTTGGAAATAAAAAATTAGAGATTTTTGTTTTACTGGTCAAAGCATTCACTCCTCTGATACAGACAGCACCAATAAGGGGTGAGTCAATTTGCATGAGGAGCCAATGATTTTCTATAATAGAAAGGACCACAGTCCTATTCCCTGTCACCAACTTCCTCTCCATAAAAGTCAGGGTAGATTTAGATGGCTTCATGAGGCGACAATGAACAACAAGACTCCTAAAATACAGTTAAAACAAGGGTAGAGAGTGAAGGGAGAGAGCAAGTCCTGGACTGAATCAGGGCATCATCTGTGCTTCTGAGTCTCAGGGTGTGGTAGGCATGAGAATACACCTGGTGGGCTTCCAACCACAAGAAGTGTGTTTGACTGAGGCCCCAGCCACCACTCCCTGAAACCTATCCCTGCATTTGTGCCATGGCCACATCTCTCATAGGCTGCTTCCTGCCAATGACCTGTCTCCAGGAGACGTGAGACTTCTTTTTGGCTGACTTTGGCTAGAGAACTCCCCTAAAGTTTCCTGAGACCATATAGAAATCTAGGCGGTTTGCAGCCAACCTTCTCTCCCTCTCTCCTTCACTTGAGGTCAGACTAGCATCACATTCTGATGACTGGCTCACCTCTCTTCCTACTTCTTTTAAATGCAGGCATTTCCTCCTAATAAAATCCTTGCCTGTTTTGTTCCATCTTAGCATCTGCTTCTTGGAGGCCTCAGATTAACATGCACAGTACAAGTGCTGAACCTGTCTTGACCTACTTCGAGTCATTTGTGTCCCAGGAACTATTAGAATGAACCTTATGAAACTGCCAACATCCAACCATTGGTGACTTACAAAAATAACAATTTCATATAGTTCAACCTAATAGTAGTGCAGAATGCTGACAGGGTTGAAACACTGGAGACTCAGTTCTCTAAAGCACAGAGTTTCTTTGAGACTGAAATAAGAATCTACATTCCTTCCCCTGAAAGGGCTGAATCTGGGACAGTTAGCCCAGTGCCTGAGCTCAGGATAGCTTTGACCCAGGAAATCTGATGCTTTCCGTTGCCCATGTTTCCCTCAGGATACAGCTTGGCTGCTTGATCAGCCTTACTCACTGGCTTATTTCCACTGGAGCCCAGCTCATCGTCATGACTCACCTGAAAGATGATGGACATCAAAACTTGTCCTGATTCTCTCCTGTAGGTAGCCTTTGCCCCCACGGAAATGCTTTGCTCAGGAATTGATAGAACTTTGACCTTGAAGGCACTGATAAGTTTGTGGGGAATTCTTTTTAAAATCAGAGGCAGCCTAGAAACTGGGGGAGTCCACCTTTCCAGAAGCAAGCAGGATTGATTCAGAACTCAGAATGACTGCTGCACAGTGGACTCTGCACCAGCTTTCTTCTTTCCAACACAGCCCAGGAAGGCAGCTTCTACTCTGGAGACAGGAACCCTCTGCCACAGCTGGCATACTGAACCAGGAATAAATCAGAGAATTCTCTTCCACTTTCCAGACCACTGAAAATAGGGACTCATAAGAGTATAAAAGAAAAATAATTGGACCTTGGAGGGGAATATACTGGACTTCTTGCTCCTATTGGCCATGGTAGTCCAGTCTGGCTTGACTAGGGCAGGCAACTTGCCCCTCAAATTCAATACGCCAACTACACATAGTAAAAATGTTAATCGTAAGAATTTACCTTTCAGTGGAGAAATTAATTTTCACAATTATTAAAACTAATTCAAATTGTAATTTCAAGTATGAAGATTTTTCTGTTCAAATATCTTTATGTTTCTGAAATTTTAGCTTGTAAAATTAGGTAACCACGTAACTTTTATTCTCAAATGCTATGAGAAAAGTCTTGCTTTTTCTCCAATAATTTCCTTTTTATTAAAGAAGAAAAATAACTTTACATACAATTAATTTGAGAGCTTTAATATAAAAAATAGCCTCCATTTACTGAGCACTTACTATCTGCTAAAATAAAGCTAGGAACTATTGAATACTAGAGTTCTGCCAGTAGTTCTGACTCAGTGCTATGAAATGAATAGAATAAAATCACTATTCCTTTTATACTTCATATGTTTCTTCTATGCATATTGTATATTTCTTCTATGCAACTTGAAACACTGCCATCATATTTTGTATTGCACTTTATATAAACATATCTCTAATTTATCATAACCCTTTCATGAACATTATTTTTCCATTGTGTGGACATTATAATATGTTTAACCCTTCCTTATGTTTAGACACTCAGATTGTTTCACATTTTTTTGCCTCAGCTCAACATATAATCATTCTCAAGAGTAGAATTACTGGGTTAAAGATTACAGTAGTCCCCCTCTTATCCACTGGAGATAAGTGGATGGTTGAAACCAGATATAGTACTGAACCCCATATATACTGTTTTTTCCTATACAAACATACATATGATAAAGTTTCATTTAAAAATTAGGAACAGTAAAAGATTAACAACTAATAAAAAAAGAAAAATTATAACAATATGCCAGCATCACTACTTTTGCACTTTGAAGCAATTATTAAGTAAAATAAAGGTTATTTGAACACAAGCACTGAGATATCACAACAGTCAATCTGACACCAAAACGGATACTAGGTAACTAACAAGTAGTGTCTACAGGGTGGATACACTAGACAAAGGGATTATTCACATCCCAGGTAGGACAGAATGGGATGGCAGAAATTTGATCATGTTCCTCAGAATGGCACACAATTTAAAACTTATGAATTGTTTATTTCTGGAATTTTCCATTTAATATTTTCAGATTGTGGTTGACCAAGGGTAACTGAAACCACAGAAATTAAAACCTTGGATAAGGAGGGACTACTGTATTAACATTTTTAGACTCAATATGCATCTTCAAATTTATTTTACATTTTTATCAGCAGCATATGAATGTTCCTATTGGAGACCTTGAATAATGTGGGAAATCATAAGATATTCTTCAGATAAACATCTTTTCTAATGTGAAGTAAAAAATGGTATTTCATTTAAATTTCCATTACCATACCAATAATATTTGACATTTTTCACAACTTTGTTAAATAATGTTTATCTCTATTCTTTAGAGTAACTCCAGAGTTCTTACTTTCAAATGCTCAAAAGTCAACTCTGTAATCCTCTTGAAAATTTTCATCAGTTTCTTCAAATAGACAGGCTTAAATAGGACTGTTATCTATTCTATATCACTTAACTCTTTTGCCTCAGTCTAGTTGCTGTAGTGGAATTTACGTTAATAAATGGACCAGGATATTTACATAGTTCTCTCTCTCTCTTTCTGTGCGTGTGTGTGTGTGTGTGCATGTGTGTGTGTGAGAAAGAGACAGAGAGAGGCTAATCTTCAGTCTTCTCTCAAATCATAGGAATCACTGACTTCTGTCACAATCATAAGTAACTCATAACTAAATTTATTTTCCTTCTCAAATTACATTATCCTTGTTACTTCTCACATTTTCCATTTTATCCTAAAAGTTTCTTACATCATTATCACCAAATATATAGTAAAAATCCCCAATATTAAAAATTAACAAACCATGATTCAAGTTGATTTTTAAATATTTTCTCCCTAATGATGTATGTCTTGGTGAAGAGAATTTGATACGGTAGTTTTTTTTTCTAAGATTAACTAACTCAATTCATTCTCTCCAGATTGGATTGGAAGTTGGATGAAACACTATAAATCAATGTGGAAAAATAATTTTGCCAAATTTCAATCTCAATCAGTCTTCATCAAAACTTTATCCTTTTGCTGTTTCAATATATTTGTATGGTATTTTTAAGTTGTTAAAAGTTTATTTATTTTAAAGTCTCAATGGGCTTCCTGGATGCCAAATCACTTTTTAAAAACATTTTCATGATACAAACTAAAATGAATTAAAAACACATGGAATCACTGTTCTCTAAAATATATGTGTTTTCAAAGTTTAAAGAAAGAGGGTGGGAAGAGGTGCTTGGCAGCATGTTTGGGTTTTAGTAAATCCGAAATTTTTGAAAAATTGTTCCAGATGTTGATGAACCCCTTGGTTCCCCTAAGTTTCACCCAAATCTGCTATAAATAAAGATAATTATAAACAGCAATAAATTAAGGTTAAGGCAGTATGTAATGGATGCCATAGGAATCATAATTAATTTGAATTAACTCTGAACTGAATTTAGCCACAGATAATACAGATGTGGATGGGTTGTAAATACCATTAAGAAAAGTAAAGTTTTACGTACGCTTACATAAATGAAATAGGAAAATAAAAACAGAACTATTTCACACAAAAAACCTGACAGCATCCTGGCATTTCATCCTGGCATTCAGAAGCTCTCATTATCTAGCCCAGTGGTTCTTCAGACAGGATGATAAATATCCCATGGAGGATGTTTGGAAATTTGTGGGACATTTTTGGTTGTCACAATGACTGGAAAGAGCTACTGCCTTTTATTACCCAGTGGCCAAGGATGATTAACATCCTGAAATTCCCATAAAATGAGGAAATATTCACCCAAGTAACCATGGTGTCCCCACCAGTCTCACCAGTCCTCTCTGACCCCTATATTTGTGACTCACCAACTTTCCTGACATCCCCCACAAATCACAGCCAACCTGCCTTTGTGTTTTTCCTCTACTGTTCCTTTACTTGGAATTTTTTACATCTCCTCTTCAATAATCCACATCTAGTATTATCTTCCAGCAAGACTCTTTTTCACTTCAGGTCTTTCCTCTGGAAGACTGACTTCCATAGTAAATTTTTTATCTTCTCCTGAGGTCTTTCAATAGCCTCATCCTCACTATTTCATATTCCCCAATTACATCTAATACAGGGTAGTTTGTGTACACAAAAACAGCTTAATTAACTACTGCTGAACTTTTTCTTATCAAGATTGTGGACTTGTATAGACTCAGCTATAGTTTAACTTTCTTATTTGACTTTATTGAAAGAATTCTGCCATGTGTTCACATGCACACATATATGTATGTCTGATGATATAGGTATAAATATAGACAGACACAGATACAGATATAGATTAGATACATTCCTATAAACAGACAAACCACTGACCTCTCATTTAAGGATGGCATTGTTTAAGTAGAATTTGTCCTCTTGGTTCTATTCCTTTGATAAGCACTTACCTCTGATTCTCATGGTTTTGCCTCTTACTAGTTACACTACAACAGTAGAGAATCTTTAGAACCTTGAAGGGCAGCCAGGAAGAGTTGACTTGGAAAAATATAATCTAATACCAATGGAAGGAAATAATTCCCACAGACGTTTGCTGGAAGATATGAACTATACATCTGGACTGCAGTAATGCTTTGGAATGACTAAGGAGAGTTTCATCTTTCAAGCCAGTGAGAGCTGTACTAGAAAGTATGCTTTCAAATAGCCCTTCCCTGGTTTCATGGAACAAGACTTAGGGATTCAGATAAAAAATGAATAACTGCTACTTTAATTTAGGGCTGATATCACTTTATGGTGATGTTTAGTACGCACAGCCTGTGTCTCAAGAACATGTGACTTTTGAATGACCACATCCCCATCACTGGAGGTTTCCTGCTCCCTGGACCCCTGCCAAGTGCCCCCTTCCACTGTAGCAGCTGTCACCAAGAGCGGCCTACAGTCCCTCTCAGCCTCAACCCACCTATAGCCTTAGAGTGGGCACAGGATTGAAAGCTCAAAAGATTCAAGATTTCATTTCAGAATGCAAAAGGGAAGAAGTGTACTTTCTGTGGACAAATAAGTCTACTGGTAACACTTTCTTTATTCTCTATGTGAAATAACAGGCTAATATGAAAACTTATAGCAATATAACAATCTTTTATTAATAAAAATGCCAAAAATAACACCATTAACCCCATTGCTTTTTCTGACTATGTAAGTATCACATTTATTATTTTAAAATAAGAAATGCACAAAGATGGCAAAATAATTTGGAAATTATTTCTAATTCTACCATGTATAAATTATCACTGAATATTTTGGTAAACATTCATCCAGAGTTTATATTAATACACACACACACACACACACACACATACACACACACATATGTGCAATCCAAAATAGTATTATAAAGCATATACACGGCCTTCAATTTAGCTTATTACTTATTATATTATGGACGCATTTCCATGCCAAGCACAAAGAAGGTATAACTATATAACAATTTTTTAAAGCTGCTTAGTGTTCCACTGAATTAATGCATCATAATTTGTATTAATATGGCCTTACCATCTGGCATTTAGATTGTTCTCAGTATTTCACTATCTCATTCACCACTGTGATCAACATACTTACACATACATTTTGGACATTTCTCTATTTATTTTTAAGAGATAAATTCCAAGAGTGGAATTATTGACTCTTATTAGAGTAGAAAAATAATTTTGATTTCCATTATCAAGTTCTTCCCTCAAAATGCTATACCAATTTACTCTCCAACCAGAAATATCTTAAGAGGTAATAAATTCTGGGCTTTGAACAATTAATTTACAGGGTTTTTTTTTGGAATATAACCCACTTCAAATTTTGAGGGTGCTTGTGTGAATTTTTTAGTGGTTTAAAATTATGCTTTTTAAACTGTATTCTGATTTCTTCTGTCAAGGACCAAGGACCAAGAACCTAGAAGAGGAGGATGTGGGGGATGGGTAGAGAGAGGGGAAGTTAACTTTCCTTTTTTCAGATTTGAACTAAAACAGGGCTTCTGCTTTTAAAGATTTATATAAGCTTCCCTCTAAGCAAGATTGAATACAAGTGTTCAAAATCTTTAGTTAAAAATGTCTTTCCTCACAGTGCCAAGGAGAAAAGGTAGCTGCTGTTCTAGTTCACTGTCAGAACTGTGGTGGGAATATAAATTAGTCTTGTAACTGTGGAAAGGAGTTTGGAGATTTCTCTAAGAACTTAAAACAGAACTACCATTTAATCTAGCAATCCCATTACTGGGTATAGACCCAAAGGAAAATAAATCACTCTACCATAAACACACATGTACTCATGTTCATCACACCACTATTCACAATAGCAAAGACATGGAATCAATCTATCATACCTAGGTACCAACCTAGGTACCCATCAACAGTGGCTTGGATAAAGAACATGTGGTACATCACCATGGAATACTATGCAGCTGTAAAAAAGAACAAAATCATATCCTTTATAGCAACATTGATGCAGCTGGAGGCTATCATCCTAAGCAAATTAAGACAGGAACAAAACACCAAATACCACATGTTCTCACCTATAAGTGAGAACTAAACATGGTGTACACATGGAAAAAAGATGAAAGCAATGGACACCGGGGACTGCTGGAGAGGGAAGAGAGCAAGGAGGTTGAGGGCTGAGGTACTGCCTACTGGGTCATGGGATCATCCATACCCCAAACCTCAGTATCACAAAGTCTTCCCATGTGACATACCTGCACATGTACCCACTGAATCTAAAATAGAAGTTGTAATGATTAAAAACAAAAAAAGATAAACAGTTCTCAAAAGAGTATCAATTCACCATGACTTTAGGTTAAAATAAAAATTTCTATAAGGGTTACTGGCTGTACCTTTGAACTGTCAATCTTAAATGGGTTGTCATTTGTAGTAATAGTTGGAGCTATTTAAATAAAGGCAAAATCAATAATTTAACTTGTAATTAAATTGTGTCAGGTTGTTAAAAAAGAGCAAAACCCTCTGAGTTTATACTAATGCTGAGATTAAGCAAATGAGGTTATTTTACCAATTCTCATTAATGTAGTTTTGATAATATTAACAAGATAACAGGAAATGTGAGATTCAACTGTTTCATTGCAAAGACATAAAATAGTCTATCATAGTGAAGCATTTTAAAGTATAACTTTTGCAGAAATAGAGACAAGAGAAGGATACATTCACTCTCTCAGTGAATGGGAAAGAGCAGGCTGAGTGGTGAGAAGCCTGACTGGAGGGAGAGAACAGGAAAAGCAAGCAGAACTAAGTACGTAGGACCCCAAACCACAAGACATGAAATCATTCCTTGAGGTCTAATAGAGAACCAAGGCTCAGAGTATGTGATACAGCATTAGGAACTAGAACAATCATGCTACCCTTCAATCTGCCATTTGCGTAAGAGCCCAGCAGGCGAATGTCTCTGGCAAAGACCTACATGTGCACTCTGGGACAAGTATTAACAAGAGAGGAGAACCACATTTTAGGGACCATAACACTCTGCTTCTTGTTTAAGCTCTACTTAATGTTTAATGCCACGAAGAACTTTTTTAGAAAAGGAAAAGAAAGTAGCTCTGTTGTTGGAAAAGCAGGTATTGAATAAATTGTTGTGTGAACTCTAGACTGTGAGAATGGCCCCAGAAATGATATTTTATTTGCTTTCAACAATCGAGCATTATAGTAACATGAATCATAATGTGGTAATGTAACATAACACAACAAAACATAACATAGCAGAACATAACATGGTAGAGAACCCAAATTCCTGTGTTTGCCAATTAAGACTCTTTTCTAAATGAAAATTATTCAAAAATCAATGAAGACTAAATCATCAGCCCCTACACAAACTTGGCTCCACAGTCGGGCAATTCTTTACCCTCTTTGGATCTTAATACTCTTGCCTACAAAACTAGAGAGTCAGACATCTGAGGAATCTTCCAATTCCATAATTGTCCAATTGTATAATCCCTAGAAATATTCAAATAAGGTAAAATTAGAGACTTTTTTTTCCTCACAGAATTACTCAAAGCCCTATGAAAGGAAATGTGTTTTCCTTATACCTCCTGGAACTAGACTTTGTCCCAGCTCCATCCTCTGCTCCTCAGGCACAGCAGCTGCAAAAGCTGCAGAAAGTGGTCGGGTTCCAAACAGCTCTTTTCCTTCTAGCACAGGGGTGAGAATATTCAAGAGCATCTGGAAAGTCTGGTTAGTGCTGCAGTTGCTTCCCAGGGTCTCATGCTGCTTCCTCACAGCAGCTAATGATACCCACAAAATAAGCATCCAAGATGTCTTCCCCCAGTTCACATTCACTGCTTCATCTGCTCTAAGGGTGTGACAGAGAAATGGTTGCTTTAGGATTTAAGTGGCAGGTGAAAATTAGTACTGCTATTTGCCATATATATATCTTTAAGCAGCTAAAAACCAATGTCTAACTCTAACTCTGGAGAAAGTTTCAAGGCTAACATTTCCTTTAAGAAATCAGCAAATATTTGGTTAGCAGTTGGATCATAAACGTGTGTAACGTTATATCTGCATCCTCATATTTAGTGACTTGTAATGTTTAGTCAGGCCAGTCTCTTACAGTCTTTGTGTAGACTATTGAAGAGATCCATTTCCCTGAAAATTGAAAGGTGGTTCACTTAGAAATAATACAGTCACTGCGTAGCTGAAGGGAATCAAAAAGCAAGATACTGAAATATTTGAAAAACGTATTTTACTGGTTTGGAAAAAAGTTAGATCAACACTGTCCCACATATTTAAATCTATCCAGGAAAATTAAGGGAAGGCCTAGGTTAAATCCAAAAAGCACTTCCTACTGGCTTTCTCATTATTTCTGCAGAGCTATTTGCTTTCTCCACTAGACTCTACCCATGACAAACCTTATGTTCTTCTCTCATTGGTAAAAAACACAGAAAGGATTTTTTCAATGCATTCACTAAGAGGTAGAAATGGCTAAGTTGCAAATGTCCTCTTCTCATAAGCTATTTGTCTCTCAACACAGAACAAAACCATAACCAAAGGGATGAAAGACAAATCACAAAATGCTAGGCTGCAACCAATCAAAAACAGAGATTTGCGGAGAAGTGAACACTCCCAGGAGTTAACAAATCATGGTGTAAGTAATTGCCTACCTCACCACAGAATAAAATGTCTTTGTTTATGGTATCAATAATATTCTCTTTTCACCACTAAACTAGGAAAACAGGTGACAGTGACAGAACTAACTTTAAAACCTCAAAGTAATATCACTTCACTGCTAATGTTCAAAAAGTTTTGAGCACAGTAGATCTTAAAGTAAAAACATTAAGAGGAAAAAGAGAAATCTGAGTCTACCTACTATACCAACCATCCAGGGCCATTGAGAAATCTACTGAGTTTAGAAAATTTCCTTAAACTTCCAGAGTATGATAAATATGAAGAATGTAATTACAATTAAATTGCACTAGTCATCTTTAATTGAATATAATGACCAAAAGTTATTTTAGTACAAGTATTTTCAGAATGACTCTTTCAAGTAAACAATTGCCAAGCACCTCAGTATTAAACTGGTGTGAGGTCTGGTTTCCATAGAGCAGCAAATAAACAATAAAATGAATACAACTACAAGGTCATATGTCTACAGTTTATTTTCCGAGGAAAATAATTAAATTGAACAATCTGAAGGAAGTAGTTCCATGTTTGTTATTTATAGCTTTCTTTAGGTCATTTAATTTTTCTTAAATCTCATTGGAAGCTTTTAATGCTTTCTTGTGCATTAATTTTTGGGGGTTTTTTTTTGTTTTTTGTTTTTTTTTTCCTTTTTCTGGAGAACGGGGTCTCGCTATATTGCCCAGGCAGGTCTCGAACTCCTGGGCTCAAGCTATCCTCCTGCCTCTTAGCCTCCCTGAGAGCTGGGATTACAGGCGTGAGCCACCGCGCCTGGCCTCTTGTGCATTGAAGTTGGAGGGAAATAAAATAATAATTACTTAATTACGTATAAAGAAAGAGAATGTACAAATACCATCATTTTCCTTCACATGCTTTATCTGAATTTTTAATCTTATTTTCTTAACCATTTATACAAACATTTGCCCATTTGCCAACGCTCCCACATCTGAATTTATTCCTTACAAACAATGCTTTTATTACTTACAACCCATACGATAAAGTGACTTATGTTCAAGGCAATGTACTTTTATTTTTTTTTTAAAAAAAGTCATTAAAAATTGCAGACTTAATTTTTATAAATTGATAGTATTGACTCACATTATCATATTAGAGATGCTTTCCCCCGGGGGAGGAAAAGAGCCTTAGACCCGAGATATCTAAAGTCTTTTAGATCAAGAAACACATTTTCTTAAGAATGTGGCAAACCATCATTACTTTATATGAAATAATTTTTCCCACCTAATAACACTGTAATTCCAACACTGTACAACAACTCAATTAAGTACTAGAAATTTTAATGAATGCTGAGGATGGCTGAGAAAAGAAAAACTGTTTAAACAAAATAGAGCAAACTTCAGGGTTAAAAAATACTTATTCCCAACAGCTTCCCACATCTATCTTTAAAAAAAAAAAAAACTTTCTGGCCTTCTTCCATACAGCTTTACTACAGATGGTAAGGCCATAGCGAAAACAGAAGGCTTTGGATTTGTATTTCAGAGAGATGAGCCCAGGTTAAAATTTCTCTGTCTCTTCTGCTTCAGTACCTACAGTGATCTTGTTTGACCCCAGAGTTAATTTATAAGCCCATATGTGGAAAAGTGCTGGGTTAAAAAATTCCTGTAAAGTGGACTAGAGAAAATAGTAATAGAGAAGAAGATGGAAACAGCATGGCTGGTAGAAATGAGGATCATTTAACTACTCCCTAACGTATCTAATATCTAACGCAACTACCAGATTACTAAAACAATATGGTGACCCTGGCAGAAACTTTATCAGGTGAATAATTTAATAATTTAATAGATAAATTAAATCCCAGATTGTACTTTTAACAACTAAAAAAAGTACATAGTTAAGACATAAAGAAATACACTTGCATATTAAGCAAATTTGATCTATTCTGGACATAATTATTCTAATTCTTTTTCATTTCCAAAGCAATTCTAAATCAGCACAATGTCTGAATGAATTAGTTCATTTATCACAAACAAAGACAGGTTAGGCACGGTAGCAGACATTAAACTATTCACTGACTTCTGGTTCCCCTCTGCCCCCTTGTAATTGCACATTCCGCCCTCATTGAAGTTTAGCATGCTATGTGACTAGCTCTGGAAAATCAGTTGTTAAAAGAAGTAACTCTCTAGCTTTTCCCATCTGTTAAGATGGAACCTCTATCAGTATTGGTCCCTAAATGACTAAAATAAGTTTCCCTATTACTGCTATCAAATTGCATTGGACATAGAGTATGGACAAGAAATAAACCTCTGTTGTTCTAAGCTATGGAGATGTGAGGGCTGTTTCTTACTGCAGCATAACTTGACCTTTATTAATCACTACAGAAAAAAAAAAAATTTTTTAGGATGGAGTCTCGTTCTGTTGCCCAGGCTGGAATACAGTGGCACAATCTCGGCTCACTACAACCTCCGCCTCCCAGGTTCGAGTGATTCTCCTGCCTCAGCCTCCTGAGTAGCTGGGAATACAGGCGCACGCCACCATGGCTGGCTAATTTTTGTATTTTTAGTAGAGACGGGGTTTCACTATGTTGGCCAGGCTGGTCTCGAACTCCTGACCTCGTGATCCACCCACCTCAGTCTCCCAAAGTGCTGGCATTACAGGCATGAGCCTCCGTGCCTGGCCTTATAAAAAAATGTTTTTAAATCTTTCTTAGATAAGAAAATTTGCTCTGAAGCACATCAATGTAGTACAGTGGTGTAATGGTAGTAGTAATAATTGTTATCTGCTAAGACTAATTCTCTGTTAAAACTAATTGGTACTCTCTGTGCAGAATTTTTGTGACAGAATATTCAGGAATCTATAATTATTTTTTCAATAATAACTTACTTGCACATAGTAGGTGCTCAATAAGTATATAATAAGTAAATTTAAGAAATGGTCCAACTAAAGGACAATAATATGTATTTTGGCAAATATACTCACGTCCATGGGCATCCTGAATCTTTAAATTATAGCATATAAAGAGTATGACTTTTATTCAAATTGATTTAATCTCTAAGAAAATCAATAATACAATAATACATTTCTATTTTAGCTACAGTAATCAACGCAGGTTTGAACTATTTTCTGCAACAAAGAATCTCTTTTGGAATTGGACGGCCTTCATACAAATCCTGATTTTACCACTTTTTTGTGTATGGCCTTGGGCAATTATCTAACCTAACTGAATCTTGGCTGTCTCTTTTGTGAAATGTTCACCTCAGAAAGATGTAAAAATAAAATTCTTTTAAGTTATATGTGAAGTGTTGAGCCCATTGCCTGACACATACTATACTCTTAACAGTACTAGTTAGATCCTGTTTCATGTGTCAAAAGTAAGATTAGGTTTGGAACTTTCAGTTTATAACTTAAAAAATAATTATATAAACCTTTATGATTATATTTACAATTACCAAATCCTGTTTATCGTTACCACTAATGAAATGCTCTCCAAATGCAGACAAGAAGCAAAATTGATTATTTTTAATAAGAAGAAATTAACTTTTTAGTTTAATAATCTATCACTCAGAGCTACAGAATTATTAATAAAAAAAATTATTTGTGTTTGAATTTGTTACCACAGCAAAAATATGGTCTTATTTAACAAGGGGAAGAAAGACATAAAAAATACACTGAAAGTCTACTTGGATGCAGTGTAGTTCTTACAAAACAGAATTTTGATGACACAGCCAAATGAGTCCAAAACATGTGAATTACATTTCCCTTAAAAAATTACATATGGTTCAAAAATAAATAAATATGGGGAGAAATTATTGGGTACAATCAGCTTGGACTTTATTAAATGTCAAATATTTTTTAATTTGAGACATTTATAAACTTAAAAGATCACACACTTGTTAAAAAATATTTTCTGATGTTCACATACATGCTTAAATTATTTAATTTTTGCCTCAATCTCAATAGTTCCCACTTGGTTTAAACCTTAACCATTATACAAAATAATTTTATAAATTTTTAATTTGCTCATATTTTCAAATTTCGTTCTTTTGCTATGAAATTTAAAACTCAGGGTTTTTCCATTTCAGTAGCTGAAAGTGAGAAAACTCATTACAATACAAAATGCTGCTGAAATAAAACTCAGTGACAACAAACAGAAAGAATACTTTGGCTTGCAAAGAGTTTTGACTGGATGAAAGAATATAACTGCATAGTCTATAATCATGGCTGATTTTATTGAACCAAAATTTCTTACAGTTAACCCAAGCTTTGCAATGCCCCAATCACCCACCCTCTGGCCATAGCAGTCTTTTAATAATTGACCAGTTTTCCAAACATGAAGCATTTTAGCCACATAATACTGATACTACAAAACCTGACCAGTTATTGCCATGCTCGAACCGATAAACTTGGAAGGTATTGGGCGGGACTATACTTACACAGCTTTTTCAACTTATCTTAATCTGTACAGGGTAAAGCTTCTGTTATGATTTGCAGTCTTTCATTGGTTTTGAGAGAATAAATTCACTTACAATGATTCATATCATTAAAATATAGAATGGGTTAGTATATTGTATAAATAGCTTTGATGACAATTGCTATTATTTGCTCAGAAATAAATATTAATCTTTTGCCAGCAAATGTAACAGGATGTTGAGTGAGAGTTTGCTTATTTTTTCTGGAACCAAGACCAACGCTTATAACTAAGGACAATAAATGGCCACTCCATTTTCTAGGTTCTACAAACCAATGACCTCCCTATGGGGCTTACAAGTAAAAACATTAAAAGTAATGGCAAAAACCACAATTACTTGTGTACCAACCTAATAATTCAGAAGTCTTGCTTTACAATGAATCCCTACTTCCCACACATACCCACCAAAAAAAATAAGAAGACTAAGAGGTAATGGAGGTCAGCTTGACAGTTGGGCATCAGGAAGGGAGAAAACTGTGTTTTTGAGACTGTTTATTCTGTCCTGTGATTGAGGAAAGTCAGTGCATCCCTTGTCTAAAGCCAAGGGAAGTAATTCAGATGTGGAGACAGGAGCCCCAGTTGAATATTCGGCCAGAAGTCTTACAAACAAGAGAAAAACAAGCATGAAAAGACAAAATGATAAAGGACTCTCAGGTGGAATGCAGGCACCTCAAATCTTTGTTCAAAAGAGATATATTAAAGGGATTCCCCGTATGCATACAAGTCTGGCTACTGGCCTAGGAGGGTAGGTGATATTGAAGGCTTCAATCTGTTGACACCACTGAGTGTAGTGGGCAGAGAGAGATGCATATGGTGACGTTAGCTGGGGACAATACGGAAAACATGAACAAATCTCACCAGGAATCACCAGTGCTTAGGGGTGCTGCTTGGAGGTTCATGTTGAAACCACTACCCATCCGAGCCCATGGGCAACAAATTCAACAGCATCTAGCCCAGGGGAAGAGCCAGCCTCATAAAGTTAGAAGAATTTTGCCTTTTCCTCTGTCCCTCCTCTAGCTCTCTTCTTCCCTGGCCCCACCCTAGCCTGCCCTAGGTTCAGAAAAAAAAAAAAAATTTTTTTTAAGTAGACAATTGGGAAGGTTTTAAATAAAGAAATGTGAATAGTAAGCACCAGGTTAAAATTGGCTGAGAAGCTACAGGATC
This sequence comes from Pan paniscus, assembly GCF_029289425.2. Lineage (NCBI taxonomy): Eukaryota > Metazoa > Chordata > Mammalia > Primates > Hominidae > Pan > Pan paniscus. The sequence continues at coordinate 94,103,103 of NC_073254.2, read as the reverse complement.
TGGCTTAAGATGTTTTAAGCATGTTTCTAGCCAGTGGAAATATATATTTAAATAGCACAAAATGGCAGGGGGCTGTTACTGAAAAAAAAGCAGAAATGTTTTCACTTCTACAAAATGAATTAGTTTCCTCAGAAAGGTTCAATGCTAATGGATTGGTATTTATTTTCATGATTAACAAATTGAAACTTTACAAAGATTTAACCCAGGAACTTTCCAATTTTAGGGTGCATTAAAATCACCTGAGTCTGGTATTTACATCGAAGTTTCATAAGCTCCACTTCAACTTCAGAGATCCAATTCAATTGCTCAGTAGCAAGAACCCAGAATCTGCATTTTTAACAACTCAGTTATTCAAAGCTGTATATTTCCCTTTAATCACTGCTTTGACTGCATCCCACAGATTTTGAGAAGTTGCACTTTCATTTTCATTTTCATTTAATTCAAAATAATTTTTAATTTCTCTTGAGATTTTTTTCATTAAACCATTTGTGATTTAGAAATACGTTGTTTAATCTTCAAGTATTTAGGATTTTCCAGCTTTCTGTTATTGACTTCTAGATTAATTCCACTGTGGTCTGAGAGCAGACATTGCATGATTTTGATTCCTTTAAACATGTTCAGATTTGTTTTATTGCCCACAATGTGGTCTGTCCTAACAGATATTTCACGAGCTTGAGACAAATATGTATTCTCTTGTTGCTGGATGAAGTAGTTTATGGATGTCCATTATATCCAGTTGATTGATTGTGCTGTTGAGTTCAACCACGTCCTTGCTGATTTTCTGCCTGTTGGATCTATTTCTAATAGAGAGGTGTTGAAGTCTCCAACTATAATAATGGATTCATTTATTTTTCCTTGAAGTTCTGTAAGTTTTTGCCTCATGTATTTTGATGCGCTGCTGTTAGGTGCATACACATTAAGAATTGTTATATCGGCCGGGCGTGGTGGCTCACGCCTGTAATCCCAGTACTTTGGGAGGCCGAGGCAGGTGGATCACGAGGTCAGGAGATCCAGAACATCCTGGCTAACATGGTGGAACCCTGTCTCTACTAAAAATACAAAAAAAAAAAAAAATTAGCTGGGCATAGTGGCAGACACCTGTAGTCCCAGCTACTTGGGAGGCTGAGGTAGGAGAATGGCGTGAACCAGGGAGGCGGAGCTTGCAGTGAGTGGAGATCGCACCACTACACTCCAACCTGGGGACACAGCAAGACTCCGTCTCAAAAAAAAAAAAAAAAAAAAAAAGGAACTGTTATATCTTCTTGGAGAATTGACCCCTTTATCACTATGAATTCCCATCCTTTATCCTTGATAATTTTTCTTTCTCTGTAATAAAGTTAAAGACAACTTTATTATAATGGAGCTAGTTCAGGTGGCACACTTTGAGAAAACCTCTGTTTTACTTTTTTATGGCTGCTCTAACAAATTACCACAAACTTAAAACAACAAAAATTTCTTATCTTACAACCAATGTGTGTCTCACTGGGCTAAAATTACGGTGTTTCTAAGGCTGCATTTCCTTCTGGAGGCTTTAAGGGAGAATCCATTTTCTTCCCTTTCTAGCTTCTACCCTCATCTACAAAACGACCCATGTGATTAGATTAAGCCCACCTGGATAATTATCTCCCTATCTCAAATTTCTTACCTTAATCACATCTGCAAAGTCTCTTTTGCCAAGTAAAGTGATATTTTCACAAGTTTTGGAGATTAGGATATGACCATATTTTACATGCTACACTGGCCTAATTACATTTGCTCTATGATTTAAAAAGAATTTTCAAAAATATCTTAATAACCCTTGACCAATTTTCAGTGTGTGACATCAGGGAACTAGCTTTGATTTCTCATCCAGGGATCGTATTTTTACATGACAGTAGGATATTACAATTTTTATAATGATAACATTATTGGGTTTATTCAGTGTTTCACAGTAACTAGATTCTAGTGATGCATTTTGGCAGGAATACTACAAAAGTGATGTTGGTTCTCCTCAGTGAGTCACTCAGGAGCACATGATGTCAGTCTGGTCCAGCATGGGAGATGTTAGTTTTCATCACTTAGTTAAAATGATGTTCACTGTAGAGTTACTATTTCTTCACTCTAAAGTTACTATTTTTCTTTTCATGTTAATTATTTGACCATGTTTTATTCTAGTACTTGTATGGCTTTATTGATTACATGTAGATCCCTGACCCATTTGTAATTTATTCTTGTATATGGGGTGAGGTATAGATCTAATTAGCTTTTTTTTCAAGTGGCTATTTGTTCCAAGACCATTTTGTTAAAGTTTATTGTATTCCCCAGTAATTCGAGATGTCATCTTAGTGATATGCTCCATTTTCTTTGTGCTTGGGTCTTTTTCTGACTTTCTGTTCTATATTCATGGATCTAGCTATGTACCAGTACCATGCTGTTTTGACTATTGAAGTTCTATGGCATGTGTTAATAACTTACGGGAGTAGTTTCTCCTTGTAGATTTTCTTTTTCAGCATTCTTGCATGTACACTTTTCAATATGAACCTTCGTATAATCTTGTATACCTCCACAAAACAAACTTGTTAGTATTTTTATTGAGCTTACTTTAAATTTATTAATTAACTAGGGAAAACTGACATCATTATGATATTGAGCAATCCTATGCAACAAGAAGGGATGCATTTTCAATTGTTCAAGTTTACCTTTGTGATTTTAACATTTAAAAATTGTATTCGTGAAGATTTTATACATCTCTCTTTAAGCTTATTCCTAAGATTTTTTTATTGTTGTTGCTACTATAAATGGTGTTTTTCTCTACAATTATGTCCTCTAACTAGTTACAATTGGATAGTTAAAGACTATTTACTTCTGGACATTAATTTTATATCTTGCTAATGTACTGAATGATTTTATTGTTTGGGTTCCGAACCCTTGACTTGCTGGAGTTTTCCAGATATGCCAGATATCACGTACAAACAGAAATATTATCGCTTCTTTTTTACCTAATCTTATGCCTCTAATTGATTTCTCCTGTTTAATTGCATTGGCTAAAATCTCATGTATAACACAATAGTAAACATAGGAGACATCCTTGCCTTGTTCCTGACTGCATGTATATTATTCTAGCATTAAGTAAGGTGCTGAATTTGGAAGTAAATTCATGTTAATTTTACTTAATTTTTATCATGTTAAAGAAGCACCCCTAGAGTTCCTCTGGAACCTTTTAATTCAAAACCGGTCTCTAATTTTGTCAAGGGCTCCTGTGTCATCAGTGTAGATATGTCCTATGATTTTTCTCCTTAAGTATATTAACAGAGACTCTTCTATTATATTATGATACAGGAGCTATGCTGGCCAGAGATGAATCTTCTCTCTAAGTGATGTATGACTTATTCACTCCTCTCTCAGGCCACACTACTGCAATGGCCTTTTACTTCTTCCATCTCAGGAACCAAAGCTCCCATCCCACTTTCCAACCAACCAGCGATAGGAGCCAGAAAATTTTTAAATGACTGACAAATGATGTCAGGGACCAAACACAAAGGGGAAAAGATTGGGTGGAAGTTGAGAGAGAAAGCAAAAATAGTTAAAATGGACCAAGTGACAGTGGGAAAGAAATAGAAAATTTAAAAGAACAAACCCAGGGAGGCACTTCTGCCAACATGGATCCAGGCAGGAGCTCCAAGAGCTCCAGAGTAAGGCTCTCTGCTTATAAACTGGTACAAGGGTGAGTTAAATCATCAAGATCAATGGTTGGCAAACTTTTCTGTAAAGGAGCAGATAGTGAATATTTAAGGCTTTGCAGGTCACATACTTCCCCATCTCCTTTTCCTTCTCCTCCTCTTCCTCCTCTACTTCTTCTTTACAACTCTTTAAAAATGTAACTACCATTATTATTATTAATTATTATTTTGAGACGGAGTCTCGCTCTGTCACCCAGGCTGGAGTGCGGTAGCGCAATCTTGGCTCACTGCAACCTCCGCCTCCCGGGTTCAAGCGATTCTCCTGCCTCAGCCTCCTGAGCAGCTGGAACCACAGGCATGTGCCACCACGCCCAGCTAATTTTTTGTATTTTTAGTAGAGGTGGGGTTTCACTGTGTTGGCCAGGATGGTCTCTTAACTACCATTCTTAAGAGACATATAAAAACAGACCACAGGCCAACCCAAGAAGCACCATTCCCAAAACACAAAGCCCTATGGACTTGAACCTGAAGTTAAAAACTGCTTTCCTCACTTTGGATATCACATCAGTGATGTGTTTGCCTGAGAGAGGATAGCCACCATTCCCCACTCCATCACCAGTAGACACCTGGCCTTCTACAGGCAGGAAGATGAGGAGGAAAAGAGACCCTCCCAGAGCATTGGCCACCCGAGTCATGAGACTGTTTATTGTTACTAACTTCCATCCCAAGATAAAGGACAGAGTCCCTGGGGTACACTAGCGGAGACAATTGGCAAAAGAGAGCAATATTAACAAGAAGCTTTGTGTCTAAGCTCCTATTTCTGGGAATGACAAGTAAATTAGAGTTGAAGTAGAAATATGGAAGTTGATATCTGTTACCTTGAGATGGAATGGAAGGTTACATATATGCATAGGTATAGATATAGATATATAATTGTAATGTGTTGATGACAAATCATTTAGCAGCATCTTGGGCCATGAGAGCCACACCAGTGATAGCAAACCCAAGGAGCTAAAATGAGCCTGGGTTTCAGAATTTAGAATATGGTGGAGCTCTGACAGCAGCTACGGCCAGTCTGCTGCCTCTGGACTTTGAGTTAAAGACAATGTAACTGTGTAATGTATGACACACACAGCTGAAACCATCCCTGATTAATACAGTCCTCACAAGCTAGAGTACCCAGCCAAAGAACAAGGCATATTGCCTTCATTCCTAAAAAAATTACTTTGGGGATGTAAATATACTTGTTAACAAGTATTCCTGAGTAATAATAATTTCTTTTAAATATTTACCAAGTTTTTCAAAAGAGTTACTGAATGTTATTATTATATATAACTCATTGAATGCTATAGTAAATGCAATGAGTTAGGAAGTCAGGAAACCTGAGCTTTAATCCAGCTCAGCTTCTTAGTAGCTGTATAAACTTGAGCAGTTTTTTTTCAAGGTTAGAAGAAACATTCAAGACTGGTTAGTGTACCAGATTCAGTTATAGAAGAAAAAAAAACTGCTCAAGTTTATACAGCTACTAAGAAGCTGAGCTGGATTAAAGCTCACATTTCCTGATTACATCATTTGATCATCACGGGGACCTGGAGGCATTTAGCCTGTGCATCCAGGGTAAGCATAGAACACCCTGTGTTCTTTTAAACTGTGCAGTTTAGAAGAATATCCTCAAAGAGATGCCACTTACCTAGGTTTTGCTCAATCTAAACACAACATTTTTACTACCATGGCTGATGCACACAGAATCCAGGACTTTATGAAAATGGCAAAAAATAAAAAAAAAATTTAAGTGCAGCTGAATTCAGTCTACAAAATATGAATTGTGTACATTGTGCTATAGAGTAGTTTATTCCCAATTACGATCATTAGTTACAAACTGTGTACAGTAGATTCTGATATACACTTCCAAACCCCCGTCTGATGAAGGAGAGGAGAGTCTCGCTGCTCCTCCAGGTTTGCTTTGTTCTCATCCCATGGGGCTGCGCTTGTCAGGTCTTTGCTTCCTTAATACTATTTACCCAAAGTCTTCAGTGTGCAGCTAGAAATTCTTACCCTTTACTTTAAATACCAAGTGTTTACTAAGTAATTGTTTCCTTGAGTGTAGCCTACATCATGTGAAATACTGCTTTTCTTTGTTAACTATGAGTGAAGTTTCTGTGTGTATCTCTGCCTCCCTTCTTGTCCCCCAACCTCTTTACCTATGCATCTGTCACCACTAGCACAGTGTTCTTTGCCACAATCAGTGTCCTCTATCAAGTTTCAGTGATGAAAAGAATTATATTGTCTACTTGTTTTGAGTATAAGCAACCAGCTACTAGTAGTGGTGTAAACTAAAAACTGAACTGCCTTCACTACCCACCATCATAACACTTTCTGTATAACCACAAAGAACATTCCCCTGGGGCAGTGGTACAAAGGACTAAATACTCATGATAAACATCAGATAGACCCTATGAGTACTGGACAACAAGAATCATTTAACTTTGTTTGCATCCTAAAGCAAATCCTCACACCTAGCTTCTTCCAAATGAGTCCCGTTCTCTTCTTCCAAGTAGCAAAAGTCTCATCTTGACAGAAGAAAGAAGAAAAGTCAAGCCACATGTGCCTCACACCAGCCATCTTTTTTCTTCTGTTTCTCTACATAGCTGAATTTCTCCCTGGCCTTATAGTATTAAAGAGTCAAAATTTATAATATTATAAGCATATCTCATTCTATGAAATCCAAAATTGAGCTATGAGGGCCAAGGTTTTTTCTTCTGAATCACATTTGTAATTCATTCTAAGACTCATTTCACAACAAGAAAAAGATTAATCATCTCATATTTTTTAAAAGCAACTTACGTAGTAATTTAAAGTGTGTTCTGCATATACAAAAAAAACCCAGATGTTGAATATGATCTTTCAGGGTAAGTAAACATCAAAAATATTCCTCTACAGTAATTGATAGCTATGGGAATTTCTAAAGTACAGAATGTACTATACTACTCCCAATCAACAGGTGTGCTGAACTATCACCATTTGCCAAATGAAGTATAATTATTTATACCTGATGAGTTCCAACAAAGCATTATGTGCCATCCTGCATTTTCTAGATATTATATAGTTGTAAAATTAGACATTGCCTCTACATCACAGGATGAAATCTGGCTTTTTAAAATTTCTGCAGAGTAGAAATATAAATCTCAACCAGAGTAAGATAAAGTTACACTGGGTCATTGTGTATTATATATACTTTTTTTTTCTAATCTAGCCTGCTAAACTTATTATCAGTCAGAAGACAGGTTTACTTAAAATACAGAAAAACAAAACAGTAAAAAAAATTTTTCCATTTGTACTTTAGAACTCTCCTATCTGTTAGATAGGCAATAGTATAATTAACACATAATATGCAATGCATGTGTGTTAGCTACATATAAAAAAGTGTGCAGGCATTGCACAAAATTTTGCATGCAGCATCTCCTATTGCCTGAACATTTAAAAAAATGTATTGCCTTCAGTTACCCACAAACAGATTAGAATCTTACATATTCAAATTCAGTAAGTAACAAAATTAATTAACAGAATATAATCATAGATGCTACATCTGGGTTCTTAGTGTTTAAGAACAATTTCTCAAATGAATATAATCCAGAAGGTATATTTAGTTTAACACTTTGACAATTTTAATGCCAATTTGGGGTCCTGAAAATGCTTCAATGTCATCCTTCTGAATGCTTATCATTATACAGTACCTTAGAAAACACTGTGATGCTATTAACATTTATGTTAAATACCTGATAAATATGAATTTATCACATCACCTCAGAAAGAGTGACCATTTATTCTGATGAAGCATTGAAACTTTTTTTTTTGATCTACTCATACCTACGATGTAGGTTTAAGCGAGTCATTCCTTTCCTAACAGTGAGAGAAAGCCAGATACACTGCAAAATCACTTTTCCTGACCCTGTTGGGGAGCTGGCATTGCAGAAGAACCAAGCAACCTAAAATCCCAGGAGGTCCCCTCAACAAGGTGAGATGGGAGCAAGAACAGTCTCACCTGTGACAGCATGGGAGGAAGAGGAGGCTTCCATTCAAGTGGGTTAAAAAAAAAAAAAAAAAAGTCAGCCAGCATTAGCACAGGCTACCCTAGGAGCAGAGAAAGCCACAAAACCAAGGAAGTTCCCACACATAGTCAGGCTTCTTTTTTATTTTATTTTATTTTTTATTTATCTTTTTTTTTTTTTGATAGATGCTCACCTGGTGCTCACAAGAAATACTAAAGACAAGACAGGAGACTGGAGACAGACTCCCTCTGTGGTACACACAGTCAAAGAAGAGAAAATCAGCCACCACCATTGGCAGGCATGAAGCCCTGCTCCTCTGCTTGAAGCCTTCTCTCAAAAGGCTTAAATTAAGTCTCTGGGGTACAGACAATAAAACCTGCTACCTCCAGCAGGACAGAACCATTCTTTCCTAAAAGAATAGAAGAAAACACCTCTATTTCCAGGAGAGGAGCAAAAAATAAATAGTCCTGAGCCCTGGATCCTACACCAGTACTATTAAAGGTCTCCTACCACTGAAGTAGGGAAAGAAAATCTGCACATGACCTGCCATAGATACAGGTGCAGAATTGGGTGCCTGCTACGAGGAGGAGGAAGCTGCACCCACAGAGGCACAGGCACCTTAGCATGAGGCTGGACCAGAACAATAGAGACTAGGCCAGAACAGGGCTTTTGCCCTGCTCCCCACCAGTCTAGTGAATACTGAGTACAAACCACCACAGTCTACCAGTGGGAGGACGGAAGGACCATGGCCCCCTCTCACATGTAGGCAAAGAAGGACAAGTGAAAGCTGAGGGTTGAAAGCAAACACTGAGATAAACTGTGAGGCACCCAGATCGTCACCCTAAGCACAAGACATTATTAAAGAAATTTAAAGACAGTAGCATACTGAAGATAGTCATAGCAACTGTAAAACCCAAACCCAGTTTCTCACATTAACTCCTATAGGAGTTAAGCTAGGAAATGTGAAAGGAAAATAAAATCTTGGGACCCCAATTCACTGTGCCAAAAGCAGAAAATTAAGCTGAATGCTGAGTCATGCAAGAAATTGCCTTTCTTTTTGTTCCTTAACAGATAAAGATAAAAAGCCAGATATCTCCACAGGTAGCTACTCTATGTTTGTCTTATGCAAACTGCAGATTCCCCTACCTGCTCCTTTTCTCTTGCAACATATGGATTCAGAAATGTAACCATACCCTCCCTCTTTGCCTTCCAAGCCTGCTTTTTTCCTTTAAATATTGAAGCCCTCAACATCATCTTTGGAAAAAAGCGTGGACCACAGATTCATTCCTATTGTTTTGTGTTCCCTTTTCTCCAGGCATGTTCTTAACCTTGGCAAAAAAAACTTCTAAATTGATTGAAACCTGTCTCAGATACTTTTTGGTTTATAAAACCAATAACAAATATATATATGGAAGACCCCTGAATATGTAGAAATCAAACAACAAATTTCTAAGTAATCCATGGGTCAAAAAGGAAGTTACAAGGGAAGCTAGAGAGTGCTTAGTATTGAAAGAAATGAAAACACAACATATCAAAACTTGTGAGATGCTGCTGAAGCAGTGGAGCTAGGAAAGATGAAAGGTTGGCCGATTGCCGTGGCTCACGCCTGTAATCCCAGCACTTTGGGAGACAGAGGCAGGTGGATCACCTGAGGTCAGGAGCTCGAGACCAGTCTGGCCAACATGGCAAAACCCTGTCTCCACTAAAAATGCAAAAATTAGCCAGGCATGGTGGCATATGCCTGTAGTCTCAGCTACTCAGGAGGCTGAGGTGGGAGAATCACTTGAACCTGGGAGGCGGAGGTTGCAGTGAGCCGAGATCGCACCACTGCACACCGCTGCACTCCAGAGTGAGATGCCCTCTCAAAAAAAAAAAAAGTAAAGAAAGATGAAAGGTCACAATAAATATCTAAGCATCCACAATAAGAACACTTTTAAAAAGAGCAAATTAAACCTATAGCAAAAAAGGGAGGAAATAACAAAAGTAAGTGGCTGCCAATGAAATTAAGAATGAAAAAACTATACAGAAAATCAATGAAACCAAATTTGGTTTCTCAAAATTTATGAACCTCTGGCCAAGCTGACCAAGTTAAAAAAACAGAAGACATATAACAAAAATCATGAATGAAAGAGGACAAATCACTACAGACCGCACAAACACTAAAATAAGAAATATTGCAAAAAAAAAAATTGTATGCCCGTAAACTTAACAAGCTAGATGAAATGGAAAAATTCCTTGAAAGACACCAGCTGCTGGAGTTCACTCAAAAAAAAATTAAATAGCCTGTTTAATCCTATACCTGCTAAAGATTTTGAATTCATACATAAAAATTCTCAAAGACAACTCCAGGCCTAGATACTTTCATTGGCATATGTTGTCAAACATTTAAGGATTAATGTTAGCAATTATTTTTAAAAGTTCTTTCAGAATACAGAAGAGGAGGAAACACTTATCAACTCATTTTATGAGACCAGCATTACCCCCAATAATACCATCAGAAAAGATATTACCAAAAAAAGACAAAACGGCAGATGGCTATCTCTCATGAGCATAGACAAAAAGATTCTCACCAAAATACTAGCAAATCAAATCTAGCAATATTATATTTTGAATAAACAAACTTCATGAACAAGTGGGGTTTATCTAAGTATTGCCAGACTGATTCAATATTCAAAAAAATCAAATTGGTCAATATAATTAATCATTTAACTGACTAAAATGATCATATTATCATCTCAGTTGTTAAAGGTAAAAAAGCACCTGACGAAACCCAACATCTTTTTCTAACTGGAAAAAAAAAAAAGCCCCCTCAGCAAACTAAGAACAAAAGGGAACTTTCTTAACATGGTAACAGGCATCTACAAAAATACCTGCTTCAACGTACTCAATAGTGAAAGACAATAGTGTCTCCCTAACATCAGGAACAAGACAAGGATATCTGTCCTCACTAATTATATTCAACATTACCAACCTAAAATAATCCAAATGCTAGGGGTCCAGTTAAAAGAGCTTATTCAACCACAAAGCATGAGGGTGGCCATCTGGGGAGCAGAGCTACACTGATGAATGGTAAGCAGTGCTCCCAATGTGGAGAAAAATGGGGGTCATTTACATAGGCAAAAACAGGTGCTGAACAAAATTACGTTTTCCATACAAAAGCTAACACACAGAGCACAGAGGTCTCTATCTCCAACGTTATTTAGCTATGTTTAAATAAAGAAGAGAGAGTCTGGTTAATGTATAACATCTCAACACAAAGGTCAGAAAGTAACCGTCATGGACCAAAGAAGAAAAACTGTTATGTGAATCAGCTTTCAGGGCTTAACTTTTCTCTCGGCATAAATTTGGAAGGTCCTGAAATTTTATTTTAGTTTTATAATATTATACTTGAGGAACTAGACAATGCAAATAAGACAAGAAAAAGAAATAAAAGGCCAACAAATTGGAAAGGAGGAAATAAAACTATTTCTATTCACCAGCTACATGATTATCTACAGACAAAATCCCAAAGAATCCCCAAAAACCATGAAAATTACTAAGTGTGTTTAGAAAAGTTACGGGACATAAGGCCAGTATACAAAATATAAACTGTATGTATGTCTACATATTTCAAATGTGTAATATATGCATATTTCTCCTGTTGTGCTTTGTTTATTCTGATTTGTTTTCTTTTAAAAAATCTTCCCACATAAAAATTTAATCCCACTTTCCCAGGCTTCCAATGTTTTTATCTTAAAGAATAATTAACATTAAACTTTTTTTAAGTGCCGTTTACAACAGCAACAAAAACAAAAAATAAATAGGCATAAACCTAATAAAATATGAATACGGCATGTATGCTGAAAACTAAAAAACATTGATAAATCAGTGATCTAAATGAATACAGAGATATGCCGGGTTTGTGGTTTGGAAGACTCAATCTTGTGAAAATGTCAATTCTCACTAAACTCATCCATGGAGTCAATACAATTCCAGTCAAATCACAGCAGTTCTTTACAAAAATTGCCAAGCTGACTTTTAAAAGTGTATGGGAAGACAAATAGATAAAGGAAAGACCTACGTATACGGTCAATGAATGGTACTTGAACAATTGAATATCTGTATGAAAAAAGAACCTGACACTCAAAATGAGTATAGACTTAAATGTAAAACCTAAAATAATAAAGCAATAGGAGAAAAAGTTTTGGACATTGGACAAAAATTTCTTAGATGCAACACCAAAAGTATGATTCATAAAGAAAAATGATAAATTGGACTTCATCCGAATTAAAAATATCTGCTCTACAAAATAAACCATTAAGAGAGTGAAAATAATAGGAACAGAAAACAGACCAGTGCTTGCCAGGGGCTGAGAGCAGGAAGAGGGATTGACTATAAGGGGCCTAAGGGAACTCTTGAGGTGTTGAAAATGTTCTACATCTTGATTATGGTGGTAGATCCATGGCTGTATGCACTTTTCAAACTTCACAGAACTCTATATCTAAAAAGAGTAAATTTACTGTATGTAAATTATACCTCTGTATATGACATACATTATGACATACTGCATATGTATGTTCATATATATGAATATGTATTTACTGTCTGTAAATTATACCTCAATAAATGTGACATATATAACATATATATAAAATGTCTATGTATTGTACCACCTGGTGTTTTCTTGAGTTAAATCCATACTCAGTGTACGTTTTTTTCTTTCCAAGAAAATCAACAAGAACAGCATAGCTTTGGCATAGTTTTACAAAGCAGGCCAATGGAACAGAATAGAAACTCATGAAAAAGACCAACATAACACTATTTATGTTAAAGGTGGTACAGCAGAGCAGTCGGTACATAAAGCCTTTTGTACGAATTTTATTGTGGCAATCTGACATCTATATGAAAAAAGTAAAATTTAACTCCTACCTTATCCCATAACAATAATCAATTTAATATAGATTATGAATCAACTGAAAAAAATAGCAACAAAGTTTATAGGAGATAATATACGAGATTATTCTTATAACTTTTGGGTAAGAAATAATTTTTTAATCAGGACATAGAACGTGGTCATCATGAAGGAAAACATTGATAAATTGAACAACATGAATATTAGTAAATTTTGCTCATCAACAGGCACCATTAAGAGAGTGAAAAAGTAAGGCACAGACTGACAGAGGATCCTCACCACACACACAATTAACTAGGGGCTTCTATCCTTAATATATGAAAAGCTATTATAAAGTAAAAAGAATAAGACAGACAACCTAATAGAAAAATGGGCAAGAGGTTTCAAAGGCATTTCACAAAGAGGTTATCCAAATGGCCAATAAATGCAAAAACGGTATCCAAGCTCACTAATCGTTTGAGAAACTCAAGTTAAAACCACAGTGAGATACCATCTTATACCTACTACCATGGCTAAAATAAAGTGACTGGAAATACCATCTTTTAATGAAGACATGAAGCACGAGGAAAGCCAAGATATAGGGAGATGCTATAGCAATAATCCCCAGAAAGAAATGCAAGTTAAGGAAAGACTCAACTAACAGGCAGCAGCAGTGGGGATGGAAGAAAAGGAATGTGTATGAGAGGGCAAGTAAAAGAATTGCCAGACATTCTTAACTGATTAGATGCAAGGGCAAAGGAGAAATAAACAAGGCAATAATGTTTCAAGCAAATAAAGAAAACTTAACCATCACATACTTCAAGGAATTTTTATCTGCTTTCATGATTAAAAAAAAAAAAAAAAAAAAAAACCGGCCAGGCGCGGGGGCTCACGCCTGTAATCCCAGCACTTTGGAAGGCCGAGGCGGGCGGATCACAAGGTCAGGAGATCGAGACCATCCTGGCTAACATGGTGAAACCCCGTCTCTACTAAAAAAATACAAAAAAATTAGCCAGGCGTGGTGGCGGGCGCCTGTAGTCCCAGCTACTCGGGAGGCTGAGGCAGGAGAATGGCGTGAACCTGGGAGGCGGAGCTTGCAGTGAGCCGAGATGACACCACTGCACTCCAGCCTGGGCGACAGCTAGACTCCGTCTCAAAAATAAAAATAAAATATAAAAAACCACCATGAATTACAATAAACACTTTGCCAGGTCTTTATCATACCCAGAAGTATTTCTGTTGTACATGTTAGGCACTGTACCAGGGATGGTGCACATTAGAATCCCTACCTCCCTACATTTATAATTTATTATTATATAATTATAAGACTAAAATTATAGGCTGGGCATGGTGGCTCACGCCTGTAATCACAGCACTTTGAGAGGCCGAGGCAGGCGGATCACTTGAGGTTAGGAGTTCAAGACCAGCCTGGCCAACATGGTGAAACCCTGTCTCTACTAAAAATACAAAAAAATTAGCCGGGCATTGTGGTATATGCCTGTAATCCCAGCTACCCAGGAGGCTGAAGCAGGAGAATTGCTTGAACCCGGGAGGCGGAGGTTGCAGTGAGCCGAGATTGCGCCACTGCACTCCAGCCTGGGCAACAGAGCAAGACTCCGTCTCAAAAAAAAAAAAAAAAGAATAAAATTATATAAATTACATCAAGTCTTCAAGCTCTATTCGCTCTTATAGCATTTTTACATATATTTGCAAATACTGATATTGTCTTATAAATCTTTCAATTTAGTCATCAAAGCAATATTCAATTTTTATAAAATTTACTAATTATGTAGACCAGTAAACCACAGCCTTGAACGATCCAACATTGTAGTATTTTTCTCTGTTGGACTGAAATCAATTTCCCAAGACTTTATCAAGGCTAATTAGAAAGGTTATTAGAGTCCATTCACTTAAATATTTCAAGTCTAATTTAAGATGCATCTTATTTATTTTGTGCTAAACCCCGTTTGGCTGTTTATCATTTAAAATTTCCAGGCCACCAAACTCCAAACATAAGATCCAGCTGCTTTATGTCTCAGCTGAATGGTTACTGGTCAAAGGACAGGTCCTAAGAGTCAAAAAGTTGAGTATGAGTCAGGCTGAGTCAGAATTTTGAGACAGCACATTACTCCCACTAAACTTTGTTTTATTCTGATATTTCATTCTGAAGAATCCTCCCATATAAAAATGTAATCTCACTTTTCCATCCTCCTAGTGTCCTTATCTTACTTCAATGTTTCTTCCAGCTTTGCCTTCATCACATTTGCTCTGATGCCACATGCTCTAATGTATGAATTTTTCTCTCTCCAAAATTAATCAATACCCTCACATTTGTGTTAGGTAACAGATAAGCGGTGTGTTAATGATTGATAATATCTTACTGAACACTACTGAGAACACACTTCCTTAAGAAAAAGAATTCACTAAATTAAAAATCAGATAAACGATATTCTTGGAAACAAAGACATTAAAATAATCGTGTGTTAACATTTTGTCCATTTAGTCAATAACAGTTACTGGCAATAATGTTTGTTTTATGGAAAATTTCTAAGTTTAATAATTACCATATAGGAAGGATAAAGAAAAGAAAGAGAAGGAAATAAAAGAAATGTATTTTGAATTGAGGGTGTAAGAAAGATTACATAGGAGATTATAGTTGGTATGGTTATAGCCTGAAGATAGTGAACTGAAGAATGTTTATCCTAAAGAAATAAAGTAGAAGGAGGAACACAAAAAGAGAAGATAATAATTTACTAACAGAGAGGGAAAAAAAACAGAAAGAAAAATCTGAGAGCTATAGATTTATAATTTCTAGTCAAGAACTCTCTATGTTCTGGAATGGAAATTCAAAAGTAGAACTTCACCCTTATTTAAATTAAAAAATGTAGACATTTAATTAGACATTAAATTACTAAGAAAGCAAATCATTTGGAAATGAAGTGTTTCAAACTTCATCTGCTGACAGAAAAAAATGGAGCTGGCCTTTAAGAAAATTTATTTTGTCAATGACTTTAGAAGCTCCCCTCTAAATAATCTTTATCTCAAAAAAAAACAATACGAGATATGTATTCCGCCATTTTTTTCTTAGTCTTTATGTAACGGTCCATTCCTCTGAGTTCCCCTGATGAAAGAGTACCCATATTAAGAAAACAGATGAGCTCGGAGTACAAATGTTTTCTGTTCTTTAACAACACATAGATGTCAATTGAAAATTATAATGAAAATTTTCTTAATCTACTGCAAATAAGTATTCAGAACATTTCTCTAATAAAATAAACCAAAAACTATGTTATCAATAAGGTACTTGAAGTATAATGCCAATATTTCTACAGAATAAACACATATGGATTACATTCATAGTGTGAACTTCCTATTCTTCAAGCCCCTGCTGTGGTGAGCAGGCTGTCCATAGTCCATGCTAGTAGTGGTGACCTGAAGGAAGAAATCCAGCAGAGAGGACTGAGCTGAGAACCTCGGATACAAAGTTCTTCTCCCCAAATTCAACTCACAAAAGAAGCTGGCACTTGAGAAAGGTGCACAAAATGTTTGTTGGAAGGAAATGAGTTAACACAGCTTCACTCCTATACTCCAGTCCCTGGTGGAAATGTGTGACCCTTTTTAAGCCTTAAAATTTTTACTCTCTCATTGTCACAATGGGACCAAATGGGGGAAAAAAGACTGTGTTTTGGGCTGTAACTTTTCATTTATTTGACCTATTAGGGGAAAAAGTAATCTCCAAAGTTTCAACTGCATATTAATGCAGGCTCTACTAACCCACACAGGCCTAAAAATATTCAGTAATATATTGAAAAGCACCATTTTCATCTTGTTTTTCTTCAGGGGAGGGACTAGAACTCAGGGATAAAAAATAGAGTTGGTCATGAAGAGGGGTATATGGATGAATATTTGGAGAAAACAATATCATGCAAATTACAAAGCTCCAATATATTAGCAAATAACCTATCATCAAATCTGAAGGAAAAACTCAAGTTAGAGGGAAAAAGAATAAATTCCGAAAGTTAACTTAAGGGATGCTTTAAAGTATTACTGAGAAATTTAAACATCATTCATACTAAAAACTAATCTGAATGTGGAGAAAGAAACATAAACTGGGAGATTCCATCAGAAGCTCTAAATCTTCTCACCAGCTTTCCACATACCCTTTTTACCAATGCTACTATGAATATGTCTGACTTTTATTAAGGAGTTTAGTGAATGTCAATATCAGCAATAATACCAGGGACCAGCTCAAGCAAATATGAACTGTACTAAATTATTTCTAAAGGAAACATATTCAGATTGTATTTAAAATAGATAAGACCTTCCTGGATTTTTTTCTCTACTCTAGCCTTTAAAATTTTTAATCTAGGCAAGCATAAATTGATAGTCATACTCTCAAAGCTACAAAAAAGCAGAAAAGTCAAAGTCTAGAGAAAAGATAAATAATGGTACCATCAATCTAGAGAGTCTGAAAGAGAAAAGTTATTAAGCAAGTAAAGAAGTATATTTCAGGCACAAGAACCATGTGCAAAAAGTCCAGAAGCATCTCTACATTAAAAACAGGACTGCCCAAGAAAATTTATGGACACAAACTATCATAGGAAATTTAAATTTTTGTTTGAATCATTTACTTTATTGATACTTTGGATTTTAAAAATAAATATTTGTTTTTATATTAGTAAACTATTTCAAAATAGATGAATTATTCATATCAGAAGGGGGAATAAAAAACCGAAAGACATGGATCAAAAAGAAAATATTGTCAGAGGGAATTAAATCCCTCTGTTATGTAAAGTTTCAAATTAGGAAGAAAAAACTCAACAATACTGTATAAGTATGGCAAAGGCAAAGAAGAAACAAGTAACAATAAGCTCAAGAAATAAATAGGTAATGGGACTTGGTCTGAAGCAAGCGGCGATCAGGGGCCCCCATCAAACTAGAAGCAGCGGTGATCAGGGGCTCCCATCAAAAAGATCAAAAACAGTGTGTGAATACTGCACCAGCAACCAAGGTATCCAGATTCTGTCATTAGGACTGACTAGGCGGCTGGATGACACACAGAAGGAAGAGCAGTATGGTGCAACAGCACAACTGAGAGCCATACGGGGCAGGGCCCCCACTCCCAGCCAAGGGACTGTGCTACCCAGCCTGGGAAACTATGCTTTTTCCATGGAACTGTGCAACCCACGGATTGGAAGATCCCACTCGGGAGCCCACACCGCTGGGGCCTTGTGCCCCAACCATGGAGCTGCACAGATTCCCAACACCCACTTGGCTAGAATTGGCCTAAGCCTGCTGAGTTCCCAGGGGCAGGGGTGGCCATCACCACTGCTGTGGCTGCCTGCTGTCTAAGCCATCAGGGCTCCTTGGGGGAGGGGCAGCAGCCAACACTGAAGCTGCAGGGACTCCCTGCAGGAATTCCAACTCAAGTCAGGGGCTCAGGGACAGAACTCTGGTCTCTCTGGGCCTGAGCCCCTACAGCGAGGGGTGGCTGTAGACTTTGCAGACCAGCAGACTTGGTCTTTCCTCCTACAAGCTCTGAGAAATCCTGGCAGACCAGACAAGTGGGTTTCCCCCTAATGCAGCACACCCCCTCCACCAAGGAACAGCCAAAATGCCTTGTTAAATGGGTCCTGCTTCCTGTGCCACCCAACTGGGTGAGCACACACCCCAACAAAGAGTGTGCTCAGACATCCTATACAGGAGTGTTCTTACTGGCATCAGGTCAGTGCCCCTCAAGGTCAGAGATCCCAGAGGAAGGAGAAGGCACCCATCTTTTGCTGTTCTCCAGCCTCCTTGAGTGACATCTCCAGGTGCAGGAGCAAACCAGGTGAATAGGGCCTGAAGTGAACTCCCAACAAACCGCATCAGCCCTACAAAGAGGGACGTGACTATTGAAAGAAAAACAAACTAACAGAAAGCAACAACAACATAAACAAAAAAAAAAGTCCCCACTAAAACCTCATCCAAGGGTCAGCATCCTCAAAGATTAAAACTAGACAAACTCAAGAAGATCATAAAGAATCAATGAAAAAGACACTGCAAACCAAAAAGGCCAGAGTGCTTCTTCTCCTCCAAACAATCACAACACCTCTCCAGCAAGGACACAGAACTGGATGGAGGATGAGACAGACGAACTGACAGAAGTAGGCTTCAGAAGGTGGGTAATAACAAACTTTGCTGAGGTCAAGGAGCATGTTCTAACCCAATGCAAAGAAGCTAAGAACCTTGATAAAAGGTTACAGGAACTGCTAACTAGGATAAACAGTCTAGAGAGGAACATAAATGACCTGATGGAGCTGAAAAACACAGCACCAGAACTTTGTTAAGCATACATAGGTATCAATAGCCAAATTGATCAAGCAGAAGAAAGAATATTACAGATATAAGACTATCTTACTGAAATAAGGTAGGCAGACAATATTAGAAAAAAAAAGAGTGAAAAGGAATGAACAACACCTCCAAAAATATGAGACTATGTAAAAAAAACCAAACCTACAACTGATTGGAGTACCTGAAAGAGATAGGGAGAATGGAACCAACATGGAAAAAACACTTCAGGATATTATCCAGGAGAATTTCCCCAACCTAGCAATACAGACCAACATTCAAATTCAGGAAATACAGAGAACCCCACTAAAATACTCCATGAGAAGATCAATGCCAACACACATAATCATCAGATTCTACAAGATTGAAATGAAGGAAGAAAATGTTAAGGACAGCCAGAAAGAAAGATCAGGTCACCTACAGAGGGAAGCCCAGCAGACTAACAGTAGATCTCTCAGGAGAAACTCTACAAGCCAGAAGAGAGTAGGGGCCAATATTCAACATCCTTAAATAAAGGAATTTTCAACCCAGAATTTCATATTCAGACAAACTAAGTTTCATAAATAAAGGAGAAATAAAATCCTTTTCAGACAAGTAAATGCCAAGGGAATTCGGCACCACCAGCCCTGCCTTGCAAGAGCTCCTGAAGGAAGCACTAAATATGGAAAGGAAAAACCAGTACCAACCACTGCAAAACACATTAAAATATAAAGACCAATGACAATATGAAGAAATGGCATTAACTAGTGTGCAAAATAGCCAGCTAGCATCATGATGACAGGGTCAACTCACACATAACAATATTAACCTTAAATGTAAATGGGCTAAATAACCCCAATTAAAAGACACAGAATGGCAAATTGGGTAAAGAGTCAAGACCCATCAGTTTGCTGTATTAGAGAGACCCATCTCACATGCCAAGACACACATAGGCTCAAAATAAAGGGATGGAGGAAAATTTACCAAGCAAATGGGAAGCAAAAAAAAAAAAAAAAAAAAAAAAAGCAGAGGTTGCAATCCTAGTATCTGGCAAAACAGACTTTAAACCAACTGTATTAGTCCATTTTCACACTGCTGATAAAGACATACATGAGACTGGGCAATTTACAGAGGAAAGAGCTTTAATGGAGAGCTCACAGTTCCACATGGCTGGGGAAGCCTCACAATCATGTTGGAAGGCAAGGAGAAGCAAGTCACATCTTACAAGGATGGCAGCAGGCAAAGAGAGAACTTGTGCAGAGAAACTCCCATTTTTAAAACCATCAGGTCTCATGAGACCCATTCACTATCACAAGAACAGCATGGAGCTCTCGCTCTCCCTCTCCCTCTCCCCACGGGCTCCCTCTCCCTCTCTTTCCACAGTCTCCCTCTGATGCCGAGCCGAAGCTGGACTGTACTGCTGTCATCTCTGCTCACTGCAACCTCCCTGCCTGATTCTCCTGCCTCAGCCTGCCGAGTGCCTGCGATTGCAGTTGCGCGCCACCACGCCTGACTGGTTTTCGTATTTTTTTGGTGGAGACGGGGTTTCGCTGTGTTGGCCGGGCTGGTCTCCAGCTCCTAACCGCAAGTGATCTGCCAGCCTCGGCCTCCCGAGGTGCCGGGATTGCAGATGGAGTCTCATTCACTCAGTGCTCATTGTTGCCCAGGCTGGAGTGCAGTGGCATGATCTTGGCTCGCTACAACCTCCACCTCCCAGCCGCCTGCCTTGGCCTCCCAAAGTGCCGAGATTGCAGCCTCTGCCCGGCCGCCACCCCGTCTGGGAAGTGAGGAGTGTCTCTGCCTGGCTGCCCATTGTCTGGGATGTGAGGAGCCCCTCTGCCCAGCTGCCCAGTCTGGGAAGTGAGGAGCGCCTCTTCCCGGCCGCCATCCCATCTAGGAAGTGAGGAGCATCTCTGCCCGGCCGCCCATCGTCTGAGATGTAGGGAGCGCCTCTGCCCCGCCGCCCCATCTGGGATGTGAGGAGTGCCTCTGCCCAGCCGTGACCCCGTCTGGGAGGTGAGGAGCATCTCTGCCCAGCCGCCCCATCTGAGAAATGAGGAGCGTCTCCGCCCGGCCAGCCGCCCCATCTGGGAGGGAGGTAGGGGGCAGCCCCCGCCCAGCCAGCCGCCCCATCCGGGAGGGAGGTGGGGGGCAGCCCCCGCCCGGCCAGCCGCCCCGTCCGGGAGGGACGTGGGGGGCAGCCCCCGCCCGGCCAGCCGCCCCGTCCGGGAGGGACGTGGGGGGCAGCCCCCACCTGGACAGCCGCCCCGTCCGGGAGGGACGTGGGGGGCAGCCCCCGCCTGGACAGCCGCCCCGTCTGGGAGGGAGGTGGGGGCCAGCCCCTGGCTGGCCAGCCGCCCCAGCAGGGAGGGAGGTGGGGGGCAGCCCCCGCCCAGCCAGCCACCCCGTCCGGGAGGTGCAGGGCGCCTCCGCCCAGCCGCCGCCCCATCCGGGAGGTGGGGGGGTGCCTCTGCCCGGCCGCCCCTTCTGGGAAGTGAGGAGCCCCTCTGCCCGGCCACCACCCCATCTGAGAGGTGTACCCAACAGCTCATTGAGAACGGGCCATGATGACGATGGCGGTTTTGTTGAATAGAAAAGGGGGAAATGTGGGGAAAATATAGAGAAATCAGATTGTTGCTGTGTCTGTGTAGAAAGAAGTAGACATAGGAGACTCCATTTTGTTCTGTACTAAGAAAAATTCTTCTGCCTTGAGATGCTGTTGATCTATGACCTTACCCCCAACCCGGTGCTCTCTGAAACAGGTGCTGTGTCCACTCAGGGTTAAATGGATTAAGGGCGGTGCAAGATGTGCTTTGTTAAACAGATGCTTGAAGGCAGCATGCTCGTTAAGAGTCATCACCACTCCTTAATCTCAAGTACCCAGGGACACAAACACTGTGGAAGGCCCCAGGGTCCTCTGCCTAGGAAAACCAGAGATCTTTGTTCATTTGTTTATCTGCTGACCTTCCCTCCACTATTGTCCTATGACCCTGCCAAATCCCCCTCTGCGAGAAACACCCAAGAATGATCAATTAAAAAGAAAGAAAGAAAGAAAGAAAAAAGAACAGCATGGAAAGACCCATCCCATGATTCAATCATGTCTCACCAGATCTCTTCCACAACAAGTGGAAGTTATGGGAGCTACAAGATGAGATTTGGGTGGGAACACAGAGTGAAACTATTCATTCTGCCCCTGGCCCCTCCCAAATTTTATATCTTCGCATTTCAAAATCAATCATACCTTCCAAACAGTCCCCCAAGTCTCAACTCATTTCAGCATTAACTCAAAGTCCACAGTTCAAAGTCTCATCTGAGACAAGGCAAGCCCCTTCTACCTATGAGCCTGTAAAATCAAAAGCAAGTTAGTTACTTGGGTAAATACAGCCATTCCAAATGGGAGAAACTGGCCAAAACAAAGGGGCTAGAGGCCCCATGCAAGTCTGAAATCCAGCAGGG
Source organism: Pan paniscus (assembly GCF_029289425.2). Classification (NCBI taxonomy): domain Eukaryota; kingdom Metazoa; phylum Chordata; class Mammalia; order Primates; family Hominidae; genus Pan; species Pan paniscus. Next base: position 94,080,760 of record NC_073254.2, on the reverse strand, counting down.
CAGTCAAATCTTAAAGCTCCAAAATGATCTCCTTTGACTCCATGTCTCATATCCAGGTCACACTGATGCAAAAGGTAGGTACCTACAGCCTTGGGCAGCTCTGCCCCTGTGGTTTTGCAGGGTACAGCCTCCCTCCCAGCTGTCATCACAGGCTGGCATTGAGTGTCTGCAGCTTTTCCAGGCACATGGTGCAAGCTGTAAGTGGATCTACCATTCTGGGGTCTGGAGGATGGTAACCCTCTTCTCACAGCTCCACCAGGCAGTGCCCCAGTAGGGACTCTGTATCAGGGCTTGCAGCCCACATTTCCCTTCTCCACTGTCCTAGCAGAGGTTCTTCATGAGGACCCCACCCCTACCACAAACTTCTGCCTGGGCATCAAGGCGTTTCCATACATCTTCTGAAATCTAGGTGGAGGTTTCCAAACCTCAATTCTTGACTTCTGTGCACTCACAGGCTCCACACCACATGGTAGCTGCCTCAACACCATGGAAGTTCCCTCTGAAGCCATGGCCAAAGCTCTATGTTGGCCCCTTTCAGATATAGCTGGAGCAGCTGGGACACAGGGCACCAAGTCCTAGGCTGCACACAGCATAGGAACATTGGGCCCAACCCACGAAACCAGTTTTTCCTCCAAGATCTCCCAGCCTGTGATGGGAGGGGCTGCCATGAAGACCTCTGACATGGCCTGGAGAAATTTTCCCTATGGTCATGGGGATTAACATTCGGCTCCTCATTACTTATGCAAATTTCTGCAGCTGGCTTGAATTTCTCCAGAAAATGGGATTTTCTTTTCTATTGCATTGTCAGGCTGCAAATTTTCCAAACGTTTATGCTGTTTCCCTTTTTAAACTAAATGCCTTTAACAGCACCTAAGTCACCTCTTGAATGCTTTGTTGCTCAGAAACTTCTTCACTAGATATCCTAAAATCATCTCTCTCAAGTTCAAAGCTCTACAAATCTCTAGGGTAGGGGCAAAATGCTGCCAGTCTCTGCTAAAACATAACAAGAGTTACCTTTGCTCTGGTTCCCAAGAAGTTCCTCACTTTCATCTGAGACCACCTCAGCCTGGACTTTATTTATTGTCCATATCACTATCAGCACTGTGGGCAAAGACATTCAACAAGTCTACAGGAAGTTCCAAAATTTCCCACATTTTCGTGTCTTCTTCTGAGCCCTCCAATCTGTTCCAACCTTCGCCTGTTATCCAGTTCCAAAGTCATTTACACGTTTTCAGGTATCTTTTCAGCAACACCCCAGTCTACTGGTATCAATTTAATGTATTAGTCCATTTTCACGCTGCTGATAATGGGCAATTTGCAAGGAAAGAGGTTTAATGGAGAACTTACAGTTCCATGTGGCTGGGGAAGCCTCACAATCATGGCAGAAGGAAAGGAGGAGAAAGTCACAACTTGGAAGGATTGTGGCAGGCAAAGAAAGAGCTTGTGGAGAGAAACTCCCATTTTGGAATACTATGCAGCCATAAGAAACAATAAGTTCATGTCCTTTGCAAGGACATGGATGAAGCTGGAAGCCATCATCCTTAGCAAACTAACACAGGAACAGAAAACCAAACACTGCATGTTCTCACTCATAAGAGGGAGTTGAAAAATGAGAACACATGGACACAGGGAGGGGAACATCAAACACTAAGGCCTGTCAGCAGGTGGGGGGCAAGGGGAAGGAGAGCATTAGGACAAATACATAATGCATGCGGGGCTTAAAATCTAGATGATGGGTAGATAGGTGCAGCAAATCACCATGGCACACGTATATCTATGTAACAAACCTGCCCATTATGCACATGTATCTCAGGACTTAAAGTAAAATTTTTAAAAAGGAAAGAAATGATGTACAATCACTGAAAAAAAAGAAGATATAACATTAGAGAAGTATCAGACAGCCAAATAATATAGAGCCAAGTAGGTCTTGGTAAGGACTTTGATTTTTACAAAGCATAAAATGGAAAGCCAATGCAGACTTTAGGTAGAATGATGACTGACTTCATTTCTTTTTCAGAAGGACCACTTTAGCTGCTGTGTGGTAAACTGGCTGCATTAGAACAAGGGTGAAAGCAAGACTCTAGTTTGCAATAATCCAGATGGAGGAGATGCTGGCTTGGACTGGGGTAATCACAGAAGAGGCAATGAGAAGTGGTTGGATTCTGCATGTGTGAACATGCAGAAATTCCATCAGGAATTTCTGATGATTTGGGTATGGGATTTGAAAGAAAGGAATCAATGATGTCTTCTAATTTTTTGGCTTGAGCAAATGGAGAATGGAGTTGTCATACATGGAAGGGGTGGGATGACTGTGAAAATGGCAGGTTTGAGCACGGGTGAGAGTAAGCTATAACTCTGGGGTCTAAGGGAGAAATCAGGAAATAAATAATAAATTTGGAAATGGTCAGTCGAGTTTAAAGCCAGGGACTAAATACATTTACCTAGAGAGTAAAGTAAATAAAGAGAAATGATCCAATGACAACCCTTGGACCATCTCTAATCCTTGAAGGTTGCAAAGAAGTAAAAGATCCAACAAATAAGGCTAAGAAGGAACACCTGGTGGAATGAGGCAACCTGGAAAGGAAGGTTCCACTAGATCATAACTAAGGGTTTCATGGAAAGACTAGCTCTGTCTGATGCTTCTAACAGGAGGGTAAGATGAGAGTTGATATTTACCCTCGAAGATTTGACTACAGGAAAATCACTGACAACCTTGATAAGGGAAATTTGGCTGAAATGGTAGAGACAAAACTCTTAATTGGAATGGGTTCAAAAGAGAATGTAGTTGTCCATATTATCATTAGGTCAGTCTTACCCAAGCCAGAAATTTAGGGTTAATCCCTGACATTGTCCTCTTCACCCTCTACAGTTAATGATTTGACAAGTTTTATTGATTCTACTTGTAAACATGTATCCATTGACTTCTTTCCATGACTACTGTCACCATCCAAGACTGTTTTCTAAGCCAACATCATCTCTTATCTGCACTTCCTAGGTGACCCCACAGCTACTCTTGGCCCCTTCTACTTCATTCTCCACACACAAAAAAAAAAAAGTGAATAGAATCCTTTAAAAAAATCAGATCCAACAGGGTCTATTCCAAGATGGCCGAACAGAACAGCTCTGGTCTGCAGCTGCCAGTGTGATCAATGCAGAAGATGGGTGACTTCTGCATTTCCAACTGAGGTACGTGGTTCATCTCATTAGGACTGGTATGAAAGTGGGTGCAGCCCACAGAGGGCGAGCTGAAGCAGGGCAGGGCATCGCTTTACCCAGGAAGCACAAGGGGTCACGGGATTTCCCTTTCCTAGCCAAGGGAAGCCATGACAGACTATACCAGGAAAATTGGGACGTTGCCACCTAAACACTGCACTTTTCCAATGGTCTTAGCGAACAGCACACCAGGAGATTATATCCCGCACATGGATCAGCGGGTCCCATGCCCACAGAGCCTTGCTCATTGCTAGTCCCAGATGGACCTGCAAAGTGGCAAGCCTGGATGGGGTAAGGGCGTCCACCATCACTGACGCTTCAGTAGGTAAACAAAGCAGCCTGGAAGCTCAAACTGGGTGGAGCCCACCACAGTGCAAGGAGGCCCACCTGCCTCTGTAGACTCCACCTCTGGGGGAAGGGCATAGCTGAACAAAAGGCAGCAGAAACTTCTGCAGACTTAAACGTCCCTGTCTCATAGCTCTGAAGAGAGCAGTGGTTCTCCCAGCATGGCATCTGAGCTCTGAGAACGGACAGACTGCCTCCTCTACTCAGTCCCTGAACCCCGTGTAGCCTAACTTGGAGATACCTCCCAGCAGGGGCCGACTGACACCTCATACAGCCGGGTGCCCCTCTGAGACAAAGCTTCCAGAGAAGGATCAGGCAGCGATATTTGCTGTTCTGCAATCTTTGCTGTTCTGCAGATTCCACTGGTGATACCCAGGCAAACAGGGTCTGGAGTGGACCTCCAGCAAACTCCAACACACCTGTAGCTGAGGGACCTGACTGTTAGAAGGAAAACTAACAAACAGAACGGAATAGTATCAACATCAATAAAAAGAAAATCCACACCAAAACCCCATCTGTAGGTCACCATCATCAAAGACCAAAGGATAGATAAAACCACAAAAATGGGGAGAAACCAGAGCAAAAAAGCTGAAAATTTTAAAACCAGAGCACCACTTCTCCTCCAAAGGATCGCACCTCCTCACCAGCAACAGAACAAAGCAGGATGGAGAATGACTTTGACAAGTTGACAGAAGTAGGCTTCAGAAGGTTGGTAATAACAAACTTCCCCAAGATAAAGGAGGATGTTTGAATCCATCGCAAGGAAACTAAAAACCTTGAAAAAAGACTAGATGAATGGCTAATAAGAATAAACAGTGTAGAGAAGACCTTAAATGACTTGATGGAGCAGAAAACAATGGCACAAGAACTACGTGATGCATGCACAAGCTTCAGTAGCCTATTCAATCAAGTGGAAGAAAGGGTATCAGTGATTGAAGATTAAATGAAGGAAATGAAGCAAGAAGAGAAGTTTAGAGAAAACAGAGTAGAAAAAAAAAACGAACAAAACCTCCAAGAAATATGGGACTATGTGAAAAGACCAAATGTACGTTTGACTGGTGTACGTGAAAGTGACAGGGAGAATGGAACCAAGTTGGAAAGCACTCTTCAGGATATTGTCCAGGAGAACTTTCCCAACCTAGCAAGGCAGGCCAACACTCAAATCCAGGAAATACGGATAATGCCACAAAGATACTCCTTGAGAAGAGCAACCCCAAGCCACATAATTGTCAGATTCACCAAGGTTGAAACGAAGGAAAAAATGCTAAGGGCAGCCAGAGAGAAAGGTCGGGTTACCCACGAATGGAAGCCCATCAGACTAACAGCGGATCTCTCAGCAGAAACTCTACAAGCCAGAAGAAAGTGGGGGCCAATATTCAACATTCTTACAGAAAAGAATTTTCAAACCAGAATTTCATATCCAGCCAAACTAAGCTTCATAAGTGAAGGAGAAATAAAATACTTTACAGACAAGCAAATGCTGAGAGATTTTGTCACCACCAGGCCTGCCTTACAAGAGCTCCTGAAGGAAGCACTAAACATGGAAAGGAACAACCAGTACCAGCCACTGCAAAAACATGCCAAATTGTAAAGACCATCGATGCTAGGAAGAAACTGCATCAACTAATGAGCAAAATAACCAGCTAACATCATAATGACAGGATCAAATCCACACGTAACAATATTAACTTTAAATGTCAATGGGCTAAATGCCCCAATTAAAAGAAACAGACTGGCAAATTGGATAAAAGTCAAGACCCATCAGTGTGCTGTATTCAGGAAACCCATCTCATGTGCAGAGACACACATAGGCTCAAAATAAAGGGATGGACGAAGATCTACCAAGCAAATGGAAAAAAAAAAAAAAAGCAGGGGTTGCAATCCAAGTCTCTGATAAAACAGACTTTAAACCAACAAACATCAAAAGAGACAAAGAAGGCCATTACATAATGGTAAAAGGATCATTTCAACAAGAAGAGCTAACTTTCCTAAATATATAGGCATCGAATACAGGAGCACCCAGATTCACAGAGCAAGTCCGGAGAGACCTACAAAGACACTTAGATTCCCACACAATAATAATGGGATACTTTAACACCCCACTGTCTATATTAGACAGATCAACAAGACAGAAGATTAACAAGAATATCCAGGACTTGAACTCAGCTCTGTACCAAGCAGACCTAATAGACATCTACAGAACTCTCCACCCCAAATCAACAGAATATACATTGTTCTCAGCACCACATTGCACTTATTCCAAAACTGAACACATAGTTGGAAGTAAAGCACTCCTCAGCAAATGTAAAAGAACAGAACTCACAACAAACTGTCTCTCAGACCATAGTGCAATCAAATTAGAACTCAAGATTCAGAGAACTCAGGATTAGAACTCACTCAAAACCACTCAACTACATGGAAACTGAACAACCTGCTCCTGAATGACTACTGGGTACATAACGAAATGAAGGCAGAAATAAAGATGTTCTTTGAAACCAATGAGAACAAAGACACAACATTCCAGAATCTCTGGGACACATTCAAAGCAGTGTGTAGAGGGAAATTTATAGCACTAAATGCCCACAAGAGAAAGCAGGAAAGATTTAAAATCGACACCCTAACATCACAATTAAAAGAACTAGAGAAGCAAGAGCAAACACATTCAAAAGCTAGCAGAAGACACGAAATAACAAACATCAGAGCAGAACTGAAGGAGATAGAGACATAAAAAACCCTTTAAAAAATAAATGAATCCAGGAGCTGATTTTTTGAAAAGATCAACAAAATTGATAGACCACTAGCAAGACTAATAAAGAAGAAAAGAGAGAAGAATCAAATAGATGCAATAAAAAATGATAAAGGGGATATCACCACCGATCCCACAGAAATACAAACTACCATCAGAGAGTACTATAAACACCTCTATGCAAATAAACTAGAAAATCTAGAAGAAATGGATAAATTCCTGGACACATACAAGACTAAACCAGGAAGAAGCTGAATCTCTGAATAGACCAATAACAGGCTCTGATATTGAGGCAATAATTAATAGCCTATCAACCAAAAAAAGTCCAGAACCAGATGGATTCACAGCCGAATTCTACCAGAAGTACAAAGACGAGTTGGTACCATTCCTTCTGAAACTATTCCAATCAATAGAAAAACAGGGAATCCTCCCTAACTCATTTTATGAGGCCAGCATCACCCTGATACCAAATGCTGGCAGACACACAACCAAAAAAGAGAATTTTAGACCAATATCCCTGATGAACATCAATGCAAAAATCCTCAATAAAATACTGGCAAATCGAATCCAGCAGCACATCAAAAACTTATCCACCATGATGAAGTGGGCTTCATCCCTGGGATACAAGGCTGGCTCAATATATGCAAATCAATAAACGTAATCCATCACATCACCAGAACCAAAGACAAAAACCACGTGATTATCTCAATAGATGTAGAAAAGGCCTTTCGCAAAATTCAACAGTGCTTCATGCTAAAAACTCTCAATAAACTAGGTATTGACAGGATGTGTCTCAAAATAATAAGAGCTACTTATGACAATCCCACAGCCAGTAACATACTGAATGGGCAAAAACTGGAAGCATTCCCTTTGAAAACTGGCACAAGACAGGGATGCCCTCTCTCACCATTCCTCTTCAACATAGTGTTGGAAGTTCTGGCCAGGGCAATCAGGCAAGAAAAAGAAATAAAGGGTATTCAATTAGGAAAAGAGGAAGTCAAATTGTCCCTGTTTGCAGGTGACATGATTGTATATTTAGAGAACCCCATTTTCTCAGCCCAAAATCTCCTTAAGCTGATAAGCAACTTCAGCAAAGTCTCAGGATACAAAATCAATGTACAAAAATCACAAGCATTCCTATACACCAATAACAGACCAACAGAGAGCCAAATCATGAGTGAACTCCCATTCACAATTGCTACAAAGAGAATAAAATACCTAGGAATCCAACTTACAAGGGATGAGAAGGACCTCTTCAAGGAGAACTACGAACCACTGCTCAAGGAAATAAAAGAGGACACAAACAAATGGAAGAGCATTCCATGCTCATGGATAGGAAGAATCAATGTCATGAAAATGGCATACTGCCCAAGGTAATTTATAGAATCAATGCCATTCCCATCAAGCTACCAATGACTTTCTTCACAGAATAGGAAAACACTAATTTAAAGTTCATATGGAACCAAAAAAGGGCCCGCATTGCCAAGACAATCGTAAGCCAAAAGGACAAAGCTGGAGGCATCATGCTACCTGGCTTCAAACTATACTACAAGGCTACAGTAACCAAAACAGCATGGTACTGGTACCAAAACAGAGATATAGACCAATGGAACAGAACAGAGGTCTCAGAAATAACACCACACATGTAAACCCATCTGATCTTTGACAAACCTGACAAAAAAAGCAATGGGGAAAGGATTCCCTATTTAATAAATCGTGCTGGGAAAACTGGCTAGCCATATGTAGAAAGCTGAAACTGGATCCCTTCCTTACATCTTATACAAAAATTAATTCAAAATGGATTAAAGACTTAAATGTGGGGTGGAGCCAAGATGGCCGAATAGGAACAGCTCCTGTCTACAGCTCCCAGTGTGAGCAGTGCAGAAGATGGGTGATTTCTGCATTTCCAACTGAGGTACCGGGTTCATCTCACTGGGGAGTGCTGGACAGTGCATGCAGGACAGTGGGTGCAGCACACTGTGAGTGAGCCGAAGTAGGGTGAGGCACTGCCTCACCCGGGAAGCGCAAGGGGTCAGGGAATTCCCTTTTCTAGTCAAAGAAAGGGGTGACAGAGAGCACCTGGAAAATTGGGTCACTCCCTCCCTAATACTGTGCTTTTCCAATGGGCTAAACAAACGGCACACCAGGAGATTATATCCCGCACAAGGCTGGGAGGGTCCTATGCCCACAGAGCCTCGCTCATTGCTAGCACAGCAGTCTGAGATCAAACTGCAAGGTGGCAGCAAGGCTGGAGGAGGGGTGCCCGCCATTGCCCAGGCTTGAGTGGGTAAACAAAGCAGCCAAGAAGCTCGAACTGGGTGGAGCCCACCACAGCTCAAGGAGGCCTGCCTGCCTCTGTAGACTCCACCTCTGGGGGCAGGGCACAGACAAACAAAAGACAGCAATAACCTCTGCAGACATAAATGTCCCTGTCTGACAGCTTTGAAGAGAGTAGTGGTTCTCCCAGCACACAGCTTGAGATCTGAGAACAGGCAGACTAACTCAAGTGGGTCCCTGACCCCCAAGTAGCCTAACAGGGAGACACCCCCCAGTAAGGGCAGACTGACACCTCACACAGCCGGGTACTCCTCTGAGACAAAACTTCCAGAGGAACGATCAGGCAGCAGCATTTGCGACTCACCAATATCCACTGTTCTGCAGCCACCGCTGCTGATACCCAGGCAAACAGGGTCTGGAGTGGACCTCCAGTAAACTCCAACACACCTGCAGCTGAGGGTCCTGACTGTTAGAAGGAAAACTAACAAACAGGACATCCACACCAAAAACCCATCTGTATGTCACCATCATCAAAGACCAAAGAGAGATAAAACCACAAAGATGGGGAAAAAACAGAGCAGAAAAACCAGAAACTCTAAAAATTAGAGCGCTTCTCCTCCTCCAAAGGAATGCAGCTCCTCACCAGCAATGTAACAAAGCTGGATGGAGAATGACTTTGAAGAACTGAGAGAGGAAGGCTTCAGAGGATCCAACTACTCCGAGCTAAAGGAGGAAGTTCGAACCAAAGGCAAAGAAGTTAAAAACCTTGAAAAAAGAAATGGATAAATTCCTCGACACATACACCCTCCCAATAATAAACCAGGAAGAAGTTGAATCTCTGAATAGACCAATAATAGGCTCTGAAATTGAGTCAATAATTAATAGCTTACCAACCAAAAAAAGACCAGGAGCAGATGGATTCACAGCTGAATTCTACCAGAGGTACAAGGAGGAGCTGTTAACATTCCTTCTGAAACTATTGCAATCAATAGAAAAAGAGGGAATCCTCCCTAACTCATTTTATGAGGCCAGCATCATCCTCATACCAAAGCCGGGCAGAGACACAACCAAAAAAGAGAATTTTAGACCAACATCCCTGATGAACATCGATGCAAAAATCCTCAATAAAATACTGGCAAATCTAATCCAGCAGCACATTAAAAAGCTTATCCACCATGATGAAGTGGGCTTCATCCCTGGGATGCAAGGCTGGTTCAACATACACAAATCAATAAATGTAATACAGCATATAAACAGAACCAACAACAAAAACCATAGGATTATCTCAATAGATGCAGAAAAGGCCTTTGACAAAATTAAACAATGCTTCATGCTAAAAACTCTCAATAAATTAGGTATTCATGGGACATATCTCAAAATAATAAGAGCTATCTATGACAAACCCACAGCCAATATCATACTGAATGGGCAAAAACTGGAAGCATTCCATTTGAAAAGTGGCACAAGACAGGGATGCCCTCTCTCACCACTCCTATTCAACACAGTCTTGGAAGTTCTGGCAAGGGCAGTCAGGCAGGAGAAGGAAATAAAGGGTATTCAATTAGGAAAACAGGAAGTCAAATTGTCCCTGTTTGCAAATGACATGATTGTATATCTAGAAAACCCAATTGTCTCAGTCCAAAATCTCCTTAAGCAGATAAGCAACTTCAGCAAAGTCTCAGGACACAAAATCAATGTACAAAAATCACAAGCATTCTTATACACCAACAACAGTCAAACAGAGAGCCAAATCATAAGTGAACTCCCATTCACAATTGCTTCAAAGAGGATAAAATACCTAGGAATCCAACTTACAAGGGACATGAAGGACCTCTTCAAGGAGAACTACAAACCACTGCTCAATGAAATAAAAGAGGATACAAACAAATGGAAGAGCATTCCATGCTCATGGGTAGGAAGAATCAATATTGTGAAAATGGCCATACTGCCCAAGGTAATTTATAGATTCAGTGCCATCCCCATCAAGCTACCAATGACTTTCTTCACAGAACTGGAAAAAACTACTTTCAAGTTCATATGGAACCAGAAAAGGGCCCGCATCGCCAAGTCAATCCTAAGCCAAAAGAACAAAGCTGGAGGCATCATGCTACTTGACTTCAAACTATACTACAAGGCTACAGTAACCAAAACAGCATGGTACTGGTACCAAAACAGAGATATAGACCAATGGAACAGAACACAGCCCTCAGAAATAATGCCACATATCTACAACTATCTGATCCTTGACAAACCTGAGAAAAACAAGCAATGGGGAAAGGATTCCCTATTTAATAAATGGTGCTGGGAAAACTGGCTAGCCATATGTAGAAAGCTGAAACTGGATTCCTTCCTTACATCTTATACAAAATTAATTCAAGATGGACTTAAATGTTAGACCTAAAACCATAAAAACCCTAGAAGAAAACCTAGGCAATAACATTCAGGACATAGGTGTGGGCAAGGACTTCATGTCTAAAACACCAAAAGCAATGGCAACAAAAGTCAAAACTGACAAATGGAATCTAATTAAACTAAAGAGCTTCTGCACAGCAAAAGAAACTACCATCAGAGTGAACAGGCAACCTACAGAATGGGAGAAAATTTTTGCAACCTACTCATCTGACAAAGAGCTAATATCCAGAATCTACAATGAACTCAAATAAATTTACAAGAAAAAAACAAACAACCCCCTCAAAAAGTGGGCAAAGGATATGAACAGACACTTCTCAAAAGGAGACATTTATGCAGCCATCACACATGTGAAAAAATGCTCATCATCACTGGCCATCAGAGAAATGCAAATCAAAACCACAATGAGATACCATCTCACACCAGTTAGAATGGCGATCATTAAAACGTCAGGAAACAATATGTGCTAGAGAGGATGTGGAGAAATAGGAACACTTTTATACTGTTGGTGGGACTGTAAACTAGTTCAACCATTGTGGAAGTCAGTGTGGCGATTTCTCAGGGATCTAGAACTAGAAATACCATTTGACCCAGCCATCCCATTACTGGGTATATATCCAAAGATTATAAATTATGCTGCTATAAAGACACATGCACACGTATGTTTATTGTGGCATTATTCACAATAGCAAAGACTTGGAACCAACCCAAATGTCCAACAATGATAGACTGGATGAAGAAAATGTGGCACATATACACCATGGAATACTATGCAGCCATAAAAAATGATGAGTTCATGTCCCTTGTAGGTACATGGATGAAGCTGGAAACCATCATTCTGAGCAAACTATTGCAAGGACAGAAAACCAAACACTGCATGTTCTCACTCATAGATGGAAATTGAACAATGAGAACACTTGGAGGCAAGGCGAAGAACATCACACACTGGGGCCTGTCATGGGATGGGGTGGGGAGAAGAGATACCATTAGGAGATATACCTAATATAAATAACGAGTTAATGGGTGCAGCACACCAATATGGCACATATATACATATGTAACAAAACTGCACGTTGTGCACATGTACCCTAGAACTTAAGAAAAAAAGAATCAGATCCAACCATGTCACTTACCTCCTTAAAACCTCTCAGTGTTTTTCACCAGTCTTAGAATAAAGTTTAAATTCCTAAAACACATACCCATAAGTGTAGCTGTTCAACCTCCAGAATTTTTTCCTATTCTTTATGTCTATTCCATGTGGCCCTGCCTTGAAATGATTCTCCTTCCTGAGAGTTTGAAACTTAAGAAAAGGGCATAGACACCAGCAACTATAGTTAATTCCTGACTCTACTTAACATAAGGGCCCTAGAAAAAGTTCACAAGCAGACCTATTTGTAATACTTGCATGGCCCAGGGTAAAAAGTACGAATGGAAACCAACATGCCACATGTTGAAATATGTAAAAGTTATAAGCCAAGCTTACAACTCATTATGTAGAATATATTTTGTCTGCTATCCTTCATAGTAATCTGGAAGCCTAGATTCAAATTTAGAATTTTCAGGTTCCTGAAAATTCTGAACCAGATGATTCAGAATTCTACCTGATTTTTTTTTTTTTTTTTGAGATGGAGTCTCACTCTGTCACCCAGGCTAGAGTGCAGTGGTGTGATCTTAGCTCACTGCAACCTCCGCCTGCTGGGTTCAAGCAATTCTCCTGCCTCAGCCTCCCGAGTAGCTGGGACTACAGGCAAGCACCACCATGCCCAGCTAATTTTTTGTGTTTTTAGTAGAGACAGGGTTTCACCATGCTGGCCACGCTGGTCTCAAACTCCTGACCTCGTGATCCACCCGCCTTGGCCACCCAAAGTGCGGGGATTACAGGCCGTGAATTCTTTTTCTGTCAGGTGTTTCCATATCACTCTTTAAGGGCCTTGTGTGCATGCCAATACATCTGCTCTGACTGAGTCCTGTTTATTCATTGATCAGCAGTGTTTGAGTACCTAAAATGCACCAAACAATGTGGTAGACAATCGATATCACCTTAGCCTTCATGTCCTATCTCCAAACAAAACCCGTCAAATGGATGTTTCCAGGGTTTTCACTCTAATGGAGGATTCTATACTGGGGAGTAAGAGATACATACAAACTCCAAAAGTAGGGATGGGAATTTTAGAACAGAGAAAACCAAATTCCAAATACCACGGTGTGATCTAGAGGATGAATGTAGGCTCTGTGTAGGCATTTACACTTGGCCCTAAGAACCCCTTCCTCCAGGCGGAAGAGTATAGTTAAAGGAAGGACAAAACAGGACCTTCCAAAGGACAGGGCCTAGGAAAAGAATAGCTTTCCTTAATGTTTAATGAAAGTACTACCTATATAATATCTTGCAGTCAAGATCCTTGGAGGTGGTCACTATTCTTATATCAGATAAAACAGACTTGAAACCAACAGCAGTAATAAAGGATAAAGAAGGGCATTATGTAATAATAAAAGGCTCAATTTAACAAGAAGATTTAACTATCCTAAATATATATACAGCCAACATTGGAGCACCCAGATTCACAAGTACTTCTAGGTCCATGAAAAGACTTGGACAGCCACATAATAGTTGTGGGAAACTTCGATACCCCACTGACAGCATTAGGCAGATCTTCAAGGCAGAAAACTAACCAAGAGTTTCTGGGCTTAAACTCACCACTTGACCAATTAGAACTAATAGACATCTATGGAATACTCCACTCATCAATCATACAATATACATTCTTGTCCTCTGCACATGGAACATCTTCCAAGATTGACCATGTGCTTGGCTATAAACAAGTCTCAGTGATTTTTAACAAATCAGAATCATACCAATCATACTCTCAAACCAGAGTGGAACAAAACTAGAAATCAATACCAAGATCTCTCAAAACCACACAATTATAGGGCAATTAAACAACTTGCTCCTGAATGACTTTTGAGGAAACAATAAAATGAGGTCATAAATTTAAAAATTATTTGAAAGAAATGAAAACAGAGATACAACATATCAAAATCTCTGGGATGCAGCAAAAGCAGTGTTCAGAGGTTTATAGTACTAAACTCCTACATCAAGATAGAAAGATCTCAAATTAATGATCTAACATTACACCTAGAGGAGCTAGAAAAACAAGAAAAACTAACCTTAAAACTGTCAGAAGAAAAGAAATACTAAAATCAGAGCAGAACTGAATAAAATTAAGACCCAAAAATTTATACGAGGTATCAAATAACAGTTTGTTTTTTGAAAAATAAACAAGATTAATAGACTACTAGCTAAATTAACAAACAAAAAAGATCCAAATAAGCACAATCAGAAATTACAAATGTGACATTACAACCATTTCTACAGAGATACAAAAGATCCTCAGAGATTATTATGACACCTCTATGCACACAAACTACAAAGTCTAGAGGAAATGGACAAATTCCTGGAAAGGCAACATCCCAAGATTGAGTCAGGAGGAAATTGAAACCCTGATCTGACCAATACTAAGTTATGAAACTGAGTAAGTTATAAAACTTACCAATCAAAATATCCCTGGACCATATGGACTCACAGCCAAATTCTACCAGATGTACTAAGAAGAGCTGGTATCAATTCTTTTGAAACTATTCCAAAAAAACACAAGGACGATATCCTCCCTAACTCATCTACAAAGCCAGCATCACCCTGAAGCAAAAACCTGGCAAAGACACAATAAAAATGAAAACTACAGGCCAATATCCCTAATGAACATAAATGAAAAAATCCTCAACAAAATACTATCAAACCAAATCCAGCAGCACATAAAAAGTTAATTTACCATAATCAAGTAGCCTTCATTCCTGAAATCACACAAGGTTTGTTCCATACAGGCAAATCAATAACTGTGATTAACTACATAAACAGAATTAAAAACAAAAAACATATGATCATCTCAATAGACACATAAAAAGCTTTTGATAAAAACCCAACACCCCTTCATGACAAAAACTCACCAAAAAGCATCAAAGGAACATACCTCAAAATGATAGGAGCCATCTATGACACACCCACAGCAAACATCATACTAAATGGGCAAAAGCTGGAAGTATTCTCCTTAAGAACTAAAATAAGACAAGGATGCTTACTCTTCCCACTCTTATTCAACATAGTACTGGAAGTCTTAGCAAGAACAATCAGATGAAAGAAAAAAATAAAAGGCATTTCAATAGGAAAAGAAAAAGTCAAATTATTTCTCTTCACTCAAGATATAATTTTATCCATAAAAAATCAGGAAACTCTGCCAAAAGGCTGCTAGAACTGATAAACAATTTCAGTAAAGTTTCAGGATACAAAATCAATGTACAAAAATCAGTAGCATTTCCATATACCAATAGAATTCAAGCTGAGAGACAAGACAAATATGCAATCCCATTTACAATCACCACCAAATCATAAACCACCTATGATCTAACGAAAGAGGTGAAAGATCTCTACAAGGAGAATTATAAAACAACTGCTGAAAGAAATTATAAATGACATGAACAAATGGAAAAACATTACATGCTTATAGATTGGAAGAGTCAGTACCATTAAAACAACTATGTAGATTGCATAGAGCTCAATGCAATCTACAGATGCAACACTATACCGATCAAACTACCAATGTCATTTAACAGAATTAGAAAAACTATTCCAAAATTCATGTGGAAGCAAAAAAAGAGCCCAAATAGGAGAGCAATCCTAAGAAAAAAAAAATGCCCCAGGTATTACATTACCTGACTTCTTCAAACTACACTATAACACTACAGTAATCAAAACAGCATTGTACTGATACAAAAACAGATACATATACCAATGGAATAGAATAGAGAACTCAGAAATAAAGTCACAAACTTAACACCATCTGATCTTCAACAAAATTGACAAAAATAAACCATGGGGAAGGGACTGCCTATTCAATAAAAAATGCTAGAATAACTGACTAGCCATATGCAGAAGATTGACACTGGATCTCTACCATTTACCATATGAAAAAATTAACTCAAGATGGATAAGGTTTAAATGTAAGACTTCAAACTATAAGAATCCTACAAAAAACCTAGGAAATATCCTTCTCGACATCAGACTAAGCAAAGATCTATGGCTAAGTCCTCAAAAGCAATTGCAATAAAAACAAAAATTGACAAGTGGGACCTAATTAAACTAAAGAGCTTCTGCACAGCAAAAGAAACTATCATCATGGTAAACAGACAACCTACAGAATGGGAGAAAATATTTACAAACTATACATGCAACAAAGGTCTAGCATTCAGAATTTATGAGAAACTTAAATCAACAAGCATAAAGCAAATAACTTCATTGAAAAGCAGACAAGGGACGTGACACTTCTCAAAAGAAACCACAAGTGGCAAACAAATATATGAAAAAAACACTTATAACTAATTATCAGAGATATGCAAATCAAAACCACAATGAGATACCACCTTAAAGCAGTTAGAATTGCTATTATTAAAAAGTCAAAAAACAACAGATGCTAGTGAGGCTGCAGAGAAAGGGAATGCTTATATACAGCCACTGTGGAAAGCAGTTTGGAGATTTCTCTAAGAACTTTAAACAGAACTACTTTTTGACCCAGCAATCCCATTACTGGTATATATCCAAAGGAAAATAAATTATTCTACAAAAAAGACACAAGCACTTGCATGTTCATCTCAGCACTATTCACAGTAGCAAATACATAGAATCAGCCTAGGTGCCCAACAGTGGATTGGATAAAGAAAATCTGTACCTACATACTATGGAATACTAGCAACCCATTAAAAAAAAAAAGAATGAAATCATGTCCTTTGCAGCAATACGGATGCAACTGGGTGCCATTATCCAAAGTGAGATTAATGCAGGAGCAGAAAAGCAAATATCACACATTCTCACTTATAAGTAGAAGCTAAATATTGGGTACATATGGACACAAAAATGAGAGCAATACCAGCCTAGGCAATGTGGTGAAACGCCATCTCTACAAAAAAATACAAAAATTACCCAGGCATGGTGGCTCGTGCCTATATTCCCAGCAACTTGCGGGACTGAGGTGGGAGGATTGCTTGAGCCCAGCAGGCAGAGGTTGCAGTGAGCTGAGATCGCACCACTGCACTCCAGCCTGGGCGACAGAGAAAGACCCTGTCTCAAAAAAAAAAAAAAATAGGAGCAATAGAGGCTGGGGACAACTAGATGAGGGAGATAAGAAAGGGAGCAGGGGCAAAAAAAAAAAAAAACTACCTATTGGGTACTATGCTCACTACCCAGGTGACAGGGTCATTCATACCCCAAACCCTAGCATCATGCAGACAAACCTGCACATGTACTATCTAAACCTAAAATGAAAGTGGAAATTTAAAATAAATAAATAAGAATAAAAGATCCCTGGATCTACCCAATCTGCCCTGCATATTGGTTGTTCTTTCATCTATAAGCCAACCCAATGTCATACTTTCAATAACTCCTCCTTTTCCTATTAAGCCAGACAGAATTGTTTTCTATTACTTTATTTTATTTATTTTATTTATTTATTTATTTTGAGACGGAGACTCGCTCTGTCGCCCAGGCTGGAGTGCAGTGGCGCTATCTCAGTTCACTGCAAGCTCTGCTTCCCGGGTTCATGCTATTCTCTTGCCTCAGCCTCCCGAGTAGCTGGGACTATAGGCGCCCGCCACCTCGCTGGGCTAATTTTTTTTATTTTTAGTAGAGACGGGGTTTCACCATGTTAGCCAGGATGGTCTTGATCTCCTGACCTCGTGATCTGCCCACCTCGGCCTCCCAGAGTACTGGGATTACAGGCATGAGCCACCGCGCCTGGCCAGTTTTCTATTACTTTCAAGCAAAATAAACTTAATTTATATAATTCTGAAGGAAGCTTTCATGGTTCTGCATAATCTGGTTCCTTCCTAGTCTCTAATTTCTCTTCATTTTACTTTCCACATCACTTACTGGCCATATAGGCTTCTTTCAGTTTGTCACAAGGGTGAGCTACCTGTCCACCTCAGTATCTTTATGCATGATCCTGTCTCTGTCTAAGCAGACCTTCTCTTGACCTAACCAATACTTTCTTTCAGGAATCAGATTAAATATCACTTTAGGAAGCCTCTCTGCTCACACCCCATTCAAGCAACACCACATGCTCATCACAGCATGTCTGTGATGGGCAACCTAAGTGCCCATCAACAGAAAAATGGATAAGGAAAATGTGGCACTTATATACAATGGAGTACTATTTAGCCATAAAAGAGAATGAGATCCTGTCATTTGCAACGACCTAGATGGAACTGCAGGTCATTATGTTAAATGCAATAAGCGAGCACGGAAATACAAACATTGCACATTCCCACTTATTTGTGGGATCTAAAAATAAAAACAATTGAACTCATGGAGATAGAGAGTAGAAGAATGTTTACCAGAGGTTGGGAATGGTAGAGGGCATGGGGGGCATGGGGGGCATGGAGAGATGAAGATAGTTAATGGGTTGAAAAAAAATAGTTAAAAAGAATAAGATCTAGTATTTGATAGCACAACAGAGTGACTATAGTCAATAATAATTTAATTATACATTTAAAAATAACTGTAGGGGTTCAGTTACGATGGTGGGAAAAATTGTAAAATTAACAAACCCATTAACTATCTTCATCTTCTCCCCATGCCCCCCATGCCCTCTACCATTCCCAACCTCTGAGGTGAGATGATCATATGCCTGTTTGACATTTGTATGTCTTCTTTCGAGAAATGTCTATTCAAATTTTTTGTCCATTTTTTAATCAGATTAAAGTTTTATCCTATAGAATTGCTTAAGCTCCTTATATATTCTACTGTGAATCTTTTGTCAGATGGGTAGTTTACAAATACCTTCTCCAAGTCTGTGGGTTGTCTCTTCACCTTGTTGTTTCCTTTGCTGTGCAGAAGCTTTTTAAGTTGATGTGATCCCATTTGCCCATTTTTGCTTTGGTTGTCTACGCTCGTGGGATATTACTCAGGAAATTTTTGCCCAGTCCCATGTCCTGGAGTTTCCCCCAATGTTTTCTTATAGTAGTTTTATAGTTTGAGGTCTTAGATTTAAGTATTTTATCCATTTTGATTTGATTTTTGTATATGGTGAGAGGTAGGGGTCTAGTTTCATTCTTCTACATATTGATACTGTTTTCCCAGCACCATTTATTGAAGAGACTGTCTTTTCCCCAGTATATGTTCTTGGCAGCTTTGTCAAAAATAAGTTCACTGTAGGTGTTGTGGACTTGTTTCTAGGTTCTCTATTCTGTTCCATTGGCCTATGTGTCTGTTTTTATTCCAGTACTATGCTGTTTTGTTTACTATAGCCCTGCAATATGATTTGAAGTCAGATAATATTATCCCTCCCATTTTGTTCTTTTTGCTCAGGATAATGTTGGCTATTCTGGATCTTTTGTTGTTTCATATAAATTTTAGGATTATTTTTCTATTTCTGTAAAGAATGTCATTGGTATTTTGATAGGAATTGCATTGAACCTGTAGATTAGTTTTGGGTAGTATGGACTTTTTAACAATATTGATTTTTCCAATCTATGAACATGGAATATCTTTCCATTTGGGGATATCCTCTTCAATTTCTTCCATCAGTGTTTTATCATTTTCATTATAGAGATCTGTCACTTTTTATCATCAATTCCTAAATATTTAAGGGCCCATAGGCTCTTTAGTCAGCAAATGATAAATTCTGCCAGGACTGGGTCCTTCTCTTCAAGGTGTCAAGTTCCCTTTCATCCCAGGATGTGTCTGCAAATGTCGTCTGGGATCTACGGCCTAGAATAGGGGCCTCAGCACTCTGCCCGGTGCCCTATGCTACTGTGGCCAAATTGGTATGCAGGATGCAAGACTAAGTCCTCTTTACTTTCTGCTGTCATTTCCTTTAAGCAAAAGGAAGGATTCACTTTCCTTGCTGTACTGCCTGGAGTTGGGGGAAGGGTGGCACAAGCACTGCCTTAGCCACCCAGGCCAGTGTCTCCATAGGTCACGTGTTACCCTGGTTCTCTGGCTCTGAGTCCAGCCCACCGCTAGGAGTTGCCTGGGAACTGCAGTTTCCTTGTGTCCTAGACTGTCTTTCAAGTTTACCTAAGACCCCAGAATACTTTGGCCAACAGTGGTGAGGCTTGGAGAAAAACTCAAGTTCCAGCCACTAGAATGGGTGATTCCTCTCTGGCTAGGGCTGGTCCAAATGTTTCCTCCAAGCACAGGCACTGGCTGAGCCCAGCATGGCTCTGCTCTCCACTATGACAGGGCAACATTGAATTCAAAATAAAGTTTCCCAATCGCTGTGCTCTCCCCCTGGCCCCGCCCCAGAAGGCACAGATGCCTAGTGCCACATGGCTGCTGCTGGGGGATGGGGAAGGAGTGGTGTTGGCAATTCAGGACTGTCTCTCCAACTCTCTTCACTGCTTCTTCCAGTGATATTAAGTTAAAACCAGGTACTGTTATTGCTCAACCGATATTTGCTTTCTGTGACAGTCCTTTATTGTGTACAGATAGTTGTTACAATTTGGTATTCCTCCATGGTGGGGGACCAATGGTGTAGGCTTCTATTTCACCATCTTGTTCCACCCTCTAGATGAGAAAGTAAATGAGAAAACAAGTACCTATTGTATTAGTCCATTTTCACACTGCTGATAAAGACATACCTGAGACTGTAAAGAAAAAGAGGTTTAATGGACTTACAGTTCCACATGGCTGAGGAGGCCTCACAATTATGGCAGAAGGCAAGGAGGACCAAGTCACATATTACATGGATGGCAGCAGTCAAAGAGAGCTTGTGCGGGGAAATTCCCATTTTTAAAACCATCAGATCTCATGAGACTCATTCACTATCACAAGAACAACACAGGAAAGACCCACACCCATAATCTAATCACCTCCCATGGGGTTCCTCCCCGCCATGACATGTGAGAATTGTGGGAGTTACAATTCAAGATAAAATTTGGGTGGGGACACAGCCAAATCATATCACCTACTACGCTTCGAACTATGTTAGAGAGATCACAGAAACCAACTAAACCTGCCTCCTTGCTTTCAAGGACTTTGCAGTCTTCACAAGAATGTGAACATTCTGGTCATCACCATAGCTAGGTTTCCCCTCCCTACCTTTGTCTTTGTATCACTGAGTTCCCAATACCTGCTGCTATTGGGCCTTCTTGTTCCATATTACCTACACATTCACTTCCACTACACAAAGTGCCTGAAAAATGCTATGTTCTATGAGTGGATAAAATAATGGCACAGCTAAGAGCAATTTTCGACCTCTAGATGGGCTGGTCTCATCACCTGCAGATCTTTTTTCCTCATATCCATAAATAAGACCAGTTATTTTATCTAAACATAGTAGACCACCTTGGATTCCTTTCCCCAGTCTATTTCCATTCATCCTGCTCAACCACTGCCCAGCCGTGGTTCTATCATAAAGGCAGGGAGTGGAAGGGAATCTGCTTACATAAGATGTCTGGATACTTGGATTCTAGACAAATATATGTGTGTTATAAAGATATGTTTGCTAAAATCTAGACAAACAAATACTTGCCATAAATAGAAATTATATTCTTAACATCTTCACCATATGATGACTGCAGTCCACACAGAAAAGTACAAGTGCTTTTTTTAAGGTTCCTATCTTTTAAAATGCAGAAAGAAAGTTAGCACCCAAATACAAAGAGATATTTTGTTAAGGTCATTCCCTTCTATACTACTTTTTTAGAAAGACACACTAGAAGGAAGAATATTTGGTTTTCTGAAAAGATATGCTTTTGAAGATGCTATTAAACAATTATTATTAAACAATTTACCTGTAATGGAAATAAACAGCCAAAGGGAGTATCTTTAATGCTTTCTGGCCTCCTTCATTTATGGCTGGTTTCTCTACAAAAACTTAAATATCTTCATTTTTGTACAAAACAAAACATATGTTTAGGGATATTGAGAGGAAAAATAAGTTTTCTAATGTAATATATACAATGTAAAACTTTATTAAAATGAACCCATAACAATTAGAAAGACATTTATTTTCCCTTTTTTACAATAACATGTCCAGCCTATACTACCTCAAGGTAATAATTTCTTAATTTACTCCACATCATCACAAGGAATTAAGAAGCTTAAGATTCCATTCTCCAAGTAGAATATCAGGCAAATACTTTTAGATCAGTTTAATAATTTTTTTCTAGTTACAAAATATTAATATTGGCCACCCTTCTCAATTTTTCTCCATTCTATTCCACTTACCGTACTTTTCTAAGAATGATAGGCTGACATGGGTTAAATTTTTCAAAGAAAAAAAAATGCTTTTAGGATTTATAAATTTCAAAGTATTAATATTATTCTAATTGGAGCAAAAAAAATCTTTAAAATGTTGACAAGATTGCAGTCACTATTTTTGAACAACATGAATATGAGTAGAAAACTACAAATACGTGTTTTTTAAAAAATTGACTGTAAAGTTTATTTTTTTAAGAAAATAATTTATCCTTTTTGTCTATCACTATAAATTATTTTATATTTGACAAATGGAAGATTGACCAATGGCTATTATAAATAAAACCAGGATAATATATTTCTAAAATTTTAAAGCCATATAAAAATCCTGTGTATCTCTTTGAATAATTCACAGACTAAAATATTGTACTGAAACTAAGAATGGAGTAAGTTGTTCTATGGGGTGGTTTATAGCTCATTGCTATTCATAGACTATGAATTCTATTTATTTCTCAGGGATTTATCATGAGTTTAGCAAGTGCTTACAGTGGCATCTCTTATTTGTTATTTATTCATAAGAAGTTTAAGAGTTATCTGTTTATTTGGCAACTTTAATCATAATTTTCTATTTTGAAGCTTTTAGAGACACCCCAAAAAGGAAGCCTCTAGCATTCATCACTGATCTTTTCTTCCCCCTTGTCCAATGAATAAAGAATTATTCTCCCCTATGTATTAACTAGGATTATTTTGGTTGCAAATGACAGAAACCCCAATCACAAGTGAACTAAGTAAAAAGTTAAAATTTTGTCTCCTCTAACTGCAAAGCCCAGGGAAGGACTTGCCTCAGATATGGCTTGATAAAAGGAATAAAGTAATGAAAACAGAACCAATACTCTTTATTTCTAGAACTGGTTCTGCTTACCCATATATGAAAACTTCCTTTTTACACAGGCTGTCCCCTCTGGTCAGCAGGTTGCCAGCAGCAGTTAGGGTTAAATCCTCCCAGGTTCAAACCCAATGGACAAAAGAAAAATCTGTGTTCCAGCATGCCCAAAAAAACTCTGACACATTTCTTTTGAAGTAGCTGAGGTCACTCACATGTCCATGGCTAAGCCAATCACTGTAGCCACAGAACTATAAGGAAATAATTGTCTGAGGCCTCAGGTGGAAGTACAGAGAGGCACCTAAATGAAACTTGGAGCTGTTGGCAGAAGGAAACAAGGATGCTGGGGTGGCAAACAATCACTAGCACCACTGCCTCCTTGGGCTCACTTTGATATTTCAAATGGCCCAATCATATGCACAAGTCACTTTACTGTGAAAAAAAAAAGTATTTTCAGTCTAGGCAGTAGATAAGTAACAAATTACAAATGCAAAATATAGTCATGAAGAACATCTTAAGATCCTTCTTTGAGGCCCCAGTCTTTAAGGAAAACAAGATCTTTTGTCAGAGTTTCAAGCAAAACATTCATGTTCAAACAAAATTGCTCTCTCCAAAACTACCCAGCATCTGAGGCTCATAGGCCTCTGCGCTGAGCTCTATCATCCTCTCACCTCCCGTCTAAATCCAGTTCCACCAGTTGAATTGTATTGTTTGCCCTAGAAGACTTTAAGGTGACTTCGCTAGCTTATCTTTCTCAAAAAATATGAAGACGGAAGGTGAACAAGATGGCCGAATAGGAACAGCTCCGGTCTTCAGCTCCCAGCGTGAGCAACGCAGAAGACCGGTGATTTCTGCATTTCCATCTGAGGTACCGGGTTCATCTCACTAGGGAGTGCCAGACAGTGGGTGCAGGCCAGTGGGTGCGTGCACCGTGCGCGAGCCGAAGCAGGGCGAGGCATTGCCTCACCTGGGAAGCGCAAGGGGTCAGGGAGTTCCCTTTCTGAGTCAAAGAAAGGGGTGACGGACGCACCTGGAAAACTCGGGTCACTCCCACCCGAATATTGCGCGTTTCAGACCGGCTTAAAAAACGGCGCACCACGAGACTATATCCCACACCTGGCTCGGAGGGTCCTACGCCCTTGGAATCTCCCTGATTGCTAGCACAGCAGTCTGAGATCAAACTGCAAGGCGGCAGCGAGGCTGGGGGAGGGGCGCCCGCCATTGCCCAGGCTTGCTTAGGTAACCAAAGCAGCCAGGAAGCTCGAACTGGGTGGAGCCCACCACAGCTCAAGGAGGCCTGCCTGCCTCTGTAGGCTCCACCTCTGGGGGCAGGGCACAGACAAACAAAAAGACAGCAGTAACCTCTGCAGACTTAAATGTCCCTGTCTGACAGCTTTGAAGAGAGCAGTGGTTCTCCCAGCACGCAGCTGGAGATCTGAGAACGGGCAGACTGCCTCCTCAAGTGGGTCCCTAACCCCTGACCCCCGAGCAGCCTAACTGGGAGGCACCCCCCAGCAGGGGCACACTGACACCTCACACGGCAGGGTATTCCAACAGACCTGCAGCTGAGGGTCCTGTCTGTTAGAAGGAAAACTAACAAACAGAAAGGACATCCACACCGAAAACCCATCTGTACATCACCATCATCAAAGACCAAAAGTAGATAAAACCACAAAAATGGGGAGAAAACAGAACAGAAAAACAGGAAACTCTAAAATGCAGAGCACCTCTCCTCCTCCAAAGGAACGCAGTTCCTCACCAGCAACGGAACAAAGCTGGATGGAGAATGATTTTGACGAGCTGAGAGAAGAAGGCTTCAGACGATCAAATTACTCTGAGCTACGGGAGGACATTCAAACCAAAGGCAAAGAAGTTGAAAACTTTGAAAAAAATTTAGAAGAATGTATAACTAGAATAACAAATACAGAGAAGTGCTTAAAGGAGCTGATGGAGCTGAAAACCAAGGCTCCAGAACTACGTGAAGAATGCAGAAGCCTCAGGAGCCGATGCGATCAACTGGAAGAAAGGGTATAAGCAATGGAAGATGAAATGAATGAAACGAAGCGAGAAGGGAAGTCTAGAGAAAAAAGAATAAAAAGAAATGAGCAAAGCCTCCAAGAAATATGGGACTATGTGAAAAGACCAAATCTACGTCTGATTGGTGTACCTGAAAGTGATGCGGAGAATGAAACCAAGTTGGAAAACACTCTGCAGGATATTATCCAGGAGAACATCCCCAATCTAGCAAGGCAGGCCAACGTTCAGATTCAGGAAATACAGAGAACTCCACAAAGATACTCCTCGAGAAGAGCAACTCCAAGACACATAATTGTCAGATTCACCAAAGTTGAAATGAAGGAAAAAATGTTAAGGGCAGCCAGACAGAAAGGTCGGGTTACCCTCAAAGGGAAGCCCATCAGACTAACAGCGGATCTCTCAGCAGAAACCCTACAAGCCAGAAGAGAGTGGGGGCCAATATTCAACATTCTTAAAGAAAAGAATTTTCAACCCAGAATTTCATATCCAGCCAAACTAAGCTTCATAAGTGAAGGAGAAATAAAATACTTTACAGACAAGCAAATGCTGACCGATTTTGTCACCACCAGGCCTGCCCTAAAAGAGCTCCTGAAGGAAGCGCTAAATATGGAAAGGAACAACCGGTACCAGCCGCTGCAAAATCATGCCAAAATGTAAAGACCATCAAGACTAGGAAGAAACTGCATCAACTAACGAGCAAAATCACCAGCTAACATCATAATGACAGGATCAAATTCACACATAACAATATTAACTTTAAATGTAAATGGACTAAATTCTCCAATTAAAAGACACAGACTGGCAAGTTGGATAAAGAGTCAAGACCCATCAGTGTGCTGTATTCAGGAAACCCATCTCACATGCAGAGACACACATAGGCTCAAAATAAAAGGATGGAGGAAGATCTACCAAGCAAATGGAAAACAAAAAAAGGCAGGGGTTGCAATCCTAGTCTCTGATAAAACAGACTTTAAACCAACAAAGATCAAAAGAGACAAAGAAGGCCATTACATAATGGTAAAGGGATCAATTCAACAAGAGGAGCTAACTATCCTAAATATTTATGCACCCAATACAGGAGCACCCAGATTCATAAAGCAAGTCCTGAGTGACCTACAAAGAGACTTAGACTCCCACACATTAATAATGGGAGACTTTAACACCCCACTGTCAACATTAGACAGATCAACGAGACAGAAAGTCAACAAGGATACCCAGGAATTGAACTCAGCTCTGCACCAAGCGGACCTAATAGACATCTACAGAACTCTCCACCCCAAATCAACAGAATATACATTTTTTTCAGCACCACACCACACCTATTCCAAAATTGACCACATAGTTGGAAGTAAAGCTCTCCTTAGCAAATGTAAAAGAACAGAAATTATAACAAACTATCTCTCAGACCACAGTGCAATCAAACTAGAACTCAGGATTAAGAATCTCACTCAAAGCCGCTTAACTACATGGAAACTGAACAACCTGCTCCTGAAAGACTGCTGGGTACATAACGAAATGAAGGCAGAAATAAAGATGTTCTTTGAAACCAACGAGAACAAAGACACAACATACCAGAATCTCTGGGACGCATTCAAAGCAGTGTGCAGAGGGAAATTTATAGCACTAAATGCCCATAAGAGAAAGCAGGAAAGATCTAAAATTGACACCTTAACATCACAATTAAAAGAACTAGAAAAGCAAGAGCAAACACATTCAAAAGTTAGCAGAAGGCAAGAAATAACTAAAATCAGAGCAGAACTGAAGGAAATAGAGACACAAAAAACCCTTCAAAAAATTAATGAATCCAGGAGCTGGTTTTTTGAAAGGATCAACAAAATTGATAGACCGCTAGCAAGACTAATAAAGAAAAAAAGAGAGAAGAATCAAATAGACGCAATAAAAAATGATAAAGGGGATATCACCACCGATCCCACAGAAATACAAACTACCATCAGAGAATACTACAAACACCTCTATGCAAATAAACTAGAAAATCTAGAAGAAATGGATACATTCCTCGACACCTACACTCTCCCAAGACTAAACCAGGAAGAAGTTGAAGCTCTGAATAGACCAATAACAGGAGCTGAAATTGTGGCAATAATCAATAGTTTACCAACCAAAAAGAGTCCAGGACCAGATGGATTCACAGCCGAATTCTACCAGAGGTACAAGGAGGAACTGGTACCATTCCTTCTGAAACTATTCCAATCAATAGAAAAAGAGGGAATCCTCCCTAACTCATTTTATGAGGCCAGCATCATTCTGATACCAAAGCCTGGCAGAGACACAACCAAAAAAGAGAATTTTAGACCAATATCCTTGATGAACATTGATGCAAAAATCCTCAATAAAATACTGGCAAACCGAATCCAGCAGCACATCAAAAAGCTTATCCACCATGATCAAGTGGGCTTCATCCCTGGGATGCAAGGCTGGTTCAACATACGCAAATCAATAAATGTAATCCAGCATATAAACAGAGCCAAAGACAAAAACCACATGATTATCTCAATAGATGCAGAAAAAGCCTTTGACAAAATTCAACAACCCTTCATGCTAAAAACTCTCAATAAATTAGGTATTGATGGGACATATTTCAAAATAATAAGAGCTATCTATGACAAACCCACAGCCAATATCATACTGAATGGGTAAAAACTGGAAGCATTCCCTTTGAAAACTGGCACAAGACAGGGATGCCCTCTCTCACCGCTCCTATTCAACATAGTGTTGGAATTTCTGGCTAGGGCAATCAGGCAGGAGAAGGAAATAAAGGGTATTCAATTAGGAAAAGAGGAAGTCAAATTGTCCCTGTTTGCAGACGACATGATTGTTTATCTAGAAAACCCCATCGTCTCAGCCCAAAATCTCCTTAAGCTGATAAGCAACTTCAGCAAAGTCTCAGGATACAAAATCAATGTACAAAAATCACAAGCATTCTTATACACCAACAACAGACAAACAGAGAGCCAAATCATGAGTGAACTCCCATTCACAATTGCTTCAAAGAGAATAAAATACCTAGGAATCCAACTTACAAGGGATGTGAAGCACCTCTTCAAGGAGAACTACAAACCACTGCTCAAGGAAATAAAAGAGGATACAAACAAATGGAAGAACATTCCTTGCTCATGGGTAGGAAGAATCAATATCGTGAAAATGGCCATACTGCCCAAGGTAATTTACAGATTCAATGCCATCCCCATCAAGCATCCAATGACTTTCTTCACAGAATTGGAAAAAACTACTTTAAAGTTCATATGGAACCAAAAGAGAGCCCGCATCGCCAAGTCAATCCTAAGCCAAAAGAACAAAGCTGGAGGCATCACACTACCTGACTTCAAACTATACTACAAGGCTACAGTAACCAAAACAGCATGCTACTGGTACCAAAACAGAAATATAGATCAATGGAACAGAACAGAGCCCTCAGAAATAACGCCGCTTAACTACAACTATCTGATCTTTGACAAACCTGAGAAAAACAAGCAATGGGGAAAGGATTCCCTATTTAATAAATGGTGCTGGGAAAACTGGCTAGCCATATGTAGAAAGCTGAAACTGGATCCCTTCCTTACACCTTATACAAAAATCAATTCAAGATGGATTAAAGATTTAAACGTTAGACCTAAAACCATAAAAACCCTAGAAGAAAACCTAGGCATTACCATTCAGGACATAGGCATGGGCAAGGACTTCATGTCTAAAACACCAAAAGCAATGGCAACAAAAGACAAAATTGACAAATGGGATCTAATTAAACTAAAGAGCTTCTGCACAGCAAAAGAAACTACCATCAGAGTGAATAGGCAACCTACAACATGGGAGAAAATTTTCGCAACCTACTCATCTGACAAAGGGCTAATATCCAGAATCTACAGTGAACTCAAACAAATTTACAAGAAAAAAACAAACAACCCCATCAAAAAGTGGGCGAAGGACATGAACAGGCACTTCTCAAAAGAAGACATTTATGCAGCCAAAAAACACATGAAAAAATGCTCATCATCACTGGCCATCAGAGAAATGCAAATCAAAACCACTATGAGATATCCTCTCACACCAGTTAGAATGGCAATCATTCAAAAGTCAGGAAACAACAGGTGCTGGAGAGGATGTGGAGAAATAGGAACACTTTTACACTGTTGGTGGGACTGTAAACTAGTTCAACCATTGTGGAAGTCAGTGTGGCGATTCCTCAGGGATCTAGAACTAGAAATACCATTTGACCCAGCCATCCCATTACTGGGTATATACCCAAATGACTATAAATCATGCTGCTATAAAGACACATGCACACGTATGTTTATTGCGGCATTATTCACAATAGCAAAGACTTGGAACCAACCCAAATGTCCAACAATGATAGACTGGATGAAGAAAATGTGGCACATATACACCATGGAATACTATGCAGCCATAAAAAATGATGAGTTCATATCCTTTGTAGGGACATGGATGAAATTGGAAACCATCATTCTCAGTAAACTATCGCAAGAACAAAAAACCAAACTCCGCATATTCTCACTCATAGGTGGGAATTGAACAATGAGATCACATGGACACAGGAAGGGGAATATCATACTCTGGGGACTGTGGTGGGGAGGGGGGAGGGGGGAGGGATAGCATTGGGAGATATACCTAATGCTAGATGACGAGTTAGTGGGTGCAGCGCACCAGCATGGCACATGTATACATATGTAACTAACCTGCACAATGTGCACATGTACCCTAAAACTTAAAGTATAGGAAAAAAAAAAAAAAAGACTGCCACGATTTTGTAGCTAGCATGAATAAATTTGTGTGATAATTCTAAAAAAAAAAAAAAAAAAAAAAAAATATGAAGACGGCATAGTCTAGACAACTCCAGCACTCTCCTTCAATTGCATTCCTTTTTACACCTATCTTTGACCCATCCTCAGTCAGAGAATGTATATACTCTTCTAAGGTTGGTACAAAAGTAATTGTGGTTTTGCCTTTTTTAAGTAATGGCAAAAACTGCAATTACTTTTGCATCAACCTAATAATATAAACTTTCCTACTAATCAAGGGAAGTGGTTCAGTGGTTAAGAGTCTGGGCTCTAGAGTGAGATTGCCTGAATTCAGATATTGACTCTCCTTAACTAGCTGTGAAACCTTAGACAAGTGGCTTCATAAAAATCCCAAGCCTCCTCAACTTCTTCATCTGTGAAATTAGAAAAATTTTATTTTCCCCAGCAATCTAATCTAGCTAGCTAGCTACGTATCTCCCATATGGTTAATTGAGATAATATATATAAAATGCTCAACTCAACATCTGCACATAGTAAGCCTTCAAATATACGAATTGCTGTATTTTGATTGATAGTGTATTACCACCTTCTTTAACCCAATAGTCTCATTTCTCTGCTCCTGTTTATAGCAAACTCAAAAGAGCTGTCCATACTAACTTCATTTCTCAAAGCGTCTTTGTTCACGTCTGTGTTCTGTGCGTTTTGACTACAGTGTTGAGTATGAGACCTGTGTGCCCACTACAGAGCAAGCTCACCGGCATATTTCCAACCACTTCATTTGTCCTGCTTTGGTCAGGGGATAAGGCCACCCTAGGATGTCCCAGCTCCCCAGCAATAATAACAACTTTCCTTTCCAAGACTGATCACAGGAAATAAAGAACAGAAGGAAGGGGAGAGAGACAACCGGACACCAGGGAGAGTCCTGGGAACAGGAGCTCACTCAGAGCAGAGTCCACATTCACTCAGCTCCCAGAGTGGTTCTCTTCTGTTCCTCTCCCCAGTTTTTCCCATATTCTTTCCTCTCTTATGAGTAGTTCTTTTGCCTCTCCTTTCTCTCTTCCCCAGCCCAAGTGTTACCTAGTTTCTGAGAGCTAAGAGAACCTCTCTGAATCTCCCTGTCATTTTAGCCACTGGCCTCTCTTTAAAAATTTCCTGGTCTTTGGGGCTGCTTCAGATGCAGGTAGCGGTTGTCTACACAACAGTCTAAAAGGAGGGTCTGTCAAGATACTACAGAAGAAATAAATACTCAAAACATGGATTAATACCTTATGATATTATCCAACCACAATTTTTGTTGTTGTAATTCTTTTCATTGTTGTTGTTCCAACTGATGTTAATACTAGCATCTCCAAAACTCACACTTCCAACAACAATGTAGAGCTGAAATTTTATTTTCCAGGAAAAAAAAAGAGAGGTAGGTTTGAAAGAGATCTTTACTCCGGGAGAAATAACTTCAGTTTAGTATTCTCTGTTCAATAACCTACTTATTATCTTTAAAGTAATCAACCATTCAGGGGTGGAGCCAAGATGGCCGAATAGGAACAGCTCCAGTCTACAGCTCCGAGCGTGAGCCATACAGAAGACGGGTGATTTCTGCATTTCCATCTGAGGTACCAGGTTCATCTCACTAGGGAGTGCCAGACAGTGGGTGCAGGACAGTGGGTGCAGCGCACCGTGTGCGAGCCGAAGCAGGGCGATGCACTGCCTCACTCGGGAAGCGCAAGGGGTCAGGCAGTTCCCATTCCTAGTCAAAGAAAGGAGTGACAGATGGGACCTGGAAAATCGGATCACTCCCACCCTAATACTGCACTTTTTCAACGGGCTTAAAAAATGGCACACCAGGAGATTATATCCCGTACCTGGCTCGGAGTGTCCTACACTCACAGAGTCTCGCTGATTGCTAGCATGGCAGTCTGAGATCAAACTGCAAGGCGGCAGCAAGGCTGGGGGAGGGGCACCTGCCATTGCCCAGGCTTGATTAGGTAAACAAAGCAGCCGGGAAGCTCGAACTGGATGAAGCCCACCACAGCTCAGGGAGGCCTCTGTAGGCTCCACCTCTGGGGGCAGAGCACAGACAAACAAAAAGACAGCAGTAACCTCTGCAGACTTAAATGTCCCTGTCTGACAACTTTGAAGAGAGTAGTGGTTCTCCCAGCATGCAGCTGGAGATCTGAGAACGGGCAGACTGCCTCCTCAAGTGGGTCCCTGAAACCCGAGCAGCCTAACTGGGAGGCACCCCCCAGTAGGGGCAGACTGACACCTCACACGGCCGGGTACACCTCTGAGACAACACTTCCACAGGAACGATCAGACAGCAGCATTTGCAGTTCACCAAAATCCTCTGTTCTATAGCCACCACTGTTCTGCAGCCACGACTGCTGATACCCAGGCAAACAGGGTCTGGAGTGGACCTCTAGCAAACTCCAACAGACCTGCAGCTGAGAGTCCTGTCTGTTAGAAGGAAACCTAACAAACAGAAAGGACATCCACACCAAAAACCCATCTGTACGTCACCATCATCAAAAACCAAAAGTACATAAAACCACAAAGATGGGGAAAAAACAGCAGAAAAACTGGAAACTCTAAAAAGCAGAGCACCTCTCCTCCTCCAAAGGAATGCAGTTCCTCACCAGAAACAGAACAAAGCTGGATGGAGAATGGCTTTGATGAGCTGACAGAAGAAGGCCTCAGACGATCAAACTACTCCGAGCTACAGGAGAAAATTCAAATCAATGGCAAAGAAGTTAAAAACTTTGAAAAAAATTAGACAAATGTATAACAGAATAACCAATGCAGAGAAGTCCTTAAAGGAGCTGAGGGAGCTCAAAGCCAAGGCTCAAGGTCTACGTGAAGAATGCAGAAGCCTCAGGAACCAATGCGATCAACTGGAAGAAAGGCTATCAGTGATGGAAGATGAAATGAATGAAATGAAGTGAGAAGGGAAGTTTAGAGAAAAAAGAATAAAAAGAAACGAACAAAGCCTCCAAGAAATATGGGACTATGTGAAAAGACCAAATCTATGTCTGATCGGTGTATCTGAAAGTGACGGGGAGAATGGAACCAAGTTGGAAAACACTCTGCAGGATATTATCCAGGAGAACTTCCCCAATCTAGCAAGGCAGGCCAACGTTCAGATTCAGGAAATACAGAGAATGCCACAAAGATACTCCTTGAGAAGAGCAACTCCAAGACACATAATTGTCAGATTCACCAAAGTTGAAGTGAAGGAAAAAATGTTAAGGGCAGCCAGAGGGAAAGGTCGGGTTACCCATAAAGGGAAGCCCATCAGACTAACAGCGGATCTCTCAGCAGAAACCCTACAACCCAGAAGAGAGTGGGGGCCAATATTCAACATTCTTAAAGGAAAGAATTTTCAACCCAGAATTTCACATCCAGCCAAACTAAGCTTCATAAGTGAAGGAAAAATAAAATACTTTACAGACAAGCAAATGCTGAGAGATTTTGTCACCACCCAGGCCTGCCCTAAAAGAGCTCCTGAAGGAAGCACTAAACATGGAAAGGAACAACCAGTACCAGCCACTGCAAAAACATGCCAAATTGTAAAGTCCATCAAAGCTAGGAAGAAACTGCATCAACTAACAGGCAAAATAACCAGCTAACATCATAAAGACAGGATCAAATTCACACATAACAATATTAACTTTAAATGTAAATGGGCTAAATGCTCCAATTAAAAGACACAGACTGGAAAATTGGATAAAGAGTCAAGACCCATCAGTGTGCTGTATTCAGGAAACCCATCTCACGTGCAGAGACACACATAGGCTCAAAATAAAGGGATGGAGGAAGATCTACCAAGCAAATGGCAAAAAAAAAAAAAAAAAGGCAGGGGTTGCAATCCTAGTATCTGATAAAACAGACTTTAAACCAACAAAGATCAAAAGAGACAAAGAAGGCCATTACATAATGGTAAAGGGATCAATTCAGCAAGAAGAGCTAACTATCCTAAATATATATGCACCCAATACAGGAGCACCCAGATTCATAAAGCAAGTCCTTAAAGACCTACAAAGAGACTTAGACTCCCACACATTAATAATGGGAGACTTTAACACCCCACTGTCAACATTAGACAGATCAACGAGACAGAAAATTAACAAGAACACCCAGGAATTGAACTCAGCTCTGCACCAAGCAGACCTAATACACATCTAAAGAACTCTCCACCCCAAATCAACAGAATATACATTTTTTTCAGCACTACACTACACCTATTCCAAAATTGACCACATAGTTGGAAGTAAAGCTCTCCTCAGCAAATGTAAAAGAACAGAAATTATAACAAACTGTCTCTCAGACCACAGTGCAATCAATCTAGAACTCAGGATTAAGAAACTCATTCAAAACCGCTCAACTACATGGAAACTGAACAACCTGCTCCTGAATGACTACTGGGTACATAACAAAATGAAGGCAGAAATAAAGATGTTCTTTGAAACCAATGAGAACAAAGACACAACATACCAGAATCTCTGGGACGCATTCAAAGCAGTGTGTAGAGGGAAATTTATAGCACTAAATGCCCACAAGAGAAAGCAGGAAAGATCCAAAATTGACACCCTAACATCACAATTAAAAGAACTAGAAAAGCAAGAGCAAACACATTCAAAAGCTAGCAGAAGGCAAGAAATAACTAAAATCAGAGCAGAACTGAAGGAAATAGAGACACAAAAAACCCTTCAAAAAAGTAATGAATCCAGGAGGTGGTTTTTTGAAAAGAACAACAAAACTGATAGACTGCTAGCAAGACTAATAAAGAAAAAAAGAGAGAAGAATCAAATAGACGCAATAAAAAATGATAAAGGGGATATCACCACTGATCCCACAGAAATACAAACTACCATCAGAGAATACTACAAACACCTCTATGCAAATGAACTAGAAAATCCACAAGAAATGGATAAATTCCTCAACACATACACCCTCCCAAGACTAAACCACGAAGAAGTTGAATCTCTGAATAGACCAATAACAGGAGCTGAAATTGTGGCAATAATCAATAGCTTACCAACCAAAAAGAGTCCAGGACCAGATGGATTCACAGCTGAATTCTACCAGAGGTACAAGGAGGAGCTGTTACCATTCCTTCTGAAACTATTCCAATCAATAGAAAAAGAGGGAATCCTCCCTAATTCATTTTATGAGGCCAGCATCATCCTGATACCAAAGCCTGGCAGAGACACAACCAAAAAAGAGAATTTTAGACCAATATCCATGATGAACATCGATGCAAAAATCCTCAATAAAATACTGGCAAACTGAATCCAGCAGCACATCAAAAAGCTTATCCAACATGATCAAGTGGGCTTCATCCCTGGGATGCAAGGCTGGTTTAACATATGCCAATCAATAAATATAATCCAGCATTTAAACAGAACCAAAGACAAAAACCACATGATTATCTCAATAGATGCAGAAAAGGCCTTTGACAAAATTCAACAACGCTTCATGCTAAAAACTCTCAATAATTTCGGTATTGATGGGACATATCTCAAAATAATAAGAGCTATCTATGACAAACCCACAGCCAATATCATACGGAATGGGCAAAAAGTGGAAGCATTCCCTTTGAAAACTGGCACAATACAGGGATGCCCTCTCTCACCACTCCTATTCAACATAGTCTTGGAAGTTCTGGCCAGGGCAATTAGGCAGGAGAAGGAAATAAAGGGTATTCAATTAGGAAAACAGGAAGTCAAATTGTCCCTGTTTGCAAATGACATGTCTGTATATCTAGAAAACTCCATTGTCTCAGCCCAAAATCTCCTTAAGCTGATATGCAACTTCAGCAAAGTCTCAGGATACAAAATCAATGTACAAAAATCACAAGCATTCTTATACACCAACAACAGACAAACAGAGAGCCAAATCATGAGTGAATTCCCATTCACAATTGCTTCAAAGAGAATAAAATACCTAGGAATCCAACTTACAAGGGACATGAAGGAACTCTTCAAGGAGAACTACAAACCACTGCTCAATGAAATAAAAGAAGATACAAATAAATGGAAGAACATTCCATGCTCATGGGTAGGAAGAATCAATATCGTGAAAATGGCCATACTGCCCAAGATAATTTATAGATTCAATGCCATCCCCATCAAGCTACCAATGACTTTCTTCACAGAATTGGAAAAAAAAACTTTAAAGTTCATATGGAACCAAAAAAGAGCCCGCATCGCCAAGTCAATCCTAAGCCAAAAGAACAAAGCTGGAGGCATCACACTACCTGACTTCAAACTATACTACAAGGCTACAGTAACCAAAACAGCATGCTACTGGTACCAAAACAGAGATATAGATCAATGGAACACAACAGAGCCCCTCAGAAATAATGCCACATATCTACAACCATCTGATCTTTGACAAACCTGACAAAAACAAGCAATGGGAAAAGCATTCCCTATTTAATAAATGGTGCTGGGAAAACTGGCTAGCCATATGTAGAAAGCTGAAACTGGATCCCTTCCTTACACCTTATACAAAAATTAATTCAAGATGGATTAAAGACTTAAATGTTAGACCTAAAACCATAAAAACCCTAGAAGAAAACCTAGGCAATATCATTCAGGACATAGGCATGGGGAAGGACTTCATGTCTAAAACACCAAAAGCAATGGCAACAAAAGCCAAAATTAACAAATGGGATCTAATTAAACTAAAGAGCTTCTGCACAGCAAAAGAAACTACCATCAGAGTGAACAGGCAACCTGCAAAATGGGAGAAAATTTTCGCAACCTACTCATCTGACAAAGGGCTAATATCCAGAATCTACAATGAACTCAAACAAATTTACAAGAAAAAAACAACCCCATCAAAAAGTGGGCGAAGGACATGAACAGACACTTCTCAAAAGAAGACATTTATGCAGCCAAAAAACACATGAAAAAATGCTCATCATCACTGGCTATCAGAGAAATGCAAATCAAAACCACAATGAGATAACATCTCACACCAGTTAGAATGGCAATCATTAAAAAGTCAGGAAACAACAGGTGCTGGAGAGGATGTGGAGAAATAGGAACACTTTGACACTGTTGGTGGGATTGTAAACTAGTTCAACCATTGTGGAAGACAGTGTGGCGATTCCTCAGGGATCTAGAACTAGAAATACCATTTGACCCAGCCATCCCATTACTGGATATATACCCAAAGGACTATAAACCATGGTGCCATAAAGACACATGCTCACATATGTTTATTGCGGCACTATTCACAATAGCAAAGACTTGGAACCAACCCAAATGTCCAACAACGATAGACTGGATGAAGAAAATGTGGCACATATACACCATGGAATACTATGCAGCCATAAAAAATGATGAGTTCATGTCCTTTGTAGGGACACGGATTAAGCTGGAAACCATCATTCTCACCAAACTATCACAAGGACAAAAAACCAAACACCACACGTTCTCACTCATAGGTGGGAATTGAACAATGAGAACACATGGACACAGGAAGGGGAACATCACACTCCAGGGACTGTTGTGGGGTGGGGGGAGGGCGAAGAATAGCATTAGGAGATATACCTAATGCTAAATGACGAGTTAATGGGTGCAGCACACCAATATGGCACATATATACATATGTAACAAACCTGCACATTGTGCACATGTACTCTAAAACTTAAAGTATTATAATAATAAAAAATAAAAATAAAAAAAATCAACCATTCATTGAATAAATTATTGTACATCTCTGCCGTGAAAAGAATGCAGCCATTAAAAGATTGAGGTAGGTCTCTATGTACTGCTATGAAACAATCTTTAAGATATTGCTAAATTTTAAAAAGCAGATTACACAACTGGTTAATCTCATTTATGGTATGTATTTTTTAAATAATTATATTTTAATTTCTTTTGTATGCCTCTAAATTATGCTTTGGTGTATATGCATACAAAATGTTGAAGACATACATTAGAAACTACTGAAAGGCATTACCTCTGGCAATTGAAACATTAGGTTACAAATAGAATAATCACTTTTAACTTATTTTTTATTGTTTGATTTTTTTCCATGTATACAGCATTTTATAATATGAAAATAAATAAAATTTAGTTATTTACTCAACTATACCTGAAGGTCTAGGTTCCTTTAAAGCACACATAAGTTATATCAATAAGGGATACAGATTTATGGTCATAAAAACAAATGAAAACATGGCTTAGTCATGGGAACTTAATTCAAAATCCTGTCCTCAAACTGTCTCTTCTCCATGCAGGGTCTGAGAAGTACATATACACGGAAGGAAATATGTGCACAGAGGGAAATGGCCATCAAGTAAACACGCTACTTCTCTAAGCCTGTGGCCCAGCACTGTGAGCTGTGGTAGGCCACCAAGGGACTCCTTATGCCAAGGGGTCAGGAAAGTATATGAAACCTGGAGCCAAAACAACAAAAATGATCTGCTTTGCCCACTCCCTCCCATACCCTCAACCAAATATGAGGTACTCCCACTCTTAAGAAAGGAAGACTAATACAGAACTAGCCAAAGAGAAAAACAGAGCAATAATACATTTGCTCATGCCCAGAGCAGAGATAGCTGGTCTAGAATTCTGAGCCCAAAATTGTTCTTGGAGAACAGGCTATCAACTGAGTGGCCATTAAGAGGAGGCTCCCAAGGGAGTTGGACCCCAAGACAGAGAGAAACCACACCCAGCACTTGAGCATTAGTCACCCCCATTGGCCCTGTGCAAGAGCCTTCCCTTTGTGGTGCAGTCAATGCCCTTTCCCAAATCATCATTGGTCAAGGAATAAGGAAGATAATCTACATCTGATAAAAGCCAACTTCATGTTTACATTGTACAGAGTATTTCTTCAAGATACCATCTGATTGGCGAAGTCACTTTCAAAAACGTATTTTCAAATGGTCATTAATGTATTTCCCTTGATTAAAGATGTCATCTTTCATTTGAGAATTAATTAGAGTTAAATGTGGCTAGTATTCTAAAAGATGATGGTTAATCTGGTAGAGACATTAACACTGAGAAACCAACTGACAAAATGCATCATATCAAATACAACATCAAGGACTACTTCACTGAAATAACTATAGCATCATCTTTAAGTGTTTTTCCACATAAGACAGCACTTAAAATGCACAATCCCCAACACTGTCTCACCACAACACACACACACACACACACACACACACACACACACACAAATACAGTCAGAGGGCCAGGTTATGGGATTTGTTTTAAATGTTCATTGGGGCAATATCCAAAATACTGGTCACAGGTATTTATTCATAACATCTTTAACATCTATATATTCCAGAATATCAAACATAGTAGATCAGCAATAAATATTCATGGAACAAATGAAGAAACACTCAAAAATTAAGAAACTTTAAACCAAAATGATATTTTTTCTTTTCTGATAACCCTGTTTATTAACACTTTTATTCAATTTTTCCAATCTTTTCTTGTATCTCTCCTAATAATGTAATAGAATTTTTTTTTTTTTTTGAGACAGAGTCTCGTTCTGTTACCCAGGCTGGAGGGCAGTGGCACCATCTCGGCTCACTGCAAGCTCCGCCTCCTGGGTTCACGCCATTCTCCTGCCTCAGCCTCCCAAGTAGCTGGGACTACAGGCACCCAGCACCACACCTGGCTAATTTTTTTTATTTTTTTAGTAGAGACGGGGTTTCACTGTGTTAGCCAGGGTGGTCTCGATCTCCTGACCTCATGATCTGCCCATCTCAGCCTCCCAAAGTGCTGGGATTACAGGTGTGAGCCACCGCGCCCGGCCTTTAATGGATTTTTTTAAATCATCTTCAGAACTGAAAATGTTTCTTGGTAAAAATAACAGGTAATGATAAATTTGGGTACTGTCACACTTCAGTCCTCCTCCACCAACTATGTATTTAAGAAACTTAAATAGCTACTACCATTTTGAATTTGCTAAAGAATTTGATGAATATGTTCAATAACGCAGGGTTGAAAATGTCCTTAGGGTCACTTGTCAGACTCTAGTACCCAAAACAGTGAAGCAGGTGAAAAGAAACATGATTCTCAGGAAGCCTGGACAGCACAGGAGATAAACTCATAGTAGTTGCCTCTTCAGACTCGTGGTGCAGGCCTTGCAAAATGATCAAGCCTTTCTTGCATTCTCTCTCTGAAAAGTATACCAGAGTGGTGTTCCTTGAAGTAGATACAGATGGCTGTCAGGATGTTACTTCAGAGTGGAAGTCTAATGCATGCCAACTTTCCACTTTTTAAAAACGGAATAAAAGGTGAGTGAATTTTCTGGAGCTAACAAAGGAAAATTTGAAGGCACCATTAATGAATTAATCTAACCATGTATTCTGAAAACATAACCAGCCAATGGATGTTTAAAACACATAATTTTTTTATGTTCAGAAAAGAAAGGTGAAGTATGAAGACTACATACCCAACTGTCATCAATTATAAATGACAAATATTTATGCTACCCTTTAAAAAAGAAAGAAGATGTATATTAAAAATTAGCAGTCTGAATTGTTTACACAACCTATACACATGGATACTACATGCCCACTTTCTGATGACAACCCAGTAGGTTAAACATAGGCATCTCTGGTTATTAGTTAAGATTTGGGAATTATGATTCAAACTACCTCAGTGCCTATAGAATCAAATATCTGGTCCTAAACCAGGATTAGCTGTAGCAAAGATGTTGGTTTAGTTGAGGGTGTACAATAACAGGGCTGCTGAAGACCATAAATCCCTGTTGGTGGGTAAGCCACTCAGAATGTAATCAGTAAATTATAATGGAGGATGGTTTGAGATGTAGTTGAAAATAATGGTAGAAAGATAGACTGGGGTAGAATTACAGACTGCTGTGTACTAGGCTAAATATATTGAACTTTATTCTGTTGCAATGGAAACCCACCAAGAGATTTTCAGTAATGTGGTGACATGACTTTAATCAGGAGTCAGCAAACAATAGTCTGAGGGCCAAATCTGCCATTCTTATAAATAAAGTAGTATTGGAACACAGCCACACTCATTCTTTGTAAGTTATCTGTGTTTGCCTTTGCTCTAAAAAGGGAAAGAATTGAGTAGTTGCAATAGACACCAGGCCTATACGGCCCATAAAACCTAAAATGTTTACAATCTGGCCCTTTACAGAAAAAGTCTGCTGACCCCTAATTTAGACTCGTGTTTTAGAAAGAACTTTCAGAGCAGAAGAGAAATATTAGGCAGAGGGCAGACAGACTACTTCAGAGATTATCACTTGTGAATGTTTTCGGCAGTTCCAGTGAATGAAAGGAGGGATTAGAAAGAAAAGGCTTCTGTGAGAATGAAAATCTTCCTTCTTACCGATACCTTGCAAGGGCCAAAAGAATTCTGAAACACTACTTGATATGGTTTGGCTGTGTCTCCATCCAAATCTCATCTTGAATTGTAGCTCCCATAATCCCCATGTGTCATGGGAGGGACCCAGTGGGAGGTAACTGAATCACGGGGGCGTGTTTCTCCTGTGCTGTTCTCGTGATAGTGAGTAAGTCTCACAAGATCTGATGGTTTTATAAAAGGCAATTTCCCTGCACACACTCTCTTGCCTGCTGCCATGCCTTTGCTCTTCCTTCACTTTCCGCCATGATTGTGAGGTCTCCCCAGCCATGTGGAACTATGAGTCTATTAAAACTTTTTTTCTATATAATTACCCAGTCTTGGGTATTTCTTCATAGCAGTATGAAAATGGACTAATACATTATTTATAAATTATCTTCTCAAATTCCATAGTTCTTAGCCATCCAGAAGAATTAAAAGTTCATCAAAATGCCTACCTTTCATATAGTTTCAATAAAAATCCCAAACTTCTTTCAAGTACTTATAGTCTGGCCTATTATTTATTTACTTAACCCCTACTAAGTACGAAAGCTGGGAGCATAAATATATAAAGCTACCATCCTTGAAAAATTTGAAGTCTATTAGATGGAATCGTAAAAGGAAATTCCTGATATCCAAATAAAGTAGTAATGGTGGCCTAAGAATTGAGGAAATTATAATTTCTTACTTTGTAGGAATACCAATATCAATTAACCACCAAATCTTCTCTTTCAACCCAAACTGTGAGTCAAAAAATGTTTACATCAATATCTCAACTACCTTCATGAGAATATGGTCCAATTTCAAAAAAAAATGCAAAATTCCATTTACTTCTACAGAAGTAAACATTATAAGTTACCCAAATTCAGTTGGCCATGGAAGTTTTTTGGCCCTTAGCACTTAGTAGCATGACATAATTTTCCATAATCTGGAAAATTGTAGTTTCATAATTCCAAAGAGCAGAATTTAAATTTAACAATTTAGCTAAACAAAGATATATAAACCGGGCGCGGTAGCTCACTCCTGTAATCCCAGCACTATGGGAGGCCGAGGCGGGTGGATCACCTGACATCAGGAGTTTGAGACCAGCCCGGCTAACATAATGAAACCACATCTCTACTAAAAATACAAAATTAGCTGGGCATGGTGGTACATGCCTGTAATCCCAGCTACTCAGGAGGCTGAGGCAGGAGAATCACTTGAACCTGGGAGGCAGAGGTTGCAGTGAGCCAGGATTGTGCCACTGTACTCCAGCCTGGGTGACAGAGTGAGACTCCATCTCAAAAAAAAAAAAAAAGGTATACATTTGCCTATCTGGGTGTCTGATTCATTGTAGCAGCCCAAATATTTAATTATCTGATTATTTTACTGTTTGGTATTGCATAGGCCCAACTGTAATCCTATAGCCTTCACAAAGAAAGAAGCATTTGCCTGTGTTTAAAGAAGCAAATGGCCATATATCAAACAAGCTTTGTTAATTATAGATGAGTTGAAAGAATTTGCTCAAATATAAGATTTTATGAAAAATCTACTTAAAACTTCTGCTCCCTACATCATTTCTTAAACCATCTAAAAACAGTAGTTTCTACTATCTGCCAGGAACACACACACACACACAGGTATAATTTTTTTTTTTTTTTTTTTTTTGGAGACACAGTCTTGTTCCATCGCCCAGGCTGGAGTGCAGTGGTGTGATAGCAGTTTACTGCAGCCTCGACCTCCCAGCTCAGTAGATTCTCCTACCTCAGCCTCCCAAGTGTCTGGAATTAACATGCACGCCACCATACCCAGCTGATTTTTTTATTTTTTGTAGTGACAGAGTCTCACTATGTTACCCAGGCTGGCCTCAAACTCCTGGGCTGAAGCTACTCACCTGCCTTGGCTTCCCAAAGTACTAGGATTACAGGTGTGAGCCACTGTTCCCAGCCTACATTGTTAAAATAAATATATTTTTTAAATAAGCAAAAAAAAATTAAACACATTAAATATTTCAAATAAACATATTGATACATACCATATGATCAGAAAAGTACTTAAGTCTTAAGTTTGCCAGTGAATTATCACAAAATGAACACACTTTCAGAAAATCCATGGAATGTAGGCAATAGCATCCCTCTTTAATAGGCAAAGAAATTAAACCTTAGGGAAATTATGTAATTTGCCCAAGGGTACATAGCTGACAAACAGAAGATGCAGGAATTTGGAACAGACCCCCGGAGTTACTTGGAAAAATACTACAAGCCCAACCCTGCCAGAGAAGAAGCACAAAACACCATAAATGACTTGCACATTTGCTGGTTCGATTCTTACTCGCAGTTTGCTTGCTTGTGCTATGCCAGATCTGCAAGTTAACTCAACTTCTAAACCTCTCATTCTTTCATTCTTCACCACCCAGGCCTGATTATCCCTCTCCATACAGGTCTGATGTCCTGGCTTCCTGATCTCCATCTTGTTCTTGGCCACAGTCAACTACTGACTCCCTGGTCTTCATTTTCTGGCTCCCAAATCACTGGCTTAATCAGACCCGGACATCTGACTGGCTCTTTCCTGACCCCCTGCTGACCCAACCCAATCCTGCTATTGCCCACACAAGTGCATCACAGACACTCCCAGGGGAGGGGTTGACAGTTCTCACTGAAACCATCTTGATCATTCAGATCATTTGCCAATCAGGCAACTCTTCTGCTGCTGGCTTTCAGGGCCACTCCAGAATTAAGCAATACATTATGTTTACTAGGAGGAGAGGAGTTCCTTTCTACTAGTGGATCACGTGCCAGTGCTGTATTAGCCATGACTACTTTCAGCATGACCTATTCAATTTACTTAATTTAAGACAATATTCAGATGTATGTGGAGAAAAAAATTATTGTATCAATTTCCTTTCTGCCTTCTGCTTTGAATTCTCAACTGACTTTAATTAATTAAATGTGTTAACATCATGAGTTTGGCCTCAGAAGCTACTTAAATGTCTTGAAGCAAAGCAAACTGGACAGGTCTTCTTGCTGTCATTAATCTGTAGAACCATGCAGGTCCTGTGTTC
Source organism: Pan paniscus (assembly GCF_029289425.2). Taxonomy (NCBI): domain Eukaryota; kingdom Metazoa; phylum Chordata; class Mammalia; order Primates; family Hominidae; genus Pan; species Pan paniscus. The sequence continues at coordinate 94,036,448 of NC_073254.2, read as the reverse complement.
TGGTGCCATTTGAACATTCTTAAGCCTAACATCAAAAATAAAATCAAAATGTACTCAAGGTTCCCCAGACTGCCCATTTCTAAGAAAAAGTCAATAATGAGCCCAGTATACCCATGGTGTGAGTCCCTAGAGGGTATCACAGAGCATTAGGATTAATGATTACTGAGCAGAGATGCTATCATTGTCTTGGTCCAGTTTCATTTCCAATTAACTGTCTGAGATAAACCCACAATCCAATAACCAGTATTAAACATTCAGAATAATATCTAAGATTTAAAACAAAAGATATTCTAACCAGAATAGAAAATATAAAATTTCTATTAAACACAGATAAAAGATGAGATATGAATGATAAACAGGTTTAGTAGAAAAGAGAATATGCCACAGGAAAAACATGATAGATGTGCACTAAGCATGTTTGTCTAGAATTTTTTTAAGGTTTACGGACCATTATTCCATGTTCCAAATAGGTCACTTCATGGTTATTGCCACTGAGTGACCATTCATAACTAGTATCTATTCAAGTATATAATGCATGAAACTATTCACAGTGTACGTATTCATTGTCCCAATTATCTCAGTTCTTGGAATGCAAATCTTCAAACACCAAAGGTGCATTCAGTTAAGGCTATGGTATGGGTATAAATGGTGAGAGTTGAAAGTCAGACAAGACACAAGACAAGGCACTGTGCCATAAGATAACACAGTATAGGATATATACATCAAGAAGTATGAGTACTAAACTATTTAGAATACACAGTTTTCTTTATGTGGAGTGGTTTAGGCTGTTTTTGGTTATATTTTATGGGTTTTCCGTAAGAAGTATGTAAAGCTTTAAATAATTTTTTAAACAGAACAATGGGGAAAGGACTCCTTATTCAATAAATGGTGCTGGGATAACTGGCTATTGAGATGCAGAAAATTGAAACTTTTCCCTTTCCTTTCATTATATTCAAAAATTAATGTAAGATAAATTAAAGACCTAAACATAAAACCTAAAACAATAAAAACCCTAGTAGAAAACCTAGGAAATACTATTCTGGACATCAACGACATCAGCCTTGATAAAAGAATTTATGACTAAGTCCCCAAAAGCAACTGCAACCAAAAAAAAATTGACAAGTGGGATTTAATTAAACTAAAGAGCTTCTGTATAGCAAAAGAAACTATCAACAGAGTAAACAGACAACCTACAGAATGAGAGAAAATATTTGCACTCTATGAATCCAACAAAGGTCTAATATCCAAAATAGATCAGGAACTTAAACCAATTAGCAAGCAAAAAAAAAAAAAATAACCTTATTAAAAAATGGGCAAGTCAATCCTACGCCAAAAGAACAAAGCTAGAGGCATCACATTACCTGACTTCAAACTATACTACAAGGCTACAGTAACCAAAACAGCATGGTACTGGTACCAAAACAGAGATATAGATCAATGGAACAGAACAGAGCCCTCAGATATAATACCACACATCTACAACCATCTGATCTTTGACAAACCTGAGAAAAACAAGCAATGGGGAAAGGATTCCCTATTTAATAAATGCTGCTGGGAAAACTGGCTAGCCATATGTAGAAAGCTGAAACTGGATCCCTTCCTTACACCTTATACAAAAATCAATTCAAGATGGATTAAAGACTTAAACGTTAGACCTAAAACCATAAAAACCATAGAAGAAAACCTAGGCATTACCATTCAGGACATAGGCATGGGGAAGGACTTCATGTCTAAAACACCAAAAGCAATGGCAACAAAAGACAAAATTGACAAATGGGATCTAATTAAACTAAAGAGCTTCTGCACAGCAAAAGAAACTACCATCAGAGTGAACAGGCAACCTACAAAATGGGAGAAAATTTTCACAACCTACTCATCTGACAAAGGGCTAATATCCAGAATCTACAATGAACTCAAATAAATTTACAAAAAAAAAACAAACAACCCCATCAAAAAGTGGGCGAAGGACATGAACAGACACTTCTCAAAAGAAGACATTTATGCAGCCACAAAATACATGAAAAAATGCTCACCATCACTGGCCATCAGAGAAATGCAAATCAAAACCACAATGAGATAACATCTCACACCAGTTAGAATGGCAATCATTAAAAAGTCAGGAAACAACAGGTGCTGGAGAGGATGTGGAGAAATAGGAACACTTTGACACTGTTGGTGGGACTGTAAACTAGTTCAACCATTGTGGAAGACAGTGTGGCGATTCCTCAGGGATCTAGAACTAGAAATACCATTTGACCCAGCCATCCCATTACTGGGTATATACCCAAAGGACTATAAATCATGCTGCTATAAAGACACATGCACACGTATGTTTATTGCGGCACTATTCACAATAGCAAAGACTTGGAACCAACCCAAATGTCCAACAACGATAGACTGGATGAAGAAAATGTGGCACATATACACCATGGAATACTATGCAGCCATAAAAAATGATGAGTTCATGTCCTTTGTAGGGACATGGATGAAATTGGAAATCATCATTCTCAGTAAACTATTGCAAAAACAAAAAACCAAACACCGCATATTCTCACTCATTGAACAATGAGAACACATGGACACAGGAAGGGGAACATCACACTCTGAGTACTGTTGTGGGGTGGGGGGAGGGGGGAGGGATAGCATTGGGAGATATACCTAATGCTAGATGACGAGTTAATGGGTGCAGCGCACCAGCATGGCACATGTATACATATGTAACTAACCTGCACATTGTGCACATGTACCCTAAAACTTAAAATATAATAATAATAAATAAAAAAATTTAAAAAAATTAAAAAAAATAAAAGCTTTGCTTGGCTGGTAAAAAAAAAAAGGGCAAAGGACATGAACAGACACTTCACAAAAGAAGACATATATGTGGCCAACAAATATATGAAAAAAGTTCATCATCACTAATCATCAGAGAAATGCAAATCAAATCCACAAGATACCATCTTACACCTGTCAAAATGGCTATTACTAAAAAGTAAAAAAAATAAAAACGTGAAGAGATTGTGGAGAAAAGCAGTCACTGCAGAAAACTGTGGAAATTTCTCAAAGAACATAAAACAGAACTACCATTTGACCCAGAAATCCCACAACTGGGTATATACCCGAAAGAAAATAAATAGTTCTACAAAAAAAAGACACATGCACTCGTATGTTCACTGCAGCTTCAGAATAGCAAAGACATAGAATCAACCAAGATGCCCATCACTGGTGGACTGGATAAAGGAAATGTGGTACATATGCAACATGGAATACTACACAGCCATAAGAAAGCATGAAATCGTTCCCTTTACAGCAACATGGGTGTAGCTGGAGGCCATTATCCTAAGCAAACTAAAGCAGGAAGAGAAAACCAAATACCACTTATAAGTGGTAGCTAAACATTAAATACAAATGGGCACAAAGATAGTAACAATAGACAGTATAGACTGCTTGAGAGGGTGGGGAGGAAAACGTGGTTTGGAAGACTACCTATTGGGTGCTGTGCTCACTGCCTTGGTGATGGGATCATTTGTACACCAAGCCTCAGTGACACACAATTTACCCATGTAACAAATCAGCACATATATCAGCACATGAACCTAAAATAAAAGTAGAAATTAAAATAAAATAATCTTTTTATAAAAAGATACTTGTCCATTCTCCAATTACTACAACCCAGGCCAGTAGTGATAGACATATTTTAAGAGAAAATGTATTTTCTGTCCTCTCCAATCAAAAATCCAGTATTTATTCTTAGAACAAAGGCAGATTTATCAAGCTAAATGTTTTAAATACTATGTCAACCACTAAAACTCTGTTCCCTAAGATGGTGTGTTAGATTTATTGGTTGGAAACTTCCCCACAACAGCAGTAACTAGTTAATTAATTAATACAAACTATCCTGAGAGTTCCTAGTTCTTTAAAGTTAGACTTCAAAGTATTTTTAGTAAATTACAATCAGCAATTCCCTCTAAATCTTGGGAGCAGAGCTTAACTGCTAAAGAGTGCCAGCATCTGGAGCACTAGCATGAGGTTTTATTTGATGTTCTTTATTATTCAAAAAGAATTTGTTTTTAAAAGGAGAGATCCGAACCATCAGAGGCAACAAACAAATGCTCTGCATGGCTAAGTCTATCAGTTATCAATTCATGATACCTTTAGAAAACTCCTTTGAAGATCCTCAGGCACTGCAAATTTCACTTAGTTCTGCTTTGCTATTTGTGCCAGAAATCACAGTTTCAGAAATGGAAAATGAAGGAAATGTACTCTAGACTGTTTAAAACACACATGCAACTGCATCCATGGAGTGAGCCTGAAATAACAAAAACCATTTCTTTACACTGGTTTGAGAGCTTCATCTCTGTGTTTTCGGTTTATATAGTTTACAATCACCACAGACAGCATAATTGATTTAGAAAACATTAAACAACATGAAATCATAATCACCAGGAGCATGTGTTGGGATAAAACCTCCATAATGTTAATGATAATGTTACCTCTTACATCCCCAACATCTGAAGTGCAATTTGTCATTAATTCTTTATTAAGCCTTTTCATTTATAATGTGGCTTCTAATTGTGATTAATTAGAGAATTCAAGCTCCTTCCAAATGAAGCTAAGTGTGTGTGATTTAGAGCCATTAAAGATGGTTTCAACATATTTCAGGGAGAAACATTTTCAAAAACATTCATTGGACAAAGCCTGGCATTTTGAAACCCTCACCAATACTGGGGTTAGCGCTGGTGGCAGGTAGAGTGGCCCAGATGTCCACAAGTCCCTCCCCAAAGGTCATGGCAGCCAGTGGCAGTCATTTCCAAACAGCAGGCTTCTACCCGCTAGTAGTCTGACACTTTCTTCCCAGGAGAAATAAGAGACCTTTTAATTATCAACAGAAAGCAAAGCGTTTTCATTCTCATGGTCTGCTTAATCTTAATTTCAATGTATCAATTCAGTATACATTACAAAACTTAATACTCTTATAATTATAGAATGCAATGAATCTATTCATCTAGGATAAAAAGAAGCCTCCAAATTATATGTGACTTCCTGGAAGATCTTCCGCTAAAAAATGAAGCTTCCACTTGTTTGGCTCACAAATTAAGTAAATATATATATACATATATATATACGAATGAAATCATCTCTAAACATTTTAACCCAGAACTTGAGAGCCTTCAAAAACATATGCATATGTTTTTATATATGTTCTTTACATATTTTAGATATGTTCATATATATGTTTTATGTATGTTCATATATATGTTTCTAAAGGCTCTCAAGTTCTGGGTTAAAATAGCTAACCTTTGCTGATTGTATTAGGACAGACTTGCCAACTTCTTTCCCCTGCCTCTTTGCAAGTCCAGATTATAGCCAGTCTCTTTCCTTAAGGTTAGTTTATTGTTTTTCTCCAGCTCTATCTCTATAATCTTCAGTTCTGAGACTCACACTCCCTGAATATGCCAGCTTTCCTGCTCCCTATTTTCAAACATGCACCCTGGAACCTCATGGAGGTTTTCACCTCATATTTTCTCCCCAGCTTTCACCTCTCTTCTTGCTCATTTCATTGCCCAACCTGCCAGAACTATTGTTTCAGATCCTCCTTTGCTACTGTCCTCAGCCCCTCAATCTCTCGTCCCAACCTCACAGCATGACTTCAATCCTGGGTATTAGGGACTGAATATTTGTGTTCCCCCCAAATTCATATGTTGAAATCCTAACCCTCAATGTGCTGGTATTAAGAAACGGGGCCTTTGGGAGTTATTTAAGTCATGAGAGTGGAGCCCTCATGAATGGGATTAGTGCCCTTATAAAAGAGACCCTGGGAGAGTTTTCACGTTCTTTCCACCATCTGTAGATACCATGAGAAGTCTGCAGTCTGCAACAAAAAAGAAAGCCTTCACCAGAACCCAACCATTCTGGCACTTTGATCCTGGACTTCCAGCCTCAAAAACTGTGAGAAATAAAATTTGTTGTTTAAGCCCCCCAGTTTATGGTATTCTGTTATAGCAGCGCAAACTCACTAAGATAATTGTTCTGTGAAATAACATTTGAGTTCTGGTAAATATTTCCTCCTTACAAAGTACATCTCAAGTTTCTTGACTATGCATATATTGGTTTAGTTGTTCTACAATTATTCTTTAAGCTTTATCATGTCCATTACAGATCTCTAAAAGTCATATCTACCTATACAAACTAATAGCATAGTAGAGATCAGCAGCTCATTATGACAGCTTCTGGTTGGGTTAAGATTATTAAAAATTAGTTTCTGCAGATACATCCTTAAAATTGTATCATTTTAAATGAAAATATATAGCCATCACCCAAGAACAGGAACTATCTCAAATCTATAAATTGATTAATGATAAAAATTAATTTTCAACAAATATTTATTCAATACTTATTGTATGCATGATTTGATAGCAATGGAAAATTTAGTCTAGTCAAGGACAAAAGACATACACACATAAAAAGATAATCTATACTTTAAGGTGACAAATAAATTTAAAAGCTGATTACTGACAATTACAGGCACAGGACTGCATAAAAGGGGGCATAACTATGTGCTAAAGTGGTTGAGAAATATAGTATCTGAATGGGGCTTTGAAAGTTGGGAACAATATTCAAACACAGGAAGAGAAAGCATGAAGTATTCAACCAAAGGAAATGGTTTTAAAAATTCAAGGAGTACAGACATATTTAGGAGCCTGTAATTAGATCAATTTGGCTTAAATACAGGTTCAATTCAACTTGTAAAAAAGTGTTTACCGCACCTACTGCAGCCCAACCCTGTTCCAGGTGCTGGGATATCACTGTGAAGAAGTCAAACAGGCTAGAGGGGGCTCCGCTGCTCATGGGGCTTACAATCCAGTGGGTAGAGGCAGACAATCAGTAAGTAAACAAAAAAAAAAGAATGTCATATGGTGGTAAGTTCTGCAAAGAACATAAAATAGGAAAATAGAACAGAAAGTACACAGAACTCTAGCTTAGATTGGACAATCAGGGATATCTCTGGGGAGATGGCATTTGAGCTGAAATTTAAGTGACTAGAAGGTGCCAGCTACATAATGCTTTGGGGAACCAACACTAATCAGAAGTGATGCGAAAGGCAAAGCCATGGGGAGAATTAGCTGACATGGTCTGAATAAAAATAAGACAGTGTAACTGGAGCACAACAATCAGTGGGGAAGATGGTGGCAGAAGAGGGGAGCCCCGTCACACAGGGCCTTGGGTCTGGTCATCAGTGTAGACTTGGATCTACCTGACATAGGAAGTCATTGGAAGTTTTAAGAAGGGGAGTGATATAATCTGATATATATGTTTTTCAAATTCCTCTTTACTTGTGGAAGTGGCGATTTTAGGAGAAAACATGGAAGCAGTAACGCATTTATGAGGCTAAACGGACTGAATTTATTTTCCATAGAGGCAGTTCAAACTGTGAACACTAGCAAAAAATTGAGAAACTTTTTCCTGACTGTGCCAACCACCGACCTTTAGCCAAATATGTTCAGATGTTTTCTCGTAATTTATGTGGTATATGCTACTGTTTTTCAACCAGTGGACTGTAAACATGACAGTTTCTACATGCACAGCTGATTTCATCATTCTGATGGTGAAAAATCTGTATGAAACCATCTAACTCTGTCAAAAAATCCATTACCTCCAATCTGTTTTGCCCAGTTTTTACAACTGCCTTGATCAGGGTGTTATGTCCATAAGCATTAGCCAGACCTATGTGAAAGTGGACAGAACAGTCACCCCTGATCCACATTGCCAGGATTGATGCAGTGGCTCTTTCAGGGCAGCTTGATCTTGAGCAAATAGCTGACACTCCAGCACATGCCCTACCCTGCAGTTCACCAGCTTTGAAATTTTTCATCCTTCCCTTCCCTTCCTTCCTGTATTTTCTGTCCGTCTTCAAGCTGTAGCCTCTATTGCTCTACATTTCTAAAGTGAGTAGGAAGAGAATACAGAAGATTTCTTTCCAGGGATTCAAAGAATCATACTGGTGGAAAAAAATATATCATAAAATTTTTTCAGTCTTCTGCAAGTAGAACCAAGCTCCAACAGATCCATGTACTTGGTTATTCCTAATAGCTCACAGCAGAAATATTCTGCCGTGAAATCCAATTTAATGCAACTCAACTCTGGGCCAGTGTCACTAGGGCCCAAATAACACAATTTAGTTTTGTAGGATTATTATTTGGAAGGGATTCCAAATACCACAATTTAGTTTTTGTGTATATACATGTTTTGGGCTACCTATACAGATAAATGACCAAATGATAATCAAAAGAAACAACTTAAGCACTTTTTCCCTAGACTTGTACAAAACTTTTTGATGAAAAAAAGTCCTTATAAATTTTGCATTAAAATAATCATGAAAACCATATTTCTAGCTGCATTTATTGTAAAATACAGTTATCTCTCTAAATGATACTTCACCTGTAAAATGACCATATTAATTTCTCCTTTACAGGGCTTTTGAGAATGTTAGCATTTCTATGCTTTGAAAATATTAAAATACCGTATAAATATTATTTAATATTATATCATGAAACAGTAAAGGAAAGTAGCCTATTAAATATGTATTTTTCTATATAGCCCCTGTGGGACAAACTACCTTTTAAGTAGAAAGGTAGTTTGTCCTTTTAAGTAGAAAGGTAGTTTGTCCTTTTAAGTAGAAAGGTAGTTTGTCCTTTTAAGTAGAAAAGTAGTTTGTCCCACAGGGGCTATATCAATTCAAATTATTCAATTAAAACAACTACAGTTAGTTCAACAAAACCTATTGTGTGGATAGCCTCTAAATGGCTCCCAATGATGCCCTGCTCCTGGTTTTCATGTCCTGTGGAGACTTCTCCCCTTGTATATGGGCTGGACCTACTGACTCACTTAAATAAAATATGACAAAGGTGATGGGGTGTCATTTCCAGTATTAGATTTTTAGAAGACCCTGGCTTCTGTCTTTTTCCCCTTCTTTTGCTCTCTCAATTCTTTACTCTGATGGAAGCCAGCTGCCATGTTGTAAGCTGCCCTATGAAGAGAGGTCCATGTGAAAAGGAACTGAGGAAGGTCTCTGGCCAGTAGCCAGATAGCTAATGCAATCCACAGTTAACTTTGTCCATGGAATAAAATTAGGAGTAATTAAGATATTTCAAGATCTGCAATTGATGGCTTATAGTTATCAATTTTCAGGTGATTTTGATTGAGAATATATGCTCCATAGAAACAAGAGCAAACAGCTCCATAGAATGGAAAAAGACTGTAAATGGGCCACCTTGTTTTTGTCAAAGAAAATTTATTGCCGTCAAATTATTTTATTTTATTTGTAAATATTCATGGTGAGAGGTGACAGCATGCTGGCAGCCCTCGCAGCCCTCGCTCACTCTTGGTGCCTCCTCAGCCTTGGCACCCACTTTGGCGGCACTTGAGGAGCCCTTCAGCCCACTGCTGCACTGTGGGAGCCCCTTTCTGGTCTGGCCAAGGCCGGAGCCAACTCCCTCAGCTTTCGGGGAGGTGTGGAGGGAGAGGCGCGGGCAGGAACCGGGGCTGTGCACGGCGCTTGTGGGCCCGCACGAGTTCCGGGTGGGTGTGGGCTCTGCTGGCCCAGCACTGGGAGCGGCTGGCGGGCCAGCCCGCAAGCCCCGGGCAGTAAGGGGCTTAGCACCTGGGCCAGCAGCTGCTGTGCTGGATTTCTCGCCAGGCCTTAGCTGCCTCCCTGCAGGGCAGGGCTCGGGACCTGCAGCCCGCCATGCCTGAGCCTCCCCTCTCCTCCCGCGGTGGGCTCCTGCGCGGCCGGAGCCTCCCTTACCAGCGCGGCCTCCTGCTCCACAGTGCCTGGTCCCATCCACCGCCCAAGGGCTGAGGAGTGCAGCGCATGGCGCGGGACTGGCAGGCAGCTCCACCTGCAGCCCTGGTGCCTGATCCACTGGATGAAGCCAGCTGGGCTCCAGAGTCTGGTGGGGACTTGGAGAACCTTTATGTCTAGTAAGGGATTGTAAATACACCAATCAGCACTCTGTATCTAGCTCAAGGTTTGTAAACACACCAATCAGCACCCTGTGTTTAGCTCAGGGTTTGTGAATGCACCAATCCACACTCTGTATCTAGCTAATCTAGTGGGGAGGTGGAGAACTTTTGTGTCTAGCTCAGAGATTGTAAATGCACCAATCAGCACCCTGTCAAAACAGACCAATCAGCTCCCTGTCAAAACAGACCAATCGGCTCTCTGTAAAATGGACCAATCAGCAGGATGTGGGTGGGGCCAGATAAGAGAATAAAAGCAGGCTGCCCGCCCCCAGTGGCAACCCCGTGGGGTCCCCTTCCACACTGTGGAAGCTTTGTTCTTTAGCTCTTTGCAATAAATATTGCTACTACTCTCTTTGGGGCCACACTGCCTTTATAAGCTGTAACACTCACCGCAAAGGTCTGCAGTTTCACTCCTGAAGCCATCGAGACCACGAAACCGCAAACCCACCAGGAGGAATGAACAACTCCAGACACACTGCCTTAAGAGCTGTAACACTCACCAGGAAGGTCTGCAGCTTCTTTCCTGAGCCAGCGAGACCACGAACCCACCAGAAGGAAGAAACTCCGAACACATCCAAACATCAGAAGGAACAAACTCCAAACACGCCACCTTTAAGAACTGTAACACTCACTGCGGGGGTCCGCAGCTTCATTCTTGAAGTCAGTGAGACCAAGAACCCACCAATTCTGGACACAATGGGATACAAGTACAATTTTGCTACATTGATATATTGTATTTTGGTGAAGTCAGGGCCTTCAGTGCATCCATCACTGGAGCAACACACATTGTACTCATCAAGCAACCTCCCATCATCTACCCTTCTCCCACTCCCCTCATCCCTTTGAGTCTCTGTGCGCATCACTCCATACTCTGCTTCCAAGTGTATGCATTGTTTAGCTCCCACTTAAAAGTGAGAACATGCAGTATTTGTCTTTCCATGTCTGAGTCATTTCACTTAAGATAATGGCCTCCTGTTCCGTCCATGTTGCTGCAAAAGACATGATTTCATTCACTTATCGTAATGTCCACCAAGCTCATCTATGATCCTGTGAATGACAGAATTTTATTCTTTTTTATGGCTAATAGTATTTCATTGTGTATATACCACATTTTCCTTATCCTCCATTGATGGACACTTAGGTTGATCCCATACCTTTGTTGTTGTGAATAGTGCTGCAATGCAGATGTCTTTTTGGTAAAATGATTTCTTTTCCTTTGTGTAGATACCCAGTTGTACAATTGCTGGATCATATGATAGTTATATTTTTACCACCAATTTATTTTATACATGATAACTCACAAATCTATGCATTGTTTATAAAACAGTACCTGTAGGGTCTCCCTTTACTTAGAATAGATTCTTCTATAAAACTTTTGCCAGGACTTCTACCAACCTAGTACATATCATCAAGAAGCAGGACCTTTCCAACAAACCAAGGCTGGTTAGTTATTTCTCTCTTGTTTAAATGACACGTTACTTTCTACTAAAAAATAGAAGCTTGTAATCATGATATCTTTATTTACCTTTATGGCTAGGAAATTTAGAGTTTAGGTTAGTATAGAAAAATAATAAAATGTAAACCCTCTGTTCTTTCTAGCTCTAAAGTAGAATAAGTACTAGATTATCTGCACCCTATCTAGGACTAAAAACATAAATTTTTTAACTACCCAGTTGATTACCAAGACGGCATGAAAATATCTTTTACCATCATTCCCTCTTCTGATAATTAGAATTTGTCAGCCGGGCACGGTGGCTCACGCCTGTAATCCCAGCACTTTGGTAGGCTGAGGCGGGTGGATCAGGAGGTCAGGAGATCCACACCTTCCTGGTTAACACGATGAAACCCCGTCTCTACTAAAAATAAAAAAAAATTAGCCGGGCATGGTGGCAGGCGCCTGTAGTCCCAGCTACTCAGGAGGCTGAGGCAGGAGAATGGCGTGAACCCAGGAGGCGGAGCTTGCAGTGAGCCAAGATCGCGCCACGGCACTCCAGCCACGGCGACAGAGCGAGACTCCGTCTCAAAAAAAAAAAAAAAAAAAGAATTTGTCAGAAATGTTTTTGAAACAAGTTATCTTTTCTCTTTAGTACCAAAAAGAGATAATGCTAATCTTTTGTTTCCCGCTTATAAGGTAAAGGAACTCACTGAAAATGTATCTCAAGATCAAAAGCCAAATTGAGGAGGAAAAAAATATAGTACTGACCATGCTCATGCCTGGGATTTCAATCTGTGGGCAGACCAACATTATTCTCCCAGACTAAAGTTGTCTGGGCATCACAGAGCATCCAGCAAGGTATTTGGAGACCCACATGGTACTAATGCAGAGGTGAATCAAACTGACTGCAGGGGATATAGTGACTACCTGCTTGAGGGAGTATCATAGAGTACTAGACAAATAACATAAACCAAAGCCATAGAATTCCCAAATAATTTCCAAAATATCTAAAATTCCTGGATTTTTCTGGGTAGCATATGTTGATTTAAAGAAAATATTCCCCCACTTAGAAAATAGGGGATATCTAGAGATGACTCTTTTTAATAAGTATTAATGAGGTTCCAGCTGGGACCTAAGTGCTGAAAAAAATGTGCCTTTCACTCTAGGCTTTTCTCGTCACACACCCACATCCTACTCCCTGCTGTATAAATTCTTTTCTAGTTTTCTCAGTATATTTTGGGTTTGGGGTATCTTTGGAGATAGATTTAGATGACAGGTCTTAGTAATATAAAGTGATCACAGTTAATTCCTCTCTTCATTGCTACTATGATCAAAAGCTAAAGTTGTGAATTGACCTATTCTGCGAAGAAAAGTTTAAGATCAAACTTTTCCCCTTGTTTATTTGGTAAATGAGAATTGCTGCACTTCAAATGCTATTTAAAGTCAAAGATAGTTTTACATATCTGTTTGCTAGTTTTATATATCTGTTTGCTTCTGAGGCCAGTTTAAGTTGAGAGACCATAAACATAATCAAATATTAAAGAATGATAAATGGTATTACCCCTGAATGGGTTGCATTCATCCTAATAAATGTATCGCATATCCTAAGTTATACAAAAATTACTATCATTTTGAACAACCCAGTGATATTGACCTTGATGGAGAATACAGTGCATTGCAGGAGGCAGGACTAAGTCACTGCAATTTCCTAACCATCTAGAAAAACCCACATTTTACACATATTTCAATGACCTATCTAATTTCTGTTAGGATTATATTCATTTGCTAGGGCTGTTGTTACAAAGTACCATGCACTGATTGGCTTCAACAACAGAAATCTATTGTCTCACCATTTTGGGAACCAGAAGTCCAAGATCAAGGTGTTGACTGGGTCATGTACCCTCTAAAGGCACTAGAAAAAGGTCTGTCCCAGTCCTTTTCTGGTACTTTTTTTGTTTGTGGCAGCGTAACTCCAGTATTCACATGGCATTCTCTCTGTGTGAAACTCTGTGTCCAAATTTTTTAAAAATAAGGACATCAGTTGTATTTTGTTAGGAACACACCCTACTTCAATATAACTTTATCCTAACAACTTATTACATCTTCAATGATGCTATTTCCAAATAAAGTCACATTCTGAAGTACTGGGGACTAGGACTTCAACATATGAAGGGGGAGGTGGTGCACAATTTAACCCAATACAAGGATCAATAAACCAAGATCATGAATTACTGATTTTTCCATCCAGTTATGAGTACCATCACTAAGCATTTTTGCAAATAGGCTATTTTGGTAAGCCTTGATGATAGATGACAGTCACTACCTTGAAAGGGTGATGCTGTCAAAAAGCTTCTCTCCTGAAAAAGAAGCCTGACCTGGTAGCCAAGGCAGAAAAAGTTTTATCTACAGAGAGAATATTGATGTACCTCTTTTAAAGCCAGAGGTAAGCAAACCTAAAATCAGCGGGGCCTAGGGAAATTGGGCAGAAAAGAAGAGCAAGATGGCTCAGAGATTTTAGAGACAAAATCATAGAAGTACTTAATTTTTAAATTAAGAACACTGAAGGTAGAGGCTGAAGGGTACACAATTGGTTAGTGGCAGACCTGGAATTAGATTGAAGATCTGCTGATACTCTTGTCTAGTGAGCTTTTCTCTACATCACCCAGGTTAAAACTCCAAAATGAGTCCAGGACAACTAGGATTAAAAAAAAAAGTACTAACCCAATACATAATTACTTGTCTTTGCATGTCTTAAACTCTAAAAACAGTGCACATCCAAAACATTCAGTACCTTTCATTCCATTTAGCCAGAAACACATAGCTTGATGACTGACTGTTAAGTTGGCACTGCCCTCCAGAGGCCTGTACTGTCTGCTCAGTTGCCCCATCTGGCTGCCATCACGAAGCCTCTTGCTTGGCTGCCTACTCAGAACATCACTGTCACTAATTAGCCTTTCCTAAGTGGAAGGTATCCAGTCAGACTTTCAGCAGTACATTCTGTGCATAATTAAATGCATGCAGTCACCAAACAAGAAGGCAAAGGCACGTTTTCTTAGCATGTGGGATAGTTATCCCTAACTTCACAGAAACTTTGCATAATTCATTGGAACTCATTTATCTGGCATCAGTTCCATAACTGACTGAAAACAAAAGCCAACTCATAAATCCAAAGGAATCATCATCCATTTTAATTATGCATAAAATTCAAAAGAGGTCAAAGTATCAAACTGGAAACATGAAAAACAAATTACTAGAGACCCATCTAAGAGAACAGTAATAAAATGTGAGTAAGATCCTCTTTTATGTTTCTCAGTTTCCTCACCAGAAATCTACATAAAGGCATCTGAGAAAGCAATGTTTTAGCTCTTGTTTCTCTCATTTAGTTCTAATTCTTTCCAGCTTATGATACAAAGAAAATCAAACTGGGACTCAGGAGTCTTGAATTCTGCAAGAATTTCTTCTGGTAAAAAGAAGCGTGACCTTGATCAACTCCTTTAATCTCCTGTATCTCAATTCCTTCAACTTTAAAACAAGGGCCTGGTTTAAATGATCTCAAAGGGCACTTGCAGATTTAACCCTCTATAATTCTCTGAAATCAATTTTGCAAGAACTAAGTCTTGAATTCCAACAAACCTCCATGGTCTGGAATCTCCCTACTTTATACACTATAAAGGGGTCTATATTATCAATGCAGTTGCCTTGGCAATGGGTCAAAGAGCTGGAGCCATTACAAATGATGATGCCCAAATAATTATTTCAAACGCCAAAAAACATTTATTTCTTCTAAATTTATACCATTTGGAATAAGAATAATTTCCATAGGAATTTTCAAACACTCAAAAACATATTTTAATTTTGCCTCATACCTTTTGACCTGACAACTAAGCTGTTAGACATTAACATTTCAATGTAGCAAACTTGCCACGTTCACAGTGAGCAGCTGTGACCACTAATGGGAATCAAAAGCTCCTTCTGGTCAAACTCATAAATACTTTCTCTCAAAATGTGAGTACATAAAGCAGAATCACATATCTTTATATCCACTCAACTATTCCCAAATTGTTTCTAAATTATTAAATTTGTGGTGCTTCTCACCATAGCATCTACAAGCTACAAAATTATAGGCAGTAAATCTAATATGCAATTCATTTTTGGAGTTATTTTTGGACAAGTGAATTGAGCATACTCAGAAATGACTCCATGTATTATAAACAGGCAATTAATTAATTTCCTCACTAGTTCTGGCAGGGCAATTTGCAATGCAGTTGTTACCTATTAAAGATAAGAAAACTATGTAAGCATTTCTGTTGATGTGGTCAACTCAACTCTAAAATATTTTGCTTCTAGAATGCTTATATCTCAGGTTTCCAGGAGAAATATATGCCAAACAATGAAAACCCTTGGGAGGCTCCACTGCATAATAGCACTCCAAAAACATCAGTAATATAAGAGCTTATTTTCCCATGTGTCAAATTCTATATGGTTAACTGATAGAAATTCTAAGATTTCAATGGTAGTCCATAAGAAAGACTGAACAGAAGGATGAGGCTAGGATCTAACTGAATTATGAATCAAGGGTGATCTGAAGTCCAAATTGCAAAGGAAGAGCACATAAAAACTTTGGGCTCAATTAATACTAATGTCCAGACCCCAGAGATCAATATGGTGAAAGGAAACCAATAGCTGAAGTCAGCAGGATGCATCTATACTTTTAGTCTAGTGGGTAAAAGCATCAGGGGCACATTGAGGCTTATGTTCTGTGAAATTAAATGTCAGACAGTGACTGAAGGTATGGGGACAAGAACCACCATCTGTTATAGTGTGAGGAGCAGGCAGCTTATAATAGCTAAGTAGAAGGTCAAGGCCTTCTAGTTTGAGTAGAGAACTGGGATACAAGAAACAGAGAAGGAGCCTAGAATTTGAAAGCTGTACCTCAGTATACCCAAAGCCTTCCCAAGACTAGGAGATTCTGCAATTAGTGAGAGTGATTCAGACAAGTATCACATCCTTTCTATTCTCTTTCTCCAATGGTGGAGATAGAGCTCCTGACTGCTATCTGGCTTGGTTCTCAATGTCTCAGGAATCACACAGAGCTGATGCTGGGAGGCAAACCTTTTGACGATAAGCCCCAAGATGGTGCAGGGATAAACAGAAACTGACACTTCTTGTTAATAACCTATTAACAATTTCTTCCTTTGTCTCTAAACTGTGATCTTTCTTTTCCTTCATTCAAGCTCTTCTGATAAGGTATGGGAGGAGTTTAAGTGGAGAAAGACAAAACAAAGTAGAGATGAAACTCATGATTAATAACTGTTGAATGGCACTAGTAAGATTCCTAGACTGTTTAACTTTAAAAGTTTTAAAAACTAAGGAATCCCAACTATTTGTTTCTAAACGAGGAAACAAATGCACAGAGAGGGAATTGACTCACTCAAATTCACAGTCTGCTGGTCTCAGAACCATAAGAACCAAGATATCCTGCCTTAATCCAAAATACACCCTACTAAAAGACCTTGTCATCATAACTGATGGCCCCGAATGGAATTCTGAGAATGGTAAACATCCCACAGATCCATCCCATTTCACAACCAATTTATTGGAGCTGACTGTATTCTTTTTCACTTACTGATGTGCCAGAATAACACAGCTTTTTGAAAATAGATCCATATGGGTCAATATATTTCATGAACATAGATGCAAAAAATTCTCAACAAAACACTAGCAAACCAAATTCAACAGCACATTAAAAGGATTATTCACCGTGATGAAGTGGGATTTACCTTTGAGGTGCATGGATGGTTCAACATAGACAAAACAATAAATTTGATACACCACATTAATAGAATGAGGGGCAAAAACCATATGATCATCAATAGATACAGAAAAGCTGTTTAACAAAATGTGGCATCTTTGCATGATAAAAACTCAACAACTCAGGTGCAGAAGGAATGTACCTCAAATTAATAAAGGCCATATATGACAAACCCCCAGCTAGCATCATATTCAACAATGAAAAGTTGAAATCTCTTCACCTAAGATCAGGAACAAGACAAGGATACACACTCTCATCACTCCTATTTAACATAGTACTAGAAGTCCCAGGCAGAGCAATTAGGCAAAAAAGAAATAAAAGTCATCCAAATTATTTTTTTAAATGCAAATTGTCCCTGTTTGCAGATGAGATGATCTTATGTATATAGAAAACCTTAATAAATTCACCAAAAAAACTGTTAGAACTAATAAATGTATTCAGTAAAGTTTCAGAGTCAACATATAAAGTTCAGCAGCAGTTCTATTCACTAATGATGAACTATCTGAAAAAGAAATTAAAAAGCCAAACCCATTCACAACAGCTACCCCGAAAATGAAACATGTAAGAATACATTTAACCAAGGAGGTAAAAGACTTGTACACTGAAGACTATAAAATATTGATGAAAGAAATTGAAGAAGATGCAAATAAGTGAAAAGGTATGTTCATGTACTGGAAGAATATTGTTAAAATGTCTGTATTACCCAAAGCTATCTATATATTCATCACAATCCCTGTCAAAACTCCAATAACATGTTTTCACAGACATAGAAGAAACAATCCTACAATTTGTTTGGAACAACAAAAAGTCCTGAATAATCACAGCAATCTTGAGCAAAAAGAACAAAGCTGGAGGCATTATACTACCTGGCTTCAAAATATCCTACAAAACAGCATGGTACTGGCATAAAAGCACATAAACCAGTGGATCAGAATAGAGAGCTCAGAAATAAACCTATCCATTTACAGTCAGTTGATTTTCAACAGAAGTGCCAAGAACACACACGTAGAAAGGACAGTGTATTCAATAAATGGCATTGAGACAACTGGATATTTACATGCAGAAAAAATAGGCCCTTTTCTCATACTATATAGAAAAATCAACCCAAAATAAGTTAGACTTAAGTGTAAGACCTAAAATTGTAGAACTACTAGAAGAAAACATAGATAAAAAGTGCCATGACATTGGTCTGAACTATGATTTTTTGGATATGACCCCAAAAGCACAGGCAACAAAGGCAAAAATAGACAAATGGAATTACATCAAACTAAAAAGCTACTGCAAATCAAGGAAAACAATCAGCAGAGTAAATCAACACACTATAGAATGGGAAAAAATACTTGCAAACCATATATCTGATAAGAGGTTAATATCCAAAATATATAAGAAACTCAAACAACTCAATAGCAAGAAAAAAAAATTTAAAAATAGGCAAAGGATCTGAATAGACAGTTCTCAAAAGAAGATATACAAATGACTAACAGGTGTATGAAAAAATACTGAACATCACAAATCATCAGGAAATTTATAGTTAAAACTATGTGATATCACTTCACACCTGTTAGAATGGCTATTATCAAAAAGATCAATGATAACAAGTGTTGGGGAGGGTGTGGACAAAAGAGAATCCTCGTATGTGGTTGGTGGGAATGTAAACTAGCACAGCCATTATAGAAAACAGTATGGAGGTCCCTCAAAAAATTAAATTTTTTAATTTTTAAATTTTTTTTAAAACTTAACCTTAAATGTAAATGGAACTATCATATGATCCAGTAATTCCACTACATATCCAAAGGAAATGAAACCAGTAAGTTGAAAAGATATCTGCACTCCCATGCTCAATGCAGCGTTATTCACAATAGCCAAGATATGACATCACGCCTAAGTGTCTATCAGGGGGTAAATGGATAAAGAAAATATGGTGTATGTATGTAATGGAATACTATTTCACCTTTAAAAAAAGAAAGGAAATCCTGTCCTTTGTGACAACATGGATGAAACTGGAGGATATTATGTTAAGTGAAATAAGCCAGGCACAGAGAGACAATTCCACATGACATCACTTATAAATGGAATCTTTAAAAGTTGAATCCATAGAAGCAGTGGGTAGAATGGTGGTTACCAGGGTAGGGAGAGGGAGCTGGGTGAGAAGGTGTTGGTCAAAGGATAGAAAATTTCAGTTAGATAAGAGGAATAAATTCAAGAGATCTATTGAACAACATGACAACTACAGTTAATAACAATGTATTGTATTCTCGAAAATCACTGAGAGATTTTAAGTGTTCTAGTCACAAAAAAAGATAAATATGTGAAGTGATGCACATGTTAACTAGCTTGATTTAGCCATTCCACAAGTATACATATTTCAAAACATTATGTTGTTTACAATAAATATATACTATTTGTACTTGTCAATTTTAAAAATTAATTTTTAAAAGAAAATCAGGTCCTAGCTCTGCATTTGGTCTATACTAGCAAAATCTAGAAACAAAAATTATATACATAAATAGCAGATAAATTTGGATCTGATGCCCACAAAACACTCTGAGAGGAAAACGACAGAATCCTAGAATGAGATGGATGGCATGCAGTCAGCCTGAGAAGCCCCACGAAGCCGTTACTGAGTGTCAGACATGACATGTTGCCAGCCACACCCTTAGAACATGTCTGGAGCTCAAAGGGCAACATGTGAAAAACAGTCATCCAGATGCATTTTTCATATATAGCTGTCATAAAGATTGGTTCTTAGAACAAGCTAACATTTTTCTAATTCCCAAATGTAATGCCAAGACTTGGGGGGGAAAAAGTAGATGGCAGCAACATATGTTGGAATGGACCTAGTATATTCAGATCAATAATGTAGGATGCCAGATGACTCCTCACACAAATTCTAACATAAGTGGTCAGATGAAGGAAAACTTGGTTTCCAGATGAGGCACCAGTTTTAAAAGCCAAAATGACTCTATATCCCAGACAGGATATGGCAGGATGCTATAGGCAGAGGGTGGAAAAACTGTCTGTTTCCCCTTCCCCTGCCAAGTCAAACTGGCTATGTCAGGACACCCACTGCACATTTTTGATAGCTCCCTACTGCCTCTGAGGAGTTTCTATCATGCATCAGCTGCTTGACCACAGCAAGATTTAAGCTAATTGCTTTGTGAAATACAAATCAGCAAATGCCAATTAAAAGTTCTTGGCAAAGTGAAACAATGCTAATTCTATTCCCTGGGCTTATTATAGCCCAAGCGCTCTGCAATAATTATGGGAAAACAGCATGTTAGGAACATTGACAACTTGAAGGTAAATGTTAGGTTAAAGCTGCTACACAGGAATTGTTGTTGTTTGTTGTTGCTGTTTTATAGGGATATCTTCCCCTTTAGAAACCTAGATGCCTCATTCACAGAAAAAAAAAAAAAAAAAGCAACACCAAATGGATATTTCATAGCTCTACATTGCTGAAATCCTGAAACAGAAGTTTTCATGAATTATTTTCATCTCTACTCTCTGGAACACAGGGCAGCTGTAAGGCAGACACAGCCACAAATAAAAGTCACATAAATGAAAGACAAATATGGATAGAATTAGTACTCACAACTTGCAACGTATGTGGAGTAAGGTCTTTCTCTAACCCTGTGGCCACAGCCTATTCTACATTCCAGTCTAAGAAGTACCCTGACCCTGCCCACATATAGTTTCTGCTCTGATTTATGAAGAGGGTTTTTCGTTTGTTGTTTTTCTTTTTCTTTTTCCTAGCTGCAACTACAACGAGGATTGGGGAATTTAATTTATTCACTGGTTCAGAGATGGCAATCTTTCTCCTTCCACCTCACTCCATTCCTACTAAATCCTGTTTTTAATGGGCACCAAGAAACTTGCTAGAAGAGGTGAAGTTTCTTTTGTTGCTATTTAATGTTCTTCCTATTATCAAAGCACTTGATAGTTGAGTGCAATCAACTATATATATTTTTCTAGACTGGAGATGATTCTCCTAAAATAGTGATTCTCAAATTTTAGATTTTTTCATACTCACCTGACGGGCTTGCTAAGACATAGATATCTGGGTCCCACAACCAGAGTGCTGATCCAGGAGGTCTGTCGTGAAGCTCGAGAATTTACATTTCCAGCAAGTTCCCAGGTGATGGTGATGCTGCTGATCCAGGAACCATACTTTGAGATCTACTATTTTAGAATATCCTACCAAGCTCTGAAGGTCATACAAAACAACCCAAAGGAGTTTAAGTCAAGAGAGTGGGTCATGTGTGATTATTAGTTTCAATCTTATTTTATGCAAGTAATGATTATGGCCTAAGAACTATTATATTTTTTAAATGCAATAATAAACTTGGACTGGGTTCTCTCCTGTATACTGTAATGCATAGAGCATAGCATATATATGTATGCTAGGGACTCATAATGTGAGCTGGCACATCAGATTTCAGAAAAGCACAGAACAGAAACCTTGACCGAGGTTAAGACAATCCAGTGGTGCCTCAGGGTATCCTTTGCTAGCAATCTGCAACTATACTGTGGGTTTTACTTTACAACAGAAACCATGCTAAGAGGAAGACACTCAGAGAGGAACGATGAATAAGGAAAAGACTTAAGGAAGTTGGTATTTGCCTTTAACTGGATAAGATTTCTAAACTGAATGTTTTCCAGATGTGAGGAAACAAGATAAAACCCAGGGGCTTCAACATGAACAGAGAAGGAATTTTGACAGCCTATTTGAGACTAGAATATAGACATTATCTTACAATAAGGGAATAAGGGAATGTGAAGCACAATCCAGCTTATGTAATTACATTTACTTGGATACTTAGAACTAAAAATTGTATTTTGAGGACTTTCTTATTTTTATGAGGTTTGGAACTTTCGTGGTTATTGTTATTTCCTCCCTCCTGGTTTTCCCTTTCTTTGCGTTGTCATTGCTCTTTGTATTCTCTATTAGAAAATGATTCTAGCCTTTTTTGTCTAAGTATAATAGAAGTTAAGGTTTTTTTTTTCTTATTTAGGGCAAAGACAAAAAACCCACAATTCTGAGAGTCAAGAAGCACAGTGGAAATTAAAATGATAGATGCCACAAGGCAAGAAAAATACACAGAAAGAATGTTGTAAAACACCTGAATCTCACACTTGGGCATTTCTCACCAAAGAATTTTATACAATCCTTGGAGGGTTTTTATATTTTTATATAAGCAACTCATTTGCTTAGACCATAACGGGTGCTGTCAGTTTTTTTGCTCAAGATCAGAGTTTTCTGAGTGATTCCAGCAGAAAAAGGTGCCTCTTATTGCCTCAAAGTCATAATAAACAAATATTTACTGATCAAACTCTTTGTATGACAGCTACTTGCCCTAAGTGCTGAATATATTAAAGAAGGAAGCATAGATTCCTCTACCCTCTAAAAACTTAAGTCTAGTGGGGGTACATAGACAAGTAAAAGAATACAAGCATATGGAACATCAGGTGAAGCTTTATAAAAGTAGTTCAATGCAGGCTGACATTTGAAAGGTAAATTGAAAAAATCATAACTAGCCACCAAAAGGGTGTTTTGCAGGTAGAAAGAACAGAGCACATGAAGGCTTAGTGGTGAATGATACCACATGAATAAAGGGAACTAAAAGGAAATTGGTATAACTGAAGTGCAGTGGAGTGAGGTCTTATAAGTAGAGTGACCATATAAATTATTAACCAAACAAGGACACTTTGGAACTACAGTGCAGTTGCTATTTATAAACACACTGGAATAATAATGGCTTAAACTGAGATACATGCTCACTCTAATTGTGGCCCATGTTTTGGAGCTTGGACTCTATTTTTTCTTTTTTTTTTTTTGGCAATTTTTTTTACTTTAAGTTCTGGGATACATGTGCAGAATGTGCAGGCTTGTTACATAGGTATACGTGTGCAATGATGGTTTGCTGCACCTATCAGTCCATCCCAGAATTTCATACCCAGCCAAACTAAGCTTCATAAGCAAAGGAGAAATAAAATCTTTTCCAGACAAGCAAATGCTGAGGGATTTTGTTACTACCAGGCCTACTTTGCAAGAGCTCCTGAAGGAAGCACTAAATATGGAAAGGAAAAACTGGTATCAGCCACTGCAAAAACATACCAAAATATAAAGACCAATGACACACTAAGAAGAAACTGCATCAACTAGTGTGCTAAATAACCCGATAGCATCATTCATAATGACAGGATCAAATTCACACATAACAATATTAACTTTAAATGCATATTGGCTAAATGCCCCAATTAAAAGACACAGATTGGCAAATTGAATAGAGAGTCAAGACCCATCAGTGTGCTGTATTCAGGAGACCCATCTCATGCGCAAAGACACACATAGGCTCAAACTAAAGGGATGGAAGAAAATTTACCGAGGAAATGGAAAGCAAAAAACAAAAACAAAGGTTGTAATCCTAGTCTCTGAAAAGACAGTCTTTAAACCAAGAAAAATCAAAGACAAAGAGCATTACATAATGATAAAGGGATCAATGCAACAAGAAGAGCTAACTATCCTAAATATATATGCACCCAATACAGGAGCATTCAGATTCATAAAACAAGTTATTAGAGACCTACGAAGAAAGTTAGACTCCCACACAATAATAATGGGAGACTTTAACACCCCACTCTCAGTATTAGATCAACAAGACAGAAAGTTAACAAGGATATTCAGGACATGAACTCAGCTCTGGATCAAGTGGACCTAATAGACATCTACAGAACTTTCCACTCCAAATCAACAGAATATACATTCTTCTCAGTGCCACATGGCATTTATTCTAAAATTGACCACATAATTGGAAGTAAAACACTCTTCAGAAAATGCAAAAGAACTGCAATCATAACAAACAGTCTCTCAGACCACAGTGCAATCAAATTAGAACTCAGGATTAAAAAATTCACTCAAAACTATACAACTACATGGAAATTGAACAACCTGCTCCTGAATGACTCCTGGGTAAATAATGAAATAAGGCAGAAACCAAGAAGTTCTTTGAAACCAATGAGAACAAAGAGACAATATACCAAAATCTCTGGGACACAGCTAAAGCAGTATGGAGAGGGAAATTTACAGCACTAAATATCCACATCAGAAAGCTAGAAAGATCTGAAATCGACACCCTAACATCACAATTAAAAGAACTAGAGAAGCAAGAGCAAACAAATTCAAAAGCTAGCAGAAGAAATAACTAAGATCAGAGCAGAACTGAAGGAGATAGAGACACGAAAAAAACCTTCAAAAATCTTTTTTTTTTTTTTTTGAGACGACGTCTCACTGCAACACCCAGGTTGGAGTGCAATGGCACGATCTCGGCTCACTGCAACCTCCACTCCCCAGGTTCAAGTGATTCTCCAGCCTCAGCCTCCCGAGTAGCTGCGATTACAGGGGTGCTCCACCATGCAGGCTAATTTTTGCATTTTTAGTAGGACAGGGTTTCACCAGGTTGACCAGGCTGGTCTCGAACTCCTGACCTCCAGTGATCTGCCCACCTCAATCTCCCAATGTACTGGGATTACAGGCATGAGCCACCGCACCCAGCCCAAAAAAATCTATTTTAAAGATAAAGGTTAATTCATAGAATTATAAACAAGGACATGGCATATTCACATTTGTATTCTGCTTGATAATTCTGGCATCTGAATAGAGAATAAGTTGGAGGCACCATCCTGGAAGAAGAGAGCAGTTAGACAACTGTTCAGCAAAAGATGATGATTACTAGGGAAGTGCCTGAAGAAATGGAGAGGAGTGAATGAATTCAAGCAAGTATCAGAGGCTCAGTTTGAGTCTACATGGGACCTATAGAAATTGGTAATTAGGCTGGGAAGAGAGTTATCAGAAAGGTTCTTTCCACTTGTTTTGCGTTCAAAATCTGGCAGGCCATTTATAGTCATGCCTTTAATTAAGGAACTTTGATACAAGTTGTGTTTTAAATAAGTGAGAATCAGTCATGTTACATGTTGAAAATAGAAATCATGTATTAGTAATTCCTGAACACTTCCAGAAGTTTAATTGATACCAAAATAAAAATAATACATATATAGACTGGTATAACTAGATGTCCCAATTTTCTAATATCAGTTTTTATTTCATTTAAATTCACCCTAGTCACTCTTGGTTAAAAATCAATTACTCATTCAGGTTAGAGAAAGATTTCTTTGATACAATAACAAAATCATGATTCATATAAGAAAAATTTTATGTTAAACTTTATCAAAATTAAGAACTCTGCTTTCAAAAGACATTATGCTTTCAAAAGAAATGACAAGAAGAGCCACAAACTAGGAGAAATATTTTCATATCGTATATCTGATTAAATGCTTGTGTTGTAAATATATATATTTTTTAATTCTCAAAACTCACTAACAATCCAATAAAAGATGGGCAATTTGAACAGACATTTCACCAAAGATAATATATGCCTTACAAATAGGCACACCAAAAGATGTTCACATCATTAGTTGTTAGGGAAATGCACATTTAAACTACAAATAAAATCACTACACATTTATTACAATGCCTAAACCTTTTGAAAAGATTGACTGTTCCAAGTGTTGACAAGGATATAGAGCAACTAGAACTCTCATACACTTCTGATAAGACTGCAAACTGGTACAATACCTTGGAAAACTATAACTTTGATCATTTCTTAAAAGTTACACATAAATCTCCAGTACAATCTAGTCAGTCCACTCCTAGGTATTTACCCCAAAGAAATGAAAGCATCTTTCCATGAAAAGGCAGATGCAAAAATGTCCGTAGAGACTTTATTTGTAATAACTGAAAACTGGAAAAAAACACAAATGGTGATAAACAGATGGGTAAACAAATTACGAAATGTCCATACAACAAAATACCACTCAGAAACAATCAGAAGAATCTTTTTGACTCTCCAAGAAGCCAGGCCAAAATAGAAGAGTAAAAGATAACACACTATATGATTCTATTCATATACAATCCTGGAAAACATAAAATAATCTATTGCAACAGAAAGCAGATCAGTGTTGCCTGCAGGTAGGGAGAGAAGAAGAGGGATTACTTTTGAGAGTGATGGATATGTTCATTATCTTGATTGTGATGTTAGTTTCACAGGTATATACATATGTTAAACATTATCGAAATGTATAATCTAAATGTGCAGTTTTTGGATGTCAATTCTACTTCAATAAAGCCATTAAAAATAAAAGAAGGAAGAAAAAACCAGTTATCCACAGTGCACAATGTTGAGAATTTCTGATGAGCTGGCAAGAAAAATCAGGTAGTAGGCGGGGCGTGGTGGCTCACGCCTGTAATCGCAGCACTTTGGGAGGCTGAGGAGGGCAGATCACGAGGTCAAGAGATGGAGACCATCCTGGCCAACATGGTGAAACCCGTCTTTACTAAAAATACACAAAATTAGCTGGGCGTGGTGGTGCAAGCCTGTAGTCCTAGCTACTTGGGAGGCTGAGGCAGGAAAATTGCTTGAACCTGAGAGGCAGAGGTTGCAGTAAGCTGAGATTGCACCACTGCACTCCAGTCTGGCAACAGAGCGAGACTCCATCTCAAAAAAAAAAGAAAAAGAAAAATCAGGTAGTTTTTTCTGAGATCATCACCTACCTTGGCACTGGTAATCGAAATTTATTTACTCTCAAATATGAGCAGGAAGTACAAGAATAAGCCAGGCCAAAAGTGGGCTACTAAGTAAGGTGATCATACATACGCTGTCTTCCACAATGGTTGAACTAATTTACACTCCCACCAACAGTGTAATAGTGTTCCTATTTTTCCACATCCTCTCCAGCATCTGTTGTTTCCTGACTTTTTAATGATCGCCATTCTAACTGGCATGAGATGATATCTCATTGTGGTCTTGATTTGCATCCCTCTAATGACCAGTGATGATTAGCTTTTTTTCATATGTTCATTGGCCGCATAAATGTTTGTTATTACCCACTTTCTGAAGCCTACTTCTCTCAATTCGTCAAACTCATTCTCTGTCCAGTTTTGTTCCTTTGCTAGTGAGGAGTTGTGATCTTCTGGAAGAGAAGAGGCATTCTGGTTTTTTATATTTTCAGGCTTTTTGTGCTGCTTTTTCCTCATCTTCATGGATTTATCTACCTTCGGGTTTTGATGTTGTTGACCTTCGGATGGGGTTTTTGCGTGGTCCTCCTTTTTGTTGATGTTGATGTTATTGCTTTCTGTTTGCTAGTTTTCCTTCTAACAGTCATGCCCTTCCTCTGCAGGTGTGCTGGAGTTTGCTGGAGGTCCACTACAGACCCTGTTTTCCTCGGTATCACCAGCGGAGGCTGCAGAAAGCAAAGGTTGCTGCCTGCTTCTTCCTCTGGAAGCTTCGTCCCAGAGGGGCACCCACCAGATGCCAGCCGGAGTTCTCCTGTATGAGGTGTCTGTTGACCCCTGCTGGGAGGTGTCTCCCAGTCAGGAGGCACAGGGGTCAGGGACCCACTTGAGCAGGCAGTCTGTCCCTCAGCAGAGCTCAAGTGCTATGTTGGGAGATCCACTGCTCTTTTCAGAGCCAGCTGGCAAGAACGTTTAAGTCTGCTGAAGCTGCGCCCACGGCCGCCCTTTTCCCCAGGTGCTCTGTCCCAGGGAGATGGGAGTTTTATCTATAGGCCCCTGACTGGGGCTGCTGCCTTTCTTTTAGAGATACCTTTCCCAAAGAGGAGAAATCTAGAGAGGTAGTCTGGCTATAGCGGCTTTGCTGTGCTGTGGTGGGCTCTGCCCCGTGTGAACTTCCTGGTGGCTTTAACACTGAGGGGAAAACTGCTTATTCAAGCCTCCGTAATGGCCGACACCCCTCCCCCTACCAAGCTTGAGCATCCCAGGTCAACTTCAGACTGCTGTGCTTGCAGAGAGAATTTCAAGCCAGTGGATCATAGCTTGCTGGGCTCCATGGGGGTAGGATCCGCTGAACAAGACCACTGGCTCGCTGGCTTCAGCCCCTTTTCCAGGAGAGTGAATGGTTCTATCTCGCTGGCATTCCAGGCACCACTGGGGTATGAAAAAAACTCCTGCAGCTAGCTCAGTGTCTGCCCAAATGGTGGCCCAATTTTGTGCTTGAAACCCAGGGCCCTGGTGGTGTAGGCACCCAAGGGAATCTCCTGGTCTGCAGGTTGCAAAGACCATGGGAAAAGCATAGTATCTGGGCTGGATAGCACAATCCATCACAGCTTCCCCTGGCTAGGGTAAGGAATTCCCTGACCTCTTGGACTTCCCAGGTGAGGTGACACCCCACCCTGCTTCTGCTTGCCTTAAGTGGGCTGCACCCACTGTCTAACCAGTCCCAATCAGATGAACCGGGTACCTCAGTTGGAAATGCAGAAATCACCTGCCTTCTTCATTGATCTCGCTGGGAGCTGCAGACTGGAGCTGTTCCTATTCAGCCATCTTGCCACTTTTCCAATAGTATTTTTTAATGTACATGGGAGGGTATGAATAGCCCAATTCAGAGATCCTGAGCTTTCATTTCTAGACATCCATTAAAAATCCTTAACAGGCCGGATGCAGTGGCTCATGCCTGTAATCCCAGCACTTTGGGAGGCTGAGGCAGGTGGATCACAAGGTCAAGAGATTGAGACCATCCTGGCCAACATGGTGAAACACCATCTCTACTAAAAACATAAAAATTAGCCGGGCGTGGTGGCATGTGCCTGTAGTCCCAGCTACTCAGGAGGCTGAGGCAGAAGAATTGCTTGAACCTGGGAGGTGGAGGTTGCAGTGAGCCGAGATCATGCCACTGCACTCCAACCTGGCGACAGAGCGAGACTCTGTCTCAGAAAAAAAAAAAAAAAAAAAAAAATCCTTAACAGCTGAGAATGGCTAGAGTTTTGGTGCTGCACACTGGCAAGCAGCTCCTTCGACCCCAGGCACTTCACTTCTCATTTCTCTCTCAACAGTCAGCCAGCAAGGATTCTGGAGTCACAGGTGTGAGATGCAGGTGTTGTTCATTTGTCCTCATGATATTCAAAATCTGACTAATGAGGAGAGTTTAGTAATTCTGTCAAAATTTCCTCTCACATTTCAAAATTTCAGAGTTCTTGCTAGAGCCTCATTTTCAATAAACTAAACCAAATAAGGATACAAATGTTGAAGGCAGCAAATATAAAGCTTTTAATAAGCCCGTATGCAATATTGTTTAGTTTTTTAAATGTAACATATATAAATTCCAAGTTATAATTCTGAACACCATAAGTTAATTGGGCAGTGTTCACCTCATCTCATTCATAGTGATAGGGAAATAAGTGATTCTAAAGAAGGTATGGGAACCAGCACAGTTGAATTAATCTCATTCATTTTACCATCCATTTCATCTGTGAATCTTATTAGCATACCTGGAGGAACAACCACATATGAAAAATGTAGCAGAAAATAAGAAAATGCTCATAACTAGGGCAGAGGAAGCCTAGCAACCGCTGAAGCTGCACAAACAGTAGCATCTGACTACTTTGGGAAGTGAGCGCACTGGAGTAGAATAGAGATTTGCTGAGAGGCGTTGCAATCATCTCAAACACTGACAGGAGTGTCAAGTGGAAGCACCGGCATATATGATACAGTGTTCACCAAGCTCTCTCAAAGAGCACTTACACACCTGTAGGCAAAACTGTATTTCACATCATTGTATTAAAAAAAAATAATTCTGAAATTTTAAACTGCAGGTTTCATATACATGAAAACTTGTGTGGTTTCTCCATTTCTCTGAAAAAATATATTTTTCCTCATTGCAGTTTATTTTAATTCCCATGTTAGGTCAGGACACTATTTATAGTTTAAGAAAATTAGGGGGAAGAAAAGGTCAGTATAGGGTTCAGTGTGGTAGTGGAAAAATATCTGGCTGGTATATTTTATGGAATGTTTTGCAATCACTTTTAAAATCTCTGGAAAGCTAAAGCTGAAGAACTTTATAGAAATTAAGGAGTTATTGGCAAGGCCTGTTGACTGAGACAGGTCAGTGGAAATATACCAATCACCACCCCCACCCCCGCCAAAAAAAAAAAAAAAAATCATAATTCAGGTTCTCCCTTTTCTTTCTCTAACAGTTGCCTGCCATCTAGTGGATGTAATGCAGTCAAGTCAGCAAGTGCTTTCTTTCAAAGCAATCAACGGTGCTTATTGAATCATGCAATAATGTCATTTGAATAAAAACAAGGCCAGGAGCTTATCCTACAGCACACCCCCAGAATAAAACCATCTCTGGTGAAGACTTAAAGGAACTATGAAAAGACAAAAACCAGATCATTTTTGTGCTTGGCTAATCAAAAACCAATTCCTTTTAAAGCCAAGCACATTAAATAAAAAGGGAATTGCTATTTTTATGCGGTCTTTGCATGTTCTTGTGCTTAGTCTACAAATAACTTTATTTTGCTTCAACATATTATAATTTTAACATGTGCGTTAAAAGTCATTTAATCAATAATTATTTACTGAGCACCTCCAATGATAGATACCACAGGAAATACAAAAAAGTAAGAGATATAAGCCCAGCTCTCAGATTTACAACCTAGTGAAGAAGAAAAAAAAATCCAAATGCAACAGCTAGCAACTGTGCTAACTTACGTGGTCCAAAGGAAGCAAAGATCAGTGAGGAGGAGAGAAACCTTCATAGTGACACTTGAGGACTTGAGGTGCATTTTTAGGATAATTAGAGACAAATGACTAAGTCCCTGGGCCTGGAGACAGTGAAGATGCTTTTTACACGAATGGGGAATTTATATCTTAATATAAAGCAAAAGGAAAATGAATCTATAATGAAATAGGCTCACGAGAGTTGTCATTCCAGGTGAACCTGGCCATACTGTAGGCTGACCAAATATCACCTAAGCACCTAATGCAACATCATGAAGATCTTTATGAAAGAGTTAAACTATATTGCGACCACTATCTGAGCTCTTAGAGCCCTCATTATTTGCCGACAGTTGAGCAAATACTGCCTAATTGTAAGTGGAAACAAATGCCCTAATTGGACTCTAAGAATACTCTTGCAAGACTTCCTGTTAGCCAAAGAGAAGCTCTGCTTGCCACACTCTTAAAATGTCTGAGAAAGGAAATCGGAGTTTATAGAGCCAGGTGCACTAGTGAACTTCTCACTCATCCTTTCAGGTGTTCCCTTTTGCCAACCGGTGAGGCCAAACAGCCCTTTGGAGGCTTGGGCTGCTTTCTAGGGCCAGTGTGGAGCCCTCACCCTTTTCAGGGGCTGATAACTATTCTCCTTTCATTTCTCCCAAACCAGCTTTTTATACTTTAAACTACTATTCAGCTCACTTTAATATGAATTTTAAAGTGCTTTAAATTTTAAAGCAATTCTTGGTTCCATAGTTAAATTTTTCTGTTCTCATTTGCCTGTTCTTTGATTTGGGACTCCATCCTATTTATAGGGACTACATAACAATGATTAGAATTATCATTTTTTAATCCACTCTCTACTTATGCTCTTTTATGTAATCCTGTAAGATGAGTATTGTTATCTCACTTTTACAGACAAGAAAATCGGAGGCTATACAAATTGCCTGACATTACACAGAGAGTAACAAAGTAGGGATTTGATTTTAGATTTTTCTGATTTCAAATCGTGTGTGTGTGTGTTGTTTGTTTTTTACTGAGCCCTGCTGCTTTCTACTAAGGAATACATCTTTTGTCCTTCTGTCACAGCTGTAGTCTTTATATACATTTCCTCATGACTCACAAACCTTGATTTAATCAGATTAATTCAATATGGAAAAGGCCTTTTAGGTCAGGGAGTACAACTTCCTGCCAAGACTAGGATTTTTCTCTATAAAGCATTTATTGTTCCAAACACATTTATAATAAATATCACATTTTTCTATTGCATACCCCCTATGAAGCCATCCCAATATCCAAGATTGCCATGTAAATGCTGTCAAATATTTCCCAACTCCCATTTCCAGCCTCTTACAGTTATAGTTTCCCACCCTCCAACTTTTCTGCTTACCAAATAGAAACATTCCATTTCTACTCAAGGGAATAATTTTTTCAGTGGCTAAGCTATCACTTAACTGCAATAGAGAGACTAGGTTAACAGACACTTTGTCACTAGCAAAAGACTTTGCAAAGAACAAGGTGACCTGAACCAAAACCTTAGAGAGGCTGGGTATTCTCGGGGGCCCCACTAGTGGTCACATTTGTGGTAAATACTTGCTCCTGAGGTTCTTTAGGAAAGAGAAGTGGGCAAGGACCCATGTGAGTCCCCAGTTCTCAGAGAATTATTAGCTGGCCTATTGAAATAGCATATTCACTGAAGGGCTCCTAGGGAAAAGAAAGTTTTAGTTCCCTTTGAGTGTTTCCCAAACATTAAAAGAACTATTTCACTGGGCCACAACCACATAAATTGCATTAGAAGCAACTTGTACTCTGTCCCAATCAAACTCTACCAAGCTGAGAGGCCTAGAAGCTCAAGGTCCTTATAGAGAACAAAAAACCAAAGTCAGAGTATCAGAATCTTCCATTGGGTTCTCCTAATTAAGCAAGAGATTTACAATAAGGTAGTGAGTATTTAGAAGACTTCATTAAAAGTTGTAGTAATGTTAAATACACACATTAGTTTAAAATTTGAAAGGGATATTAGGTCACCTTGGTGAGGGTTAATTATTTTCATGACTCTGGTCCCCACAAAGACAGCAGAGAAGATCATAGAAAGCCAAAACCAGAATCAGAGACCAGAAGCAATGGCTGCCACGTCTCCGTCAGTGCAGGCAAAAGCCAGAAAAGCCAGATGCCCTGTATTAATCCGTTTTCACACTGCTAATAAAGACATACCCGACATTAGGCAAGTTACAAAAGAAAAAGATTTTATTGGACTTACAGTTCCACATGGCTGGGGAGGCCTCACAATCATGGCAGAAGGCAAGGAGGAGCAAGTCACATCTTAAGTGGATGGCGGCAGGCAAAGAAAGCTTGTGTAAGGTAACTCCCCCTTTTTTTTTTCTTTTTTTAACCATCAGCTCTCCTGAAACTAATTTACTATCACGAGAACAGCTCAGGAAAGACCCGCCTCCATCATTCAATCATCTCCCACTGGGTTCCTCCCGTAACACGTGGGAATTATGGGAGTACGATTCAGGATGAAATGTGATTGGGGACACAGAGCCAAACCATATCATACCCCTTCTACTGGAGATACATTTTACAATGAACAAAAGATAACAGATTTTTCTGAAACTTAACTGGGGCAGGGGACAGGGGGTTGGGTGGAAACTCACAATTTCTGGGTTCCTGAAAATCTGTAAAGAAACAACTTAACAGTAGCTAAGAAGACAGAATCAGAGAGCCCTGAGTTCAAATCCTACCTTGCTACTTTCCATCTTAGAAAAGTAACTTGACTTCTCAGAACCACACATTCCCTGTTTAAAAATTGGAAGTGTTGTGAGGATAAAATGAAATAATGTCTGGAAGCACTTGACACACTGCCTAGTACATCCTGTGAATTCAATAAATGGCATTTACCAAAACCGAGGGGGTTTACTAGTGTTGTTGCCATCTCTAATTGTCCATTAACAAAATAGACACTGTATATAAAAATTTTAATCTAGTATGGCAAAACCCTGGTCCATCTTTACCAACCTCACCACCACTTCAGACACACCAGAGGGCTGCTCATCCATTGCCTTCAAAATCGCATCAAATAGGCTATTCAGTACATTCATGCACAAAGTCAACTTTAAATCTATAAAAAGTATAGCAGAGTCTACCAGACCTCCTACTTATATAAGTTATTAAAGTCTGATCTGGCAAAGACCACTGGAGGCAAGCCTGTACTCTGACAAACTCAGATTTATCGATGTCGATGCAGCAAGGGAGGGCACTCCCAGGCAAACACAGAATGCTACTCAGCAGGTAGGAGGAGGGAAGCATCTTTTCAAAAGTTTGTCTTCTGTGAAAGAGTCTGAGGAGTATCTAAGGGAAGCAGGGACAAGGTCTACATTGGTTGCTGTTTCTTGGGGAAAACTAGGAAAAATAAGGATTAACTAGGGACTGGGTGCTGTCTTGAGGCAAGGTTGGTTTAGCAATTGGATGTCTCCAGGAATGGATGGGCAAAGTGGATCTGTATACTGGGTATAAAGGGAACTCTGTGCTATCTCTGCAACTTTTCTGTAAGTCCAAATAGTCATAATAGTCTTTTAAATATTATTATTTTAACCCTAAAACTCTTCACCAAAGGAAACTGCCACCTCACCACTCTGCTCACTGGTCCTCTGGTCTCACATTGAGTTACCAAGGAATCCCACTGGACAGAACACTCCTGGTGTGGTTTGAAATCCTCAGTTTGGGCCATCCCCCGAGTCACCCTTTCCAGAAGCAGATTGTACTGTTGGCTCATATTGTACTTGTGGAAAACTAAGATCCCTGAAGTTTTTCCTATATAAACTGGTAATAAGCCAGCTGTCCTCTTCACCCTCCTCTCCAAACTGTACTCATGTAGCTTGGTTTTTAAGCCAAGCCTAGAACTTTACTGTTAATGTTTATCTTGTAAATTTCCCCCTCTGTCAGTGCTATGACATAGTAGAAGAGGACTAAGAATCAGAAATTCCAGGTGCAAATTCTAGTTCTCCAACCAGTTGCATAACTTTAAACAGGCCAGTCTATTCCTCTGGGTCTCATTTCTTTGTAAAATAAGTAGGTCGTCACTAGACACTCTGGAAGATTTCTCCCAGCCCTAACATCCTGTCATCTCTCCTCATGCTTCTATCACACTAGGAGTCAGAATATCGCACTAGACTTTTATCTTCATTTTATCTGCATTTTGTCTTTATTTTACTGATGAATAAAATGATTCCAGTGTGCCAATTACATTGACCAATATATAGCTAGAGGATTCTAACAAGCACTTTCAGGGTCTAAAGTCTCTTTTCCCTACACACAACAGCCTCCCCTTAACCTTGTTGGGTCCTCCTGCATCCTCCATCTTTCCTTTCCCCCTGCACACGAAGCTACCAAAAATCTTCTTAGCCTGGAAAAACATTTTCTGCCCCCATGTAACCTTCACTAGCTACTCCATCCTGTTTCTTCTCATGCAACTTCTCGAAGGGGCTGTCTGTAACCCTGTTTGCATATTATCGTTTACTTATTTCTTCATCCCCTGAAAATCAGATTTATTTTCCTACATGCTTCTAAAACTGGTTTCTCAACCAGTAAACCTAGGGGCCTTGTCTCTGTCATTATCTTCACTGACCTTCCTAATACTGCATCTCTGACTCCATTTCCTTCTCCCCAGAGTTTCTCTGAGGCTTCATTTGAATGTTTCTCTTTTTTAGAAAGCTCCAACTATCATCTCTATACAAATGGCTCCCAAGTCTTCCTAACTAGCTCTGAATTTCTTTCATAAGTGACAGGATCATTTTATTGGGATGCCAACTTTGAATGGCCTCTCCCTGCATTTTCCTCTTCCTGCTATTTCAAACAGGCAGCTGAGCCCTTAGAGATTCCTTATGTCAGGGCATTTTTGCTTCTTAGAAATCTGAAGGCTCTTCAGCTCCCTGCTCAGCTTCTAGCCTCATTTGCTAATACAACCTACTAGATAGAAATTCTGTCCAACTGGTTATGGGCAGGGCTGTGGTAGCTTTTGTCCAAGAGTACTACTAATAACTAAAAGGCTATAAAGCAGGTAATAGTCCAGAATGATATTTAGCAGTAGGTCAGAGAGTTAACAGGCATTTTGCCAATCTCTCATAAAAGTACAAAAATGTTCTCTTTTCAGCCAGAGGAAGAACAAGCGATAAAGTTTAAGAGGTGGTCTGGTTACCTAGATGTGTAAATAAATATGGTTCGTTTTAAAGCCGAGAACATTTTTTAAAATCCTTATCCATTTGCATGTCATGGAAACAGTCAAAACAATCCATATGACAACTTTTTAGTGCAAACAAGAATTTGCTGTAGAGATTGCTGAAACAAAACAGAAACACACCAAGAATAAAGTGAGAAGACAGCTAAACTGAGGACTCAACACACTAAAAGAAGGAAGAAGAATCTCTCTTCATTCAAAGGATGTATTTATGAACACTAATTAAATGTCTTTCAATGTTTTGTGAAACATATGGGAACTTTATTTGTTGTAAGGATTTAGAGATAGTATAGAATTGAAGAGCAAAGCTTAAAAACCCAGAAACCCCACCACCATCACTTATTCTGCCCCCCAAAATTAATATTCAATTAAAAAACTAAATTTAGTCACATCTTTTTAAAAGACCACATTATTTAATTTATTAGTATGATAAAAGCTGAAAATTAAAATATTTCTGTAGTTTTTAGACTACATTCTGAGGTTCGTCCTATTTATATTTTCTAAAACAGTGATGCTTGTGGGAAGACAGTAATTTTGAAATTGGTATCACGTGTTGCAATGTAACAGACTTTCTGTTGAGTTAAGTCACTTATGGATTATTTAAGGACAGTTTTATTTTCTATTTCTTCTTGAATTCCTTTTTCCTATGAAAGCATGTCCATGATAACAGTTCAACGTTAGTGAAGAATTCCCAATGCCACCTAGCTGGGTTGCAAATCTTATGACCTGAGATGGGCCTGGCTTTTCAATCATGGAGGTTCATTTCAGAACATCAATTTGAGGGAAGGATGTTATGTATATGAAAATATTTTTAAAATAATCAAATAATATCTGACTCTGAGGAAAATTACAAAATATGGCTCTGACCATCCTGGGGAGAGAAAAAGTATGAGAGGTGGTAAATTCAGATTAGTAATGTGTCATGTATTCAGGAAGACAAACTAAGAAAGAGGACAGGAGGGAACATTAAAGAGTACAAGTTGTCCCTCATCTCTATTTTTCCCCTTATGAAAGGAAAATAAAATCTTGGGACCCAAACTCACTATGCCAAAAGGAAAAGTTAAACTTGGAAACTGAGTCATGCAAAAAAAGCTGCCTTTCCTTTTGTTCCTAAACAGATAGCTACAAGATAGAAGTCCACATGTCTCCACAGGGTGCCTCCCTCACCCAGACAAATGTAAATTGACAGCTTATCTTCATGGGTGTGGGACAAGAGGAGACTAGAAATAGTCCCTCTGCCCATCTTGAGATGAATGCATATTGGACATCTTCCTCTACTCTATGTTTACTTTATTTTATGTAAAATATAGATGTACCGAGTGTAAGATGAATACATAATTAAAAATTCCTCTACCCGCTCCTCTTCCCATGCAACATGTGGATTCAGTGAGTGCTACTCAAAGCCTCAAAAGAATGTAACCGCTTGTCTCATTTGTCTCTTTTTTTTTCTCCTTATCCTCCTGCCTGCTTTTTCCCCTTTAAGTATTAAAGCCCTCAAAATTCTCTTTGGAAAAAGTACAGGCCAAAGTGGCTTGTGTCTTCTTTCCTTGGGTGCATCCTCAACCTTGGCAAAATAAACCTCTAAACTGATTGAGAACTATCTTAAACTTTTTTGGTTTACACCCTTCTTCTATAGTAATCCACTTTTCAGCTACACACCTGGCCACCTGGAATAAGTACTAAATTTCGAAGAACCTAGATGTGGCTACGTGACCTTTAAGCTCTACCCAATGGGATATAAGTAGAAGTTCCTGTAACAGTTTTCAGAAGACTTCCTAAAGGAACAATTGGTATTAGCCATTGGCCCCGTCTTACCTCTTCATCTATCCAGCTGCTTGGATACAGATGTGATGGCCTGATCTCCATCTCTAACTATGAAGACAAGGAGCACACCTTAGGGATGGCAGAATAAAGGCCAGAGAAGAACTCAGTCCTTGAGGACTTTGAGAAGCATTGCCACCATCCAGCCTTGGATTACTACATTACTTTCCTAGGGCTGCCATAACAAATTACCACAAACTGGCTTGGCGCAGCAGCTCACACCTGTAATCCCAACACTTTGGGAGGCCAAGGTGGGCAGATCACCTGAGGTCAGGAGTTTGAGACCAGCCTGACCAACATGGAGAAACCCCATCTCTACTAAAAATACAAAAGTAGCTGGGCGTGGTGGCACATGCCTGTAATCCCAGCTACTCGGGAGGCTGAGGCAGGAGGATCACTTGAACCCAGGAGGCAGAGGTTGCAGTGAGCCGAGATTGTGCCATTGCACTCCAGCCTGAGCAACAAGAGCAAAACTCCATCTCAAAACATAAATAAATAAATAAAATAAAATAATTTTTTAAAAAATTACCACACACTGTGCGGGTTAAAACAGCAAAAATTTATTCTCTCACAGCTCTAGAGGCTAGAAGTTCAAAATCAACACAAAGCCAAGGCCATGCTCACTCTGAACCCTCTAGGCATGGATCCTTCCTGGCCTCTCCCCATCTCTGGTGGTTGCTGGTGTTGGGAAAATAGAATTAAAAACAAGATATTCACTTAACCCAGAAAACCTTTCAACAAAGCTAGAAGAAAAAGAAAATTGTATTAATCACTAAGCATTAACTAGAATGGGATGTTCATCACAGGCATTTCACAAACAGATTGCAAACCCAGAAGACAAAAATTCACTCTTTTCTACAGACAAGCCTATACAATTCATTCCATACATGTTCTCAAGATAAACAAATAACTAGTCCTTAAGTAAGAGGACTTGACTGCACCATTTGTTACACATCCTAGATTCACCTGGCAGCTGGGTGACCATCTGTGTTTGCTAATTGGATTTATCCACAGGAAAAATAAATTTCTCCTATCTTTGTGGCAACAGATAGTTTTAGAGAGAGGTGCCTGCCCAAGTTAGGCTCCTACTCAGAAGAAGAACAGATCAACAAGACAGAAAGTTAAGAAGGATACCCAGGAATTGAACTCAGCTCTGCACCAAGCAGACCTAATAGACATCTACAGAACTCTCCACCCCAAATCAACAGAATATACATTCTTTTCAGCACCGTACCACACCTATTCCAAAATTGACCACATAGTTGGAAGTAAAGCACTCCTCAGCAAATGTAAAAGAACAGAAACTATAACAAACTGTCTCTCAGACCACAGTGTAATCAAACTAGAACTCAGGACTAAGAAACTCACTCAAAACTGCTCAACTACATGGAAACTGAACAACCTGCTCCTGAATGACTACTGGGTACATAACAAAATGAAGGCAGAAATAAAGATGTTCTTTGAAACCAACGAGAACAAAGACACAACATACCAGAATCTCTGGGACACATTCAAAGCAGTGTGTAGAGGGAAATTTATAGCACTAAATGCCCACAAGAGAAAGCAGGAAGGATCCAAAATTGACACCCTAATGTCACAATTAAAAGAACTAGAAAAGCAAGAGCAAACACATTCAAAAGCTAGCAGAAGGCAAGAAATAACTAAAATCAGAGCAGAACTGAAGGAAATAGAGACACAAAAAACCCTTCAAAAAATTAATGAATCCAGGAGCTGGTTTTTTGAAAAGATCAACAAAATTGATAGACCGCTAGCAAGACTAATAAAGAAAAAAAAGAAAGAAGAATCAAATAGATGCAATAAAAATTGATAAAGGGGATATCACCACCGATCCCACAGAAATACAAACTACCATCAGAGAATACTACAAACACCTCTATGCAAATAAACTAGAAAATCTAGAAGAAATGGATAAATTCCTTGACACATACACTCTCCCAAGACTAAACCAGGAAGAAGTTGAATCTCTGAATAGACCAATAACAGGAGCTGAAATTGTGGCAATAATCAGTAGCTTACCAACCAAAAAAAGTCCAGGACCAGATGGATTCACAGCCGAATTCTACTAGAGGTACAAGGAGGAGCTGTTACCATTCCTTCTGAAACTATTCCAATCAAAAGAAAAACAGGGAATCCTCCCTAACTCATTTTATGAGGCCAGCATCATCCTGATACCAAACGCTGGCAGAGACACAACCAAAAAAGAGAATTTTAGACCAATATCCTTGATGAACATCGATGCAAAAATCCTCAATAAAATACTGGCAAACTGAATCCAGCAGCACATCAAAAAGTTTATCCACCATGATCATGTGGGCTTCATCCCTGGGATGCAAGGCTGGTTCAACATACGCAGCTCAATAAATGTAATCCAGCATATAAACAGAACCAAAGACAAAAACCACATGATTATCTCAATAGATGCAGAAAAGGCCTTTGACAAAATTCAACAACCCTTCATGCTAAAAACTCTCAATAATTTAGGTATTGATGGGATGTATCTCAAAATAATAAGAGCTATCTATGACAAACCCACAGCCAATATCATACTGAATGGGTAAAAACTGGAAGCATTCCCTTTGAAAACTGGCACAAGACAGGGATGCCCTCTCTCACCACTCCTATTCCACATAGTGTTGGAAGTTCTGGCCAGGGCAATCAGGCAGGAGAAAGAAATAAAGGGTTATTCAATTAGGAAAAGAGGAAGTCAAATTGTCCCTGTTTGCAGACGACATGATTGTATATCTAGAAAACCCCATCATTTCAGCCCAAAATCTCCTTAGGCTGATAAGCAACTTCAGCAAAGTCTCAGGATACAAAATCAATGTACAAAAATCACAAGCATTCTTATACACCAATAACAGACAAACAGAGAGCCAAATCATGAGTGAACTCCCATTCACAAGTGCTTCAAAGAGAATAAAATACCTAGGAATCCAACTTACAAGGGATGTGAAGGACCTCTTCAAGGAGAACTACAAACCACTGCTCAATGAAATAAAAGGATACAAACAAATGGAAGAACATTCCATGCTCATGGGTAAGAAGAATCAATATCGTGAAAATGGCCATACTGCCCAAGGTAATTTATAGATTCAATGCCATCCCTATCAAGCTACCAATGACTTTCTTCACAGAACTGGAAAAAAATACTTTAAAGTTCATATGGAACCAAAAAAGAGCCCGCATCGCCAAGTCAATCCTAAGCCAAAAGAACAAAGCCAGAGGCATCACGCTACCTGACTTCAAACTATACTACAAGGCTACAGTAACCAAAACAGCATGGTACTGGTACCAAAACAGAGATGTAGATCAATGGAACAGAACAGAGCCCTCAGAAATAATGCCGCCTATCTACAACCATCTGATCTTTGACAAACCTGACAAAAACAAGCAATGGGGAAAGGATTCCCTATTTAATAAATGGTGCTGGGAAAACTGGCTAGCCGTATGTAGAAAGTTGAAACTGGATCCCTTCCTTACACCTTATACAAAAATTAATTCAAGATGGATTAAAGACTTAAACGTTAGACCTAAAACCATAAAAACCCTAGAAGAAAACCTAGGCAATACCATTCAGGACATAGGCATGGGGAAGGACTACATGTCTAAAACACCAAAAGCAATGGCAACAAAAGCCAAAATTGACAAATGGGATCTCATTAAACTAAAGAGCTTC
Source organism: Pan paniscus (assembly GCF_029289425.2). Classification (NCBI taxonomy): domain Eukaryota; kingdom Metazoa; phylum Chordata; class Mammalia; order Primates; family Hominidae; genus Pan; species Pan paniscus. The sequence continues at coordinate 93,994,863 of NC_073254.2, read as the reverse complement.
TGCACAGCAAAAGAAACTACCATCAGAGTGAACAGACAACCTATAAAATGGGGGAAAATTTTCACAACCTACTCATCTGACAAAGGGCTAATATCCAGAATCTACAATGAACTGAAACAAATTTACAAGAAAAAAAAAACAACCCCATCAAAAAGCAGGCAAAGGATATGAACAGACACTTCTCAAAAGAAGACATTTATGCAGCGAAAAAACACGTGAAAAAATGCTCATCATCACTGGCCATCAGAGAAATGCAAATCAAAACCACAATGAGATACCATCTCACACCAGTTAGAATGGCAATCATTAAAAAGTCAGGAAACAACAGGTGCTGGAGAGGATGTGGAGAAATAGGAACACTTTGACACTGTTGGTGGGACTGTAAACTAGTTCAACCATTGTGGAAGACAGTGTGGTGATTCCTCAGGGATCTAGAACTAGAAATACCATTTGATCCAGCCATCCCATTACTGGGTATATACCCAAAGGATTATAAATCATGCTGCTCTAAAGACACATGCACACGTATGTTTATTGCGGCACTATTCACAATAGCAAAGACTTGGAACCAACCCAAATGTCCAACAACGATAGACTGGATTAAGAAAATGTGGCACATATACACCATGGAATACTATGCAGCCATAAAAAATGAAGAGTTCATATCCTTTGTAGGGACATGGATGAAACTGGAAACCATCATTATCAGCAAACTATCACAAGGACAAAAAACCAAACACCACATGTTCTCACTCATAGGTGGGAATTGAACAATGAGAACACATGGACACAGGAAGGGGAACATCACACTCGTGGGACTGTTGTGGGGTGGGGGGAGGGGGGAGGGATAGCATTAGGAGATATACCTAATGCTAAATGACGAGTTGCTGGGTGCACCACACCAACATGGCACATGTATACATATGTAACAAACCTGCATATTGTGCACATGTACCCTAAAACTTAAAGTATAATAATAATTAAAAAAAAATTTTCAATGCCTATACCAGTCTTTACGTATCTTTTACAATTATACATAAGAGATTATGCTAATCACAACATTACCCAGCCTTCTTTTTCATCTATATTATAGGCTGAATTGTGTCTCTCCTAAAATTTATATATTGAAATCCTAACACCCAGTACCTCAAAAAAAGACTCTATTTGGAAATAGGGTCTTTAAAGAAGTAATTAAAATGGGGCCATCAGGTGGGCCCTAATCCAATCTAACTTGTGTCCTTACTAGAAGAGGAAATTAGGATACCCAAAGAGATCCCTGTGTGTCTGCACAGAGGGAGACGTGTGAAGAGCCAGCCAGGGAATGGCCATCTGCAAGCCAATGAGAGCGATCTGGGAGGAAACTAACACTGACAGCACCTTGATCTTGGACTTCCAGCCTCCAGGACTGTGAGAAAATAGATGGCTGTAATTTAAGCCACCCTGTCTGTGTTACTCTGTTATGGCAGCCCTAGCAAACTAACACAACCTATGAGTACATGTTTGTGATATATCCATGTCAGTGCTCATGGACCAACCCCCCTCATTTCATCATATAAATTATTATAATTGATTTCATCTTTGCCCTATTGATTGACATTTACGTTGACTCCAGGTTTTGGTGTTTTATTTGCTAATTCAAACAATGCAGCAATAAACATTTGTGCACTGAAAAAAAAAAAAAAAGAAAGAAAGAGAAGAAGAAGACTGGGAAATAGGGCACTATCTTCCTTAATGATTGCATTTCAAAGAGATGGCTCCCAGGTACTGGAGAAAGACATTCCTAAAGAGAAGAAAGCTGGAAAGAAGCTTATTTACCTTTTTAAAAGATTTACATATTTCTAACAGGCAGATAAAGAATTTATAATTAAAAGTTTTCTAAAGTAAATGTTCACAGGGAGAATTAAGCCTCTTATTTTTAATTTGTATTTACCCTTATATAGGCAATCCTTGCCCTATATTTGCATCGTCCCAGTCTCTACCTCTGTCGTCACAAGGCACAGTCTCTATGTATCTTTCTATCCAAATTTCCCTCTTCTTAATAGGATACCAGTCATTGGACTAGAGTACATTGTAATCCAGTATAACCTCATCTTAATTTGATGACATCTGCAAAGAGCTTATTCCCATGTAAGGCCACATTCACAGGTAAGGAAGGGAAAGGTATCTTTTTGGGGGGACATATCTTTTGGGGGGACACAATTCAATCCACAACAATTGTCTACTTACAAAATTGTGTGTAGGAGAAAAAATTCTAATTTGGCTAAGCCACCATTATTTGGGGTCCTTGTTACTCACACCCAAATAGTTCTGGGACCTGGCAGAATCTGATGACAAATTAAGAACTCCAGCATCCTTCACTAAACCAGGTAAGCTCCTCTCCCTTGGGGTGGAGGGAACACTCTGGAGAAAATGCCCCGGGCCATCTCTTGTGTCATTAGTCCTTTATTACCCCAACTCCCATCCCAGTTGTAACCCTGAGGTGTTGCCTTCATTTTATCTCCTAGTTGACACCTAAAATTGCTTTAAGAGGAAAAAACAAAACCTTTTAATCATTTAGTTAGAGTTAAAAGTTATAACAGACATATATGCTAGTTGTGGTAAAACTTTAAAGTGAATGGGTTCCTGTAAAAATGCAATCAAACTATCAATCAACAGATATAAATTACTGAACTTAAATCCTTGGCTCTTTTTTAGGGAAAAGCACGTGGTGAGAGCAGAGACATTTCATTTTTCAAAGATCGTATCCAGAATACTATTAAAATAGAAGCAGTTTTTGAACAGATAAGATGGAAAATGCATTTAAAATCCTAAATATTTAAGTTTGTTAGAATTACTGGATCAACTAGTGAAATCCTGAACATGCCATAACAACAACACAAAAAGTCCCTTTGTTACGGCCCTGTGATAATTCCAAACTGCCTGAGGCAGACAACTTCTCTGTTGCTGATATAAGGTTATAGAGCGAAATGCATGCCAAGACAGAGAAGTAAAGAACCCAAAACGAAAACAGAGGTAAAAGGTATGTACGAGTTGTCCAGAAGGGGACTATTTATGGCAAAAACTGGGAGAGACAGCATTTGAGCTAACCTCTCTATTGCTTAAGGAAAATCTTTTCAAAGGCCCAAAGTTTCAGAGAAAAAGAATGTCAGAATTTTAGATTTGCACTGAGTTGAGCATCACCTGTGTAGGTCCCAGCAGGTCCCTGTCAAGTAATTGAGTTTGACAGTTCCTCCAGAAATCATAAATCCCAAATGCTCAGAAATGAGCATTGAGTCAGTGACTGGTCAACAACCAATAAGCCTTATCACACAGTACAGGGTTTCTGCAGAGATGGTAAAATTAGTTGCACCCCAGGTAATTTTAACTTATCTATACATTTTCCCACTGAAGCCTCCTGAGTTTTCAGGGTTCCCACAACACAAAGCCATTTTCTAGCCAACCACATCAAAAGGTTATCTCAATTTACATAATAGATGAAGTACTAAGAAAATGGGTTAGAATTCTATATTTTAGCAAGCTAAATTCCTTGTTAAATGTATTAAGTTTGTTACTTAAACAATAATATTCTTTCTTTTCTGTGTAGATCTGGACAGTCATATTTGCATTTTGCTTAACAAGCAAGGGGCACGTGAGAGCTTCTCCAAAAGAGGAATTTCACATAAAGAGAATTTTTAAAAACTCTTTGTGGCCAAAGTAATGAGATTGTTACCAAGCAATGGGAATTTTAGAATTCTTTAACACTTTCATTTTACTTGATCTAAAATCTGCAAGTGTTTTATTTTAGTAACCCAGAGGGCTGCCATTTTGAAGTGCTATGCTAAAATCTCTGACTACAAAAGGATGGCAGATGGCACTTCAGTGGTTGGAGTGATAGAAAGCAGACAAATGCCTTGTTTACTTAGGATTGCAATTGTTCTCAACATCCTAGAATCATTCAGGGAGACTGTTGGAAATAGATTCCTGATTCTAACACTCAGAGTTTCTGATTTATAAGGTGCAAAGTAAAGCCTCAGAATCTGCATTTTCATAAGCATCCCAAGTAATCTGCTACAGGTGATCAACCCATCATACTTTAAGAAACAGTGCCTTACCCGCAGAGCCAAAGCAAGACTAAGCAAAAAGAACAAATCTGAAGGCATCACATTATCTGACTTCGAACGTTACTCCAAGACTATACTTACCAAAAGAGCATGGTATAAAAATAGGCATGTAGACCAATGGAACAGAATAGAGAACCCAGAAATAAAGCCAAATATTATAGCCAACTGACCTTTGACAAAGCAAACAAAAACATAAAGTGTGGAAAGGACACCATATTCAATAAATGGTGCTGGGATAATTGGAAGCCACATGTAAAAGAATGAAACTGGATCATCATCATAAAAATTCTAGAAAATTAGAAAAATTCCTCTAGATATTGGCTTAGGCAAAGAGTTCATGACCAAGAACCTAAAAGCAAATGCAACAAGAACGAAGATAAATAGATGGGACTTAATTAAACTAAAAAGCTTCTGCATAGCAAAAGAAATAATCAGCAGAGTAAACAGACAACCCACAGAGTGGGAGAAAATATTTGCATAATCTGCATCTGACAAAGGACAAATGTCAAGAATATACAAAGAACTCAAATAAATCAGCAAAAAAAAAAAACAAATAATCCTATCAAAAAGTGGGCTAGGGACAAGAATAGATAATTCTCAAAAGAAGATATACAAGTGGCCAAGAAACATGAAAAAATGCTCAACTTCACTAATTATCAGGGAAATGCAAATCAAAACCACAATGTGATACCACCTCACTCCAGCAAGAATGGCCATAATCAAAATCGATATTGGCATGGATGTGGTGAAAAGAGAACACTTTTACACTATTGGTGGGAATGTAAACTAGTACAACCGCTATGGAAAACAGTATAGAGACTCCTTAAAGAACTAAAAATAGAACTGCCATTTGATCCAGCAATCCCACTACTGGGTATCTACCCAGAGGAAAAGAAGTCATTATATAAAAAGACACTTGCACATGGATGTTTTTAGCAGCACAATTTGCAATTGCAAAAATGTTGAAACAGTCTAAATGTTCATCAACTAACAAGTGGATAAAAGAAAATGTTGTATATATATATACACATACATATACATACCATGGAATACTACTCAGCCATAAAAAGGAATGAAATAATGGCATTTGCAGTGACCTGGATGGAGCTGGAGACCATTACTCTAGGTGAACTAACTCAGGAATGGAAAAGCAAACATCATATGTCCTCACTTATAAGTTGAAGTTAAGCTATGAGGATACAAAGGCATAAGAATGATACAAAGGCATAAGAATGATACAATGGATTCTGGGGACTCAGGGGGAATGGTGGAAGACAGGTGAAGGATAAAAGAGTATACATTGGGTACAGTGTACACAGCTTGCGTGACGGGTGCACTAAAATCTCAGAAATCATCACTAAAGAACTTTTCAATGTAACCAAAAACTGCCTGTTCCCCAAAAACTACTGAAATAATAATAATGATAAAATTAAATTAAACAGTGCTTTAAACTTTAAATTTGAAAGACTACAATTTATTTGTAATATATAACCCTGACAGTATGTCCCACCACCCCTGGAGCCAGACTACCCTTAACTTCTTGACACCATCATCTCTCCCCTCCCATATATACACATGCCATGATTTCTAGTTTGCATGCCAAACCAAACTGATTCTCCCATGTATATAGGGTAATGGGCCATCAAGCAGTAGCAATTACCTGGTGATTTCTTTCCCTTAATACAATCATTGTAAAAACATCCTTGAAATCTAGTCTACTTATTGCAGGGATCTTGATTCAATAATTTAACCAAACAAAGAAGTACCTCTGTGTATAGTAGTAGTTCAAGCAGCAGTGTAATCCACAGAAACCCTTTAGTGACCAAGTACATCAGCACCTAAGTCCCATGAGCATTGAGGCCCACATACTCTCTTTTAAAACCTTGAGCCCTGACCGCAAACTTTAACTATAAATCAATAGTGGAATTATTGTAGGTTTTTTATCTAAAAGGTACCTCAATGATCTGGTAAGTGCAGGAGTTAGAATTGCATTCCCAAACTACCTTTGTGATACAAAAACGTAAGGTAGAGGTATTGTAGGAAGCTGATGGGAGAAGTTTCCTGGCCAACTTGTTTTAAAACAAAAATTTACTTACCCAATTAGTTACATTGAAAGAGGTTGACAGCAAAATAAAAAATACTACCAACCAAACTAATCCTGGTCCAAATGCCCAGTGTTCATGAAATAAACACTTTCGGCAGCAGAACATGAGAAAAAATAAAACATACCAGAATTCCACAAAGAAATAAGATATATTCAGAGGATTAAATTTATGAATAACCCTCAGCATCAAAATAAACCATCCCAACTAAGCGTTCAAGCTCTTAATTCAATTGAAAAGGATGAAAAAATTGGGTCCCTATGCATTTCTGTTGAGTAAAGTAAATAAGATCAATTTAATCGTCTAATATCGGAGTAGCAAAGTAATAGAATAGCCAGAAATTTAATCTTTGAATCTGTATATTTTACATTGCATTAATCATTGTCAAACATATTAGTTTGACAATGCTGAACATGTTCCTAAAAACACAAAGACATTGCTATAAATGTAAAATAAGAATAAGGAATATAAAATAATAAAATAAATAACTTTTGCATTTTACACTTCTACAACTTGCACAAAGTGTATATGAAGGCACGGGAAACAAATGCTGTCATCTAAAAAACAAAGTGTGTTTTACCAGACAGGATGGACCAAATGACCTTTATTCATGCTATTAAAATGTCTTTTGGCCTTTAGTTTATGGAACATCATTATTGAAAATTATGTTTCTCTAAAGCACCTCTAAAATATGGACGATCATTTCAACAGAAAAAGCTACTAACATTCTATTGGAATGCCTCATGCTGTTTCGATTACTACAAATCTTTAAGTAGATGAAAAAAATCATTATGAGAGACTATAGTTAAAATAGTGAAAGCACTATAGAATATATTTTCATTACAAAAAGAGCAGGTACCATTCTAATCACATGGAATAGTCAAACAGGCAAAGGCCTTTGGGCACCTTTCAGTCACAGTCTTCTTCCTGGCCCACAATACTTTAAATATAAACCTAGATTTACCCAGTTTGGAGACCTCAACTTGGTCATATCTAAAGGTATGCTTGTAACTCAAAGCCTTTATGAGAAAATGAAAGGATTGCTTGAGTAGAACAAAACCCACACGAGTAAATGCATTGTGAACACTTTCCAAACATTTGATATTTAAGCAAATGCTACAAAAAATAACGAAAGAAATAATTATACATGGTTATTAAAGTCTGTTGTTACTACCAATCCTCAGAACTGGAATATCAGTGAGATCCCCAGAATATAATAAAGAAAGTAAAATTTCTCCTGGGCCATTTCAGACTCTCTTTTCACATCATCCATGCCATTTCCATCCCCAAAGGAAATACATTTGCCAAAGAGAATGAGTCAAATGTCAAAAACTGGAAAAGGAGCCAAAGAAATTACAAGCTAGAGGAACTCAGCCAAGGAGATGCAGAATATCAATAGGAAGTCAAGTTTAATGGAAGCCAACAGTTAGAGAAAGTAAGGCTGAGGGTAAAGACAGGTTGGTGGCACCTCTGTACCTGCCAACTGTCAGATTTGTATGAAGGAGTCAGCAGGTTGTACTGGAATACAACTGCAATATCACTGCAACATCTGCCTCCCAGGTTTAAGTGATTCTCCAGCCTCAGCCTCTCAAGTAGTTGGGACTACAAGCGTGTGCCACTATGCCTGGCTAAAATGATGAAAGCAGTAAACACATGGACAGGGAAATGGAAGATCATAAGCTTAAGCATTGACTCCTTGTTCCATTGAAGCAAGAGCAAGAATTGCCCTCTCAACCACAAAGAGTTAGGCGATGCAGGTATGACACAGAAAATATCTAACCTGGCCAGGTGCGGTGGCTTATGCTTGTAATCCCAGTACTTTGGGAGGCCAAGGTGGGCAGATCACTTGAGGTCAGGAGTTGAAGACCAGCCTGGCCAACATGGTGAAACCCTATCTCTACTAAAAATATAAAAATTAGCCAGGCATGGTGGTGCATGCCTGTAGTCCCAATTACTTGGGAGGCTGAGGCTTGAGAATCACTTAAACCTGGGAGACAGAGGTTGCAGTGAGCCAAGATCGCGCCACTGCACTCCAGCCTGGGCAACAGAGCGAGACTCCATCTCAAAAAACAAAAACAAACAAAAGAAAAGACGTAACCTGGCTGTATTCCCAGTTGCTGCCTTATATTTCCCTACCTTGTTGGCCAGGGTTTAATGCCAAAAAATGATTCATAAAAGATATGAATTTTGGATGTGTTGGCCTAGTTTACAGTGTTTTTTAATTATAAGCTTAGGCACAGTAATCAATAATGGTAACAATCTCAAATACCTGAGCCAGAATCACAAGCCTTTTCCATAAGAAATTCTCATAATTTCTGCACATTCACAGCTTTACTTACCTTTTTTTAATCCTTTCTTTGGTGGAAAACAAGGAATGTCACTTGCTTTATTTCATTTGAGAAATAAATAAGTTGGAAGAACGTAAACTTACCTATCACCTCTTGATTACTTATTCATTCAACAAAGATTTATTGAGCACTGATATGCCTCAGTCATTTTGCTATACACTAGAAATTCCAAACACAAATAAGCCATAATCATATGCTTTGCTGGCCTATTGGGGAATAGCTGTCTTTATCTTTTGGGCAACAGGTAAGGATGTATGGCATCTTGGTTTTCATTATCCTGAAGGAATTCAGTGTTCAGATAGGCCCTACATCCTCAGTTTTACCTAACCTCCTCTAATTTCAGAAATTTTATTTCCTTCCTCCTTCCCCCATTCCCTCCCTTGGCCACTGCCTGGCATCCTGTCCTTATTTAGCGATTCCCCAGCCCCGAGGTGTCAAATTTCGGTGGTCTTCTCTCTCATCTCTATCTCTTGTCCACCTTGCTCTCTCATTCTCTTTTTCCTGCTGAGGTTATTCTTCATCCTTCATATGTCCTCCAGTATGGTTTATTCCTCCACTTTATATTTTTTCTTCCTTATTTACTATGATCATCATTTAAAACATACTTTGACTAAAACCCAAACTCCCTTGCCACTTGCCCCTCTATTTGCTTTTTTAGAAATACACCTCTGAACCAATCCAGCTGTTCTTCTTTGCTCCATATCCAGCTTATTAAATGCCATTGAACAAAAAGATTTTACAAATGAAGTATAAGGTGAGAGAATTTGAACTCCTACATATTTATGACCTAGAACTCCATTATATTTTTAATGCTGGTAAACAGTTTTCTGTGTCTTTGAATGGCTTCTCTTCATATTCCATCTTGAGGCTCTTTCATATCTTCATAAGTCTCTTCAAGTATTTAGTCCTACTATTTCTCCCTGCCCTTCCTAATGGTCATTATCTACTTCACAAAGAAAATAAAGGTCATCGGCACAAGCTTCTGTCAATAAGTTTTCTAACTCTTAGTTGATGCCTATGCCCAAGCAAGAGCAGATTGGAGAAATGTTCTTGTCCTTGGCCTTGCTCTGCCTGGTCAATGTTTGGAATAAGAAAGTTCAAATTCCTCTCTCTACATCTATCCATGCATTTTTCTCTCTCAATTCCATGCACCGCTGTCTTTTCTTCAATCTGCAGTGAGTCTCTCTGCTCTATTTTGTATCCCAACCCCTTTATTGTCTTAGGGACTCTATCACATCAAGACAATCTTTTACTTCTCCCTTCCTGCTGCCTTCTTTTCTCAGCCTATTCCCATGAGCAAAGCTATTCCACATTTAAGACCCTCCCCTTAACCCCAAATCTCCCTCTAACTATGGCCTGACTGTTTCTTTTCTTAGAAAAGTTTTTTTTTTTTTTAAGAGTAGCCTGGACCCCAGTAGTTCCAGGACTGAGGTTCAAGAGAAGCACAGGCTGCTGCCCCTGGAGTTTAACACCAGAGGTAAAAGCATGAAGGAGATGCAGGATGCCACTTTTAGGACTGAGACTCAAGTGAGGCACCATTTAAGAGCCTAACCCAAAAGAATGTGAACCGTTCTGGAGCCCAGCGATTCTGGGGCTAAGTTGCAAAAGAAGAGCTGGCTGCTGACCAGGGATCTTAGGTGTAAGCAACTGCACCTGGGGCTGAAGAGCAAGTGGTACACACATTCTGCAGTCACCAGTCTAGAATGCCATTAGTGAAGGCAGTGACTTCCCACCACAGTGGCAGGGCAGCAGCATGAGGGATTGTCCCACCCCTGCCTACCATGCCTACCATGGCCAGTGTCTATACACACCATGAGGGGATTTGAGAACAATCCAGCCCAGCCTGCTTTGTCCCTTGTCCCCATGCTGGAGCACACAGTCTGGGAGCCACAGGATTGTCCAGCCCAGTTCACCAGCATCACCACCTGATCACTCCTCCCAAGGGACTGAGGTTAGCCTACCTAGCCAGCCACTACCACCATATCTGACACCTAGTTGGTGCCACCTGCAGGCCTGGAGACTGGTCTACCGTGCCCATCACAGTCATTGCCAACACCATCACACACTGCTCAGGACCCAGAGGGTCATCCTGCCACTGCCATTACCCGTGTGACACTGGCTGCCCAGGGGCCTGAGAACTCACCCACCTGCCCAGCTCATGGCTGGCAACATTGGCATCTGAGTAAGCCACCAACACGCCCAAGATTTGGCCTGCGTAGACCCACTAACACCCATGCCAGCATATGTCACCCTGGGACCAAAGGATAGGCATGCGAAGCCCACCACTACACCTACTGAGGCCCAAAGACTGGCCTACTTGGAATCCAGTCTCCAGCAGAACATCACCACAGCCTCAACTAACAACCACACCCTAAGCCACAAAGGAAATCATAGATACCACTGATGCTCTTCACAGACAAAAAAAAAAAAAAAAATCAGAGACTACACTACTGCACGCACCAAGAATCAAAGCCAAAGTGCTCTACCCAGCCAACACCCTGGATTCGTCTTCAGGAAAAAGTAATCACCTATGAAAGCAAATTCAAAAAATTAGAAGACATGGTGGATACACTAGATGCACAGATATCAACATAAGAACACAGGAAATGTGAAAAAAGAAAAAAAGAATACAACAACTCCAAAGGAACCAAATAATTCTCTGGCAATAGATCCCAATCAAACAGAAATTAACAAAATCCTGGAAAAAAAGAGTTCAAATTATTGATTCTAAAGAAGCTCAGGGAGATAGCAGAGAATTTCAAAAAAATGAATAAATCAGAAAAACAATTCAGGATATGAATGAGAAATTTACCAGAGAGATAGATATCACAGGAAAGAACCAAACAGAAATACTGAAACTGAAGAATTCACTGAATAAACTATAAAACACATTCAATCAGTTCAAAAACAGACTAGATAAAGCAGAAGAATCTCAGAACTTCAAGTTAGGTCTTTTGAAATAACACAGTAAGACAAAAATAAAGACAAAAGCACTTTGAAAGAGTGAACAAAGCCTTCATGATATATGGGACACCCTAAGGCTACCAAATTTATGAATTATTGGTATCCGAGAAGGCAAAGATAAAATGAAAAGTTTCAAAAACCTATTTAATGAAATAACAGCTGAAAACTTACCACATCTAGCAAAGAATTCGACATCTGGGTACAAGAGGCCCAGTGATCCTCAAGAAGATATAATGTAAAAAAGTCTCCACTGTATGTTATAGTCAAAATATCTAAAATCAATGACAAAGAGAGAATTCTAAAAGAAAAAAAAAAGCATCTAGTCACCTATAAAGGAATCCCTATCAGACTAACAGCAGACTTCTCAGCAGAAGTCTTACAGATCAGAAGAGAAAGAGCATATTCAAAGTGCTGAAAGAAAAAACACTGCCAGCCAAGGATACAGTATCTAGCAAAATCACCCTTCCTGAATGTAGGAGAAAAGAAAAATGTCTTCCCAAGACAAGCAAAAGCTGAGAGAATTCATCACCACTAGACTAGTCCTACATGAAGAGCTCAAGGGAGCCCTGGAAGCAAAAGGACAACATTTACCATTATGAAAAAAGTATAAAACTCAATAGTAAAGCAAACACACAAGTGAGAAAGAGAAAGAACTCAAATGGTACCGCTACAGATAACAGCCAAACTACAATGAAAAACAATAAGAGAAAAAGAAAGGAACAAAGAATATATTTTTAAAAACAAAAAGAATTAACAATATGAGAAAAACAAAACCTTGCAGATCAATAATAACCTTGAATGTGAATGAGTTAAATTATGCACTTAGAGGTATAGACTAGCTGAATGGATTTTTAAAAAGAAAATACATGATGCAATTATCAGCTGCCTATAAGAAACACACTTTACCTTTTAGGAAATTTATACACTGAAAGGAAAGGAACGGAAAAAGTTCCCATGCAAATGGAAAACAAAAGCTAGTGGGAATAGCTATATTTATATCAGATAAAACAGACAAAACAAAAGCAAAAAAAGACAAAGAAAATTATTATATCATATATATGATATATATGATATATTATATCATGATACAGGGATAGAGAAAATAACAAAGATTTTATGGCTATGCACAGGTAACAAAAAAAGGCAAATGGGACTATATTAAACTAAAAAGCTTCTGAACAGCAAAGGAAACAATCAATAGAATGAAAAGACAACCTGTTGAATGGTGGAACATATTTGCAAACTATTTATCCAACAAGGGACTAATACCCCGAATATAGAAGGAACTCAAACAACTTCATGGTAAATAATAATAATAATTACCCCATCAAAGAGTGAGGAAATGACATGAACAGACAATTTTCAGAAAAAGATGTAAGAATAGTCAACAGATGTATTAAAAAGGTCTCAACATCACTAATCATCAGAGAAATTCAAATCAAAACTACAATGAGATATCATGTTGCCTCAATTAAAATGCCTGTTATGAAAAAGACTAAAAAATAACAAATGCTGGTGGGGATGCATAAAAAAGGGAATGCTTATACACTATTGGTGGGAATGTAAATTAGTATAGCCAGTATGGAAAATAGTGCATAGATTTCTCATAGAACTAAAACTAGAGCTACCATATAATCCTGGAATCCCACTATTGGATATTTATCCGAAGGAAAAGAAATCAGCATATCAAAGGGATACCTGCACTCCCATGTTTATTGCAGCACTATTCACAACAGCAAAGATACTAATCAACCTAAGTGTCAATCAATAGATTAATGGGTAAAGAAAATGTAGTATGTATACACAATGGAATACTATTTCGCCATGAAAAAGAATGAAATCATGTCATTTGCAGTAACATGAATAAAACTGGGTGTCATTCTGTTAAGTGAAATAATGCAGGCACAGAAAGACAAATATTGCATGTTCTCACTCATATGTGCGGAAGCTAAAAAGCTCAATCTCATGGAGAAAGAGAGTACAATACCAGAGGCTGGGAAGGGTGTGTAGGTAGGCAGCGGCATGAAGAGATGTTGGCTAATGAATACAAAGGTACATTTAGATAAAAAGTATAAGTTCTAATGTTTCACAGTAGAGTAGAGCGACTATTTAAAAAGTTGTTCTCATGGAGGTAGACAACAGAAAGACACTAGAGACTAGGAAAGGCATGGAGGACAGAGGGTGGGAGGATGAAGAGATATTGGTCAATGAGTGCAAACATACATTTAGATAGAAGGTACAAGTACTAATGTTCCACAACAAAGTAGTGTGACTATAGTTAACAACAATGCATTCCATATTTCAAAGTAGGTAGAGGAGAGGACTTGAGTTGTTCCCAACACAGAAATAATAAATACTCAAGGTGACAGATACCCTAAATACCTGGACTTGATCATAACCTGTTCTATGCATGTAACAATATATCACATATACGTCATAAATATGTAAAATATCATGTATCAATTTTAAAATTAAATAAAAATAAGTAAGTAAATGAAAAATAAGTCATATTTAAATATACTTGACATTTTAGTACCTACCAGGTCTCTACAGATTGATATTAAATAGTTATGATGTTAAAAGAAAATAAAACAAAAAAGAGAGAAAATCAAGGTCGCTGCATATAAAGCAGAAAAGTTCTAATTTTAAGAGAATTTATAGATGGGAGTTTATTCAATTGAAAGTCCCATAATATGAAAATTCCTAAGGTAGAAACCAAGTCAAAATATTACTCATGTGTTAGTCTATTTTTAAGTTTTTTTTTGTGGAGGTTAAGTAAATCTACAGTGGGAAAAGAACATTTTCCTAAATGAAGTCTCTTACTCTGTATGTCATACCCCAAGAGAATAGTGTAAGTGCTAGTGCCTGAAAGTTTTCTAATGAACTAAGATTATCACTGGCAAATGCATTGTGGGAACAGCTCTGGCAGTAGGAGGCAGAAAGAAACCAGATGATCTAATGGTTGGTCTTTTTCTTGTCCAAAAATGATGAGTCTGTGAAGTGGGTAAATCATTCTTTAAATGAGCTTTTAAAAATAAGCAAATATGAGAAAAATGAAAATAGCTGTTATGATATTAGAATGAAGCTAAATTTGAAATGTACACAGGGGAGGATTATACTCCAATGAAAGGCAAGAGGCTAGAAGTGTGTGTGTGTCTGTGTGTGTATGTGTGTGTATGTGTGTGTGTGTGTGTGCGCGCTGTTTGGGAAAGACAATAGTGAACTATCCAAAAGTAGTTCTGGTTTGTATGCTGTCCAAAAATGTTTCAGCTGGGATGGACTTAGCAGGGATGAAAGGTTTGGGAAAGAGCAAACCATGAACAATGTAGGAAACAAACAAAAAGTACTGGAGATATTTCCATTGTCAAGAAATGCCTCCACTAAGTGGATTTAAGAGAAAGTGAAAGTTGTAAAGCATGTTGTGCAAAGAAATACAATATAATAAAGGTAAGCCTTTTTGTATTTAACCTAGTCCATATGAGTATTCATGATTGAACTATTGTAAAGATAACATTCTAGCAGTAGAAGCAGCTTTAAGACTGAATAGACGGCTCAGTGGATTCTGCAGCACTTGCCATCTTCAAAATGACCCTAGATCAGGTTTTTTTGTTTTGTTTTTCCACTACTTGCTTCTTTCTTAGAAGCTTTATTCAAGCATATGTATCAACATGACTCATGAGGCATAATTCATCTTGAAAGTGTATTCTATCAGGTATTTATTACAGGACTCTAAATCAGCTTCAGCTCTCACCACCCCTCCTACCATGCATGCAGAAACTAGCTCTTTTTACTAGCTGTTCTAGCTTGTCCTCCCAGGTCTAAGGAAATAGTCATCCCTTGCTTGAAGATCATGTAATGTCTCATCTGGGACAGATGTCTTTTAAGGACTATGACTTCTCACCAAGATTCACCCCAACTACCGTTTGTTGCCATTAGACCCAATACTAGGGTCCCATCTCATCATGTTCCTGGGGGGAAGGACAAAGTTCAAACTAAGAAGAGATACCTAACATACCAAAATAATTATGAGATCTTACTCATGTATGTAAATATATACCTGAGACCAAAGACAACAGACTATAACCCTGGATCTGGCTACATTTAGTGACATGGGTAGACTTCCAGAGATTTAGGGTTTAATGTTGCAGTATATGCAACTGGAATTAGTTCCTAGAGTTTACTTCAATTTTGGCTAAAACTTTGACTTAACTTTGGCCTACGTTTAATGAAGGTGAGGTGTCAGAACCTCCCTGATATAATGCAGAGCAAGGAAACCAAAAGTTAAGGGAGATAGGAGTGGTAAAGTGGATTTATCATATGTGACTTGCATTCACACTCACTCCTGCTACCTCCCTTGAGAGTTCCCAGAAGACACTCCCCTTACCAAGGCATTAAGAAAGACATTAGTAAGAAGGGTATTAACATTCTTGAAAATCTCTCTTGTTGCTTTCTGTGTAGGCCATGTATCATGGTAGAAGATGACACCATTGAGATGACTGCCAGATTTCAGTGGAGATGATGAGATCCTGGTGACCTCATCACCAGATGACAAAGCCCAGGTGACAGTGCTTAGCTGTCAGAGACAATGTGGATGAATTCACCACAAGGGGCAGCAGGGCATTGTGGCAATCAGAGTTACTCAACGTATAGGAATCCTTGGCATGGCTAAGTCACAGTGTCCCTGGGAATGAAAGAGATGGAGAGCCTACTAAAATGTTACTATCTTAGAAATGCCAATACCTCAGAAAAATCTCCCAGCTTGGTGACCAGAAACCTGACTTGAGTTATTACAGTGGGGGGTCATGGCTCTCATTCTGTTTTCAGTCCTAAACAAATTAATAAACCTGGTGCCTCTTGATTGAAGAGGAGGCCAGGTCCCCTTGAGGAAGAATCCTTCAGCATTGTCACAAGTATAGACTATACATTTTCCTCCAAATTCTCCCCAGAAGAATCTGTGCCATTTACTAGAGTGACTGCACACTGAAGGAAAAAAAAAATACCTGAGACTTTTCAGGAATTACTAGACACTGGAAGATGTCACTGAACAGTAGAGATGGAAGAAACTTACCAATATTATCTTCAGTCATCTCATTTTACAGATAAAGAAATTAAACCAGACTCGTGCAGGAACTTTGCAGGAAGCAGAAAATTCTTTTCGGAGGAGCCAAGATGGCCGAATAGGAACAGCTCCGGTCTACAGCTCCCAGCGTGAGCAACGCAGAAGACGGGTGATTTCTGCATTTCCATCTGAGGTACTGGGTTCATCTCACTAGGGAGTGCCAGACAGTGGGTGCAGGACAGTTGGTGCGTGCACCGTGCGCGAGCCGAAGCAGGGCGAGGCATTGCCTCACCTGGGAAGCGCAAGGGGGCACGGAGTTCCCTTTCCTAGTCAAAGAAAGGGGTGACGGATGCACCTGGAAAATCGGGTCACTCCCACCCGAATATTGCGCTTTTCAGACCGGCTTAAAAAACAGCGCACCACGAGACTATATCCCACACCTGGCTCGGAGGGTCCTACGCCCACAGAATCTCGCTGATTGCTAGCACAGCAGTCTGAGATCAAACTGCAAGGCAGCAGCCAGGCTGGGGGAGGGGCGCCCGCCATTGCCCAGGCTTGCTTAGGTAAACAAAGCAGCCAGGAAGCTCAAACTGGGTGGAGCCCACCACAGCTCAAGGAGGCCTGCCTGCCTCTGTAGGCTCCACCTCTTGGGGCAGGGCACAGACAAACAAAAAGACAGCAGTAACCTCTTCAGACTTAAATGTCCCTGTCTGACAGCTTTGAAGAGAGCAGTGGTTCTCCCAGCACGCAGCTGGAGATCTGAGAACCGGCAGACTGCCTCCTCAAGTGGGTCCCTGACCCCTGACCCCCGAGCAGCCTAACTGGGAGGCACCCCCAAGCAGGGGCACACTGACACCTCACACAGCAGGGTATTCCAACAGACCTGCAGCTGAGGGTCCTGTCTGTTAGAAGGAAAACTAACAAACAGAAAGGACATCCACACCGAAAACCCATCTGTACATCACCATCATCAAAGACCAAAAGTAGATAAAACCACAAAGATGGGGAAAAAACAGAACAGAAAAACTGGAAACTCTAAAACGCAGAGCGTCTCTCCTCCTCCAAAGGAACGCAGTTCCTCACCAGCAACGGAACAAAGCTGGATGGAGAATGACTTTGACAAGCTGAGAGAAGAAGGCTTCAGACGATCAAATTACTCTGAGCTACGGGAGGACATTCAAACCAAAGGCAAAGAAGTTGAAAACTTTGAAAAAAATTTAGAAGAATGTATAACTAGAATAACCAATACAGAGAAGTGCTTAAAGGAGCTGATGGAGCTGAAAACCAAGGCTCGAGAACTACATGAAGAATGCAGAAGCCTCAGGAGCCGATGCGATCAACTGGAAGAAAGGGTATCAGCAATGGAAGATGAAATGAATGAAATGAAGTGAGAAGGGAAGTTTAGAGAAAAAAGAATGAAAAGAAATGAGCAAAGCCTCCAAGAAATATGGGACTATGTGAAAAGACCAAATCTACATCTGATTGGTGTACCTGAAAGTGATGGGGAGAATGGAACCAAGTTGGAAAACACTCTGCAGGATATTATCCAGGAGAACTTCCCCAATCTAGCAAGGCAGGCCAACGTTCAGATTCAGGAAATACAGAGAATGCCACAAAGATACTCCTTGAGAAGAGCAACTCCAAGACACATAATTGTCAGATTCACCAAAGTTGAAATGAAGGAAAAAATGTTAAGGGCAGCCAGAGAGAAAGGTCGGGTTACCCTCAAAGGGAAGCCCATCAGACTAACAGCAGATCTCTCAGCAGAAACCCTACAAGCCAGAAGAGAGTGGGGGCCAATATTCAACATTCTTAAAGAAAAGAATTTTCAACCCAGAATTTCATATCCAGCCAAACTAAGCTTCATAACTGAAGGAGAAATAAAATACTTTACAGACAAGCAAATGCTGAGAGATTTTGTCACCACCAGGCCTGCCCTAAAAGAGCTCCTGAAGGAAGTGCTAAACATGGAAAGGAACAACTGGTACCAGCCGCTGCAAAATCATGCCAAAATGTAAAGACCATGGAGACTAGGAAGAAACTGCATCAACTAATGAGCAAAATCACCAGCTAACATCATAATGACAGGATCAAATTCACACATAACAATATTAACTTTAAATGTAAATGGACTAAATTCTCCAATTAAAAGACACAGACTGGAAAATTGGATAAAGAGTCAAGACCCATCAGTGTGCTGTATTCAGGAAACCCATCTCACATGCACAGACACACATAGGCTCAAAATAAAAGGATGGAGGAAGATCTACCAAGCAAATGGAAAACAAAAAAAGGCAGGGGTTGCAATCCTAGTCTCTGATAAAACAGACTTTAAACCAACAAAGATCAAAAGAGACAAAGAAGGCCATTACATAATGGTAAAGGGAACAATTCAACATGAAGAGCTAACTATCCTAAATATATATGCACCCAATACAGGAGCACCCAGATTCATAAAGCAAGTCCTGAGTGACCTACAAAGAGACTTAGACTCGACACATTAATAATGGGAGACTTTAATACCCCACTGTCAACATTAGACAGATCAACGAGACAGAAAGTCAACAAGGATACCCAGGAATTGAACTCAGCTCTGCACCAAGCGGACCTAATAGACATCTACAGAACTCTCCACCCCAATTCAACAGAATATACATTTTTTTCAGCACCACACCACAACCATTCCAAAATTGACCACATAGTTGGAAGTAAAGCACTCCTCAGCAAATGTAAAAGAACAGAAATTATAACAAACTATCTCTCAGACCACAGTGCAATCAAACTAGAACTCAGGATTAAGAATCTCACTCAAAGCCGCTCAACTACATGGAAACTGAACAACCTGCTCCTGAATGACTACTGGGTACATAACAAAATGAAGGCAGAAATAAAGATGTTCTTTGAAACCAACGAGAACAAAGACACAACATACCAGAATCTCTGGGACGCATTCAAAGCAGTGTGTAGAGGGAAATTTATAGCACTAAATGCCCACAAGAGAAAGCAGGAAATATCCAAAATTGACAGCCTAACATCACAATTAAAAGAACTAGAAAAGCAAGAGCAAACACATTCAAAAGCTAGCAGAAGGCAAGAAATAACTAAAATCAGAGCAGAACTGAAGGAAATAGAGACACAAAAAACCCTTCAAAAAATCAATGAATCCAGGAGCTGGTTTTTTGAAAGGATCAACAAAATTGATAGACCGCTAGCAAGACTAATAAAGAAAAAAAGACAGAAGAATCAAATAGATGCAATAAAACATGATAAAGGGGATATCACCACCGATCCCACAGAAATACAAACTACCATCAGAGAATACTACAAACACCTCTACGCAAATAAACTAGAAAATCTCGAAGAAATGGATAAATTCCTCGACACATACACCCTCCCAAGACTAAACCAGGAAGAAGTTGAATCTCTGAATAGACCAATAACAGGAGCTGAAATTGTGGCAATAATCAATAGTTTACCAACCAAAAAGAGTCCAGGACCAGATGGATTCACAGCTGAATTCTACCAGAGGTACAAGGAGGAACTGGTACCATTCCTTCTGAAACTATTCCAATCAATAGAAACAGAGGGAATCCTCCCTAACTCATTTTATGAGGCCAGCATCATTCTGATACCAAAGCCAGGCAGAGACACAACAAAAAAAGAGAATTTTAGACCAATATACTTGATGAACATTGATGCAAAAATCCTCAATAAAATACTGGCAAACCAAATCCAGCAGCACATCAAAAAGCTTATCCACCATGATCAAGTGGGCTTCATCCCTGGGATGCAAGGCTGGTTCAATATACGCAAATCAATAAATGTAATCCAGCATATAAACAGAGCCAAAGACAAAAACCACATGATTATCTCAATAGATGCAGAAAAAGCCTTTGACAAAATTCAACAACGCTTCATGCTAAAAACTCTCAATAAATTAGGTATTGATGGGATGTATTTCAAAATAATAAGAGCTATCTATGACAAACCCAGAGCCCATATCATACTGAATGGGCAAAAACTGGAAGCATTCCCTTTGAAAACTGGCACAAGACAGGGGTGCCCTCTCTCACCACTCCTATTTAACATAGTGTTGGAAGTTCTGGCCAGGGCAATTAGGCAGGAGAAGAAAATAAAGGGTATTCAATTAGGAAAAGAGGAAGTCAAATTGTCCCTGTTTGCAGACGACATGATTGTATATCTAGAAAACCCCATTGTCTCAGCCCAAAATCTCCTTAAGCTGTTAAGCAACTCCAGCAAAGTCTCAGGATACAAAATCAATGTACAAAAATCACAAGCATTCTTATACATCAACAACAGACAAACAGAGAGCCAAATCATGAGTGAACTCCCATTCACAATTGCTTCAAAGAGAATAAAATACCTAGGAATCCAACTTACAAGGGATGTGAAGGACCTCTTCAAGGAGAACTACAAACCACTGCTCAAGGAAATAAAAGAGGATACAAACAAATGGAAGAACATTCCATGCTCATGGGTAGAAAGAATCAATATCGTGAAAATGGCCATACTGCCCAAGGTAGTTTACAGATTCAATGCCATCCCCATCAAGCTACCAATGACTTTCTTCACAGAATTGGAAAAAACTACTTTAAAGTTCATATGAAACCAAAAAAGAGCCCGCATTGCCAAGTCAATCCTAAGCCAAAAGAGCAAAGCTGGAGGCATCACACTACCTGACTTCAAAATATACTACAAGGCTACAGTAACCAAAACAGCATGCTACTGGTACCAAAACAGAGATATAGATCAATGGAACAGAACAGAGCCCTCAGAAATAATGCTGCATACCTACAACTATCTGATCTCTGACAAACCTGAGAAAAACAAGCAATGGGGAAAGGATTCCCTATTTAATAAATGGTGCTGGGAAAACTGGCTAGCCACATGTAGAAAGCTGAAACTGGATCCCTTCCTTACACCTTATACAAAAATCAATTCAAGATGGATTAAAGATTTAAACGTTAGACCTAAAACCATAAAAACCCTAGAAGAAAACCTAGGCATTACCATTCAGGACATAGGCATGGGCAAGGACTTCATGTCCAAAACACCAAAAGCAATGGCAACAAAAGCCAAAATTGACAAATGGGATCTCATTAAACTAAAGAGCTTCTGCACAGCAAAAGAAACTACCATCAGAGTGAACAGGCAACCTACAAAATGGGAGAAAATTTTCGCAACCTACTCATCTGACAAAGGGCTAATATCCAGAATCTACAACGAACTCAAACAAATTTACAAGAAAAAAACAACCCCATCAAAAAGTGGGCGAAGGACATGAACAGACACTTCTCAAAAGAAGACATTTTTGCAGCCAAAAAACACATGAAAAAATGCTCATCATCACTGGCCATCAGAGAAATGCAAATCAAAACCACTATGAGATACCATCTCACACCAGTCAGAATGGCAATCATTAAAAAGTCAGGAAACAACAGGTGCTGGAGAGGATGTGGAGAAATAGGAACACTTTTACACTGTTGGTGGGACTGTAAACTAGTTCAACCATTGTGGAAGACAGTGTGGCGATTCCTCAGGGATCTAGAACTAGAAATACCATTTGACCCAGCCATCCCATTACTGGGTAGATACCCAAATGACTATAAATCATTCTGCTATGAAGACACATGCACACGTATGTTTATTGTGGCATTATTCACAATAGCAAAGACTTGGAACCAACCCAAATGTCCAACAATGATAGACTGGATTAAGGAAATGTGGCACATATACACCATGGAATACTATGCAGCCATAAAAAATGATGAGTTCATGTCCTTTGTAGGGACACGGATGAAATTGGAAATCATCATTCTCAGTAAACTATCACAAGAACAAAAAACCAAACACTGCATATTCTCACTCATAGGTGGGAATTGAACAATGAGATCACATGGACACAGGAAGGGGAATATCACACTCTGGGGACTGTTGTGGGGTGGGGGGTGGGGGGAGGGATGGCATTGGAAGATATACCTAATGCTAGATGACGAGTTGGTGGGTGCAGTGCACCAGCATGGCACATGTATACATATGTATCTAGCCTGCACAATGTGCACATGTACCCTAAAACTGAAAGTATAATTAAAAAAAAAAAAAGAAAAATTTAGAAACCAACAAAATTGCAGTAAAGTTAATTTATTATTAGCTAAAGAAAAAAAGTGCTGCATAAATATAGTGTACCCTAGTGTACAGTCTATAAATCCTACAGTAGTGTGCTGTAATATCCTAGGCCTTGACTTTCACTTGCTACTTACTCACTGACTCACCCAGGGAAAATTCCATTTCTGCAGTCTTCATTCATAAGGTAACCTGACCTCTCCACTGAAGGGCGTGTGGCTTTCTGATGACAGTAGGTTTACTGCCACCTCCAGAGAAGCTCACTGCTGAGGTCCTGGGAATCATTTGCATTGTCCTGATGTCTGCTGTGTGAAAAACGATAGTTCTTATTCCTTTCCTGGAGCAGAACAATTCTTCCCCAAATACAAGAACCCAGAAAGCACGTTCTTGTGGCCATTGTCCTGAGGAGTGGATTACATATTCCAACAGTTGTTTTTACATTGGTAAGGAAAGAAGAACTTGGGAAGAGAGTTTGCAGGCCTGTGCTTCAAAGAACCCTTCTAGTCTGCTTTCTATAGATAATGAAGAAGAAATGAAATTTCTGGCCAGCATTTTACCTTCCTCATGGATTGGTGTGTTTCGTAACAGCAGTCATCATCCATGGGTGACAATAAATGGTTTGGCTTTCAAACATGAGATAAAAGACTCAGATCATGCTGAACGTAACTGTGCAATGCTACATGTACGTGGACTTATATCAGACCAGTGTGGATCTTCAAGAATCACTGTGAGCATAAGCTTTAGAATTAAAGCGCTTGAGCTTGCAGTGCATCAGATAAAATTTTATATTTGTTCAAATAGAAATGATATTATGATTGCATAAGCCTTAAAATGAATTGTGTTATTTGCTTTAATAACAAGAAAATTCCAAATCAATTATTGAAATATAATACACACAATTACGGAAGTACAGATACCCTCGCATTTAAGTCAGGCTCATTTTGCTGAACGTGATGTTTGTGGCATTCAGGCTTCCTAAAAGTTGCATGTTATGTTGGTCAGTTTATATGAAGTATCAAGAACAGGCAAAACCATGGAGACAGAAAATAAAATAGCGTTGCTAATGCCTAAGGGAGGTTGAAATAGGAGGTGTCCACTAATTGCTAGAATGTTTCTTTGTGTCAGTGATGAAAACTTTCTAAATTTCAGTAGCAGTGATGGTTGTAACTCTGTGAATATACTAAAAATCACTGATTTTTAATTATTTTAAGTGGATGAAATTTATGCTATGTGCACCATACCTCAAGAAAGCTGTCCAAAACAAAAATATATACTGTCCTGGGATTGCTTGAGTCTGCATTTAATCTCTAAAGTAATTTTTAAAGATTAGCTTCTTGACATTTCCATACAATATCATATTGTGTCCTTCAATGTACTGGGTTCAATGTATGGGGTTTTCTTTAATTTCTCTCTATCATATTATGTATTTTGGGGGTTTGAATCATACAGAAATGCAGATATTTTACATTCATGCTTTTGTAAATGGCATTCTGATTTTAATATTCCCTTTAATAACTTTTGTTACTGTAAATAGAAATACAACTGATGTCTGCATTTTCACTTATTTTACAAATATTTAAATCTATCATTTCAAACAGATTTTTCTGGATTTTCTATATAAACAGCAATTTTATTTTATTTTCTTTTTCTTTTTTTTTCTTTTTTTATTATTATTATGCTTTGGGTTTTGGGGTACATGTGCACAATGTGCAGGTTTGTTACATATGTATACATGTGCCATGTTGGTGTGCTGCACCCATTAGCTCATCATTTAGCATTGGGTGTATCTCCCGATGCTGTCCCTCCCCCCTCCCCCCCACCTCACAGCAGTCCCCTGTGTGTGATGTTCCCCTTCCTGTGTCCTGCAAATAATCACACTTTTATTTTTTCTATCCATGTGCCACAACTTATTTTTTCTTCATTTATTTTCTCTGGCTAGTATTTTATATCCAGAGTTGAATAGAAGGTACAATCAAATTTTACATGTATCATGTGTATCATTTTCTGGTTTTGGCAAAAAATAATTCAACATATTATTCATACTTACAAAGTTTGGTTTTTTTTCATCATATCTTTCTTATATTGAAGCGGTTTTATAATATTCATTTTTTCTAATAGATGTTATCAATTGTTGTAACATTTTTACTTTTTATTACTTAGAATGATATATGTTTTCTTTATACAACATTTTATAAAATAATTTTATTTTTGTCAAATGTTAAACTAGGCTTTGTTTCCGAAACAAATCCATGCTGATCATTGTATATTGCCCCTTATAAAATATCAGTGCACGTAAAAAAAAAAAAAAAAAAGAAATTAAACCGGATAAAGAATAAATTAATTACAGATAAAGAATAAGTTATTTGTCCCTGGTCGGTAAGTAGCATAGCTAGAACTAGAATCCAGTGCTCATTTCTTCTACTCTAGATCTCTCTCACAGCTGCTAAAATGAATGCAGTAAGCCATTGCTTTAAGGGATTTTGCACTTTAACAATGATCAAACAGCTGACTCATCTGTTATAGCTTGCAGCTTTTAATTTATGGCTTTAACTTTTCATTTCCTTTAGATAAAAACTGTGACAAAATTAGATATAGATCTTTTAAAATATTCTGAATAAAAAAAATTAAACACCAAAAGAGCTCAGTGCCAATCTTTTCATACAATCCCCACCCTGTGCTCATTACTTGCAATTCCTCAAAACAAAATAGCTGAATGGGCTTGGATTGAAAATAAGAAAATGTATTAAGATAAAGACTTAAAAATGATTAATTGATGGACAAAAATATCACTAAACCAAATATATAAACTAGATACCTCTCTCCCTTTCCTTCTCCTCATATAAACTAATTTGCTATGCTAGAGGAATTGCCATACTCACCACCCATATAAATTAAGTTGTTGAACTATCTAATCTCTACAGGCTTATTTCACATTCACCTTTTGCTCTCAGAAATATTCAGTTTACCATATATATAAACTCTGAAAGCCTATGGGAGATTAAAGCCAAAGGAGACCTGTTTCTTGCCCTCAACATTTTTATCTACAGTCTCATGGAAAAGACAATCAAGGTACCACAAGGACACAGAATTTTTAACTGAATGTTGAGAAAGAGGTCTTTTTAAAAAATGGCAAGTGAGATGACTAGGGAATATTTCAAATAGCAGATATAGGAGAGGATTTTCAGGTTAGATTCCCATTCTGTGACTCCTAAAACCTTGGTTATGCTTATGCCAATGGAAGACTAATTATACATTTAAAAATGTACATTTTTAAAAGATCATAAAAGTGAAGATATTGGGCAAGGTTCATTTTAATGGAGAAATTAGCCATGAATCAGAAAGCCAAATTCTTTTTATCAAGCACTTAACTCAGGTTTGAAAACAAAATACTATGGTACAATACCAATTATTTTCATTTCATTTCCCTCTTGTAAATGCTTTGGAGGAAAGAGTTTTCCTGAAATTATAGAAAACCTTCTCAGATATGAGATCAAGGTTACCATGGCTGAATTTGATTTTGGAACATCTAACACTGAGGTTAAAATTCATAGCATTTTTTAAGTAATCATAAAAAATACAAGCAAGATTTGTGGAAGAATAGCAAAAATAACACATCACTGTTTGGGCATCACTTCAATCACCCAATGGTAGCTGCTGCCCCAGAGATAGAAGAAAATGGGGAACCAAGAACAATATTTTAAAAGCCACTGAATAAACTCAACTTTAGGCAACCAAACAGAACTTTAATCACATTAATCACCTCTCTTATTTCAGACAAATATTTAAGATGAGCTGATGTGTAATAAAACAGCTTTGAAGTCAAACTGCTTGGGTTTGAATCCCAGACCCAGTGCTATTGCCTGTGTAAACATGGCCACATCATTTAACCTCTCCAAGTTAAATATCCAATGAATGTTGACCATTATTAATAATTAATTACCCAGCCCATGTCACATTAGAAGTAGCACATTTGAAATGAGACCTTTGAGCAGCAGTGGGCATCAACAGCATACTATAAGACAGAAAGAGTGAAAACTAGAAGAACTATAAAATTAGAAGCAAGAAGTCAATAAGCAGGGAAGTCTCAGGATGTTTAGCACTGTGGCCAACAGACGATGATACTTTTGTAGCCCCTGATGGCAGGAATAAGCTTAATAAGAAATGTACAGAACATTTTTTAAGAAAATAACAATACATTACCAAAACATAGTTTTTAAAAACATTCTAAAAATTAACAGATATTCTATGTTTCTGAATGAGAAGATTCAATAAAGATGTTAGTGTGTCCTAAATTAACATATATGTTATGCGACTACAACTGAAAGTCTAAACAAGATTATTATTTTATTTTGTAAAGGGATTCTACATATGAAAATAATCAATACATTTTAGAAAAAGAGAGAAGGAAGTAGAAGGACTCATGCTTCTGAATACCATAACATTTTAAAAGAATGTACTGATTTAAATAGTTTAGAAAGGGGGCAAGAGTAAAACAAAACAGAAAGCCCCAAAATAGACCCTAATATTATAAAAATTTAGGATTTTATAAGAAAACAGAATACATGGGGAAAGGAAAGATCATTTAACAAATAGTTCTGGGACAATTGGCCATATATTTGGAGTTAGGGGTAAGTTGAATTAAATTAAATTCCTACCTCAATGTACTAAAATATATTAAAATTAAATATAAAAATTAAATCCCTACTGTATTAGTTTGCTATGGCTACCCTTACAAAGTACTGCATGCTGAGTAACTTAAACAACAGAAATTTATTTTTTCAGAGTTTTGGGGGCTAGAAGTCCAAGATCAAGGTGTCAGCAGTGTTGGTTTCTTCTGAGGCCCTTACCCTTGGCTTGTAAATGGCCATCTTCTCCCTGTGTCTTCACGTAGTCTTCCCTCTGTGCATGTCTGTGTCCTAATTTCCTCTCCTTATAAGGACATCAGTTATTTAGAATTAGGACCCACTCTAATGACCTCATTTAAATGTAATTACTTCTTTAAAGACCCTACCTCCAAATACAGTCACATTCTGAGATACTTGGGTTTAGGACTTAAATATATGAGTAGGAGATGGGGGATTATTCAGCCCATAACCCTTCCTATTCCTCTTCTTTTTTTTTTCCTTTTTTTCACTTCCCTTGCTGTTTAATAGGTCACTTCTAAAGCCGTTGGTTGGGGCAGAATAAGATTAGGTGCCCACATCAAAGACAGAGGAAATGCAGTAATCCAAATTTGGGTGTCAGAGCCTAAGACAAATGAAAAGCACATCCACGTTAGGGCAAGGGTGCAATTCCTGGCACGGGGTCTCAGAGTTTGAGCAGGGTGAGCATATTTACTTTGCGAGATGTCAATCAAGCCAAGAATAGAGTGAGGAAGTGTGTGCCCATGGCCACAGGGTATTAGAGCCCAAATGAAGTGAGGAGGTTATTCCCACGAAGGGGCACCCTGACATGGAATGCTGAGTCCACTGGACTGATGAGAAGCAGTAGCAATGAAAGGTTTAGCAACAAATAATACTAGAGAAGACAGTTACAAAAATGGAAAAAGAGCAAACTAGAATTAACTCCCTAAGATTTGGATGATATAGAGAGATATAAATATATATAATATATTCTGTAGCTCTATCCACTGAAAGGGCCTGGGAGCAATGGCATCCCAATAACAATGAGCACACCAGGTACCCATGTTTTGACTTCTAAAGACCATTTCTGCTAAGAGGAACCAGAGAACCACTCTTTTTGGAGAAATGGTTCATTTCAAGGCTGAGGCAGAATAAGCACAAAATGAGTGTGAAACAAACATCTCATTGTGTCAAAAAATAAGAAGGTGGTCAAATAATGAAGGGGATATGCCAAAAGGACACATGAATAAACTCTCACTAGCTAAATAAGGAGACATTTGAGCATCAAAATAATTGATAGTAATCATCATAATGCATAAGATAAAATAGAAAATTCTAAGTCCATGTCAATATAAATAAATAAGTGAATGAATTAAAACTTTGTTTGATAAGAAATGGATTCAAAATACCTCCACACAAAATACGTATCACTTACAAAGGGGAAAACAATAACACAGAGAAGCCTGGCAGGTACCATCTTAATCAGGTGATCAAAATTTAAATCATTAGTGAAACAAATTGAAATCACATACTGCCTGGTAGGATACAATGAGAAGGATTCAGTGTTGCCTCTGTGATAGTCCTGACAAAAGAAAATGTTTAGCTTCAATCTTGTCATAAGGAAATATAAGATAAAACCAAACTGAGAGACATGCTACTAAAAAACTGGCCTGGAATCTTCAAAAGTATCAAAACACAAAAATTGTTCAAAGGCTAAGGAACTGCTCAAGACTGAAGGAACTTAAAAAGATACATAACTGTGGTTCTAAATTAGATCCACTTAATAGGAAAAATATTATTATGATATTTATCAAAATTTGAGTGAGAATGAAGGATTACATGGGATAAATGTATTAATGTTAATTTCCCAATGTTGATGTTTACATTGTGGTTATGTAGGGGAATGTCCTGGGATTTAGATGAGTTTAACTAATGCACATTAAATATTTTAGGGATGATAAGGCAAAAGATTATCAAGTTACTCTCAAATAGTTCAGGGAATAAGTATTCTCTCTCCTGTTCTTACAACTTTTCTCAGGCTTGTGATTTTAGAAAAAAATTGCTAAAGCTTTAAAATAATTAGATTGAATGAAGAACTTTCTAAGCAAAACAGCAAAGAAAACTATCATACAGAAAAAAACTGATATGTTGTTTCAAATTTTATATAGCCAAGAACAAACAAAATTCAATGGAAATAGCAAACTGAACAAAAGCATTTGCAACATTTGCGACCAAAGCCAAATTTTGTTCAGAGAAACAGGATATCCAGCTGTAGATGCTGTATTGGGCTACCCAGATGCTCCCTTTACAACTGAGGTATTCATTCCTCCAGCTTCCAGGAGTGTTGGCAGTCACCATTCTCAGCTGAGCCATTCCTAAGAGATTGCCCCCAGCCAAAGAGAGCCACCTTGCCCAAGTTTGCACTCCTCCCCAGCAGCAGTCTTCATCCTCGACTGGTCAGTATAGAAAATAAAGATCCAATGCTCCTCTACTTTAAGTGACCAAACTCTAAAAGTCTACACCATCATCAAAATGGTGGCAGGGATTCAGGGTGATCTTATTCCAACTACATCTCAATTCAACATTTTCCTCTGCCCAGTACAATTTCCTTTTACTTTCCCAAAGGTAAGTTTCCTGAGGATTTGACACAGTAAAGTTCCTGCATGCAAATACGCATCTCAAAGTCTGTCCCCCTAGAAACTCAATCGGAGACAACAGGCAAAATGTCCCCAGCCAAAGAGGGGTTGGTGCATTTACACCATCTGATCAATGAGTTTCTGGATGGAGCTTCTAGGAAAGAACTTTAAAAATGAAAAAACTCAGTTAGTACATTCCTGTTCTCTTTATCTTCCTCCCTTCTTCCTGCCTAGAATATGGATATAATATACAGAAATAGAGCAGCCATCTTGGATCCACAAGAATAAAAGCCACCACTAAGGACGGCAGAGCAAAAAGCTAAAAGGAACCTGGGATTCCTATACAGCCCTTGACAGCTTCCCTGCCAATTTGGTATTAGGGAGCTATAAATCAAATCCCAGTCATATCAGCCATTAAGCAGTTAGGTCTTCTGTTACTTAGAGATGAATGCATTTCTAACTGATACATGAATCCACAACAATCTGCCATGGGCTCATGTGATTACATTCTGCCTTCCTCTCCAGTATCACAGTCAAGGTCTGAGTTTAAGACTTCTTCATGGACAAAATCTAATGACTCTTCTAAATCACTTTTAGACATCAGCAGTTATGCATAGCACCGTGAATGATCTGCTGTTTATCACACAGGATCATGATCTTGACTTTTCACCATCTTTAAGACTGACAATGGAATCTCAAGGTATATGGAAGATATTAACTCCATTCCTTGTTTATTTTTTTTCCTAGTTGACCTCCATATCAAATGAAGTTAAACAGTCTTTCCTGAAAGTCAGGCAAGTTTTTGACAGAAATGTGTTCATTATATGTACAATAATCTCTTAATTACACAAAAAAAGAGCAAGTTCTCTTAGCTTTGAAAATTGTATGATATACTCTAAGACACTTGACAATTTCTACTATTTCTCATTGCATCGTCTATAGAATGGCATGCATTCTTTGACAGAAACAAACTTTTGTTTTGCTGCTATTAATACATAATCATATCATCTTTTTGAATATGCTTTGTGTTACAATTAGTGATCCACATTTAAAACTCAATCACTTTTGAAGATAATAATGACATACTTATACTGAAGTGGTGATTATATGAACTGATGATATCTGTGGGTAGCATGGTTTTGCATGTACAATGACACTCACAACTTTCCTAGGCCTGGCAGACAAGTTTTTCCACACTGCCTTCCAATTACAGATATATTAAGAAGAAGGAAATGCACATCTTGGAAATATGGAAACTTGGTATCAATACAAATTTTTTAGCCTAAAGATGATTGTATTTCAGCATCATTCTGTAAATTCCTTTCTCTCAACAAAATACATGGAATACTATGCAGCCATAAAAAATGATGAGTTCATGTCCTTTGTAGGGACATGGATGAAGCTGGAAGACATCATTCTCAGCAAACTATCGCAAGGACAAAAAACCAAACACCGCATGTTCTCACTTACAGGTGGGAATTGAACAATGAGAACACATGAACACAGGAAGAGGAACATCACACACCAGGGCCTGTTGTGGGGTAGGGGGAGGGGGGAGGGATAGCATTAGGCGATAAACCTAATGTTAAATGACGAGTTAATGGACGCAGTACACCAACATGGCGCATGTATACATATGTAACAAACCTGCACGTTGTGCACATGTACCCTAAAATTTAAAGTATAATAAAAAAAAGTCATTTTTATCATTATGCATAGATCTACACATTCTAAAAGGGCATTTTATAATGAATATATCATATTTACTTAATAATTTCCAAATTTAAGAACATATTAATTCTTGTTTTCTCTAGTTCTATTCGCTGAAAGGGCCTGGGAACAGTGGCATCCCAATAGCAATTTTATTGTTTGTCTCATTTATAAATATTGCTAAAATGACCATCCCTGTACAAATACTGTAGAATAAGTTTCTAGAACTGAAATTACTGATTTCAAGGGCATGTGTGTTTTTAACATAAATTGGTATTGCCAATTTGCCCACTAAACTTGCTGTATTAATTTACTCTTCCTGCAACAGTTTATGAGAGTATATGCTCCTTCATATGTTCACCCATACCAGCATTACCAATCTTTAAAATGTTTACTAACTTTATAGTCAAAAAGTATTACCCCATTTTTAAAATTTGCTTTTTTTTTTTTCTTTAGACGGAGTCTCGCTCTGTCACCCAGGCTGGAGTGCAGAGGCGCTATCTGGGCTCACTGCAAGCTCCGCCTCCCGGGTTCACACCATTCTCCTGCCTCAGCCTCCCGAGTAGCTGGGACTACAGGCGCCCGCCACCACGCCCAGCTAATTTTTTGGATATTTAGTAGAGATGGGGTTTCACCATGTTGGCCAGGATGGTCTCGATCTCTTGACCTCGTGATCCACCTGCCTCGGCCTCCCAAAGTGCTGGGATTACAGGCATTAGCCACCACGCCCACCCTAAAATTTACATATTTTTAAGATTTTTGGCCACTTGTATTTCATCTGAATTGCTTGTTTGTATCTTTCACCCATTTTTCTATTACATTGATGGCCTCTTCCTTTATTGATATGTATGTTATCTATATTTTTTGCGTAGTAAGCCTTTATTTTACATGTTGCAAATATGTGAACTTATCTCTTAATAGTAACTACAGTGTCATTTGCCATATCAAAGTTTTAAACATTTTATGTAGTTAAATCTTTTTTTTTTTTTTTTGCATCTCACACCTGTGACTCCAGGATCCTTGCTGGCTGACTGTTGAGAGAGAAATGAGGAGTGAAGTGCCTGGGGTCAAAGGAGCTGCTCACCAGTGTGCAGCGCCTAAACTCTAGCCATTCTCAGCTGTTAAGGATTTTTTTTTTTTTTTTCCGAGATGGAGTTTCGCTCTGTTGCCAGGCTGGAGTGCAGTGACGTGATCTTGGCTCACTGCAACCTCTGCCTGCCAGATTCAAGCAATTATCCTGCCTCAGCCTCCCGAGTAGCTGGGACTACAGGCGAGCGCCACCACACCCAGCTAGTTATTTTACTTTTAGTAGAGACGGGGTTTCACCATGTTGGCCAGAATGGTCTCGATCTCTTGACCTTGTGATCTGCCCGCCTCGGCCTCCCAAAGTGCTGGGATTACAGGTGTGAGCCACCACGCCTGGCCAATTAAATATTTTAATATTTTTCTCTATGCCTTCCAATTATCTAGTTTTCATAAAATCCAGAATTATAAAGATACTCATTTCTTAATACATGCCTTTAAGACTATTTAGTACTATTTAGGCAGTATCTTACAGAATTTTTATGATATAAGTGGTCTAATGTTTATTCATTTCTAATAGACAATTATTTTAATTTTTTTGACTCAGTGCAAAAGGCTTTTGGAAAAAATATTTTTGAATTTTCAAATGTATAGGTTACATTTTTAATTTTTTGTTAGTTTTGATTTTTTTCCTTTCATGAGTTCAGAAAATGTAGTGTGTATTATTTTTACTTTATGAAAATCACCGAAATTTTTGTGTGACTAACAAACGTGATTACTTTATAAATGTTACATTATAATTTTAATAGAATAAATATTTTTATATGGTAGGCACAAAGAGAGAGAAAAATTGTTAATTTTATTATTCAAATTCCCTACACATCTACTTTTTGTTTTTTATTTAATAGGTTAGATTCTTAGAGATCCATGTTCAAGTCTCACACTATCATTGTGGTTTTGTAAATTTCTTCTGTCATTTCTAAAAAATGTGGTTTTGAATAAAGCAATTCTACATGGTAAAGTGAGTTAGGGGAAATGTTGTGCAGAAGTGATTTTAAGATAGATCTTTACAAACAGCAAAGCCAGGTAGAGAAGAAAAGAAAGGGAATTCAAGACTGTTAGGACAACTTCCAAAAAGACACAGAGTACATTAAAGAAATGGCAACCCCATTTCATCCTGGCTGTTAGACCCCTGCTTTTTCAAAACTTAGGCAGCAATACTCTCCAGGGAGGTGAGATTACATGGGCTCAGGTACATGGGCTCAGGTACATGGGATTAACAAAACTGTGATTTTTTATCAAGACAGGTTTAAGGATGGACATACTTTTAGCAAATGAGACCTATGGAGAAGTTAGCTGGGGGCCTTCTTGGAAAAGACTTTCCTCTCTGACTTAAAGAAAAGAAAACCCAGGAAGAAACCTCCTCCTTTTTTTGGATGTGATTGTATGAAGCCTGGCTGGGGAATGAACATAAGGCCACAGCTGACATGTATGGAATGCAAATTAAACATTAAAATGCTGTGTCCTTGCGCAGCTGAATTATCAACACCATCTGTCACTGGGCTTTTTGTTATCCAAATAATATATGTCCTTATTATTTAAGCCATTTTTAGTTCAAGATTGTATTGCTTTCAACTGAAATACTAATACAAAAAAATACAATATACTTTTCAGGAAACATCTAGAAGTCTAATAGGGTTGGCACAGAAAGCAAACTGAAGAATGTAATAGGAGAAAGAAAGGCTGAAATGCATTTTTAAAGAGCTTTAGATGCTGTGCTCCTAAGCTTTTCTGTAAACAATGGTGAATTCTGCATCTGCTTACATGTAGGAAAGAGCATTTGGGAAAGGATAGAGAGAGGCTGAAACTAGAGGCTCAGAAACAGAGATAAAGCTAAGGTTCTGACCTAAAGGTGCTATTCTACCATCCCTTTATTTCCAGGGCACTGTAGGAAATCACCTGGTCCTTCCCTTTCTCCCTTATTTTCCTCCTTCCCTATCTCACTCTCTCCCTCTGTCCCTTATGTTCCATGCTTGACAAATGGAAGTTCACTGAAAAGTTATACAAATTTATTTACAGGTTACCTTAGAAATACCATGAGAATGTGTTTTGTAATTTTGGCTAGAATAAAGTTGATGTCCTACAGGAAGAGTAACAAATCCATGGCTGAAAATGCAGAATTAGAAATTAAAGAAGTGGTTTAAAAAAAAAAGTGCAGGAAGAAAGAGATTACAGTTTGTAAATAGGTGTATTTCCTATATTTTTTACTTTTCTCTCCTCTTTCTCCAGATTACACTCTCAGCCTCAAATCAATAGTCTTGTTCTTGCTCGTGAGAACTGCAGACATTAACAAAGTCAGTATTCTATCACTTATTTGGAATTTTTTAAGCCTATAACTTCAGGAAGTCTGATAATGCCATATTAAAAAGTTTAGAAGCATATTAAGAAATTTGGGGTACCTATGCATACAATAGATCTCTACTAAAAATACAAAAATTAGCCAGTGTGGTGTCATGCACCTGTAGTCCCAGCTACTCAGGAGGCTGAGGCAGCAGAATCACTTGAACCCAGGAGGCAGAGGTTGCAGTGAGCCATTGTCCTCCAGCCTGGACAACAGAGCGAGACTCTGTCTCAAAAAAATAAAAAATAATAATGAAGAACAACCTTAAGAGCTGATTAAATGTGTCCTCAAAGAAAATGAGCAGAACAATCTAAATAATCCTAGAACATGTAGTTTAGGTGGCATTACTTCCAAATTTCATATTTAGAATGTCCCAAGTAATTAAGAAACATTTCATTTTGCTTTGATTCACATATTCACACCTTTTTAAAATGTAAACAACTAGAGTCTTCACAGAAAAAAATACCTGTCAAAAGAGTAAACAGACAACCTACAGAATGGGAGAAAATATTTGTAAACTCTGCGTCCAACAAAGGACTAATATCCAGAATCTATAAGAAATTTACACAATTCAACAAGGAAAAAACAAATAACCCTACTAAAAAGTGGGTAAAGGACAGGAACAGACACTTGAAAGAAGACACACACGTGGCCAATAAACGTGAAAAAAATGCTTAATGTCACTAATCATCAGAGCTATGCAAATCAAAACTATAATGAGATACCATCTCACACCAGTCAGAATGACTATTATTAAAAAGTCCAAAATTAGAAATTGGCAAGGTTGTGGAAAAAAGGGAACGCTTATACACTATTGGTGGGGATGCAAATTAGTTTAGCCCCTGTGGAAAGCACTTTAAAGATTTTGCAAAGAACTAAAAATAGAATTACCGTTTGACCCAGCAATCCCATTACTGGGTATATACCCAAAGGAAAATAAATTGTTCTACCAAAAAGACCCCTGCACTTGTATGTTCATCATAGCACTAGTCACAACAGCAAACACATGGAATTAACCCAGGTGTCCATCAATGGTGGATGGAATAATGTGGTATATATACACCATGGAATACTACACAGCCATAAAAAAGAATGAAATCATGTCCTTTGCAGCAATATGGATGCAGCTGCAGGCCATTATTCTACACAAATTGACACAAAAACAGAAAATCAAAACCACATGTTTTCACTTATAAGTGGGAGCCAAACATTGACTACACACAGACACAAAGATAAGAGCAATAAACACTGAGGATCCCAAAAGGAGGAAAAGACAGGGGGAGGCAAGAGTTGAAAAACTACCTGTTGGGTACTACACTCACTACTTGGGCAAAGGAATCAATGGAAGCCTATACTTCAGCATCACACAATATACTTTTGTAACAAACCTGCACATTTACCCCCAAATCTAAATTTAAAAAAAAAAAAATAGAATTTTATAAACAATAAAACCCTATAATTTTCAAAAAAAATAGAAGAAGAAGAAGATACACAACTGGTACTAGCCTTCTGGAGGTCCATTAAGTAAAAATGCAACCATTTAGCTCTGCAGCACTGCTTCAAAATGTGCAACAAAGTACTCCCAAATTCATAGAAAACTGCAACAACAAAAATTAAAAGAACCTTTATAGAAAGCTGCAATAGTGAAAAGAAACCCTTGAGGGGAAATGGATTTTTTGAGTTAGATTTTGGCCGGAACTCTCCTTTCAAAAGTAATGAATCTTTCTTCAGCAACCAAAGTCTAATAAAGCCAGTGTGGGGTAACTATAATATAACATATAAATCTATATATAGATTTATATAAATAGTGAGTTATATATAATATAACCATAATATAAATATAAATCCACAATAATAGCCACAATTTATTAAGCCCTGCTTTCAGATCAGATGTTTTATAGTAATTATTTTGAATCCTCACAACTCTGCATAGTAGGTACTATCTTCCTCATTTCACATAACAAAAGAAAGACTCTAGCAGATTATATGCCTAGTCCAAAGTCAAACAGTTAGACAATTATAGAGCAGAAATTTGAACCCAGTTCTTCTAACTTCAAAACCCATTCACTTTTGACTATACTACACTGTTCCTAAAGGACTTAAAAGGCTAAAATAGATTGCTGAAAGTGGCGATCCACCTAGGGATGACATTCTGATTTCTGCTGGAGAAGCCAAAAATAACCAGAGGGTTAGAAGTTGCTTGAGACCAGCATTATTCACTTTGTATCCCACCTATTTGGTTTGTCCAGTCACCACAACTAACTAGTGACGTCAGCAAGATGG
This sequence comes from Pan paniscus, assembly GCF_029289425.2. Lineage (NCBI taxonomy): Eukaryota > Metazoa > Chordata > Mammalia > Primates > Hominidae > Pan > Pan paniscus. Next base: position 93,957,471 of record NC_073254.2, on the reverse strand, counting down.
CAGACTAGAAGCCCCTAGCACTCATCCCCTCACAAAATAACTGAAGGAGAGCATCACAGTGCATCAGAGAAGTAACAGAAGTCTTGGTGAGCACAGAAACTCAGGATGGCTACACAGAGAATCAGAGGAAATGTCGGGACACCACCATCCCATCCCCCAACTGAGATAAGCTAGAAACCTGTAGGAACTTCTTTCCAGGGTAAGGCGATAAGCAAGTGGATAACAGCAACCCCCAACAACACCTTGGACACCTACATACCTCAACACTGGAGTCACCTGCAATCTTTACAGCCACTGGCACTAAGCCCAGCTGAGTGAGCTGGCTACAGTCCACATAGCCATGTTCCCTCCAGAAAAGATGCCAACACTGTGCCCTACCCTCTGTGGCCCACATGGCTATTGCACTAAGCATCTTGGAAGTGGAACTACAGCTGGACTGTGTCTTGCTCTGGAGACAAGTAGCCATGCCTCTCCTTCATCCTGAGGCTAAGCCACCACCAAACCACCCCAGTCAAATGGCCTGACATCCCCAAGCTGAGCTGTCAGCATCTGTTATACTCTTTCCCATGTGGCCAACCAGAGGTTGCCACCTACTTCTCCCCTAATCTCCTTGGGCCAGAGCTGAAGCACCACCCTGCATCCTGAGCAAACAGTACCTTGGAAACTCAGAGCAATCACACCTCTCAGGTGCCTAAATGGAAGCAATGCCCTGCCTCTCAAGAAATAGTGCCTGGTCACCCAGAGTAGTCATGCACCATAGTACCTAAGCCAAAGCTCCAACCTGCATCCCAGGGATAAAGTGCCTGGGCCACCCAGAGTAGTCATGACACCCAGGCCTGAGCCATACTGACAAATGGCACCCTGCAGAATCCGTGCACTGGCTGAGCTGAGCAGCTGAACATCCTAGAGCTGGTTTGACATTGTATCCTCTATCCAAGGGAAACACCACTGGCTGAGCTGAGACACCCCTTGTTGGGTGTGTATATATTTAGGATAGTTAGGTCTTCTTGTTGAATTCAACCCTTTACCACTATCTAATGTCCTTCTTTATCTTTTTGATCATTGTTGGTTTAAAGTCTGTTTTGTCTGAAATTAGAATAGCAACCCTACTTTTTTCCATTTTTCGTTTGCTTGGTAGATTTCCTTCATCCCTTTACTTTGAGTCCATTGGTGTCATTGCATGTGAGATGGGGCTCTTGGACACAGCATACCATTGGGTCTTCCTTCTTTTTTCAATTTGCCACCCTATAACTTTTAATTGGGGCATTTAGCTACTTTACATTTAAGGTTAGTATTGATATGTGTAGATTTGATTCTGTCATCTTGTTGTTATCTGGTTATGATGCAGACTTGTTTGTCACTGGTCTATGTATTTAAGTGTGGTTTTTTAGTGGCCAGTAATGGTTTTTCTTTTCAATATTTAGCACCTCCTTCAGGACCTCTTATAAGGCAGGTCTGGTGGTAACAAATTCTCTTAGCATTCGCTTGTCTGAAAAAGGATCTTATTTCTCCTTCACTTATAAAGTTTAGTTTGGTTATATGTGAAATTCTTGGTTGGAATTCCTTTTCTTTAAGAATGCTGGATATGAGCCCCCAGACTCTTCTAGCTTGTAGGAGTTTTTCTGGAAGGTCTACTGTTAGCCTAATGGAGTTCTCTTTGTAGGTAACCTAACCCTTCTCTCTGGCTGCTCTTAATATCTTTTCTTTCATTTTGACCTCAAAAAATTTGATAACTATGTGTTTTGTGATTGGTCTTCTGTGTGGTATTTCACAGGGGTTCTCTGCAGTTCCTGAATTTGACTGTTGGGCTTACTAACAAGGCTGGGGAAATTTTCATGGGTGATATCCTAAAATACGTTTTCCAAGGTGCTTGCTTTCTCTCCCTCTCTTTCAGGGATGCCAATGTGTCATAGATTTGGTCACTTTACAGAATCCTATATTTCTCAGAGGTTATGTTTATCCTCCTTTTGTTGCTTTTCCTTTATTTTTGTCTGAGTTATTTCAGAGATCCAGTCTTCAAGCTCTGGGGTTCTTTTCTCAACTTGGTCGATTCTGCTGTTAATACTTGCAATTGTATTCTGAAATATTAATACTTGTTGTGAATTTATCAGCTCAATCAGATAAGTTTGGTTCTTTCTTATAAGGCCATTTTACCTTTCATCTCCTGTATCATTTTATTGTATTCCTTCGAATCCTTCCATTGGGATTCAACTTTCTCCTAAATTTCAATGACCTTCATTCCTATCTACATTCTGCATTCTATTTCTGTCATTTCAGCCATGTCAGCCTGGTTAAGAACTGCTGCTGGGGAACTAGTGCAGTCATTTCAGATAAGAAGACTCTGGCTTTTTGAGTTGCCAGAATTCTTTCTCATCTTTGTGATCTGATGTTCCTTCAATCTTTGAAATTACTGTCTTTTGGGTGGATTGTTTTTCCTTTGTCCTTTTAATGTCCTTGAAGGTTTGATTGTGGTATAAGGTGGGTTCAGTCAACTGGCTTCATTTCTGGAAGATTTTAGGGGGCCAAAGCTCAGCTCAGGACTTCTGAATTGCATTCTCTAACTCTAGGGGGGACTGGTAACAGGCCCCCAGCTTTGTTCTCTGGGTCTTCAAGGTTAGGAACCTGCTGTACCGGAGGGGTCAGTGTGTTCCCAGAGTGCAGGTGGTGCCAGCCAAAGCACTTCATCAGGCAGTGGCAGCAGGATCCATACTCATTCACACTTGCCAGCAGCAGCAGCAGCAGCAGCAGTACAGCATGGTGCATGCTTTGTGGCTGAGGTGGGGCACTGGCAGGCACATGGTTGCCAGTCTTTGTGTGGACATTTGCAGCAGTGGCAATGGTAGTGTGGGGGCCCTTGCTTTTTATATTAAGTTTAGAATCTATGTCATATGATTGTTTTTTGGCTCTCAGCTTAATCATATTCCCATTTCCTATTATGTCCTGTATTTCAGAGAACTACAATTCCCAGGGTGTCTTATCTTCTGCCTTTCTGGAAGATTTGGCAATGACAGGCACTGGCAGAAGATAGCAGTGGAAGAGTACTAAAGCCAGAGTATTTTTCCCTCTCTTTTTGCCTTTGGTGGTGCCACTGGCAATGGCTATATTTCTTCTGTAACACTAGCTCTCAGCTGCAGCCTCTACCGTGCTCCTAAATTTTTCCAGGTATTCTAAAATTTTAGGGTCTGAAACATTAGTTTTTCCATTGTTTTTCTTATGTGATGGAGAGAGTAGTGTGTTGCTGTTGCCATTCTCTGTATTGCCTTATTATACCCTGTTTGGCTGCTGAGCATTTTTATAGTCTCTTTGACCAATTGCCTTTATTAAATTCTCTTTGCTGAAGAACTTACAGTGGTTATACTGTTTCCTAGCTGGACTCTAACTGATACCAAATCTATATACAAAATGAGACTTCCTTGCAAGTTTTGTTCCTCATTATGGGTATATGTAAGTAACTAGGAAAAAAGAGATGTGGCCGGGCATGGTGGCTTACACCTGTAATCCCAGCACTTTTGGAGGCTGAGGCAGGCAGATCACAAGGTCAAGAGATCGAGCCCATCCTGGCCAACATAGTGAAACCGCATCTCTACTAAAAAAAAAAAAAAAAAATACAAAAATTAGCTGGGTGTGGTGGCAGGCACCTGTAATCCCATCTACTCTGGAAGCTGAGGCAGGAGAATCACTTGAACCAGGGAGGCGGAGGTTGCAGTGAGCCAAGATTGCACCACTGCACTCCAGCCTGGCAACAGAGCAAGACTCCATCTCAAAAAAAAGAAAAGAAAAAGAAAAAAGAGATGCTTAGTAGAAGAGTGAATGAAAACGTATGAGCCATATCATAGCAGAGGGAGTGACTTTATCCTCTCACTTATGAATGTCTCACAAATAACTATTAAGAACCTCATATTCCCATCCGGGAGGTGGGGGGCAGCCCCCGCCCGGCCAGCCGCCCCATCTGGGAGGTGGGGGGCAGCCCCCACCCGGCCGCTGCCCCATCTGGGAGGTGGGGGGCGCCTCTGCCTGGCTGCCCCGTCTGGGAAGTGAGGAGCCCCTCTGCCCGGCAGCCACCCCGTCTGGGAGGTGTACCCAACAGCTCATTGAGAATGGGCCATGATGATGATGGTGGTTTTGTCGAATAGAAAAGGGGGAAATGTGGGGAAAAGAGAGAGAAATCAGATTGTTGCTGTGTCTGTATAGAGGGAAGTAAACGTAGGAGACTCCATTTTGTTCTGTACTAAGAAAAATTCTTCTGCCTTGGGATGCTGTTAATCTATAACCTTACCCCCAACCCCGTGCTCTCTGAAACATGTGCTGTGTCCACTCAGGGTTAAATGGATTAAGGCGGTGCAAGATGTGCTTTGTTAAACAGATGCTTGAAGGCAGCAGACTCATTAAGAGTCATCACCACTCCCTAATCTCAAGTACCCAGGGACACAAACACTGTGGAAGGCGGCAGGGCCCTCTGCCTAGGAAAGCCAGAGACCTTTGTTCACATGTTTATCTGCTGACCTTCCCTCCACTGTTGTCCTATGACCCTGCCAAATCCCCCTCTCCGAGAAACACCCAAGAATGATCAATAAATGCTAAAAAAATTAACAACAAAAAAAAAGAACCTCATATTGGAACAGGCACAGTGGCTCATACCTGTAATCCCAGAATTTTGGGAGGCCAAAGCAGGTGATCACTTGAGGTCAGGAGTTCAAGACCAGACTGGCCAACATGGTCAAACCCTGTCTCTATTTTTAAAAATACAAAAATTTGCTGGGCATGCTGGCACACACAAGTAGTCCCAGCTACTTGGGAGGCTGAGGCATGAGAATCACTTGAAACCAGGAGGCAGAGGTTGCAGTGAGTTGAGAACGTGCCACTGCACTCCAGCCTGGGCAACAACAGAGCAAGACTCTGTCTTGGAATAGCTAATCCCACAGGGAACTCAGAGTCTTTTCAAAATTTGAATGTCCAAATATAGAAAAGTATTATTTCTTAAAAAGTTACTTATTTAACGCTTGGTAGTTAATGTAAATAGAATTAGAAAAGTACCATACGTCCAATCTCCTCTGAAAACTGTACAGTTTTATTCTTAAATAATTTTATTCTTCAAGCCTCTCTGAGACACAGTTCCTCAAATGTGTAATCTAGGATGGAGAGACTAGATCAGTGGTTTTTAATGGTTTGGGGATATCAACCCATTTGAGAATCTAATGAAATTATAAACTCCTTTTTCAGAAGAAGGAACTTGGTCACAAATTTTGTGTACTATTTCAGGGGTTCTCAGACCCTTCAAATCTCACCCATGGTCCTGTGAAATCTCCACAGACTGATGATTATTAGACACTGGACTAGATCCCAGACATCTCCAAAGGTTCATTTAATTGTTGCATTTTGGGGGGGGGTTCCATATCAGGTAAGGAAGATAAAACACCTGGAAATAGATTTGAGAAGACTGCCACAGTTATCTTCAATGTTGCCCAATAGAATGAACTGACAAAGATTTTCCCGGTCCTAGAACTCATACCTTTCCCAAGTGCCTGACATGAGATCATCTTCTTGGAATTATCAACTTGCTGGCATATACACAGAGCATGAGGGCTGGAGATGCAAGAGCTCCCTGGGACTGATGATAGAACAAGGCTGCTTGCTATTTCCTCTCCAGTCTGAAAAAAGGCAAGTAGAAACCTCTAGAGGAATTACAGAATAGTAACATTTCCAAATTTCATAATAGAAACTGGAAACTTTAATAAAGCTCAGCTTTGATTCAGCCGTTCCAACATTTTTCACTTGAATGGCTCCTTTGCTGTATCCCACTCCCCCACACTCCTGCCATCTATACACCTCCTGGTCTCCATCTGTTTCTGAATTGCTTTCAGCATTGGCGGACATTGCCAAAATCTAATGATAACACTTTCTTCTCATGAAAAGCATGCATAGTAATGAAAAGGATTACTATGGATCAAGAAGGAAATGTAACAATTCTAGAGAGTATTATCCAGATAACAGAAAGATAGATCATCAATTTTATATTTAATTAAAACTTTAAAAGCCCAGGCTTTGTTTTGATATAATAAACATATATAATTTTAGATATTTATTTTTAAATGTAAGTTATACAAAATGGTTGACAGAAGCTATATTGGGCTTCAGAATGCCCGAGCTTTAAGATTCATCTCTGCCATTAACTATTTTTCTGACTTTAGATAACAAAATTCTTTTGAATTTTTTATTTTTATTTTATTATTATTATACTTTACATTTTAGGGTACATGTGCACAATGTGCAGGTTAGTTACATATGTATACATGTGCCATGCTGGTGTGCTGCACCCATTAACTCGTCATTTAGCATTAGGTATATCTCCTAATGCTATCCCTCCCCCCCCCACCCCATGCCACAACAGTCCCCAGAGTGTGATGTTCCCCTTCCTGTGTCCATGTGTTCTCATTGTTCAATTCCCACCTATGAGTGAGAATATGCGGTGTTTGCTTTTTTGTCCTTGTGATAGTTTACTGAGAATGATGATTTCCAATTTCATCCATGTCCCTACAAAGAACATGAACTCATCATTTTTTATGGCTGCATAGTATTCCATGGTGTATATGTGCCACATTTTCTTAATCCAGTCTCTCATTGTTGGACATTTGGGTTGGTTCCAAGTCTTTGCTATTGTGAATAATGCCACAATAAACATACGTGTGCATGTGTCTTCATAGCAGAATGATTTATAATCCTTTGGGTATCTACCCAGTAATGGGATGGCTGGGTCAAATGGTATTTTTAGTTCTAGATCCCTGAGGAATCGCCACACTGACTTCCACAAGGGTTGAACTAGTTTACAGTCCCACCAACAGTGTAAAAGTGTTCTTATTCCTCCACATCCTCTCCAGCACCTGTTGTTTCCTGACTTTTTAATGATTGCCATTCTAACTGGTGTGAGACGGTATCTCATTGTGGTTTTGACTTGCATTTGTCTGATGGCCAGTGATGGTGAGCATTTTTTCATGTGTTTTTTGGCTGCATAAATGTCTTCTTTTGAGAAGTGTCTGTTCATGTCCTTTGCCCTCTTTTTGATGGGGTTGTTTGTTTTTTTCTTGTCAATTTGTTTGAGTTCATCGTAGATTCTGGATATTAGCCCTTTGTCAGATGAGTAGGTTGTGAAAATTTTCTCCCATTTTGTAGGTTGCCTGTTCACTCTGATGGTAGTTTCTTTTGCTGTGCAGAAGCTCTTTAGTTTAATGAGATCCCATTTGTCAATTTTGGCTTTTGTTGCCATTGCTTTGGTGTTTTAGACATGAAGCCCTTGCCCATGCCTATGTCCTGAATGGTAATGCCTAGGTTTTCTTCTAGGGTTTTTAGGGTTTTAGGTCTAACGTTTAAGTCTTCAATGCATGTTGAGTTAATTTTTGTATAAGGTGTAAGGAAGGGATCCAGTTTCAGCTTTCTACATATGGCTAGCCAGTTTTCCCAGCACCATTTATTAAAAAGGGAACCCTTTCCCCATTGCTTGTTTTTCTAAGGTGTGTCAAAGATCAGATAGTTGTAGATATGCAGCGTTATTTCTGAGGGCTCTGTTCTGTTCCATTGATCTATATCTCTGTTTTGGTACCAGTACCATGCTGTTTCGGTTACTGTAGGCTTGTAGTATAGTTTGAAGTCAGGTAGCATGATGCCTCCAGCTTTGTTCTTTTGGCTTAGGATTGACTTGGTGATGTGGGCTCTTTTTTGGTTCCATATGAACTTTAAAGTAGTTTCTTCCAATTCTATGAAGAAAGTCATTGGTAGCTTGATAGGGATGGCATTGAATCTATAAATTACCTTGGGCAGTATGACGATTTTCATAATATTGATTCTTCCTACCCATGAGCATGGAATGTTCTTCCATTTGTTTGTATCCTCTTTTATTTCATTGAGCAGTGGTTTGTAGTTCTCCTTGAAGAGGTCCTTCACATCCCTTGTAAGTTGGAATCCTAGGTATTTTCTTCTCTTTGAAGCAACTGTGAATGGGAGTTCACTCATGATTTGGCTCTCTGTTTGTCTGTTATTGGTGTATAAGAATGCTTGGGATTTTTGTACATTGATTTGTATCCTGAGACTTTGCTGAAGTTGCTTATCAGCTTAAGGAGATTTTGGGCTGAGACAATGGGGTTTTCTAGATATACAATCATGTCATCTGCAAACAGGGTCAATTTGACTTCCTCTTTTCTTAATTGAATACCCTTTATTTCCTTCTCCTGCCTAATTGCCCTGGCTAGAACTTCCAAGACTATGTTGAATAGGAGGGGTGAGAGAGGGCATCCCTGTCTTGTGCCAGTTTTCAAAGGGAATGCTTCCAGTTTTTGCCCATTCACTATGATATTGGCTGTGGGTTTGTCATAGATAGCTCTTATTATTTTGAGATATGTCCCATCAATACCTAATTTATTGAGAGTTTTTAGCATGAAGGGTTGTTGAATTTTGTGAAAGGCCTTTCTGCATCTATTGAGATAATCACATGGTTTTTGTCTTTGGTTCTGTTTATATGCTGGATTACATTTATTGATTTGCGTATGTTGAACCAGCCTTGCATCCCAGGGATGAAGCCCACTTGATCATGGTGGATAAGCTTTTTGATGTGCTGCTGGATTCAGTTTGCCAGTATTTTATTGAGGATTTTTGCACCTATGTTCATCAAGGATATTGGTCTAAAATTCTCTTTTTTTGATTCTGTCTCTGCCCAGCTTTCATATCAGGATAATGCTGGCCTCATAAAATGAGTTAGGGAGGATTCCCTCTTTTTCTATTGATTGGAATAGTTTCAGAAGGAATGGTACCAGTTCCTCCTTTTACCTCTGGTAGAATTCGGCTGTGAATCCATCTGGTCCTGGACTCTTTTTGGTTGGTGAGCTATTGATTATTGCCACAATTTCTGCTCCTGTTATTGGTCTATTCAGAGATTCAACTTCTTCCTAGTTTAGTCTTGGGATAGTGTATGTGTCGAGGAATTTATCCATTTCTTCTAGATTTTCTAGTTTATTTGCATAGAGGTGTTTGTAGTATTCTCTGATGGTAGTTTGTATTTCTGTGGGATCGGTGGTGATATCCCCTTTATCATTTTTTATTGCATCTATTTGATTCTTCTCTCTTTTTTTCTTTATTAGTCTTGCTAGCAGTCTATCAATTTTGTTGATCCTTTCAAAAAACCAGCTCCTGGATTCATTAATTTTTTGAAGGGTTTTTTGTGTCTCTATTTCCTTCAGTTCTGCTCTGATTTTAGTTATTTCTTGCCTTCTGCTAGCTTTTGAATGTGTTTGCTTTTCCTTTTCTAGTTCTTTTAATTGTGATGTTAGGGTGTCAATTTTGGATCTTTCCTGCTTTCTCTTGTGGGCATTTAGTGCTATAAATGTCCCTCTACACACTGCTTTGAATGTGTCCCAGAGATTCTGGTATGTTGTGTCTTTGTTCTCGTTGGTTTCAAAGAACATCCTTATTTCTGCCTTCATTTTGTTATGTACCCAGTAGTCATTCAGGAGCAGGTTGTTCAGTTTCCATGTAGTTGAGCGGTTTTGAGTGAGTTTCTTAATCCTGAGTTCTAGTTTGATTGCACTGTGGTCTGAGAGACAGTTTGTTATAATTTCTGTTCTTTTACATTTGCTGAGGAGAGCTTTACTTCCAACTATGTGGTCAATTTTGGAATAGGTGTGTTGTGGTGCTGAAAAAAAATGTATATTCTGTTTATTTGGGATGGAGAGTTCTGTAGATGTCTATTAGGTCCGCTTGGTGCAGAGCTGAGTTCAATTCCTGGGTATCCTTGTTAACTTTCTGTCTCGTTGATCTGTCTAATGTTGACAGTGGGGTGTTAAAGTCTCCCATTATTATTGTGTGGGAGTCTAAGTCTCTTTGTAGGTCACTCAGGACTTCCTTTATGAATCTGGGTGCTCCTGTTTTGGGTGCATATATATTTAGGATAGTTAGCTCTTCTTGTTGAATTGATCCCTTTACCATTATGTAATGGCCTCCTTTGTCTCTTTTGATCTTTGTTGGTTTAAAGTCCATTTTATCAGAGGCTAGGATTGCCACCCCTGCCTTTTTTTTGTTTTCCATTTGCTTGGCATATCTTCCTCCATCCTTTTATTTTGAGCCTATATGTGTCTCTGCCCGTGAGACGGGTTTCCTGAATACAGCACACTGACGGGTCTTGACTCTTTATCCAATTTGCCAGTCTGTGTCTTTTAATTAGAGCATTTAGTCCATTTACATTTAAAGTTAATATTGTTATGTGTGAATTTGATCCTGTCATTATGATGTTAGCTGGTTATTTTGCTCGTTAGTTGATGCAGTTTCTTCCTAGTCTCAATGGTCTTTACATTTTGGCATGATTTTGCAATGGCTGGTACCGGTTGTTCCTTTCCATGTTTAGCACTTCCTTCAGGAGCTCTTTTAGGGCAGGCCTGGGTGGTGACAAAATCTCTCAGCATTTGCTTGTCTGTAAAGTATTTTATTTCTCCTTCGCTTATGTAGCTTAGTTTGGCTGGATATGAAATTCTGGGTTGAAAATTCTTTTCTTTAAGAATGTTGAATATTGGCCCCCACTCTCCTCTGGCTTGTAGAGTTTCTGCTGACAGATCCACTAGTAGTCTGATTGGCTTCCCTTTGTGGATAACCCAGCCTTTCTCTCTGGCTGCCCTTAACATTTTTTCCTTCATTTCAACTTTGGTGAATCTGACAATTATGTGTCTTGGAGTTGCTCTTCTTGAGGAGTATCTTTGTGGCATTCTCTGTATTTCCTGAACCTGAATATTGGCCTGCCTTGCTAGATTGGGGAAGTTCTCCTGGATAATATCCTGCAGAGTGTTTTCCAGCTTGGTTCCATTCTCCGCATGACTTTCAGGTACACTGATCAGACATAGATTTGCCCTTTTCACATAATCCCATATTTCTTGGAGGCTTTGTTCATTTCTTTTTATTCTTTTTTTCTCTAAACTTCCCTTCTTGCTTCATTTCATTCATTTCATCTTCCATCACTGATACCCTTTCTTCCAGTTGATCGCATCGGCTCCTGAGGCCTCTGCATTCTTCACGTAGTTCTCAAGCCTTGGCTTTCAGCTCCATCAGCTCCTTTAAGCACTTCTCTGTATTGGTTATTTTAGTTATAAATTTGTCTAAATTTTTTTCAAAGTTGTTAATTTCTTTGCCTTGGTTTGAATTTCCTCCTGTAGTTCGGAGTAGTTTCACCATCTGAAGCCTTCTTCTCTCAACTTGTCAAAGTCATTCTCCGTCCAGCTTTGTTCCATTGCTGGTGAGGAACTGCGTTCCTCTGGAGGAGGAGAGGCACTCTGCTTTTTAGAGTTTCCAGTTTTTCTGCTCTGTTTTTTCCCCATCTTTTTGGTTTTATCTACCTTTGGTCTTTGATGATGGTGATGTACAGATGGGTTTTTGGTGTGGATGTCCTTTCTGTTTGTTAGTTTTCCTTCTAACAGACAGGACCCTCAGCTGCAGGTCTGTTGGAGTTTGCTACAGGTCCACTCCAGACTCTGTTTGCCTGGGTATCAGCAGCAGTGACTGCAGAACAGCGGATTTTCATGAACTGCAAATGCTGCTGTCTGATCATTCCTCTGGAAGTTTTGTCTCAGAGGAGTACTCGGCTGTGTGAGGTGTCAGTCTGCCCCTACTGGGGGATGCCTCCCAGTTAGGCTGCTTGGGGGTCATGGCTCAGGGACCCACTTGAGGAGGCAGTCTGCCTGTTCTCAGATCTCCAGCTGCATGCTGGGAGAACCACTGCTCTCTTCAAAGCTGTCAGACAGGGACATTTAAGTCTGCAAAGGTTACTGCTGTCTTTTTGTCTGTGCCCTGCCCCTAGAGGTGGAGCCTACAGAGGCAGGCAGGCCTCCTTGAGCTATGGTGGACTGCACCCAGTTTGAGCTCCCTGGCTGCTTTGTTTACCTAAGCAAGCCTGGGCAATGGCGGGTGCCCCTCCCCCAGTCTCGCTGCTGCCTTGCAGTTTAATCTCAGACTGCTGTGCTAGCAATCAGTGAGACTCCGTGGGCATAGGACCCTCCAAGCCATGTGCGGGATATAATCTCCTGGTGCGCCATTTTTTAAGCCCATCAGAAAAGCGCAGTATTCAGGTGGGAGTGACCCGATTTTCCAGGTGCCATTTTTCACCCCTTTCTTTGACTAGGAAAGGGAACTCCCTGACCCCTTGTGCTTCCCGGGTGAGGCAATGCCTCACCCTGCTTTGCCTCTTGCATGGTGCGCTGCACCCACTGTCCTGCACCCACTGTCTGGCACTCCCTAATGAGATGAACCCGGTACCTCAGATGGAAATGCAGAAATCACCTGTCTTCTGTGTCTCTCACACTGGGAGCTGTAGACCAGAGCTGTTCCTATTCGGCCATCTTGGCTGTCCCCCTAGATAACAAAATCTTAAGATTAGAATAAGTTATCTCCAAATTGTATTCCAGCTCTAAAAATCTTATTTTGCTAGCATTTCTCAAAGTATATTTTAGGAAACAGTGGTCCTTTGGAAGTTTTCTCCAAAACAAAAATTGTCCATATGCAAAAAACTTTAGGAGACCATGCAAATCTATTCACATTTTCATTTTATTCGTTAGAAATTCCCAATACAATGTAAGACCTAAAACCATAAATATCCTAGAAGAAAACCTAGGCAATACCATTCAGGACATAGGAATGGGCAAAGACTTCATGTCTAAAACACTAAAAGCAATGGCAACAAAAGCCAGAACTGACAAATGGGATCTAATTAAGCTAAAGAACTTCTGCACAGCCAAAGAAATTATCATCAAAGTAAATAGGCAACCTAGAGAATGGGAGAAAATTTTTGCAATCTATCAATCTGACAAAGAGCTAATATCTAGAATCTACAAAGAACTTAAACAAATTTACAAGAAAAACACAAAAACCTCATCAAAAAGTGGGCAAAGGATATGAACAGATATTTCTCAAAGGAAGACATTTATGCAATCAACAAACATAGGAAAAAATCCTCATCATCACTGGTCATTACAGAAATGCAAATCAAGACCACAATGAGATACTATCTCACGCCAGTTAGAATGGTGATCATTAAAAAGTCAGGAAACAACAGATGCTAGAGAGGATGTGGAGAAATAGGAACACATTTACACTGTTAGTGGGAATGTAAATTAGTTCCACCATTGTGGAAGACAGTGTGGCAATTCCTCAAGGATCTAGAGCCAGAAATATCATTTGACCCAACAATCCCATTACTGGGTATATACCCAAAGGATTATAAATCATTCTACTATAAAGACACATGCACATGTATGTTTATTACTGCACTATTCATAATAGCAACGGCTTGGAACCAACCCAAATGTCCAACAATGATAGACTGGATAAAGAAAATGTGGCATGTATACACCATGGAATACTATGAAGCCATAAAAAAGGATAAGCTCATGTCCTTTGCAGGGACATGGATGAAGCTGGAAACCATCATTCTCAGTAAACTAACACAAGAACAGAAAACCAAACACTACATGTTCTCACTCATAAGTGGAAGTTGAACAATGAGAATGCATGGACACAGGGAGGGGAACATCACATACCAGGGCCTGTCGGGGGGTGGGGGTCAATAGGAGGAGAAATACCTAATGTAGGTGACAGGTTGATGGGTGCAGCAAAGCACCATGGCATGTGTATACCTATGTAACAAAACTGCATGTTCTGCCCATGTACCCCAGAACTTAAAGTATAATAATAAAAAAAAAGAACAAAGCTGAAGGCATAATATTACCTGCCTTCAAATTATACAACAAAGCTCTAGTAATCAAGACAGCATGGTACTGCCATAAAAAGAGACAAATAGATCAATGTAACAGAATAGAGTATCCAGAAATAAATCCACAGTTTTAAAATCAATTGATTTTTCAATAAAAAGGCCAAAGACAATGGCTTCTTGCAATGGGGAAAGGACAATCTCTTCTTGGTCTTGGGAAAACTGGATATCCATATGCAGAAAAAAGAAATTAGACTATCATCTCACATCATAAATGAAAATCAACTCAAAATGCATTAAGGACTTAAACATAAGACTTGAAACTGTAAAAAACAAAAAGAAGAAGAAGAGGAGGAGGAGGTGGAGGAGGAGAAGGAAGAAATTCCCAATACAGGCCGGGTGCTTTGGCTCACACCTGCAATCCCAGCACTTTGGGAGGCCAAGGTGAGTGGATTGCCTGAGGTCAGGAGTTTGAGATCAGCCAGGCCAACATGGTGTAACCCCATCTCTACTAAAAATACAAAAATTAGCTGGGTGTGGTGGCAGGTGCCTGTAATCCCAATTACTCAGGAGGCTGAGGCAGGAGAATCACTTGTCCCCAGGAGGCAGAGGTTGCAGTGAGCTGAGATCATGCCATTGCACTCCAGCCTGGGTGACAAGAGCGAGACTTTGTCTCAAAAACAGAAGAAAAAAAGAAATTGCCAATACAAGTGAACATATTGAATGCCATGAGAAATCTTATAAGGAAGGAATAGAGGAAGAAACATGCTTAGTTTTGTTTAATTCACTGTTTTCTAAATGTATCTGGCCTCAGAAAACTCTTATGAAATAGTATCTTTTGAGAGTCCATAAAACACACTCTGAGAAACATTGCTCAATGTTTTGTATTAGCAAAAATGTTGATGTTTGAAAATTACTCTCAAGAATTACTGCTCAAAAAAATACTCTCAACAAAGAAAACTTCCTCAAGAAAGCAGAATTACTAAAAAATTTAAGGGGGTAGAGGTTTCTATAGAATGTGTAAATAAATGAAAAAAGACCTAGCATTTTGTGACCCAAAGTCAATGCTAATCAAGCTAAAGGGTATTAAGCAGATCCCTTGATAAAGTATTAATCAAAGTCACACTCACCTGAAACTAGAAGGATTGGCTGGGAAAGGGCAGGGCAACGGTGACAGTGGGCGGGCAACATTTCCCAAAGATATCTCTGCCACCATTCATTTTGCAGTTAGCAGCTAGCCAAGCTCTGTGGCATGACTGACATCCTGCACATAATACCTTCAGACTACCTACAGCCAGGTGAGAGTGGGTCAGGTTTTTTAATTCAGTGAAAGTACTAGCAGGTATATTAATTTCCTAATATAATAAACAGAAATGTGTTGTCTTACTATTCTGAAAACTAGAAGTCTGAAATCAAGGTGTCACTAGAGCTATGCTTCCTCTAAAACCTGTAAGGGAAAACTTCCTTGCCCCTTCCCTACTTCTGATGGTTTAGTGACAATCTTTGAGGTTTCATGGCTCATAGTTGCATACTTTCAATTGTCTATCTTCACTCTCCATTCAGTATGATGTTAGCTGTGTGTTTGTCTTATATGACTTTTATTATTTTGAATTATGTTCCTTCTATGCCCAGTTTGTTGAGCATTCTTATCACAAAGTGATATTGAATTTTATCAAGTGCTTTTTCTGTGTCATTGAGATGATCATATGATTTTTCTCCTTACGTTTGTTGATATAATGTGTCACATTTATTGATTTGGGTATGTTAAACTATCCTGACATCCCTGGCATAAATCTCACTTGATCATGGGGTATTATCTTTTTGATATGCTGTTGAATTCAATTTGCTAGTATTTTGTTGAGGGTATTGTGTTTATGTTCATGAAGGATTTTATTTTTCTGTGTACTTGTCTGGTCATGCCAGGATTGTGCTAGCCTCATAGAATGAGCTAGAGAGAATCTCCTCCTCTTCAATCTTTGGGAATAGTTTGAGTAGGATTGGTATTAGCCTCTTTATGTGTTTAGAAGAATTCAGCAGTAAATTCATTTGGTCCTGGGCTTTTCTCTCTTGGAAGATATTTTGTTACTGATTCACCTCACTACTCATTTTTGAGGTTTTCACTTTAAATCTTGGTGGTTGGATGTTTTCTCCTTCTTTCTCATTCAATCTTGGCAGGTTATATGTTTCCAGGAATTTGTTCATTTATTCTAGGTTTTCTAATTTTTTAGCATATAGTTGTTCATGATACACTGTGATGATGACTTTTTATTTCTGTGATATAATTTATAATATTCCTTTTTCATTTCTGATATTGTTTATTTGGCTCTTCTCTCTTCTTAATCTAGCTAGCAGTTTATCAATTTTGTATATCTTTTTGAAGCACCAACTTTTTGTTTTTTGATCCTTTGTAATTTTTATTCTCTATTTCATTTAGTTCTACTCTGGTCTTTGTTGTCTTTCCTTCTGCTAATTTTGGATTTGGTTTGTTCTGCCTTTTCTAGTTATTTGAGGTGCATCCCTAGATTGTTTATTTGAAATCCTTCTACTTTTTGATGTAGGCATTTTTTGTTATAAATTTTCCTATTAGAATTGCTTTTGCTGTGTCCCACAGGTCTACATAAGTTGTGTTTCTGCTCTCATTTGTTTCAAGAATTGTTTTTATTTCCATATTAATTACTTTATTGATCAAATAGTGATTCAGGAAAATGTTGTTTAATTTCTATGTATTTATATAGTTTCTAAGGTTCCTCTTGGTATTGATTTTTAGTTCTATTCCATTATTGTTTGAGAAGATGCTGGATACAATTTTGATTTTTTTAATCTGTTGAGATTTGTTTTGTGGGCTAACATATGATTTATCCTGGAGAATGTTTAATGTGCTGATGTGAAGAACATGTATTGTTCAGTTTTTTGATAGAATGGTCTGTAAATGACTGTTAGGCCCATTTGGTCTAAAGTCTAGCTTAAATCCAAGGTTTCTTTGGTGACTTTCTGTCTAGATGATCTGTCTATGCCTGAAAGTTGGGCATTGAAGTATCCCACTATTATATTGCAGTCTATCTCTCTCTTTAGATCTAGCAGTATTGCTTCATGAATCTGGGTGCTCCAGTGTTAAGTGCATATATACTTAGAATTGTATCTTCTTGCTGGATTGATCCCTTTATCATTATATAATGACCTTCTTTGTCTTTTTGTGGGGGTTTAGTCAGGATGGTGGGGAAAATTATAAGCCACAAACCTTGGAAGGCCTGAAGGTTTTTGCAAAAGTCTCAGGATAAGGTTATGGCTGAAGGCAACCTAATCCTTACCTCGAGTAAATAGCTTAAAATGGGTACAAAGGAAAGTAGAGTAGTTTACCTAACTAGCTTGTTTACTTATGTGGTCTTAAGACTAACTTTTGATCTACTGTGGGTGCTTAATTGCTTTCTACTCAGGAGGTCCACAATGTCAATTACCCTCTAGTGATGTTTACTCACTACCTTTGTCCATTAATCTTTAATGAATAAATGCAAGTCTCACTGACTGATCAGGGCCGTGGCTGCTACTAAGTGGCCTGGATGCTCAGCCAAACTGGCAAAGCAGAATATCTGTGTGTCAGCGTACTTTATTCATCTGTTGTTGGGTCAGGGTCTGCAGGACAGACCCCCTTATCTTTTTTGTTGTATTTTACTGATTTTGACTGAAGTCTGTCTTATTTGATATAGGTATACCTACTCCTGCTCACTTTTGGTTTCTGATTATGTGAAATATCATTATTCCATTCATGTCTTTATAGATAAAGTGCATTTCTTGTAGGCACCATATACACTTCTAACCATTCAACCAGTCCATATCTTTTAAGTGTAGAATTTAATCCATTTATAGTCAGTTTCACATATTACAATGTGAAGTTTTGTTTCTGTCATATTTTTCATTTTTTCTGGTTGTTTTGCCTATTCTTTGTTCCTTTCTTTTTCTTTTATTGTTTGTATTGTGGTTTGGTAGTGTGTCCAGAATTGGTGGGTTCTTGGTCTTGCTGACTTCAAGAATGAAGCCGCAGACCCTCGCAGTGAGTGTTACAGTTCTTAAAGATGGTGCAGCTGGAGTTTGTGCCTTCAGATGTTCAGATGCGTCCGGAGTTTCTTCCTTCTGGTGGGTTCGTGGTCTTGCTGACCTCAGGAGTGAAGCTGCAGACCTTCACAGTAAGTGTTACAGCTCTTAAAGGTGGCACATCTGGAGTTGTTTGTTCCTCCCGTCCAGAGCTGTTCATCCCTCCCAGTGCGTTCATGGTCTCGCTTGCTTCAGGAGCGAAGCTGCAGACCTTTGCAGTGAGTGTTACAGCTCATAAAGATGGCATGGACCCAAAGAGTGAGCAGCAGCAAGATTTAGTGTGAAGAGCAAAAGAACAAAGCTTCCACAGCATGGAAGGGGACCCAAGAGGGTTGCCCCTGCTGGCTCGGGCAGCCTGCTTTTATTCTCTTATCTGGCCCCACCCACATCCTGCTGATTGGTCCATTTTACAGAGAGCTGATTGGTCTGTTTTGACAGCGTGCTGATTGGTGCATTTACAAACCTTGAGCTAGATACAGAGTGCTGATTGGTGCATTTACAATCCTTTAGCTAGACACAGAAGTTCTCCAAGTCCCCATTAGATTAGCTAGACACAGAGCACTGATTGGTGTGTTTACAAACCTTGAGCTAGACACAAAGTGCTGATTGGTGCATTTACGAACCTTGAGCTAGACATAAAAGTTCTCCAAGTCCCCATCTGACTCGGGAGCCCAGCTGGCTTTGCCTAGTGGATCCTGCACCAGAGCCACAGGAGAAGATGCCCACCAGTCCCGTGCCACATGAAAGCACTCCTTGGGCAGTGGATGGGACCAGGCACTAAGGAGCAGGGGGCAGTGCAGACTGGGGAGGCTTGGGCCATGTGGGAGCCCACCATGGGGTACAGGAGGGCTTGGGCATGGCAGGCTGCAGGTCCCAAGCCCTGCCTCTCAGGGAGGCAGCTGAGGCTTGCCAAGAATTTGAGCATGGTGCGGGCAGGCCGGCAGTGCTGGTGAACCCGGTGCACCCTCCGCAGCTGCTGGCCTGGGTGCTAAGCCCCTCACTGCCCAGGGCCGGTGGCACCAGCCGGCCACTCCCAGTGTGGGGCCCGCTGAGCCTGTGCCCACCCAGAACTCACACTGGCCCTCGAGCACCACATGCAGTCCCGGTTCCCACCCACGCTTCTCCCTCCACACCTCCCTGCAAGTAGAGGGAGCCAGCTCCAGCCTCGGCCAGCACAGAGACGGGCTCCTATGGTGCAGTGGTGGGCTGAAGGGCTCCTCAAGCACAGTCAGAGTGGACGCCAAGGCTGAGGAGGCACTGAGAGCAAGTGAGGGCTGCTAGCACATTGCACATTGTCACCTCTCAATCCCCCCTATAAACAGGACACCCCAACTACTGTTGGGAATTTGGCCAATGACCACTCTAGCTACTTCCTGCTGGATGGGGTGATGAAGGGGCCCTGCAGTTGTAGTGTCCTCCAGAGGGGAGCTCTCTAGGCCAGTGAAAGTCCCAGCAGGTTGGTCCAGGGGTCTTCAGTAGAAGTTGTTAGTTGAACTCATTTGGGGTTCCATTTGTAAGACCATCTGTAGCTTGATGGCCTCGATTCTAGAGGAAACAAATTTAACAAAGAGGTTAAAAATACAGGGACCAAAGGTGAGTAACAGCAAGATGGCTGACACAGAACCTAGAAAGAGGAGAAGCCATGTTGCCAAACTCCAGAGGTTGGTATAAGAATTTGAAAGGCGTTGCCTGATTTCAGAAGCCTTTTCCTATAAATGCCAGGCAGCATCTCTTACTATCCCTGACTGGTTAGTGTAAAAACAACACTCTTCCCCTAAGAAGGTGCAGAGTCCTCCTTTCTCAGCAGTGAGGAGGTCTAGGCCTTGGAGGTTTTGGAGAGTCACTGCTGCCAAAGAGTCTATTTGGGATTGTAGAGTAAGGATAGATTTCATTATTTCATGCAAACTGTCTGAAAAATCCTTTGAGAGTGTGTGGTAGTAGGATAATGAAGTAGATAAACTGGCTATTCCAGCTACTGTAGTAGTAGCCATTCCTAACCCTATAAGTAGGGGTATTAGTTGTATGGCTCTGCATTGACAGACTTGAGCTTTGAGGGGTACTGATAAGGTTTGATTTCCTGGGGCAATGTTAATGTTGGGACTTAGAAAGACTAAGGTGTAGGTGCCTGTCTAGTTAGTGGGGAGGCAGATATAGGTCGATATTCCACATAAGAAGCTGGTCCCTGGTGGAAGAGGCTTACTTTCAAGTACAGTTACATCACTAACTATGGCATAACATGTCCTTCGTATCCCATTCTCCACAAATGAACTTCCATCCCTATGTAGGTTAAGGTCAGGATTAGCTAAGGGGACTTCTAAGAGATCATCTCGGGTGGCATAAGTCTGGACTATAATTTGTTGGCAGTCATGCTCGATTGGTTCTTCATCCTCTGGGAGACAAGTGGCAGGGTTGAGGGCCACACACGTATGTATTTGAAGCACCAGTCCCTCAAGGAGTAGCCCTGGTATCTAAGTAGGTGGTTGTCTGATAGCCATAAACTTCCTTTGGCACCTAGTATGCCATTTACATCATGAGTAGTCCAGACAGTGAGATTGTTTCCGTGTATTATTTTGATAGCCTCTGACACTAAGACAGGCACCACTGCAACTATCCATAAACAGTGAGGCCAGCTTTTTGCTACTACATCAATTTCCTTACTTAGGTATGCCACTGGTTGTGAGGTTGTCCCACAAGTCTGAATAAGGACTCCAAGAGCTATCCTGGCTCTCTGTGGCATATAAAGAGAAGTTAAGCCTGTGGGAAGGCTTAAAGCTGGAGCTTGTAATAGGGCCTGCTTTAAGGTTTAGAAGGCTGTTTCTGCCTCTGGTTCCCATTCTACTAGATGAGTATTTGCCCTCTGGGTTTCCTTGCTTAGAGTATAGAGGGGCCTGGCTATCTCGCTGTATCCAGATATCCATAGTCAGCAAAAGCTGCTGATTCCAAGGAACCCCTACAACTGTGTTAATGTCTTAGGGCGAGGATAAGCCAGTATAGGTTGTATTCATTCCTTGCTGAGGGCCCTGGTCCCTCTGGCTAATATTAGGCCTAGATATTTGACCTGCTGTAGGCAAAGCTGGGCCTTTGACCTAGACACCTGGTACCCTTGATTAAAGTTCAAGAGATCTAAAGTAGCCTGCTGGCACGAGTCTTCTGAACTGGTAGCCAAAAATAAATCATCCACATACTGAAGGACCAGAGTGCCTGGACTTGAGAAGTGGCCTAGATCTTGGGCCAGTACCTGATCAAACAGATGAGGACTATCCCTAAACCCTTGGGGCAAGACTGTCCACGTGAGTTGGGATGTGTTGTCTGTGGGATCCTCAAAGCCAAAGAGAAACTGGGAGTCAGAGTGCAGGGGAATACAGAAGAAGGCACCCTTGAGGTCCAGAACAGTGAACCATTATGCTTCCTCTGGTATTTGAGAGAGCAAGGTATAGGGGTTGGGTACAACTTGATATAGAGGATATATAACGGATACTGCCTCATTGATGAGTCTAAGATCTTGCACTAGTCTCCACTGAGTGTTCAGTTTTTCTACTCCTAGAATTGGGGTGTTGCAGGGACTGCTGCATTTCCTTACTGAGCCTTAAGCTTTTAAATGTTTAACAATATCTTGTAATCCTTTATGAGCTTCAGGCCTTAAGGGATATTGCCTTTGATAAGGAAAAGTGGTGGGGTCTTTTAGCCTGATTTGGACTGGGCAGGCATTTTTTGCCCTTCCAAATTGTCCTTCCAATGCCCAGACTTCAGGGTTGATTCCCTCCTCAAATAGGGGACAACAAATGGGTAACTTGTTCCCCATATTCATGTAGATAATAGCTCCAGCTTTGACTAATATAGTCCTCTCTAATAAGGGTATGGGACTTTCAGGCATAACAAGAAAGGCATGTGAAAAGAGCAAAGTCTCCCAATTACAACTGAGGAGGTGGGAGAAATACCTGGTTACAGGCTGTCCCAGGAATCCTCAGATGGTAATGGACCTTTAGGACAGTCGTCCAGGACAGGAGATTAACACTGAGAAGGCCGCACCAGTGTCCAGGAGGAAGTCAATTTCCTGTCCCTCAGTGGTTAAGCATACCCAGGGCTCAGTGAGGGAGATGACATGAGCTGGTTCTTGCCCTGGGCACCCTCAGTCCTGTTGTTGGATCATCTGGTTGGGGGCTTCTGACCCAGAGAACCTTTGTCCTCTGGGGCAGTACACCTTCCAGTGATTGCCTTGGCATAGCGGACACGGACAAGGGGTGGCTTGTTTCTTGTTGGACAATCTTTTTTAAAGTGTCCTTGTAAACCACACTGATAACAAGTCCTACCGGGTGATTGGCCTGCTCCATTTTCTGTCCACTCTGAACCACCAAGGTTTGTCTGTCTGAGGGCTATGACTAAGGCTGCGGCCTTTCTCTGATCTCACTTTTCCTTTTGGGCGTGTTCCTCTTGGTCCCTATTACAGAACACCGAGGTTGCCAGGTTTAATAATGCCTCCAAATTTTGTTCAGGGCCCAGGGCTTGCTTTTGGAGCTTTATCCTGATATCTGCGGCTGATTGGGTAATAAACTTATCTTTTAGAATCAATTGACCCTCAAGTGATTTGGGTGACAGGGGAGTATATTTCCTTAAGGCCTCCCATAGCCACTCAAGGAAGGCAGAAGGATTTTCTTCCTTTCCCTGAGTTATGGTGGACATCATTGAATAATTCATGTGCTTTTAACTAACTCTCATTAGTCCTTCTAGAACACAAGTCAACAGATATTTACGACTCCCTTCCCCATGATCTGAGTCAAGGTCCCAGTGGGGATCCATACTGGGGATGGCTTGCTGACCAGTAGGGAATTTGTCCCATTCTTCAGCTGTCATTCTATCATTTACTTGACTAAGATACCAGGTAAGCAAAGTTGAAGGTTTGCCCTAGACCCTGTAGGACGTCTATATACCTATCAGGATCATCTGAAAACTTACCCAGGTCTGCCTTGATCTGCTTTAAATCAGAGAGGCAGAAGGGAACATGTACCCAGGTTGGGCCAAATTCCCCTCCCCCTACAGCTTGAAGGGGACATAACCAATAGCCTGGGGGTTTTTGTGGTCCTTTGGAGATTTGTTTGCTTATTTCCTTCTGGGCAGGGGAGATTAGAAGAGGCTTATCATTAATAGGAAGGAGAGCTATAGGGAGGCAAGGATATGGGGGTAAGCTGAAAGGTCCTCCTGTGGGACGTAAATTGCAAGCTTTGCATAGTTGTGTATTCTCTTTCAATGAAAAGAAATCTTGGACATAAGGTGTTTCCATTTGCCTTCCCTCTTACAGAAAAGGTCAAGCTGCAGGATAGTATTGTAATTTGTACTTCCCTCAGGTGGCCATTTTTCCCCATCAGAGAGAGAATATTGGGGCCAAGCCATAGTGCAGAAAAAAATGAGCCATCTCTTTTTCAGGGTTTGTGGGTCAAATTGGTCCCAATGGCTTAGGATGCATTTCAAGGGTGAGCTTCTTGATGCCTGAGTATTTCCCATCTGTAAGACAAAACTGCCCATGGTTTGGTTTGTTTTGTTTCTCCCCCTGCCCAAGAACCCACAACAGTCCCTGGACCCTGCTGATTGGAATAGTTGCACTCACCAATGAAGCAGCAGAAACAACCCCTGCCCAAGAACCCACAATAGTCCCTGGGCCCAGCTGATCGGAACAGTTGCGCTCACCAATGCAGCAGCAGAAACACTAGTTTTCCTCCCAGACCACAAGGAGGACCAAGGAATGTCAGATTTAGTGGTCCTTACCAACGCATTCTCAAAAATCTGCACCCTTGCCTGTCCTCCTAGACCACAAAGAGGACCGAGAAAAATCGGATTTAGTGGCCCTTACCAATGCATTCTCAAAAACCTGTTAGAGTCCTAAGCATTCTCCTGTTAGTATTGGGACCTTACCCATGTCCTATAAAGATGTTACGCCCCCAAAAATGAAGTGGAGGGCCATACCCTGAGGGGGAGAAGGGATCTCCAGAGTTGGAAGAATGATGCCTTTTGTCCCCACTTATATGAATAGGAATGATACAATTTCTGAGGCTCCCCATATCCTAGCTTCAGGAATAGCTTTTGTTGGGCCTGCTAGTCTGAGAAGGGATCCTAAAATTCCAGATAGTACCCACTACATTGGGGCTTTGGGCAAAAATTATGTCTTTCTGATTGGTGAGCCCAGGCGCCTAAAGAAGGTAACAGAGTCCTGGAGTTTATACTAGAAATCATTCTTATAGGAGAAACTAGAAAAGCACCAGAGACAGGGAGTGATATTTAGAAGCAGGGCTAGCCTCAGAGAAGAGAGGCGAGAGGAAGTTTGTATGGCAGGCATTAGGATCCAACGGGCAAATGTCAGGGTAGATAGAATAGACGGGTGAGTCTCGCTTGGGTGACATGACTTTGAGAGTTCTGTTCATGGCTGCAAGGTCAACCAACTTGTTGTCGGGACCCCCGGAGCTGAATGACTTTCCTCTCTGTTGACCCTTGGCTCAGCCCAGAAGTACAGGAAATGCGGAAGCTGGTTCCAGGCAAACCAACGCTCCCAACTCCAAAGAGTCAGGGGTTGTTAGAGAGCCCTTTCCCAGAAGTCTGACACTCGTGTCTTTAGTCCAGCAGCTGCACTAGTAGCTTTTAACTGGCCAACAGGTGCTCAGTATTTAGCCCCCGAATTCTGAGGAAAAATAGGACAGAATAGCAAGTGAAAGAGGTCCAATGGTACTCACCACTTGGCGATAGGCGATAGTCTCAGCGCTTTGTGATAGGTGATGGTCTCACCACTTGACGATAGTCTCACCACTTGGCGAAAGGCGATAGTCCCATCTGGGTTGCCAAAATGTGTCCAGAATTGGTGGGTTCTTGGTCTCACTGACTTCAAGAATGAAGCCACGGACACTTGCAGTGAGTGTTACAGTTCTTAAAGATGGTGTGTCCGGAGTTTGTGCCTTCAGATGTTCAGATGCATCTGGAGTCTCTTCCTTCTGGTGGGTTCGTGGTCTTGCTGATTTCAGGAGTGAAGCTGCAGACCTTTGTAGTGAGTGCTACAGCTCATAAAGGTGACATGGACCCAAAGAGTGAGCAGCATCAAGATTTAGTGCGAAGAGTGAAAGAACAAAGCTTCCACATTGTGGAAGGGGACCCGAGCAGGTTGCCGCTGCTGGCTCAGGTAGCCTGCTTTTATTCCCTTATCTGGCCCAACCCACATCCTGCTGATTGGTCCATTTTACAGAGAGCTGATTGGTCCACTTTACAGAGAGCTGATTGGTCTGTTTTGACAGGGTGCTGATTGGTGTATTTACAATCCCTGAGCTAGACACAGAGTGCTAATTGGTGCATTTATAATCCTCTAGCTAGACATAAAAGTTCTCCAAGTCCCCACTAGATTAGCTAGATACAGAGTGATGATTGGTTTATCAACAGACCCTGAGCTAGACATAGAGTGCTGATTGGTGCATATACAATCCTCCAGCTAGACATAAAAGTTCTCCAAGACCCCACCCAACTCAGAAGCCCAGCTGGCTTCACCTAGTGGATCCAGTACTGGGGCCATGGGCGGCGCTGCCCTCCAGTCCCGTGCCACACGCCTGCACTCCTCAGCCCTTGGGCAGTGGATGGGACTGGGCTCCGTGGAGCAGGGGACGGCACCTGTCAGAGAGGCTCAGGCCATGCAGGAGGCCACCGGGGGTGGGGGGGGGGCTCGGGCATGGCGGCTGCAGGTCCCAAGCCCTGCCCCATGGGGAGGCGGCTGAGGCCCGACAAGAATTCAAGTGTGGCACGGGCAGGCTGGCAGTGCTGGGGAACCCACACACCCTCCCCAGCTGCTGGCCTGGATGCTAAGCCCCTCACTGCCCAGGACCAGTGGCACCAGCCAGCTGCTCCGAGTGTGGGGCACTTCAAGCCTGCACCCACCCAGAACTCATGCTGGCCCACGAGTGCCACGAGCAGCCCCAGTTCCCGCCCATGCCTCTCCCACCACACCTCCCTGCAAGGAGAGGGAGCTGGCTCTGAACTCGCTCTCCCAGAGAGGGGCTCCCACAGTGCAGCAGCCAGCTGAAGGGCTCCTCAGGCATGGCCAGAGTGGACGCCAAGGCCGAGGAGGCGCTGAGAGCGAGCCAGGGCTGCTAGCACGTTGTCACCTCTCAGTAGTTTTCTGTAATGGTACCAATTGTTCCCTTTCTTTTCTTCATTTGTGTGTTTGCTTTACCAGTGAGTTTTTAAACTTTGTTTGTTTTCATGATAGTAAATCTTTTCCTTTCACTTCTAGATTTAAGACTCCCTTAAACATTTTTCATAGTGCTGGTCTAGTAGTGGTGAATCCTTCAGCTTTTGTAGTGAATTCCTTCAGCTTGTCTGGGAAAGACTTTTTGGCCTTTATTTATAAAGGATAATTTTACTGGATATAGTTTCCTCGGCTGGCAGAGTTTTTTTTATTTTAGCAATTTGAATATATATTATCCCATTCTTTCCTGACTGGTAAGGTTTGTGCTGAGAAGTTTACAGTTAGTCTGATAGGAGTTCCTTTACAGGTGACTAGATGTTTTTCTCTTGCTGTTTTTTTAATCTCTCTTTGTCTTTGACTTTCGACAGTTTGATTATAATGTGTGATGGAGAAGAACTTTTTGCATTGTATCTTTTTGGGGATCTCTGAGTCTCCTGTATCTCTATGTCTAAATACCTTGCTAGACTTGGGAAGTTTTCAGCTATTATTTTGTTAAGAGGTTTTCTAACCTTTTCATTCTCTCTTCACCTTCTGGTGAAAACCTCTTAATCCCAACAATCTGAATATTTGGTCACTTTATGGTACCCTATATGTCACAAAGGCTTTGCTTATTGCTTTTTTCTTCTTTTTTATTTTTATCTGACTGGATTATTTCAAAAGATTGTCTTCAACTTCTGAGATTCTTTCTTCTGCTTAGTCTAGTCTATTGTTGCAGCTCTCAAATGTATTTTGTATTCATTCAATGAATTCTTCAGTTTCAGAATTTCCATTTGGTTCTTTTGTATAATATCTAGCTCTTTTGTAAATTTCTCATTCATATCCTGAATTGTTTTTCTGATATCTTTTTATTATTTTTCAAAATTATCTAGTATCTCAATGAGCTTCTTTAGAATCAGTAAGTTGAATTCTTTTTCTGGGATTTTGTGAATTTATTTTTGTTGCAATCTGTTGCTAGAGAATTTTTATGTTCCTTTGGAGATGTCATGTCCCTTGCTTTTTTATGCTTCCAGTGTACTAACATTGATATCTCTTCATCTGGTGTAACCATTGCTTCTTCAAATTTTTTGAATTACTTTCATATGAGGGGACTATTTCCTGGAGATGAATCTATGATGTTGGTTAAGGAGGGCACTTTGGCTTCAATTCTGGGTGCATGCAGGAATGTAGTCTCTGTGTGATTTCTTCAGATAATAACATCAGTGATATCTGTGATTTCCTCAGTGGCTTAGGGTGCAGTTATTAGTGGAAGCTGTGGTGAAGTTTTTCTGGGGACTAGGATGCCAGTTGGGCCAGTCTTCAGGCCCCAATGGTGTCAGTGGTGAGCTGAGCTTGCCTGTCCCCAGGACCCAGAAGGGATATGCTGGTACCTGGAGTTAGTGTGTCCAAGCAAGCTGATTCTTGGGCCTCCAGGTGGCTTACTCAGATGCTGGTAGCAGCAGCGGGTTGGAAAGA
The DNA here is from genome assembly GCF_029289425.2 of Pan paniscus. Taxonomy (NCBI): domain Eukaryota; kingdom Metazoa; phylum Chordata; class Mammalia; order Primates; family Hominidae; genus Pan; species Pan paniscus. The sequence goes on along the minus strand of NC_073254.2, from coordinate 93,929,989 downwards.
AGGATAAGTTATTGGGCCACTGGGAGGCTAGCATGGTGTGGATGATGGTAAGGGCAGTAGTGAGATGACCCTCTGGTTCCTGGGAAGTATGCTGGTGTTGGTGTTGGCTTAGACAGGCTGAGTGTGTCTGTCTCCAGGCCTGCAAGAGGCATGTGCAGGTAAGTGCCAACTGTGATATAGCATCTGGGTGGGGAGGCCCAACCTCACATCCCCAGGAGGATTGTTCTGATGCCAATGGAAGTAGATGAAACTGGGCAATCTCTTAGCCCTTAGACTATGTGCTGTGGCATTGAGAAGCAAAGCTAGGCTGGGCAGGTTTATTCTCAGGCCCCCCAGTGGTCTGTGCTGTGGTAGGCAGGGGTAGAAAATCCCCAGGTCATTGGCAGGATGCTCAAGTGAGAGGTGACAGTGACCACACTGCTACCCTTCCACTGGGGAGGGTGGTACTGCCTTCAGTGGCAGGCAGCCTAGGCTGGCTGGTAAGGAACATGTGCACCTCTCATGCCTTAGCCCCAGTGTGTTCATGCCTTAGCCACTGCTTGATATGCAGCACCCCATTAACACCTTAGGCCCAACATTTTTAGCCCATGCATTGGCCATGCCTCAGCCCCTGCTGCAGTAGCCTGCGGTCACTCACATCTAAGCCTTAGGGGCAGCAGCCATGCTTCTCTTGTGCCTCAGCCCTAGTGCTGCTAGGCTTCCAGACAGTATGCAGTCTGCTGTGGGTAGAGCTCTAAATTGGAGCCTTGCTGTAGCTGCTTAGGTCTCAGGGAATGTGTGGGACCCAATATGAGCTCACTCTTTGGACAGTTTCATCCTACAATTTCTTGGTAGCTCTCTGTTAGTTTCAGGACCTGCAAGGGTCGACAGGCTCTCCCATGGCTAGGAATGCAGGAGTTTGTTGAGGAAATGTGTACCACTAAGGGTTCTTCACTTCCCCTTTCCCTGTATTGGGAAGACTCTTGGCTCCCAGATGATCCTGGCTGAGCAGGCTGCCTTGCTTCCTTTTCCTTCCTTGCTTTAGGTATTTCCTGTCACTTTTCTTTTGAATTCTAGTTTTCTCTTTTGGATTATCTATTCAAAGTGTGATTATGTAACTCACAATTTTGGTTCTTAGTAAAGGAGGAAGGTATAAAATGCCTCTAAACAGGGGTCTTCAAGCCTCCTCCCACAGATAATCTTTCTTTTGTCATATAACATATCATGAGAGTAATTTCTCATTATAGTCATAGGTTTCACCCACACTTATATGAGAGGGGATCAGACAAGGGTAAGAGTCATTGGAGGTCATCTTACAATCTGCCTTCAACATCATTCAAAGTTTCTGTTTTGTGTGTCCTAGACACTTTTATGCCCTTAATAGTACTTTATTTTAAAAGTATGAACAGTGTAAAATTGCATCAGAAGCCATAAATTCCACAAGAGAACTATTTAAAATGTCTTTTAAAACTAACATGTTTCAGTTGTTCAAAGTTATCTGGAAAACCTATCATTAGGCTGGTGCTTGCTTTGCTGGCCTTTGCCTAAAACACAATACCTGGGAGCGATTTTTCAGATACATTATTTCTATCACTGTGAAGTTAACAAAATCAGAATAAAAACTAGGTTAGAGAGAATATTTTGAAATTTTTTTAAGTTCAAAAAATACTAAGGTTTAACTTTTGCATATTTGTAAACACAGGAAGGAAACAAATTATCCTGACACTAAGAACATCTGGAGAAATATAAAAAGAGTATTAAGAATGATAGAAAACAACTCTAATCATATACATACTATCTATATTTTCTTGTACTCAGAAATAAATATTGGTTGTATTCAGTAAGCATCTGAACTGTCTCTTGTTCCATGAAATCCACAACTGAAATTCTTAACTCACCAGACTTCCTATTCTAGTTCAAAATTCAATTTTCCAAATTCTAGCTCCCTTCCTCCTATCAAAGGTCTGAACATTCACAAAATTTATGAAGTGCAGTCTTGCCAATCCTAGAACTCAAACTAATGACTTAAAGTGTTGTAGTAGGGACTTTGAAACAGACATTCCATGTCAGACCTTGTAAAAACATCAGGAGATATACACCAACTTATGAAAATGTGTCAGGTGAAAATACAATTCCTCTTATTAAAAAAGACAATGATATAAACAGTGTGTTTTACTATGTGTTTGAACATTCTATTTGTTTATATCAGCAATTGTATGACAAAAGTAAGGTTTTGAAATGTCATTCTAGTTTGCATTATTTTGAAACAGAGGTTCTAGAACACTGGCCCAAAGCATTCTTCAGAAAAGCATGTCTATCTATGCCACAATGGGGTGTCTGGAAGAGAAGTGAAAATATAGTAAAAAAATTAATTCATACATTTGTATTTGTCAGGATTAGCTGATGTTTTATTTGGTATTACTAAGAATATAAAATCAAGATGGGAATTGGAGAAAATCTCCTTTAATTTAGTTATTAGACAAATTCTATTTCATTTAGGATATACTGTCTGCAGGTAACAGAATACACAACTAATGATGGCTAAAACCATGAGGACATTTACTGTTTACAAATAGAGATAGATGGTCCCAAGTGGATTCACTAAGTCAACAATGTTGACTAAGACTCTGGCTCGTTCCTCTCTTCCCATCTACCATCCTCAGCACAACAGTGTCTTCACTCATGACCACAGGGTGGCTGCAACAGATCTGAGAATCATGCTCTCAGCATTCCAAGCAGGAAGGACAAAAGTAGGTAGAAAACAGCTCTCTTCCATAGTGCTTTTCTTATCAGAGAAGATCTGATATTGCCTACTCTAGATCCATCACACAAATGCAAGAATATTGGCACATTCACTGGGAGCTAATAATTTGAAGTTAATTCTGTTATAGTAGTGCTGGATGTCTAGTCAAAGTCTATTTTTCCTTCTTCCTTACAGATGTTACTCTTTCCTCCATGTGAGTCAGGTAAAGGTAACCCCATTCCCAGATCCTCATTCTTCTATATCAATCAGGCGTTTTCCTATAAATCAAGTTTTCTGGTGCTTGCCACTGAAAGCACCTTAACTAATGCACTAAACTATTTATAAAAGTGGGCTTTGAGCCATTCTAAGTATCCAAGAACAGGAAACTGTACTGTGGAAGAATAAATCATGAAATGGTAAGACATTGGCTATATGCTAAGTTTTAAACCTAAACAGAAAACAATATCATCTCACATCTGTACCAAAAAGAAAGCACAAAATGCATATACATGGGGAGGAGACTAAGGCTATAGCCCAAAATGTTAGCAATGAATAATGGAATTGTCAATGACTTTTCTTTCCATTTTTTCTTTCTTCCTTTTCTCTTTTGTGTTTCCTAAGTTTTTACCATGAATATATAACAATCTGATAGTAAAACTAAATTTAATATATGCCAAAAGAAGTGTTACCATTATTTGAAAACTATATGGACTCACATTAATAAAATTATTATTTCTTCAATGTACTTAATAGTAGCAAAAGGAAAATAATCTTGAAGCCTGTTTTTCTAAAGCATATGTATTTTTACAAATGTGTTTTATAATATAGTCTATTTGTATGTACTCAAAAATGTTAACACAATGATTGTAAAAATAAGTAAAGTTTATCTCACCCAACATTAAAATGACATATGTTATACAAGTAATGGCTACTGATTAACAAAAAAACATAATGACTTTATTAATATAATAAAGACCAAGTAATTGTCACTAATGGGTAGAATTATTTTATTTGAGGAAGTTGTAGGAAGAATAAAGTAAAAGTATTAGGCAAGGTATGGTGAACTACTTGTGTTAGAAAAACTTCAGACAAATTAATTTTTTTTTTATAGAGGCTTGCTCTGTCACCAGGCTAGAGTACAGTGGCACAATAACAGCTCACTGCAGGCTCTACCACCTGGATTCAAGCAATCTTTCCACCTCAGCCTCCTGAGTAGCTGGGACCACATGCATGCACCACCATGCCTGGCTAATATTTTAATTTTTTTTTTTTTTTTTTTTTTTGTAGAGACGGGATCTCCCTATTATTTTTCCCAGGCTGATCTCGAACCCGGGGCTCAAAGTAACCACCCACCTCAGCTTCCTAAAGTGCTTGAATTACAGGTGTGAGCCACTGTGCCCAGTTAGACAAAGTAAGTTTGACAGAGTTTGAGTAAAGAATGATTTATGAGTTGGGCAGCACTCAAAACCAGAGAAGTTCAGAGAACTCCACCAAGCAGCATGAACAGTGAGGTTTTATAACACAAATATGGAAGCAAAGTAGAGAAATCATCTGATTGACTGCAGATAAGCATTTGTGTTAGTTGGGTATGGTCTGATCATTTGGCTGCCCATAATGGCTGACGCTTGGCTGTTTATGACTGGCTGAGAATTGGCTGTTTGTTACATTCTTAAGTTAGGCTTTTGTTTGTTTACACACTAAGTTAGGTTGCAGTTTGTTACATAGGAACTCAAAGTATGGAGACATCCTCAGGCAAATGGCCTCCTGCGTTGTTAGTCAGTCTCAAGTAGAGCTACTAAGGAAAAATATTCTGCAGACTAAAAAAGTGAATGTCCTAACTGATGGAAGCCTCAGGTTCTGCAGCAGTGCCTTGGAGGCCACCCCATGTGCTGTACTGTGAAGTGGATAAGCTGGGTGCCTAGTGCAGCCCCTCTCCTATTCCAGCTGAGCTGCTTTACTTTTATCCAATGTAAAATTTGTTTTCTAGATGTCTTTTGAAAAATAAAAGAGAACGGGGGAAGTTTTGCTACTACATGTCACTGCCCAAATGAAGATTCTTTTTCCTACTAAGAGGATAAACAGGGGTCCCCAACTGCTTATATAATTTGCTGGATGAAAATAAATAGACTTCATAAATTACCTCCCAAATATTTGCTTCATACACTTTGAACAAGTATTAATGAGGTCAGGGCTACAGGAAGAGAAATTGTAAGACAGTTCTGATTCCTGCCAAGAGTTAATCTAGGACAGGCTGCTGGATCCCTCCCCCAAAATCAACTCTAGAAAAACTATAGATGCTAGATGGAAACACAGAATGCAGCAATTAACAACAAGTAAAAAAAAGGTAAGAAAACTCCACAGACTGAAGCTTGCTATAAACTGAGTTGTGTGAGAGTAGGGTGACCAAAGCCCAGGAGCCAGTGGGCTTGGTTGGAGCCAGGGAATGGGTTGGAGGAAAGCTTTTATTCCACTGTTACCCCACTTTGTCTTAGAAAACTCATTTCCTGACTCTATATCACAGATAGTAGCAACTTCCTGGGCCATTTGTGATCATGGAGGGGAAATATCAGAGCAGTGCACAAGTGCATTTGAGGTAAAGAGTTTGGGAAATATGCTGACTGACCACCCATCCTCAACTCTTCAAAACCTAGGGCTGTGGATTATAACACAGGAGGCTGTCTCCTCCAATGATGCCTCTTTCCAGGAATTTCAAGATCAGTCCCTGACCAGAGAGTAGCTGAGCAGAATGGCAGCAAGCAGGAACTATCAATGAGGGTCTGTGGCTCCTGGGCTTCTCCTCCTCCCTCTTCCTAATTTGCTGACTGACTAGGGGCTAGTACTTATCTCCATCCCAACACACTGCCAAACAGAATAGCTGGTAGTCCCAGGGAAACATTGCCTCACAGACTCAAATAACAAACAAGATATCTGGGAAGTGTAAGTTATTTCTTTAAGTCAACAAACTGAAAAATATTTATCATTGGAAACAATGTTGTTGGAACAGAAAGGTCAAGATTTTAAATTAAGCATGATAGATATTCTTTAGAAGATGAGGAAAATAAAATAAAGAAAAATTTTTTAAAACAACCAAGTGGAAATATTATATATGAAAATAAAATACTCAAAAGAAAGAACATAGTGGATTGGTGTAATAGCAGGTAGATGCTTTAAAAATCAACTGTAAGAAGACTGGGTTGAGAAGTTTCCCTGGAAGGCAGTGAGAATGAGAAAAGGAAAAAAATACAGAGTACAAAACTAGATGTAGCAACATCCACATAATAAGAGTCTTAAAAGGAAGCAAAAAATGAAGAAATATTAGAAAAAATAATGGAATTAAATGTCTTAGAATTAGACAAAGATGAAAGACCTCACATTAAAAAGGCCAATTCTGTGCCAAACAGAAGAGACTGGAGAGCCACAGAGACATGCTAAAGTTAAATTAGAATGTTAAGGGCAGACAAAACTTATAAAGATTCCAGAAAGAAAGAGAACATCACCTACAAAAGATCAAGGATTAGATTGGCATTAGACTTCTCAAAGCAAAATTAGATGAAAAAGAACAGTGAAGTTATTAAGGTATTCAAGCAGAAGTCTTGAATATGGAATTTTATATCCAGTTATTCAACATTGAGCATATAGTAAAAAACATTCTCAATTATATAAGGTCTGAAAAATATTGTAACTTGTATGTTTTTTGTAAGCCTTGTGATAACCGCAAAGCATAAAACTACAGTAGATACACTAAAAATAAAAAGCAAGGAATTAAAACATACTACCAGAGAAAATCACTTAACCACAAAGGAAGACTAAAAGAAAGGAGGAAAAAAAAAAGAGATTTATAAAATAACCAAAAAACAAGTAACAAAATATCAGCATTAAGTTCTAATCTATCTGTAACAACCTCGGATATAAATGGACTAAATTTTCCAACTAAAAGACAGAAAGTGACTGAATGGCTAAAAAGACCCAATCATATGCTGCCCATAAGATGTTCACTTCACCTATAAAGACACACATACACTGAAAGCAAAGGAATGAAAAAAAGATATTCCATGCAAACAGAAACTAATAAAGAGCAGGAGTAGCTATACTTATCAGATAAAATAGACTTTAAGTCAGAAATTATTTTTTAAAAAGACAAGACCATTATATAATGATCAACGCATCAATACTGCAGGATAATTTAATAATTTTTAAATATATACATTCAACACTGAAGCACTGAAGTATATAAAGCAAATATTAACAGGGCTAAAGGGTTAGATTTACTGTAATACAATAACAGTAGGGGACTTCAAAATCTCACTTTCAGCAACAGACAGATAACCCAGGAAGAAAATCAACAAAGGAATATTGGAGTTAAACTACACCCTTTTTTTGGGTTTTTTTGGTTTGGTTTGGTTTGGTTTGGTTTGGTTTGGTTTTGAGACGGAGTTTCACTCTTGTTGCCCAGGCTGGAGTGCAATGGTGCCATCTTGGCTCACTGCAACCTCCACCCCCACACCACACCCCACCCCGGGTTCAAGTGATTCTCCTGCCTCAAACTCCCAAACAGTTGTGATTACAGGCATGTGCTTCCACACCTGGCTAATTTTTGTATTTTTAGTAGGGACAGGATTTCACTATGTTGGTCAGGCTGGTCTCGAACTCCTGACTTCAGGTAATCCACCCACCTCGGCCCCCCAAAGTGCTGGGATTACAGACATGAGCCACAGTGCCCGGCCTAAACGGCACTGTAGACCAGGTAGACTAACAGATATTTACAGAGCATTCCACAGAACAGCTGCAGAATACACATTCTTCTTAACAGCACATGGAACATTCTACAGGATCAACCATATGTTAGGCCAAACGAGTCTCAACAAATTTTTAACAGTTGGAATCATATCAAGTATCTTTGCTGACCACAGTGCAATAAAACTAAAAATCAATAACAGGAAGAACTTTGGAAATTATGTAAATAAATAAAAACTAAACAACATGCTTATAACCAATGAGTCAATGAAAAAATTTTAAAAGAATTAAGGACAAATACCATATGATTATTTCAATAGATGCTGAAAAAGTATATGATAAAATTCAACATCCCTCATCATAAAAACCCAACCAGCTGGACATAGAAGGAACATACCTCTACAAAATAAAGGCCATATGTGACAAACCCACAGCCAACATCATACTAAATGATGAAAGCTAAAACTTTTTCTCTAAGATATGGAACAAGACAAGGATGCCCACTTTCACTACTTTTATTCAACATAGTACTAGAAGTTCTAGCCAAAGTAATTGTGCAAGCAAAAGAAATAAAGGGCCTCAAAATTGAAGAAAAGGAAGTCAAATTGTTCTTGTTGGCAGATGACAAGATTATACATAGAGAAAACCCTAAAGACTACACCAAAAACAACTGTTTGAACTTATAAATGAATTTAGTAAAGTTGAAGAATACAAAATCAGTGTATGAAAATAGGTAGTGTTCATGTATAGCAATAGCAAACAATCTGAAAAACAAAGCAAGAAAATAATTCCTTTCAAAATAGCTACAATGAATAATATAAAATACCTAGGAATAAACTTAACCCAGGAGATGAAAAATCTCTACAATGAAAAATACTAAACATAATGAAAGAAATTAAAGAGGAAACAGATAAGTGGAAAGATATCCTGTGTTCATGGATTGGAAGAATATTGTTAAAATGTCCATATTACCTAAAGTGATCTACAGATTCAATGCAATTGCTATCAAAATACTAATGGCATTCTTCACAGAAATAGGAAAAAAAACCTTTAAAAATTCATACAGAAACGTAAAAGACTCCAGATAGCCAAAGCAATCCTCAGCAAAAAGAACAAAGCTAAAGGCATTACACTACCTGTATTAGTCCATTCTCTGCTGTAAAGAACTACCTGAGACCAGGTAACTTATGAAGAAAAGAGATTTAATTAACTCACAGTTCCACAGGCTTAACAGAAAGTATGACTGGGAGGACTCAGGAAACTTACAATCATGGCAGAAGGTGAAGGGGAAGCATGCACATTTACCATGGCAGAGTAGGGGTGGTAGGAAGGGATGTGCCACATACTTTCAAACAACCAGATCTCATGAGAACTCACTCACTATTTTGAGAACAGCAAGGGGGAGGTCCACCCACCCTGATTCAATCACCTCCCACCAGGCCCCTCTTCTGACACATGGGATTACAATTTAAGATGAGATTTGGGAGGTGACACAGAGCCAAAAGATATTATTCCACCCCTGGCCCCTTCCAAGTCTCATGTCCTTCTCACATTTCAAAACCAATCATGCCTTCCCGATAGTCATATGATATCTTAACTCATTCCAGCATTAACTCAAAATTTCAAGTCCAAAGTCTCATCTAAGACAAGGCAAGTCCCTTCTGCCTATGAGCCTGTAAGATCGAAAATAAGTTAGTTACTTCCAAGACACAATGGGGGCACAGGCATTGGGTAAATGCTCCCATTCCAAATGGGAGAAACTTGTCAAAACAAAAGGGCTATGGGCCACATGCAAGTCTGAAACCCAGCAGGGCAATCTTTAAGTCTCAAAACTTCAAAATAATCTCTTTTGATGCCATGGATATGAGACATGTTCTCACATGTCTCACATCCATGTCACATTGATGGAAGGAGTGGGCTCCCAAGGCCTGGGGCAGCTCTACCCCTATAGCACTGTAGGGGAAAGCCCCAGTTGCTGCTTTCACAAGCTGGCATTGAGTGTCTGTGGCTTTTCCAGGTGCCCGGTGCAAGCCATTGGTCGGTCTATCATTCTGGGGTCTGGAGGACAGTGGCCCTCTTCTCACAGTTCCACTAGGCAGTGCCCCAGTGAGGACTCTGTGTGGGGGCTCCAACCCCACATTTCTCCTCTGCATTTCCCATGGTAGAGGCTCTCCATGAGGGTTCTGCCCCTGCAGTGGACTTCTACCTGGACATCCAGGAATTTTCATACATCCTCTGAAATCTAGGCAGAGGTTCCCAAAGCTCACTTCTTGTCTTCTGCATGCACCCACACACACAACACCATGTAGAAGCCACTAAGGCTTGGGGCTTGCACTCTATGAAGCAACATCCCAAGCTGTACCTTGGTCCCTCTTAGCCACAGCTGGAGCTGGAGTGGCTGGGATGCAGGGTGCCATGCTCCAAGGCTGCACAGAGCAGCAAGGCCCTGGGCCCAGCCCATAAAACCATTTTTTCCTCATAGGCCTCCAGGCCTGTTATGAGAGGGGCTGCCAGCAAGGCCTCTGACATGCCCTGGAGACATTTTCCCCATTGTCTTGGCTATTAACATTTGATTCGTCATTACTTATATAAATTTCTGCAGCTGGCTTGAATCCTCCCCAGAAAGTGGATCTTTTCTTTTCTACCACATGGTCAGGCTACAAATTTTCCAAACTTGTATGTTCTGCTTCCCTTTTAAACATAAGTTTCAATTTCACACCATCTCTTTGTGAACGTATATGAATGTATGCTGTTAGGGGCAGCCAGTGCACCTCTTGCACACTTTGCTGCTTAGAAATTTCTTCCAGCAGATACCCTAAATCATCTCCCTCAAGTTCAAAGTTCCACAGATCTCTAGGGCAGGGGAAAAATGCCACAAGTCTTTTCACATAATCTTTGCTCTAGTTCCCAATAAGTTCCTCATCTCCATCTGAGACCACCCTAGCCTGGACTTCATTGTCCATATCACTGTAAGCATTTTGGTCAGAGCCATTCAACAAGTCTTTAGGAAGTTCCAAACTTTCCCACATCTTCCTGTCTCCTTCTGAGCCCTCCAAACTGTTCTAACCCCTGCCCATTACCAAGTTCCAAAGTTGCTTCCACGTTTTCTTTATAGGGATGCCCCACTAATACAGAAATTGGATTTCCCCAATTTCTGTATTAGTCCATTCTCACCCTGCTATAAACAACTACCTGAGACTGGGTGATTTATGAAAAAAAAAAGAGGTTTAATTGACACACAGTTCTACAGACTTAACAGGAAGCATGACCGGGAGGCCTCAGGAAACTCACAATCATGGCAGAAGGCAAAAGAGAAGAAAATACATCATCTTACCATGGCAGAGCAGGAGGTAGGGGAGTAGTGCCACACACTTTCAAACCACCAGCTCTCATGAAAACTCACTCACTATCAGGAGAACAGCAAGGGGAATGTCTGTCCCCATGATTAAATCACCTCCCACCAGGCCCTTCCCCTGACATGTGGAGATTATAATTTGAGATGAGATTTGTGTGGGGATGCAGAGTCATACTGTATCACCAATTGACTTCGAAATATGCTACAAAGCTAGAGTAACTGAATGAGCATGGTACTGGCATAAAAACCAACTAGAAAAATGAAACAGAATAGAGAACCCAGAAATAAATTAATTCATTTAAAGCCTACTAATTTTCAACAAAGGCACCAAGAACATAAATTGGGGAAAGGACAGTCTCTTTAATAAATGAGGCTGGTAAAACTGGATATATATAGGCAGAAGAATGAAACTGAACCCCTATCTCTCACCATATACAAAAATAAACTGTAAATGGATTAAAAAACTTAAATGTAAAACATGAAACTACTAGAAGAAAACATAGAGGAAATCCTTAAAGAAACTGGACTTAGCAAAGATTTTTTAGAATAAGATCTGAAAAGCACAACGTGAGCAAAAATAGACAAATTAGATTATATCAAAATAAAAACCTACACAGCAAAAGAAACAATCAATAGGGTGAAGAGGAAACCTGTAGAATAGGGGAAAGTACTTGCAAACTACGCATCTGCCAAGGGGTTGATATCCAGAATATATAAGGAACTCAAACAACTCAATAGCAAAAACCAAATAATAAAATAAAAAAATGAGTAAAAAACCTGAATAGACATCTTTGAAGACATATATATGGCCAATAGATATATGAAAAAATGTTCAGCATCACTAATCATCAGAGTAATGCATATCGAAAATACAGTGAGATATCACCTCATCCCAGTTAGAATGGCTATTATCAAACAGACAAAAAATAACAAATGCTGGTGAGGATGTCGAGAAAAGGAAACTCTTATATACTGTTGGTGGAAATGTACATTAGTACAGCCCTTATAGAAAATGGTATGGAGGCTCCTCAAAAACTTAAAATAGAACTACCACATGATTTAGCAATCCATTACTAGGTATACATCGAAAGGAAATTAAACCAGTAAGTCAAAGAGACATCTGCACACCCATGTTTATTGCAGCACTATTCACAATAGCCAAGACATGGAATTAACCTAAATTCCCATCTACAGATTAATGGGTGAAGAAAATACAATATATATTAATGAAATGCTATTCACCCATCAAATAGAATGAAATTCTATCATTTGTGGCAACATGGATTAACCTGGAGCACATTGTGTTAAGTAAAATAACCCAAACACAGAAAGGCAAACACTGTATGATTTTATTCATATGTGGAATCTAAATAAGTTGACTTCATAAAAGTAGAGAGAATAGTGGTCATCAGAGGCTGGGAAGGGTAGGGAGAGGGGGAAACTGGCAGAGGTTGTTCAATGGGTAGAAAGTTACATTTAGAAAGAATACGTTTGGGTGTTCTGATATACAGTAGGGTCACTATAGCAAAAAACAATGTAGTATATATTTCAAATTAGCAAGATAGAGAAGATTTTGAATATTGTCACCACAAAGAAATGACAAATATTTTGAGTGATAGAAATGGTAATTACCCCCAAATTGATCATTATTCTATGTACATAATCACTGAAAAAACACCCTGTACCTCATAAATATGTACAATTATTATGTATCCATTATAAATTTAAAACTTTAAACAAAAAGAAACATGGGATGGCAATCATAATTTCTGAAAAATAAAAATGCAAGGCAAAAACAATCATAAGAGATAAAGAAGAATGTTACCAAAAACAGGAACAATTGAAAAATGTATCAGTCAACGACAGAGTGTATAACAAGTATAAATAGATAAATCAACAATTTTAGATATAGATTTTCATATACCTTCTTAAAGACTAATATATCAGCCAGAAAAAAATAATATGCAGTAATATCAATAACCTGAAGAATTTAGACAATAAGCTCCAACTATTAGACAATAGAGAACTTTTCACCTAACAGAGAATATTGGATCTTTATAAGCATACCATATAACACTTAAAAAGTTAAATCTTGTATTTGTCTATAAGGGAAGGTTCCATGCATTCCACAGTATCAATGGTTTATATACTGCATTCTCCTAGCACCAATGCATTAAAATTAGTGACTACTAACAAACAAACAGAGAGCTTTAAAAAAAAAATCTCACCTGTTTGGAAATACATGTTACCAAATTGTCCGTGTGTTAAAGAGGAAAAGAAGCAATATACAGAACTGATGAGTAATACAAACTTTGCTTTTCAGCCTTTGTTGGACATACCTAAAGCAGTACTCAGAGAAATTTTAACTTTACATTTGTCAAGATACAAGAAAGTTTAAAAATAAATTGATGAGTCATTCAACTCAAGATGTTAAGGAAAGGGCTACGGAATAAACTTAAAGAAATAAGAAGGAAGGAAGTAATAAAGGCAGTGAGAAAAATAAATAAAATAGAGACCAAATATTAAATAATGAGAAAAGTAATAAAACCAAAAACTGATTCTAGAACAGACTAATAATATTGACCAATAAAATACAGAATGAAAAAATGGAAACTAACCATAGAAAATTTTGGAGAATTTAAAAAAAATAATAAATATGTTATAAATAATTATATGTGAATAATTTTGAAATCTAGATGAAAATGTTAAATTGCTAGAAAATTTTTAAATGCAAAAATTGATGCAAGAAAAAATAGAAAACTTAGATAAACCAATTAGGACTAAAGAATCTGAAAAGGTAAAGATCTCACTTCCCCCATAAAAGAAAAAGAAAAAGAAAAAACAAGACCAAATAGTTTTTTGTGTGACTGAATCATTAAATTCTATATTACTACTAGTCATTCACAAAAACAGTAAAAGAATGTAAGCCTGTTCAATCAGGCCATTTTTTTCCCCAAAACTATATAAGAACAGGGCAAGAAAAGAAAATATAAGCACATGTCACATATAAACGTAGCTAAAGCCAACAGAAGTAACTGAAACAACATAGGGGGCAGGGAAGCCAGCATTCCAGAAATGTTAAAGGCCTCACAAAAGTTTTATTTAATGATATGCTTTATTCACTTAAGGAGAACATCAGCAAATTAATGAAAATATCAATAGCTATTCATATGTGTAGGCAAATCATACAACTATATTGCTTTGATTTGAAATGACCCTGTATAAGAAATAACCTCCCCATCACATGGAAAATTCTAGATAAATACAATAACTAACTTAAGGCATTTTGTTACATAAAAGAATAATATAACACTAACGTATGTGAGTAAAAAGGTTGATTTATTACATTCATTCCACTTACCCCAATTTTATTTATAGTTTAGTGGGGTAGGGCCCAAAGAAATGAAATACAGGACAATTCAGAAGTCTCAACTTTGTTCCCCAAAAGACTGGGTTATACAGTGAGGTTAGCAGGCCTTCCTGGATCCCTGGAGGGACAGCCCTTCTGACTCTGCTGTAGACTGACCCTGCTCATATTCCAGAAGTAGGAAGCCACTAAACATATTCATCACCTTCTACTAAGATGGCTTCTGAGGGCCAGAAACCACTTAAATGCCAGGATTGACTTTTATTTTTCACCCTAGTCTGAGTAAATCTAGTTTTTAAGGAGGAGAGAGGGCACTTTTCTGAGAAGTCATTTGCATAACAAAAGGAGCATTATAATTGCCTTCTCTGTAGCAGAAAAAAAGTGAAGCATGTATTTAGACTAAATATCAGACCACATCCTGTGTCACATGGCATGGTACGAGAGTAATGACTGATTGCTGGCACAAAACGATAACTCTTTGGAAAAGAGCCTTATGCCTTTGTCCTTTTTCAGGAGTCATTACTTAAAAATTTAATGGGGCTAATTCAAAAAAGAAGAATCTATCCTTCCAGGAAGACAAAAATAAATTCCTCATCCCCTTTCACCTACCCTCCATACACACACAGATACACACACACACACACACACAGAGAGAGAGAGACCAGAGGAGCTGAGCCCCTGGACAGAGGCCCCAAGACACACAGGAAAGTCTAGAAGACACCAAGGTTTGGGGCAGCCAATCCAGCCACATCTCAAGATTTTCTAGTTCATTCTCCTGCCTTTCAGCTGGGGGGCAAGACAGGAGGAATATTTAGTTGAATGATGTATCCAACCAGGGGCACTGTTCCCAGGATGAATCAACTTTACCCCTCAACTGGGTAGAAAAATATTTTTTCCTAAATCTTTTAGGGAGTTTGTGTTCCCATGCAAAAAGAGGATGAAGCAAGAATTAGGAAATCCTAGTAATAATCAAAGACTGTCTTAAAAATCATATAATTTCATTCTGATTTCCTCATATTCATTTTTTCAAAGATCAATACAATGTTTACATAAATCTTAAATTCTGTAGGATTGTGCGGCAGGAAGAAGTCCAAATCAAAACATTTTATAAATAAGGAAGCTGTAGGACAGCTTATAAAAAGAGATGGAGCCAGGACTTGAACCCAGATGTTCTGACCACTAGTCCAGAATTTTTTCCACTCTATATTACTTTTCTGATAATTAAGCATATACACACTTTGGAAGATTTTTTTTTGAGACACAAGTCACTCTGTCGCCCAGGCTAGAGTGCAGTGGCGTGATCTCGGCTCACCACAACCTCCGCCTCCCGGGTTCAAGCGATTCTCCTGCCTCAGCCTCCCGAGTAGCTGGGACTGCAGGCGCCCGCTACCACGCCCAGCTAATTTATTTTTTATTTTTTATTTTTTTTTTAGTAGAGACGGGGTTTCACAGTGTTAGCCAGGATGATGTCGATCTCCTGACCTCGTGATCCGCCAGCCTCAGCCTCCCAAAATGCTGGGATTAGAGGCGTGAGCCACCGTGCCGGCCAAAGATAAATTTTTAAAGGAAATCTCATTAAATCCATCATGTTTTAATTCACAACCAAGAAATTTTGCTGAGCTATCAGAACATATTTGTGTCTCCCTATAAAACCATCAACGGTATTTATAGCTTTACTTAAATAAGCACAGCAGAAACAAATGGTAATTAACTAATCCAGAATTCCTGCCTGGGATTTGCTCTATACGTGCTTTTTTTTTTTTTTTTTTTTCATTTATTTGGAAAAAATTACCTTAACACTCATTAACAGAAACATAAAAAAGACAAAAGTTAACTTCCTTTTTTCCTTTTTTTAAGGCAGAGTCTCACCCTGTCACCCAGGCTGGAGAGAGTGGCACAATCTCAGCTCACTGCAGCCTCAACTTACCCAGCTCAAGCGATCTGCTCACCTCAGCCCCCAAAACAGCTGGCACTACAGGCACGCACCACCACGCCCTGCTAATTTCTGTATTTTTTGTAGAGACAGTGTTTCGGCATGTTGCCCAGGCTGGTCTCCAACTCCTGGGCTCAAGCGACCCACCTCGGCCTCCGAAAGTGCTGGGATTACAGGCTTGAGCCACCACACCCAGCTGAAAGTTCATTTTCTTAAATGGTTAATGTAATAAGTTAAAGAGAAAGTAGGAAGGATCTAGTATCTAATGAAAGTGAGTTATACCTGCTCAGAGACCCTCCATCATTCAGCATGTTGCTGTCACAATTCACTACGATGGCACTCCTTTTTCAGCTTCTCCATTCGTTAAGCATTGCCATTATTTTATGTATTTATTTGTAGTGGATTTTAAAAGGGAAACGGGGAGGATTCCAAATTACCTGCATCTATAAGTGAACCGTTGGCCTTCTACTAACTTCTACTTTAAATGCTTTTGTTAGCACACATACCAAACCTAGTGCCAAGATAACAATCAGATAAAATTAAAAGCAATAGCCTGCAGCTGGAAAGGAAAACAGCAGTAATTTATTCTTTGAGTTGGGGCATGAGTTCTGATTAAAACTAATGATTAAAAAAGAACACTTCAAGTTTGGCTACAAATTTCTCAGTATGCTTGGATTAGCCAATTTATGTCATCAACTAGGGTCTAAATTAAAGGAAAATTCCTGTATTGACTAGACGGCTATCTGTTCAACAATGAAATGTTGGAAATTGTTTCCTCCCTCATATTTTCTCTAAGCTCTTCCCACAAGACTGAACCATAATCAGTTAATTCATTGACATGCTTCACAATGGCTTAAAAGGATGTCCTATTTTCTTTTTTTTTAATTTTTTTATTATTATACTTTAAGTTTTAGGGTACATGTGCACAACGTGCAGGCTTGTCACACATGTATACACGTGCCATGTTGGTGTGCTGCACACATCAACTCGTCATTTAGCATTAGGTACATCTCCCAGCGCCATCCCTCCCCGCTCCCCCCACCCCACAACAGTCCCCAGTGTGTGATGTTCCCCTTCCTGTGTCCTATTTTCTTCTAAAGAAATGTCTTAACATGTTAGTTTATATGCACATATTAAGATTCTCTGTTTTTTCTTAATTCTTCTTACAAAAAGCTCACATAATTACAGTGTCCTCTGGAGAACATCAGTACACCAACGTTGTCATCTGACAGTTGAGATAAAACTAAGATAAGAGAGCCTTACACCTGATCCATTGTTTGGTCCCCAATGTTATAGTGGCTTGCTTTTCTATCCTAACTACTAACCACCATCTTCTGTGGCCATGTAGTGGTAACATAATAGGTACTATAATAATAGTAGTTCAAGTTGCATTTCCCCTACAAAAAAATGTGCTTAAGTAGTTCCAACACTGATCCAAATGGTGCAACATTTTTTTTTTTTTTGAGGTGGAGTCTTGCTCTGTCACCCAGGCTGGAGTGCAGTGGCACAATCTCAACTCACTGCGACCTCCACCTCCCGGGTTCAAGCGATTCTCCTGCCTCAGCCTCCCTAGTAATTGGGACTACAGGCACATGCCACCACACTCAGCTAATTTTTGTAATTTTAGTAGAGACAGGGTTTCACCATGTTGGCCAGGCTGGTCTCGAACTCCTGACCTCAGGTGATCCACTCGCCTCAGCCTCCCAATAAGTGGTGCAATTTTAAAGAAACATTTGATAATAAAATTTCAAGTCAACAAAATAATTAGATGTCTCCTTATAGTTAATTGTGACTATATGTAATTTACTTGTTTATTTATTCAACCACCATTTCTTGAGCACCAGGAACTGTTCTAAGAGCAAACAAGAGAGATCAAGAGAGAGAGAGTTAGAACTTATGATCTACTGGGGAAAACAAGCAATAAACTGGCAAGTTTATAAAAGAGTTAGTAACATTTCAACTAATGATAGAGAAAGACATCCACAATGCATCAAAAAAGCGATCACTTCAGGGAGGTAGAAGACAGGGTAACCTTAGCTTGAGTGGACAGGGAAATGTCAGAGAAATGACATTTGTTCCCAGATCTGAATGACAAGGTAAAAGCAGGAAGCACACCTGAGCAGAGGTGGCAGGGTAGGGTTTGACCTTTGAAGTAGCGTACATGTCCTTCTCTCCAAGTATTCTTGTCCAAAAGACTGAACATGAGCCAAACTCTTTCCACCTTCAGTCCTGCCTCTAGGAAAAATTGTTTTCTCTCTTCCCTTCACTGATGCCTAAGGTTATATCCCCAAATCACCCATCAACTTCTTCCTCTTTCCAGTCTATTTCCGCTGGAAGAAGTCAAGAGCTCTGGATTCTAACAGTCCAAATGCAAACCACACACTTTAAGCGGGGCATTTAAACATGTTTACAAGTGCCTGGTAAGGAGCTGAACTTTGAAAGAGCCTTTGATGAAACTTGGCTTTAGCTTTCGCAGGTCTAAGAGAGTGGCTTCTGGGACTTGTTTACACAGATTGGGATAAAAAGCTATTTACATTTCAAATACATATTTGCCCTTGAAAGCATCAACTTCAGATGGCTTGGAGGTTTTATTTGGAGACCCAGTCAAAGGCTGAGTCCTCGACTGGGAGAAATACTGTCCCACAGTTTTGATTGCCACATTGTGGTGACAATTCCACAGGCATCGCCCAGCTGAGGGTAACCCAAGGAGCCAAACATCATGTGAGGACAATCCCACATAACCAAGAATTGTCCCCACTATAATGCAAGTTGTCCAAGTAAAATAAGCAAGTCACAAGAAGAGAAATACTTATATGAAGTATCTAGAGTAGTCAGATTCAGAGACAGAAAGTATAATGGTGGTCACCAGCGGGTGGGAATGAGGATTGGGGGAGGGATGGAGAGTCACTATTTAATGGGTACAGAGTTTCGGTTTTTCAAGATGAAAAGAGTTCTGGAGATGGACAATGGAATTGGTTGCACGACAATGTGAAGTACTCTATAGCATTGAATTGTACACTTACAAATGGTTAAGATGGTAAATTTTATGTTACATATATTTTACCACCATTAAAAATTAGCCTTAAAAATGCAATGGCACCTCCAGTTGAGATACATTGAATCCCAATCCAATTCTGAATCAGCCAAATTGAACATCAGAGCCAAGGAACACACTCCTTTCTCTTCCATTGCTTAGCATTAACCAGGGTAGAGTTATAGCATTTAGCTGTAATACAAAGCCCACAGCCAAACAGTTGAAAGTCTCATGAAATATAAACAATAACAAGTTAATACAGATCAAATCATTATGATATATGCAAAGAGACTTCATTCCATTTGGTCTAAGAACTCAGAGAACACCTCATTGGGTTCCAGATATGATTGCATGTCTAAAAGATCTTTTTTAAGTTGTAAAACAATATATAAACAAGGTATCATACTTCTTATTTAATACAAATCCTTAATCTTGTTCCTTCAAATTACGACAAACATTCTACCACAAACAGAATCAGAAGGGCTTTATCTGGCCTTTCTCTGAACACAATAGTTACTATACAAGAGGAGGAAAAAAAACACATTAATTTTGCATGCTGGGATACACTACCAAATTTTGTGTTTATACTCTTACAAATTAATTTTTAAAAAACATGACATGCCTGTGGAAATATGAACAAGCAATTTTCTAAAGATATACAAATCGGGAGATAAATATGTAAAAGTGTTTGACTTTATTAGTATTTGGAAGGTGCTAATTAAATAACTAAGATATTTAGCCTTATTAGCAAGATTAGAAATGATGTGACTGGACTACGGGCCCTACCTCTTGCTTTGCCCCAGAGACTAATAAGCTCCTTGATTAAGAAAGATCATTGCTAGAATGCTCATCTCACAGATTGCCTTTATACATGCAAAGAAAAAGAAAGGGATGTAGATCCTTTCCTGCCCTTGTAGTCCCTAAGGTGCCTGATCCGGAAACAGGAATAAAAAGAATGCTAGCCTACATGAAAAGAGAGAAACAGCTTACAAACTATATGACAAGAAAACAATTTTGTCTTCTTTAGGAATTGAAATGATCCATTGCCCAAGAATTAAAACTTAACCTTGGGAGATATGTGAGCACTTGCTGGGTTTAACAGGAGTAATGGTAAATAACTAGATGGGCCCTCACCTGCCCTGGACCTACAGAGAGACTTGTGCTCCAAACCCTCTCAAACAGAAAGGCTTGCTTCTTTCTTAACTGCTTGCTCTTTGGACTTTGGAGAAAATATCACCAAGTACATTATATTACTTCCCACTTCCTTTAAGTTCTTTTTATTTTTATTTTTAATTGCCTGGGCCCTTTAGTAAAGAAAGTTGCAAACACCTAAACAGCTAGTTTGGTGGTTTGGGGAGAATAAGGCACAGATTGCCCAGGAAAGGTCTCCGCTGTAAGGTGGCAAAGGGGGCCAGCAGCCTGTCAAGTCAGGCCAGCCAGTGGCCAACAGCAAGAAGGCCCCGCCTACATTGCAAATCCCTTGCTGGCAGGGACTAGATCATCTTCGTTGTTTAATCTTGTTCAGCATTAGGCCCAATGCCTTATCAGTAAGCAATGCTCAATTCCTCCACAGGCCCATTTTTATGGCAACTATCAAGTGGCATTTTTCCTTTAAGTAATACAAAAACAGACTCTTGTTTTCCTCCAGATGTTTCCCCTCTTACTTGGAGTTTAGTGAAATATTTTGTTAAATAAAATATCGCAGTGATGGATTACAAATGGCCCTGGGGTCAGGAGTGGGAAAATTGAAAATTCCCTGAAACAAAAACATCTCATCCCCATTTCTTCTGGGGTGAATTGCATGGGGCCCAGTTTAGGCCAGGACACCTTACATCACTTATGGATTGTAAGGCTGTGTTTCATTAGAAGATCGCTAGGAATTTATGTTAATCTGGATTCTGCTCAGGCCCTAGAAGCCAAGTGCTTACGGTGGGTGAGACATTTTATGCCCAGTTCTCCTGGAATGAAAGAAAACAGCTGTGTTTGTTTAAAAAAAAGAAAACAGGTGGACATCATTACCATGATGGTCAAATTGTCATTGGATAAAAAGTAATTTCTCTCCCTTTACAGGAGGCAAGGCGATGAGTCTGTCAGGGGAATGCTCTTTAAATTAGGGCCTAGAAATTTGGGAAAAAATGCAAAATTCTCTTCATTACTTCCAGCTCTCTAGAGTCCAGGAGACTTTTTAACAATGACATATCTAGTGGCTTCAGTGCCATTTGAGAAATAAGCAAAATCCTCTGATGCAATATTTTCCTTTATTAAAAATATTAGCTGTTCATCAAGAGCACTGTCTTAGCCCCAGATGTCTAAAACTGCCATCGGGATGGATCCTATCTCAGGGTAGGAAGGCATCATTTAACTACCTGAGAGGGAAAAGCAGACACATTCCAATGCTGTACAACAACATAACTCAAGACATGCCAAGACTCTTTCAGGACATCTGTTATAACTACTCCATTGTCACCTAGTAAATGTACCCCCTGAATCCCCCTAGGTGATGTTCCCTTCCCCTCAAAAGCCATAGGGGCAGAGAGAAAGGAAAGGCAGGGAGGGCATACCTGAGTCTGCAGCCAAGACTGCTTGCAGGATTTTGCATCCCGTTGACCTTGTCATCTATTCCTTCCAATGCTTGGAAATATCTCAGAAAATATTCCCTTTGTCCCTGCCACCTCTGTGATCTGGATTACTGGAATAACCTCCCAAAATCCCCACAGCCACCCCAAAATCAACCCTTTTATCTAATCCAAATCAGCCCACACACCACATTTGCCTTTATGAAAAAAAAAGTTTATGCAGTTTGACACTCCCCAACTCAATAACAAATGAATAACAACAACAAAAACAATTCTTGTTCAAATGGCTCACCACAACATCCAGACTAGACTCACCCTTCCTATCCTAAATGCCTGCCCACAGATAATAGTTGCAAGGACTAGACAGAACTCAGCCAAATGCAGCTAACCACAGACAGTTTGGCCTGGACAGCCTGAAGTGGAACTGAACTAGGTAATAATGGGCTGTGAGGGCCTCAGCAAAGGGGAGGGTCTTTAGCAAGCCTGGCCTTAAGTAAAAACGAGGAAGAATAGAGAGCATCATGAGGAATGGCAAAGACATGGGACTTTTCACTTGAATCTCTCACTTGCAGTGAGATACAGGGTGGGCTAAGGCAAATGGTAAGTGAGCCCTCACAGGCAGCCTCAGGACACAGTTGTAGAGCTTAATCGAGAACTTGTACATCTGAGGGAACCTGCAGTGGAAGGAGGGAGTTGTGCCTTGGGCATCCCAAAATAAGCCAGTGAGCCACAAGGGCAGACTGGGGTAAAGATTCTGTTATAGGTGGAACAGATTCTTCCCCAGTCCTTCAGGCTGTCGTGTTTCTCAGCCAGGTCTTCAGGGCAGATGAATTTTACCAGTGTTACTGAGCACTCTCAAGGTTCTAGATTTAACTCATTACAGCCAGGACTATGTTCTGGGCTGGCTGCACAGAATTTCATTCTGCATTTCCAAAGAGGGAGCTATAGCACGACCAACCTCATAGTTTGTCAATACATCTACAGTTACTCACTAGCAAAGACTATCAAGTAGGCTCTGAATTTAATCATACATGAGAAAGCACCCTTCCCCAGGGGGCAGATTTCACAGGCCTACGCAACTCCACAGAAGAAATAGTGGAAACAGCCACAGGGGTGCAGAGGAATGGTTGCACAGGAGAGGGTGTTAGGGCTGCGGCCACTGCAAATTTCTCAACTTTGCAAGAAGGTAGCAATGTCTCAGGTACCACTTTCTGAGAGTGAAAATAGGATGGATTTTTTTCCCTTAAACAAAACTGACCAGAAATTTCTTCCAGTTGATATTAGGTTATTAATTCATTGTGGTTTCTGGACAACTGGCATTGATTGGCATCCTGATAAAACTAAAACCAGCTATTGGTTTCTGTTGTTGGTTGGTTGGTTATTATTGTTTCGTTTCATCTAAACTTCCAACATCAGATACTATTGAGTTTCTTCTGTGACCTTTGGCAACACTATATACTGGGTTCTGGGAATATAATTTAGGTTACTCACTAAAGTTGTTGGGTGTGGGACTAGCACTATGAGGCTCTGTTGACTCTTTGTACTCTTTTCGAAAAGGAGGTTTGTCAGAGAACTAGCATCAGAGATTCTGAGGCCCTAAACCAATTGTACCCATACAAATGAGTGGCATACGGGATCTGAACTGAACGAGAAACTGGGAAGGACATTAATTTATGTTATTAACTCATAAAAGCAATAGAACATGATTTGTGGCCTTAATTTTTTAATATAAGTTTTAATTTCTCTCAGGGAATTTTATAAGGGCAGAAGTTTGAATTCAGATTTTGGACATCCCAAAGTTGTGGGAAAAGCTAAACTAATTACTGCTTTAGAAGGCAAAGGATTTATGCTGGGTTTTATTATTATGTGTATTTAATAGTCATATAATATCAACAAAACCTTGAGAGACAATGTTGGGCATAAATTGGGATAGCAATTAGAAGAGGAAATAACTTTCACCCTTGGACACAAAGTGGTTTTTGAGTTTAGTTAGTTAATATGTTTTAACCACATGTGTACTTTCTGGGTCAAAATCTATATTGCCTAGCAGCTGGTCCCAGATGAGCCCAATGAGCGGGAGAGCACAAGGCAGAGAATGTTAGGGGAAATATTTCCTTGACACTCCTGTTGTTTCCTTCCAGATGGAGGTTGCTAAACTGAAGTGGCGATTCTGACCTCTTGCTGCTTAACTTTCCTCTCTCAAAGCAGATGAGATGCAGTGACTTACATGATTAGCAAATGTAGGCAGCATGCCCACTTCAGTTCTTTCCTCCTCTTAAGAGTGAGCTGCCTGTAGACATCATTCATTCTGCTACTCCTTCAGGGATCTGTTATGAGGTCTTTTGGGTCTCACACAAGACTAGAAACTCAGATTTAGCCTTTATTAGAAATGAATGTGATGTCTTGGTTTCTCATCTGCCATTCCTTTGTTTTATTTCTGTTTGTTCAGCCCTAAGGGAAGGAGGAGGAGGCACTGTTTATTGAGACCCCCACTACTCCTCTAAGACTATTTGTCTGCTAGAGCCATGCCTCTTGTTGTTGTTGTTGTTGTCACTGTAAATGGAGTAACATTTTACTCACAGAGAAGACACAGAGCAAGATCAGCTTTAATAAGTGAGCACTGGTCCCCCACAGCCAGCTCATCTCACCCGACAGCCAATGCAGGTAGATAGTCTGCATGCAACCCTCTAAGGGTTGGCCAGGAGCCATGAGATGAACACACTCAAGCCAAACAAAGCACACATCAAGAAACAACAGGGAAAGATACTTCCAAACAAGGTGATGAGTCCAGCACAAGCTGTGAGGGCTCCCTGTCTCCCTTGAAGGAAATGTTCCAGGCCTGAGGCACAATTGTATCAGACACTGCAAGGTTCAAGCAAGCTGTTCATGGCTGCCTTTCTCAGCAAGTATCAATACTGTTATTATGGTCTTGGTGGGTGGTCATTTCTTGTTGACTCTGTCCGCATATCCTCCCTACCTGCTTTATTTCTTTCTTTATTTATTTTTTACTTTTTATTTTTTTGTTTTTGAGACTGAGTCTCGCTCTGTCGGCCAGGCTGGAGTGCAGTGGCACGATCTCGGCTCACTGCAAGTTCTGCCTCCCCAGTTCACGCCATTCTCCTGTCTCAAACTCCCAAGTAGCTGGGACTACAGGCGCATGCCCCCACGCCCGGCTAATTTTTTGTACTTTTAGTAGAGACGGGGTTTCACCGTGTTAGCCAGGATGGTCTCGATCTCCTGACCTCGTGATCCGCCCCCCTCGGCCTCCCAAAGTGCTGGGATTACAGGCATGAGCCACCGCACCAGGCCTATTTTTTAAAATAAATTTTATTGTATACACTTAAGATATACAACATGATGTTATAAGATACATATAGACAGCAAAATGGTTTCCACAGGGAAGCAAATTAACATATCCATCATTTCATTTGTTTTATATTGACATAGTCATGTTAGTGTTGATTCTAAGCCTTTTATAAGATGGTTCCACCTTCCTCAAAAGTATTTCCGTCTCATTTTCCAATTCCTCAAGGCTCAGCGACTCCTCAAATCTCTTCCTAAATAATCCTACTCCCTGTGCTTCATCTAATTTACATTCTATCATTCATATTAGTGCAGAGCCATTTTATACACCTTTTATTTCCTGAGCATCTGAACTCTTACATTTATTTGTAATACCTCCATCTTTGTGGTACTCAATACAGTGTACACATGCTGAAAGCAATTGATAAATTGTTATTTTAATGAGCACTTTCTCTGCATTTCTCTGACATCTAAAAACATTCTGAAAAGTTTTCTATTTTAACAGAATGATAATAACTTCAACAATCTGAATGTTTGGACCATGATATAGTTGGGATATTTGTCCTCTCCAGATCTCATGTTGAAATATGATCACCAATGTTGGAGCTGCAGCCCAGTGGGAGGTGTTTGGGTCATGGGGGCGATCCCCTTATGAATGGCTTGGTGCTCTTCCCATAGGAATGAGTTCTCACTCCATTCATGCACAAAGGAGCTGGCGTTTAAAGGAGCCTTACATCTCTTGCTTCCTCTCTCTCCATGTGCCCCACCTGCCCGCTCCCTTCATGTTCCACCATGAATAAAAGCTCCCCGAGGCCAAGCCAGAAACCAAGCAGATGCTGATGCCAAGCTTGTACAGCCTGCAGAACCATAAGCCAAATAAACACCTTTACAAACTACCCAGCCTCAGGTATTCCTTTTTAGTACTCCAAAACAAACTAATACAGACCACAAAAGGCAAAACTTTTTAGGTGTGTACGGCTTTTTGCAATATGTCTGAATTATATGTGGGAAGTCAAATGAATAATACATATATTCTAGGTACAAGGGATCAAAGAGGAAAATAAGAGCCCAGATCTCATGGAGATCATCCTCAAGATTAGTAAGATCCCCAAGTATGGCTCAAAGACCATTAGAGCACCAGTAGTGACTTGCTAAACATTGAAGCTCCCAGGTCTCAGGACCTACTGAATCGCCATCTCCAGGAGTGGGCCCAATAATCTCTTATTTAATGAGTTTCCCAGTGATTCTTAGGCACACTGAAGAGCAAGACAGAGACAAATAAGTGCTGTCCTCGACTAAAGGAGCATAAGGCAGAGCACCTGACCTCAACTGCTCTTGAGAGAAAGCAGAAGCTTCTCAAAGGAAGTGATGTCTGAGCAGAGATTGATGACAGATAATGAGTGAACCTGATGACAGAAGGAGAAAGGTAGTTCCAGCAAGCAATGGAGTTTTTATTTTTAATTTGTATCTACAATGTTTCTTACTCAAAATAAATTTACCCAACAGGATGTTGTTGTGGTAGTTGTGGTTGTTTTTAACATCTCCTATCAGGCCGGGCGTGGTAGCCCACGCCTGTAACCCCAGCACTTTGGGAGGCTGAGGTGGGTAGATCACCTGAGGTCAGGAGTTCAAGACCAGCCTGGACAACATGGCGAAACCCCATCTCTACTAAAAATACAAAAAATTAGCCAGGCGTGGTGGTGGGCACCTGTAATCCCAACTACTTGAGAGGCTGGCATGAAAATTGCTTGAACCCAGGAGGCAGAGGTTGCAGTGAGCTGAGCTCACGCCATTGCACTCCAGCCTGGGTGACACAGTGAGACTCTGTCTAAAAAAAAAAAAAGAAAAGAAAAGAAATCTGCCATCTGGATAACACACGTTTTGTTTAATTCTCATTACAATTTTCCAAGACAAGCAGAGCATTATTTTTAAACCTATTTTATAGATAAAGAAACTGAGGTAAATAATTTACTCATACCATGCACCTGGGAAATGTTATACCTGGGATCAGAAGAATGAAGTGTTCTCATCCCCAATACCTGTGCCTTTTATTTCACCATGCCATGCTATTTCTTAAATAATTTATACCAACTTTAAAATACACTCTACCACCCAATTTCCCCCTTCCAATTATAGATTTAAAATGATTTATGCATACTAGATTACCTCTGATGTCCACCCAAGCACCAAAATTCCACAGATCTGAGGTGTTAAAATAAGATATAAGATCACCATTAATAGATTCATTTATGAGACATTGCCCTTAGTTTCCAAGCATGTGTTTATTTTGAGGCAAAAGCCATGGTCAAATTGGGAAATACCCACTGGAAAAAAACATTTAAAATTAATGTTATGATTCAAGTAAAAATACAAACATAAAAAGAAAAGGCCACCATGACTAAATGTTGTGACATGACATGATGTTATATGAATAGTATTCAAATACCAGTAAACTCTTAAAAGGAAAATGTTTAACTACTCATAGAATTAGTTCTAGCTTTGGAATCATTTATTTGAATTAAGACACAGCCTTTATTTTTATGCCTTATACCTACCAGCTCCTTTGTGCATGAATGGAGTGAGAACTCATTACCATGGGGAGGGCACCAAGCCATTCATAAAGGGATCGTCCCCATGACCCAAACACCTCCAATTGGGCCCCAGCTCCAACTTTGGTGATCACATTTCAATGTGAGATTTGGAGAGGACAAATATCCCAACTATATCATGGTCCAAACATTCAGATTGTTGAAGTTATTATCATTCTGTTAAAATAGAAGACTTTTCAATCTGACAGATGAAGAGTGTAGAATACATACCCAGGTCTGTCTTTCAAAGAGGATTGATGTTTCTTCAGATGTAGATGTTTTTTAATATTGATTTGTGTTAACAAAGTGATCTTTCAGATATTGGGGGGGGAGAAAGAAAACAGGATAAAGCACATCATTTAATATGCTTTTAACTTAAGTAACTGAAAACTTCGGTTCAATTTATTCAATCAATAAGGAATTTATGATCTCACATAGTAAGAAGTCAAAATAAAAAATGTTCCAGGACTGATTAATTTAGCAGCTCAACTGGCACCATTATGGATCAGATTCTTTTCCTCTTTTTCTCAGTTGTCTTAGGCAACTTCACTTCATCCTCTGACAAATGACAGCCACAGTTTCTACACATCATATCTTCATGACAATGGCAAGACACAAATAAGAAACTATTTATTCTCATGTATCATTTTTATCAATGGCTTAAAACTTTCCCAGAAGCCATCCAACAGACGTTCCCTCTCATCTCATTGGTCAGAATTGTGTCAGATCCCCATGCCTAACCGATCACTGGCAAGAGGAAAGGGGCCCCTGTGATTGCCCTGGACTTGTGGTTCTCACATGGAACCAGACCTCCTACCTACACTTCGGCATGTACCCCTACACTTCCCCGCACACTTAGAAATGTTTGGGAGTATTTAGGTGATACTGTGATCGGAGATGTTTTTGAAATTTAGACAATGGAGATCAAGGATGTTAAATGTCCTGCAATGCATTATATGCTCCCACAAAACAAAGAATTCACCTGTTGTCTAAACTACGGATTCCCAACTTTAAGAATCACTGGCATCAGCCCTTGGGGCTGGATACAGGGCCTTCTCCTTCGAAGCACACAGTCAACTGAAGTGTGAGTCCTGGGGCAAAATCATGGTTCTGCTGTTGACAGCACCATCAGTACCTGCTGTGGAGTACAAACCAGTGAAAGCAGTAAGACAGTGAGGATGCTGGAAGTGAATTCAAGGTATTTTTCTTTCTTTCGCCCAGGCTGGAGTGCAGTGGCACGATCTTGGCTCACTGCAAGCTCTGCCTCCCAGGTTCACGCCAATCTCCTGCCTCAGCCTCCCGAGTAGCTGGGACTACAGGCGCCTGCTACCACGCTTGGCCAATTTTTTTGTATTTTTAGTAGAGACGGGGTTTCACTGTGTTAGCCAGGATGGTCTCTATCTCCTGACCTCGTGATCCACCCACCTCAGCCTCCCAAAGTGCTGGGATTACAGGCATGAGACACCATGCCTGGCCACTCTTCTTTCTTTCTGAGCTCTTAGATTCACACATCATAAATCTTACACAGTTTTTACATGATTTTTATAACAATTAGCACTCCAAACATGATACATGTAGGAAAGTCAATGTTCTAGTCAAATGAAAAGATGAACATAATGACCTTCACACTCAGTCCCTGCTTTTTTTTTAATTTAATTTTATTTTTGTGAGATAGGGTCTCTCTCTGTTGCCCAGGTTGGGATGCAGTGGTGATTTTGATAAGAATGGTAACTTCCACTTTCCTGTTTTGTCCTTAATTGTGAAACAGTAAGTTTTGTTCATCCTTAAATGGCTACAAGTTGGAGTATAAAATTTATCCACACGTGCCAACTTTTTTTTAATCAAAAGCAACAAAATACTGTGAGAGGTGGCTATGGAATTTGAAGTATACCTGCACTAGACCAACTGACAACAGGGCGGCATGTAGGAGGCAGAGTGGGGAAACCACACCTGGCTGGCAGAACCAGCAAATCTTGTTCTGACGTATGAAGCAATGGGAAGTGGGGGATGGAAGAGGAATGGACAGATATGTCAGTTCTTTGTTTTCCTCTTCTGCAATCTGTTCTGCCTCTTGAATTGAGCCCTGGGCTATATTCATGAAAGATTCCAGTCTTTGAAAATAGAATATTGTCTATAAAGATTTGAAGGCCGGTCACGTGTGAGAGATTAGACATTTCCCTATGGCTACACAGACCAGGATAAGTAGGTGAAAGCTATCAGGAGACAATTTTCTAGCAGCAAGAGGTTTCTAATGATGGAAACATAAGCCTTAGGAAAGGGTGAGGGTGTAGGTTTGGCAATCTCTGTGAGAGAGTTAAAGAGTTTTGGACTAGATGATCTTTATAGTTCCAGAGCCTTCTAGCCCAGTGATTAAGTGGCCATAATGAAAAACTCGTTTGGGGGAACCAATTCTATTCCCTATACCTACTTCCTGGACCCATATTTCACAGCAAATTTCATCAGATCTCTTCAATCCAAATCCAAAAGACAGTGCTAATTTATATCATTTTAAATAATGAGTACACTAAAGTAGATCTTTTAAAGGGAAAGGAGATAGTTAGAATGTCTTGTCTTATTTAGCTGGTGTTCATGTTTCATTACTACATGATATGATAAGAAAATTCTTCACAAATCAAATCCAAATTTGTTCAACTATTCTGCCTAACCCAGACTCTGGGAATCCATCCAAAAATCTTCTAAATTACATGCAGTTCCAAAGTGTCCATCTTTTACAGCCCCCAGTAATTCTTGGCTTCACTGGTCAGTTATCAAAAGCATCACCTCATATATTTGAAACACTCCCTTAGGAAATTAGATATTTACTATTTCAATATATGTCTGTCCTATACATAGATAGATATGTAGATATATATTTTCTATCTTAAAATGTGATTCAGTGACTTTTCAGTGCTCCAGCTAGAAAATATAACATAAAATTCATATTCTCCAGTGATAGTTTTACTAACTACTTATAAATTTATTTATCCAAGTCCTATTTAAGAGAATACACCTTAAATCATATTCTCTTTTCTAAGTACTCACACAATTCCAGAAGAAAAGAATAAGTGTGTTCAGAAGGAAATAGATGAGATTCATAAGCTACTAAGGCCAAACATTTACTATTTAATGAAACGGACAGTTATTTAGATACCAAATACTTGATCAACATCCTTAACTATAATAAATATATTTGGAAGTTTTATTTATTTCTAAAATGGCATTTGTCAAAAAAAGTTTCATCAACTTTAATAAAATCCATTACATAATGCTTCAAAAATACTCTTACTGAATTCATGATTAAAAAATAAAACTAAACTGAAATAAGCCAGTCACAAAAAGACAAATGCCATATAATTTCACTTACATGAGGTAGAAAAGTCAACTTTATAGAGATATAATGTAGAGTGGTGGTTGCCAGTAGCTTAGAGGATGGTAGATGGGGAGTTGTTGGGTACAGAGTTTTAATTTTACAAGACAAAAAGAGATCTGGACATTGACTTCACTACATTGTGAAAATACCTAATACTCCTGAACAGAACACTTCAAATTAGTCAAGATAGTAGATTTTATGTTATGTATCTTTTACAATTAAATTTTTTAACTAATTTTAAAAGAAAAAATATATATATATTTCTAGTTCTGACTACTGAAATGGCCTAGAGGCAACGATACCCCAGTAGCAGTGGGCATATCTGACATCCAGATCTTGTTTTCTAAATACCATTTCCAACCAAAGGGAGAAAGGCTGATTCCAGTGAAAGTGTAAATTGAACCTGGAATATCTTAATATGCAATAAGTAAAGTGGGGCTCAAGAAATGATGGGGACCTATCAAAATGACACAGAAACCAGCCTGACAGTTTCTAGTGTTCATACATTCAACAATTTTAGCATCAAAATGACTAATCAAAGTCACAGATTATATAGCACCTTGAATAAAAATAATCCATACTGATACTAAAACAAACAACAAATTAATTAAGAGAAAATGTTATTTAAATTAGAAAGCCACATTCTAATAAATGTAGAAGGAATAATAGCACTGGAAAAAATCACTCTTTTGCAACTATTATACTAATAATTGGTTCAGGCAAGAACTATCACTGGATGCTAAAATGACCTAATGCATATTTGTGTGGAACAGATAATTTGCAATGTCTTAAATATCTCCCCACAGAAAATTTATTAATTAATTTAAAAAGGGGGCAAATGGTACCTTTATAGTATAGAAATCTGGAAAATACCACCTGAACCTACTGATCAAAGTTACCATCAATAATAGGAGAAACTGACATCAGGTGCTTCCTGGTATGATACAGTGAGAAGGACACAGCATATCTTATATAGTAATAACTCTACCAAATAATCATAATCTGGAAAAAATGAAGAACAATCAGACAAACCTAAATTAAGAAATGTTCTACAAAATAACTGGCCTGTCTTCTCCAATATATATCAGTCATAAAAAACACTGAGGAAATATTCCAGATTAAAGAGATGAGGGAGATATGGCATGCTATAAATGTCAATATTGGCATAGTTGGCAAATTTTGAATAGGACCTCTATATCAGATATTTATTGTATTAATTTTAAATTTTCTTAATTTGATCATTATAGTGTGATTATGGTTATATAAAAGAATTCCTTGTTTTTAGGAGGCACAGAAAAGAAGTAAACATAATATCTGTATATACACACATATTAAGAGAAGGAAAAAGAAAGAAAATAGGACAAAATGTTAGTAATTAGAGATCTTAGGTGAAAAGTATGCACAAATTCATTGTTCTATTCTTGCAAGATTTGAAATTTTTCAAAATAAAAAGTGTTACAAGTTTAAAATCCTTTAACAAAGGCACAGGTCTTGATGCAGGTCTTGATTTCTAAAAATTGAGTTACTTCAAAATCAAATATATTTTTAGATTGACTTCCTAAGAATATCTGAAAAATATGATCACCATTTCTTTTTGCTTTTTACGCTACTAAAAGTTTACCTTGAAAAAATAACTACAACATTACTATTGTTGAGGTAAATAACATATAATCTTTAAACTGTCCTTTCATATGAACTTCGACCTTCTATAACTCTAGTTTTGTGAGGCCCCAGTAATACCTGTGATGTAAGCTGTTTACTGATTTTTCACTATGTTCATACATTATATTTCAGGAAATATTACTTAAACAAAACATATCTAAATAAAAACAAAGTTACTATTAATACCGTATTGTTTTGAAAACTTAATTTCAAAACATATTCTACATAATAGTCCAGATGTTAGAAAATACAAATAATCACCCACGTCTATCAAAGAGGCCTATATTCCCACAACAGGACTGAAAACTAGAGCGTGACAAGCTTAGTTCAGTGCTTTGCATAGAGTATTCCCACAGCATGTGTAGACCAGTGTTTCTCAACCTCAGCACTACTGACATTTTGGCCCAGATAATCGTTTGTTGTGGATAACTGTCCTACTCTTGTAAGATGTTTAGCTGAGTCCCTGGCCTCAGCTAAACACTAGATTCCAGCAGCACATACCCTTCACCTCTCCCCAGAAATGACAACAAAATCTGTCTCCAGACATTGTCAAATGTACTCTGGGGAGGAAGATAGAAACTCTTTCCTATTTGAGAACAAGTTATATAAAATGACTGATGAAAGCAAAACAAAGAAAGAGGAGAGAGAGAGGAGGGAGGGAAGAAAGAAGGGAGGGAAGTTATGTTCATTCTGAATTGGTTTTATCTACTATATATTCTGACTTTTTTAAATTATAGAACAAAACTTTGTTCTCTACAATTATTCAAAGAAGAATTTATGCACTTACATACATGAAAACAATTTGAAACTATCAATCTTTCTAAAACCCAACCCAGATTGTGTACTTTCTCTACTCAAAAGTCTACAATAGTTTTTACCAAAGTTCAAATCCCTAGCCTTACATTTGAGACATAACACATTTCATACCTACCTTTCGAGGGTTATCCTGAAAAGCACCTGTTTAGAACAAACCATCCTAGAAAGTTCACTCAAGTGCCATATTTCAATTTCAAATACCAAAACAAGGAACTTTGCAACCTCATGCAGATGATTCTGCTCCTCTTGCAATCCCAGGAAGAGGTAAAGAAAATTAAAAGATATGATGAATAAATTAATCACATAGTATTAATTTGGGGGGTAAATTAAGTTTTGGTGTTTATAGGTTTTGTAATTATTATATTACTTTGTGTATATTTTGTTTTTTAAAGACTTTTTGAAACACTAACATGATCTGATATACTAAGTATATGAAGTTTATAATATAATATTTATAAGATATATTGTGTTTGTTAAATGTATAACACTACCTTATAAGTATTTTACAAGTTTTCATGAATCAATTATTTTAAATTTGCAAATGCAGATTTGTCTTCTTTCATTTTGTTTTACTACAGCAGAATACCTAAGAGTGAGTAATTTATGAGGAAAGGAAGTTTATTTAGCTCACGATTCTGCAGGCTGAGAAGTTCAAGGGCATTGCCCTGGCTTCTGATGGGGGTTTTCATCCTGAGTCAAAATATGGTAGAGAAGGTCAAAGAGGAAGTAGACACATGTGAAGAGGCAAAACCTGAAGGATGTCCTGCTTTTTTTAAAAGAATCTACTCTCAAGGGACTAATCTACTCTGAAGAGAACTAATGCAGTCTCAACAGAGGGAGAACTCATGCACTACAAGAACAGCACCAAGTCATTCATGAGAGAGCCTCCTGCATGACCCAAACACTTCCCACTGGGCCCCATCTCCCAACACTGCCATACTGGGGATCAAATTTCACCATGAGTTTTGGTGGGGACAAACTCAAACCACAGCAAGATTGAAATGACTAAGAGAATTTAATCAAGCATACAAATGGCATTAAATATGTATACATTAAACACTTCATATATTAAAACTTTAAGATTTATTAAACATTATTCCAAAAACAAATGCAAAAGTGACTGCAATGCAAAAAAATCAAATTTATTAGTAAAATAGCAAAATTAATAAGTTGGTTTTACAGGCATAAAAAAACAAAGTTTTAAAATGTACATCTTTTATAAAATTGAATATTAATTAACATGCAAGTAAACTATGTATTGTTTTCTATTTATAAATGTTTCTTACATATATTTGAAACTCCATTAATAACATTATCCTTAGCTCTTTTCTTACGCTGCTTTACGTTCCATTTATTTGTGTACACATATCACTTCTGCTAGATTTTAATTTCCTAGAAGAGAGAAATTGCACCTTCCTCATCTTTTATCTCCCACAGCATCTAGCAATATATCTTGCAGGTAGAAATAGTGCATTATGTTATGTAAAAGCATATATGTGCTACAATATGAAAATAAAATGATTTTTTTCATATTAGGCACTCAATAAATTTTTCTAATGGTTACATAATATTTAACAATAAGAAGATATGCATCTTGTTAGAATCACATTATCCTCGTATCACAGATCAGATTTTAAATGTTACTACTTACACTACAAATGCTTAATGAAAATATCAGCCATTAAACTAGAAATTCATCTAATCAATCTATAAAGCACTGGGGCATCATTTCCTACAGATGTATCAAACCCATTTAATGGATACCAGGAGATTGCACAAAAATAGCTGCCAAATTTAGCACCCAATCACAATGCACAGTTTTTATTTTTAACCTAAGCTTACTTCTTTGCTGTTATAGTTTAACAACCCTTGACTAAGTTATGGCTTCCTAACATGGCCAGGAAACAAACAATCAAGAAGAAGCCCATCATTCTTGGATCAAATAGCTTGAAAAAAAGTAACCTCTATGGATTTAAAATGTAAATTAGATCTCTGCCAACAAGATTCTATACTATGTAAATGAAAAACATAGGAATTCTATTTCTTCTTTGAGGGGAAGAGAAATTGGTTAGAACTCTGGATGTTATCTTACTTTGGACATCTGAAAAACTGAACTCTAGAATCTCGGTCCATCATTCAAATAAACGTTCCATGTGCTATTTTAAAAGATATATCTCATTTGGAAAAGAGCACTGAAAGATCCCCTTTCTTACATAATAGGTATGGAAATATTTACTCTAGAAGCGCAAATGTGTTGCACATTTTTAACAATTTGGCTTATTTTACTATAGAGGTTCTCATAATTGAAATGTCTATAGCCACTCTATTCCTTACATTTTCCATATAAAAAGTAAGGAAATTTTACAAATAAGATGGGTAATAAAATTAGAATTAACATACTACAGGCAAAAATTTTATTTTACTTGTGTGGAGTAATAATTTGACTTCCAAAATTCCAATTATTTGGAATAATTCACAATATTTCCCACTCTGACATTATTCTCAAGCTCTAGGAACTAAAGGAGCCAAATACAAATTTGACAAAGAATCTTTCCTGGAACTTGAAAAACATATATTCCATATGATAGAAATGCAGCTGGAAAAGAGTGAGATCAATTTATTCTTATTACGATATGTATACAGCACATAAGATATTTTAGACAACTTCAAAAGAATGTGACAACACATTATTTCATTTAAGTATATGGTTCCTCTTAATTTTTCTAATATAACTGATTTTCTTCATTTGTAAAGTGCATAATTGTTAATACCCTAAGCTGCCAGGAAATTGAAATGTATATTATGAAATTTGCTCTTTTAAAAAATTTCAACAATTAACTATATAATTTAGAACATATGTACTTGATTATGCTTGATAACAGCATATACACATCTATTCCTCCCTTAATATATGGGTTCAGGAGACACATTATTTCTCTGTAGAAGCAACACCTAGAAGTAATATGCTTTAACATAAGGGAAGCTGTAACCATGTCTATAGGAGAACTTTAAAAGGTATTCTACTTCTAGTATTTTGATGGCTAATCTTATGGCCTTGGTTAAATAACTTTTCTATTCTTTGTTGTAATATCAAAGAATCTACATGGCTTAACATAAGGACCTCTCTACAGGTGTGAGCTCATCAACCTCTTCAATCATCTGGCACACCTCACAATTTTATACAAGACAAAATGAACATCTAAAGCAGATCTGAAGGAGAAAAGGAATCACAAGAAGAAAAATATGAAAAGGGCAGAACTGGAAAAATAAAGAGGAAGTCCAACCCATTTTCTTTGAGAATGTTTTATGGACTATTACTATATGCCACTACTTGGATGAATCCACTGCTTTAAAGACTCTACCTAGCCACTCCTCTTCACCACACCACTTTGATATTACCCATTAATGTATTTTATGGAGCACTTTGTGCCAGATAATATTTCTGTAGGTGTCAACTGCAAAGGAAACAAACCCTTATCTAAGCCTCTCTGCACATTACCTCCTTACAATATCCATTGCCACTTTTTGACTGGCCAAGCACTAGCGTTATTTGAACATTTTCAATCTCATGTGGAATGCAAAATTCTTCCTTATACCCTGATTCCAGTTTCTGATAATGTCCTGAATGTAAGATACAATCATAAATTTCTTTTATTTTATTTTATTTTATTTTTAAGTTCCATGTGCAGGATGCGCAGGTTTGTTACATAGGTAAATGTGTGTCTTGGTGACAACCATAGATTTCTTATCTCTTCTTTGTAATTCCAGTTACAACAGCCTTAATAGAAATGAAGACAACTGTTTTCCTGTCACATTCACATTATCTTGAAAATCCAGAAATCTACCCAGTCTTCTAAGCAGGTACTTGTTTACTGGTGATGGGTGGAAGGGAGAAAGGACAATAGAGACAATGGACCGAGCAAGATAAAATAAAGGTCACAGGGAAGAATATGAAAAGCATTTGAGCCAGGATAGTTAGAGGTGGAAACACCAGATGACAATACTAGATTCAAAAGCAAAATCTGAGAAACACACACAACACTAAAGCAGAGATGTCCAGAGCACCCTAAGGTTAACTGTTAAGGGCAATTGCAGCAAATTCATATCAGTTATGCATTTCATGTGTTGTCATTCATCATCTATGTGTTCTCCCAGACATGCGGGTGTCTTTTTTTTTTTTTTTTTTTTTTTTTTGAGATGGAGTCTCGCTGTGTCACCCAGGCTGGAGTGCAGTGGCGCAGTCTTGGCTCACTGCGAGCTCCGCCTCCCGGGTTCACGCCATGAGTTCACGCCATTCTCCTGCCTCAGCCTCCTGAGTAGCTGGGACTATGGGCGCCCACCACCACGCCCGGCTAATTTTTTTCTTTTTTCTTTTCTTTTTTTTTTTTTGTATTTTTAGTAGAGACAGGGTTTCACTGTGTTAGCCAGGATGGTCTCGATCTCCTGACCTCGTGATCCGCCCGCCTCAGCCTCCCAAAGTGCTGGGATTACAGGCATGAGCCACCACCGCGCCTGGCCGCAGGTGTCTTTACTTAGCTAAAATTCACCATAAAGAAATTGTTTAGTATTCTGATATTATCCATTCTCCTCACATTTCTTGCTCATGAAAGTCAACTTTCTATAATTGTTATTTCAACCAGCTAACATTCTTGCTTCCCAGATTCAGTGCTGGAAACCATAAGGCTAGTTTCTTCTCCTTCAGGAAATCACCCAAAAACAACTAGTGAAATAAGAAACAGAAAGGTAAGCTCTATTTTTAATAAAATTCAGAGACTTTTGTAATCCCGAAACATAATGCATAAGGATGAGCTGCTAAATGCATTGAAGGTCAAATGGAGTCATGGGAAGACACCCAGAGAGGAAGTATTTAGCAGAAGATTTCAAACAAAGCCGTCAGAGCACAGGTCTCCATGGCTTGTAGGACAACCAGAGAGAGTATGTAGCCTGGATCAAGGAGAAGCAGGAAAGGTAGGGGTAAACCAGCAATCACTCATACACACCATATTTTCAGAAAATTGTCAGGAAGGGAGGTAAGGCTGGGTAGAATACATTATGTACATGCTGGCCTGCCAATCTCAGGTGGCTGGGAAGAAATAAAAGCTAAAAGAGTTTACCCACATAACCCTGTGTCATAAGGAATTTTACTTGTAAGGGGAATTTTCTACGAGCCAGGAAAATTCCCTAACCCCTGTTTCACATAAATCTCCTCTACTATACAGTGCAGAAAGAACACAATTGGCTCAAGAATGAGAGAAGAAAAAACAAAAAGGAGCCATCAGATAAACCTCACCAAAATACCACCTGAAAATGTACATATATGTGTCTGTCTCTATGTGTCTGTGTGTCTATTTGTGTGTTTGAGTCTGTGTGTGTGTGTGTAGTATAAAAGAGGGAGAAAGAAAAAAAGAGAGGAGATAACTGATAAAACAAATGGTAAAAAATACAAGAAAAATTGTTTCCATGCAGGAGATAAAAGCAAACTTTAAAATTTGTGAACTAATTAGTTCTATAAATCAGGAGCTCACAGCAAAAATGCAGGAGTTCAAGCAAGAAAATCCTCATCAAAATGGTGGCTCATGCCTATAATCCTAGCACTCTAGAAGACCAAGGCAAGTGGATTGCTTGAGTCTAGGAGTTGGAGACTAGCCTAGGCAACATGACAAAACCCCATCTCTACAAAAAATACAAAAATTAGCTGGGCATGGTAGTGCACACCTGTAGTCCCAGCTACTGGGGGGCTGAGGTGGAGGATGGCTAAAGCCCAGAAGGTTGAGACTGCAGTGAGCTATGATCACACCACTCCCCTCCAGCCTGGACAACAGAGCAAGACTCTGTCTCAAAAAAAAAATCTCAGTGCC
The DNA here is from genome assembly GCF_029289425.2 of Pan paniscus. NCBI lineage: Eukaryota > Metazoa > Chordata > Mammalia > Primates > Hominidae > Pan > Pan paniscus. The sequence goes on along the minus strand of NC_073254.2, from coordinate 93,890,671 downwards.
AATTTTGCAGAAATAGAAAAATCCATCCTAAAATTTATATGGAATCTCAAGGGAGTATGAATAACCAAAACAATCTTTAAAAAGAAGAGCAAATTTGGATGTCTCACACTTCCTGGTTTCAAAACTTACTACAAAGCTATAGTAATCATGTCTCAGAATGAGGAGCAGGTCAAATAAATAAATAAAAGCTATAGTAACAAAAATGGTGTGGTACTGGCATAAAGACAGACACATAGGCCAATGGGATAGAATAGAAAACCTAGAAATAAATCCTTCTATATATCATAAAATGATTTTTATAAGCATTCCAAGACCATTCAATGGAGAATGGACAGTCTTTTCATCAAATTCCACTGGGAAAACTGAATATCCACAACCAAAAGAATGGAATTAGACCCTTACTTACACCAGGTGAAAAATTAACTAAAAATTGGTCAAAGAGCTACATGTAAGAGCTAAAACTCCTAGAAGAAAACATGGGAAAACATTATGACATTGGATTTGGCAATGATTTTTTTGTATATGACACTGAAAGTATGGGCAACAAAAGATAAAATAAATAACTGGGACTACATCAGAATTTAAAATTTCTGTGCATCCAAGGATACTATCAGCAGTGTGAAAGGCAATTCATGCAATGGGAAAAAATATTTACAAATCATATATCTTATAAGGAATTAATATCTGGAATATATAAAGAACTCCTACAATTCAGCAACAAAGAAAGAAACAGCCAACTAAAAAATAGATACTTAAATAAACATTTATCTAAAGAAGACATATAAATGGCCAGTAAGCACATGAAAAGATATTCAACATCACTAGTCAATAGGGAAATGCAAATCAAACCCACAAGATGTCACTTCACACCCATTTGGATGGCTACTTTCAGAATAACAGAAAATAACAAGTATTGGTGAGAATGAGAAGAAATTGGAACCCTTGTGCACTGCTAGTGAAAATGTAAAATGATGAAGATTCTGTGTAAAATAGTATGGTTATTCCTCCTAAAGTTAAACATCGAATTATCATTTGATCCAGCAATTTCACTCCTAGCTACATACTCAAAAAGAATAATTGAAAGCAGGGACTCAAACAGATATTTGTACACCTATGTTCATAGCATCATAATTCACAATAACCAAAAGGAAGCAACCTGTGTTCATTGATGGATGAATGGAGAAACAAAATAAAGTATATATATTCAATGAATATTACTCAATTTTAGGAAGGAAAGAAATTCTGACATGCTACAACATGGATGAACCTTGACGAAATTATGTTAAGTGAAATAAGCCAGTCACAAAAGGCCAAATACTGTATGATTCCACTTATATGAGGTACTTAGAGACAAAAAGCAGAATGGTGGTTGCCAGGGCTGTGGAGAGCTGGAATGAGGAGTCGTTCTTTAATGGATATGCAGTTTCCATTTAGGGAAATAAAGTTCCGGAGATGATGGTGCTAATGGTTGCACAACAATGTGAAATGCATTTAATGCCACTAAACTATACACTTAAAAAGGTTAAAATGGTAAAATTTTATATGATATATATTTTACCATGATAAAAGAGTGACAAGTTATGCATGAAGGAAGTTCAATAAAGTGCCCTAATTCAAACAAAAAGGAAGATAAGTTATAAGGCAGAGGAATCTGTCAATGCCAATGGCAGAGTTACTCATGGTCCTGGGGAAATGAATTAGAAAAAGTGACTAGACCACTGGAGAGAACCAGAAGATCCTATTTCTTATCTCTGCCACTGTCTGTCATCTGCCTCATTCTTTTTGCTCCCTGCAGACTTGGTTTGTATTTCCTCTGTTTGAGAGAACAAACACTGTCTTGAATCTCTTGGTCTCAGAGCTAAATGTGAGAAGGGACACATTGTCCCACATTTGTCCAATCACCTGTGAAGGCAGAGACAGGTTGTGTGAACCTGGATGCTCCCACTGTAGTCACGTAAATGGCCTTGGGGTGGGGGGCAGTGAAGCAGGGGCAAGGAATGAGGAGTTACGAGAAGGAAAAACCCCTGGGGTGGCCAGGTAGCTACATAGATGTCTGTTACAAACCCATACACATATTTAGCTTTCCATACTTTTCCAAATTCCTCATTTTCTCTTTATATCCTTTCCTCTTACTGGCACCTACATTCTCCAAAGTTATCAGATTCTGTAAGTTCACTGGTCCACCCATACATACCTTAAAGAAACTGCTCTGTACTAGGGAGGAATTTACATGTCCCAAACCCCTTTCCCAAGGGCTTCATCCCACTCTGCAACTCGAAACAATCCATTTGGCTCTTATGATAATACATGGTCCTTCTTGAGTGATCCTATGAGCAGTTTCACAAGACTTTCTGGATATAACACCTTATTTCTCTATGCCATTAACAAATATTTTAGGGCAGAAACTTTTCTACACTCTACAAATCTAACCGCAGGGAAAAGGTGGCATTGGCAAGCAAGCTTGGGTCAGTTGTGGTGTTTGACAAACAATTCATAAGGATAATTACAGGGCTTAAAGTTTATAAACTTAAAATTATATATGTGTATCACTATGTGTAATTTTTACTAAAAACACCAATCATCATATTATACGAATTCCTTTGCTATAGTGAAAGAAGACTTTAAAGTAGTAAAAACATGTATTATTACATTAACTACCAAAAAAATGGTTTCCATAGAAAAAGAAACCAAAACAATACAAATTGCATGAAGAAAAGAGTTTGAGCAAATCAAAGCCAGATGATAAAAGCTGAATACTAAAGAAAGAAAGAATGGCACACAGATGGTTCAAGAGAAGAACAGAATCAGCAAAACAAAATTCAAGAACACAAAGACCAAGCCTATACTGCTCCCAGATCCTCAGGAATGCTCACTGATTGGAAAGATGTCTGTCCTGAATTGCAAGAGAGCCAACTAGAATGCTGATATAAACTTGGTGATTAAGAATGTGGGCACTGGAGTCACAGTGTGGGTTCAAATCTCACATCTGCTCTTAAGAAGCTATGTAACATTGGGAAATAACTCAACAACCCTAAGCTCATCTCTAAACTAGGGACAATAATTGTACTTTCTCCATTTGGTGGCTAGATGAATTAAGAGGCAATAAATTTAAAGCATTTGCTTTCCATTTAGTTAAGTACTAAATAATATTTTGATACATATTAGTTGTACATTTGAAGATAATATCAAGTTAAGAATACAGAATGACATCCCAGATAACATTATTCCTGAAATGGCATTGTATTGTTTTATCATCAAACTCCAGTTTTTACTCTAGATTGCTTTCCCCAAGCAAAACATACATCTTCAATGTATGTGATCACACCAGGAGCTAGGGGATTGTGGATCAATTCTGAAAGATTTAATCTTGGTCAATAGGATTTGGTGAAAGTCAGGTGAGTGAAATGAGGTGGCAGGGTGGTGTAATGGTTAGTAATACATGCTCTGGAACCAGATCGCTAGGATTTCAGTCCAGGTTATACACCTACTATCATGTGATATATAGTTCACCTCATTTGTCAGTGTCTCTGTCTGTAATATTGCACTTACCCTGTAAGGCATTTGGAAGGATTACCTGGCATTAAACATGTAAAGAACTTAGAACAATGCTGGGCACATTGTAGTCAAGCAGTCAACGTCAGCTGCTGCCACAAGTGGCACATGGTGGTCAGCAACAGCTGCCCTATTGGAGAGAAAACTGGACAAGTGTTACGGATGAGCCCCTTGACAATGTCATATGATGATTTTCCTTTCTCACAGGAACAGAGTCCATACTCTGTGATTATTAAGCAATTGTCATCAACATCTTGGTGTTCTTTTCCCAGGAAATAAACGGCCCTGAGGAAAAGAAAATGAAACATCTGGACTCTCCTGCTCAATGCCCCTTTGTTTAAAATTGGGATGGCTTGCTTCTTTCACGTCCCCCCAACATTAGAGAGGATTTATCCTTCTGTGTACTGGATAAAGGAAGAGGGTAGTGATCTGACAGAAACCTGGCACAACATATCTTTCCCAAAGAAGCAGTAAAAGGAGTTACACCTAGACACACACAAACAAACACACACACACACACACACACACACACACTCCTCTGAAGCACTCACTTTGTCCTGCTTTCAAATGCAGGCACAGGAGAATCCTTCTATTTCAGCCCTTCAACCAATGGGCCACAAAGTTCGGGGTCCCAGAGTCCTTGAAATAACCCCACTTTCAACACAGGGCCTGCAGACAATGCAATTAACACCTAATGTTGCTCAACACTGTCTTGAAGTAAAGAACCTGTAGAAACCTCTTTTCACTGGTCTCTGTCTCTTGTACCTTGACACTTCTGTATCATTGCAGAGTAAGATCTAGCCAAGAAAGTGAAAACATCCCAATCTGGGGAAATGTGAAAACAACTTGGATGCAGGAAACCTGTTTTAGCCCCTGCCCCAACTTTAACCTTGTAACGTTGGGAACATTACTCGGCCTCTCTGAACCTGTTTCTGGTTTCCTCACCTGAAAACAGCTGGGTGAGAGAGTCAGTTCTAAATTGATAATAAACGGATAAGTCCCCTACTTGGCCTTCTCCTTCTACCTAATCACTGATAGATTTGAAAGAACTCTGTCAAGGGGGAAACTTAGAGTGCAGCTCTCTGTAGCATTTTACGTGAAAAGAAATACCAACTGTCCCCTCTTTGCACGGGTCCTACTCTGAGTGGAATCCCCATCACCCTTTAAGGTGGCAATGAACAAACAAAAGCTCTCATGAGAAAGGAGGGCTAGGCCCTGTGACTCTAGCTTTTTAACCCTGACATTCAAATTCCTGCTTTCAACGTCTCATCTATTAAAGCTACCACTTCTACACTGGCCTCACCTGGAGGCATGGCTCTGCCATTACAATTTTAACTTTCTTAAATTCCATTCAGTATAGCTGAAATAGGTCCAAAACATTTAGAAATCACTAACGTCTAAGGGAAAACAGAATAAGGAAAAAAATGGGCAACTAAATAATCTGGTTTAGGTGGTATAGTTCACCCATCTTCACCCTTCTCCCTGTTTCCCAGCCTGTCTGTATGGCAGAGGCGTCTTAAACCCCTCCTTCCTGAGAGCATCCTCGGGTGTATCTAAATATCCCTGCCCAAAGTCAAGACAGCAATACCCAGAGAAAGGCAACAGCTCCCTCTCCCACCTCCTGATTTCCAGTTTTCTTTCTGAAGACCCACAACTTCCCCAGATGATGGCCCCAGGAATTACTGTCTCCTTTAGGGAGATGAAACTCCCACCCCAGGACCTTCCCTCTCTCACCAGGACAAGTATATCACAAACAAGTATTCAGTTGAAGGAAGGGAAAAAGAGGATGGCTGGGCCTTATGGAGGTAAGCTTCCTTCACTATGGTATCAAATCCAGTAATGCACTTTCCTGTTAGAGAATTTCTAGACAGTCCTCCCAAACGAGAAGGGTTTCCTGGATTATCATAAAACGTGTCTATATAGAAAAGCTAGTTCACAATGAAAAAGAACATGTGGAAGGTGAGTGCTGTACAATGAAGATAGGCTTTGAGAAGCCCTCCAGGCAACCAAACCTCCACTAACAAGTCCATTTTGCTGTTTTTTCTGTTATGTTTATTCTGCTCCAGCTATGACTATAAAAGAGGACTCACTGGGGAGAAACATACTTCAAGTACAAAGCAAAAGTAGGTGGAAAAAGATAGTAATAAATACATGTTCTATGATTAATCAGGATTCTTGATTCCATTAGGAGATTAAAATTCCACAAATTCTAGGTCAAACTTGACTTGCCATAACTTATTCCCTAACCAAAACAGGCTAGAGAAATGACAGTAGAATCTGGCAATAGTACCTCTTTCTAAACTGTCCAAAGGTTAATGATCTCTTCAGTTTTGAAAATCAAGATTTACTTTTATAAAGTCAAAAAGAAACTCCCACTCTGTACGTGGTTTTTTTTTTACTCTAAGAATAACAAATTATTATGCATAAATTACATGCCAAAAATAAGAATGCATCCTAAAAAGTATGTGGTAACAGAAGTAAGCAGATTATTGTAATAACCTTATCACCTGTTTTCCCAGAAAAGAGAAAAAGCCCTCCGATCTCATTTCATTCTTAGTATTCAACAGGAACATTAAAATTAGGCAACAATTTGGGGGAGGTACTTTCTTCCCTCTAATCCTCTTCTGCCCCCTAGTGGTCGCATATTTTTATGTCATACAAGATAATTTCCATTTTGAATATCTGGTTGTTATATTTCCACCATTAGAGTAACTCTATTGTATTTTACCCCTGTCATAAACCTTAAAACCAATTTAATAAACACATCTGACTACTCAATAAAACTTCACGATTATTTTAGTACTTACATATTGTGTATTAACTTACAACAGCTTTATCTAAAATATTTTCCCTGGAAAAAGCCCAGAGATATTCTGGGTGAAATGACATTCATGTGGTGGGCTAAAGGTTCAGAAAGCATGGAATATCATATCCTTTTAGAATTCAAAATATACATTATTATATTAAAGATAAATCCTACAGCAATGACATTTTTTGTGATTTCCTAAACTTTGCCATTAAATACTTTTTTTTTTTCACGTTAGACCTGCTAGCATCCTACAAAATACCATTTGGGGAAGTGTTGGTATCTAAGCATTATTCTCAACCCTATTGTTTTCTCTTGAGAATGGCTGAGGATTTCATTCTTTGTGACTCTTCTTCCTTTGTCATGCCTATTATGTCCCAATATATCAACTTCAATTATTTTATTTGAACACTATATCAGGTTGGCAAAGTAATATACACTCCATAGCTAAAACTCCAGCAGGGTATCAAAACCAAATCCTTGAAATGCTGCTCAGCAGTAAAAGGAAATGAACATTGATACACACGACAGCTTGGATGATCTTAAGTGCATTTTGCTCAATGGAAAAAAAATCATCAAAGCTTACATACTGTATGATTTCATTTGTATAACATTCTCAAAATTACCATTATCAAGACAGAGAATAGATAAGTAGTTACTAGGGATTAAGGAAGGATAGGGAGGGGATGACCCTAAGCAGCATGAAGAAGTCCCTTTGTGATGAGTAAACAAATCTGTGTCTTAACTATAAATGGTAGTTACATAAATCTGTACCTGTGATGAAAATGTCCTAAAATTATACAAAAAAGACATGTAAAAATAAATGCTTGTAAAAAGAACATGAAGCCAAGTAAGGTCTGTAGTCCAGTTAACTGTTTCCTGCTAATCAATGTTCTGGCTTCAATAATGCACCATAGTTAGATAAGATGTCACTGTTGGGGGACACTGGATGACAGGCATACAGGACCTCTGTGTACTATTGTACAACTTTTTGTGAGTCTATAATTATTTCAAAATTAAAAATTTTTTAATGTAAAATTCTATGGCCCACACCAATGTTCACAGTATGAATTCCTTTGGATTTTTCTGAATTCCTCAATAATGTTTAAGTTCCTCTAAATTACAAAAGAAGAAAAATAGGAGTAGAGTGTTATATAAGAATAATTAGTTAATACATCGTTATTCTGTGCATTGGCAGATTACTCACAGGTCCTGACTATCTACTGGTTCTCCTCACTGGGATGAAATGAGATGAAATAAGCTTCATTCAAATGAATCCTTGATAAACACAAACACACACACACACACACACACACACACACTTTCACTTTCTCAGTCTTTCTTCATCTCAGTAAGTGCCTTTCTCCTATCCCCTAGTTACTAAGGCTAGACATTTTTTTCTTTTTCTGGGCTTTTCATATCTAGAGGTAAGGCCAGACTTTTTGAATCCTCTCTTTTCCTCACTTCCTACATCCCATCTATTCCCAAGTCTTACTGATAATACCTCCAAAATACCCCAAGTCTGCATATAAAGAATATACAAAAGGAAATGAGAATTCAAAGGAAACTGAGAGAATGCATCTGACAAATGGGAGAGTGTGTGAACATAGAAGGCAAAGGAGGGGGCAGAGCAAGAGGGCTGAATAGAAGCCTCCACTGATTGTCCCCCCTGCAGGAAAGCCAAATTTAATAACTATCTATACAAAAAAAAGCATCTTATAAGAAGCAGAAATCAGGATACAGATACCAGCTCAACCACAGTGGAGTACAATGCCAAGCAGGCTCTTGGGGTCCTCAATTCTGGGCCTTGGCTTGTGGATGTTTTGGACCTGTCCTGGTCCAGAGAGGAGTCCACTGCCCTGAAGGGTGAGTCCCAGGCCTGGCAGCATTCACCACAAGCTCACTGAAGAGCCCTTGGTCCTTAAGAGAACATTGGCCATAGCCTGCCAGTACTTTCCATGGGCCTGTGGTGGTGATGGCCATAGGAAGAGACTCCTATGCCTGTGGAAAGGGGAAGGAAAAATGGGAAGAACTTTGTCTCATGGTTTGAATGCCAGCTTAGCTGTAGTAAAATAGAACAAAAGGCAGATGTTTAAGGTTTTTGACTCCACTCCCTGGCTCCTGGATAGCATCTCTAGACCTGTCCAGGGGCTGGGGTAACTTGCTGCCTTGAAGGGAAGAATACAAGCCTGGCTGGCTTCACCACCTGCTAACTGTAGAGTCCTATGGTCTTAAACAAACATAGGTGGTAGCCAGGTAGCGGTTACAGTGGGCCTTGGGTGAGACCCAGTGCTGTACTGACTTCAGGTATGACCCAGTACAGTCTCAGCGATGGCCACAGGAGTACATGGGTCACCCCTCACTCAACTCTAGGTGACTCAGAACAGAGAGAAAGACCATTTGGGAGAAAGTAAGTGACAAGAACAACAGTATCTGCCTGGCAACCCAGAGAATTCTTCCAGACCTTATCCAAGACCACTAAGTCTGCGAGAAGCACAATGTTACTGGGCTGGAGGTGCTCGTGCTCCCTAATGCAGATATGGCTCAGATCATAACACCCAAGTACCCTTGAATACCTGAGAAGCCATCCCAAAAAGGACAAGTACAAACAAGCCCATACTGTGAAGACTACAAGAAATACCTAGCTCTTCAATACCTAGACACCAACAAACACCTGCAAGCATCAAGACCATTCAGGAAAACATGACCTTACCAAATGAATTAAATAAGGCACCTGGGACCAATCCTGGAGAAACAAAGATATGTGGCCTTTCAGAGAGAATTCAAAATGGCTATTTTGAGGAAACTCAAAAAAATTCAAAATAATATTGAGAAAGAATTCAGAATTATATCAGATAAATTTAACAAAGAAATTGAAATAATTTAAAAGAATCAAGCAGAAATTCTGGAGTTAAAAAATATAATTGACATATTGAATAATGCATCAGGGTCTCTTAGTAGCAGAATTGATCGAGCAGAAGAAATAATTAGTGAGCTTGAAGATAAACTTTTGAAAATACATCATTTGAGGAGATAAAAGAAAAAAAGAATAAAAAAGAATAAAGCATGCCTTCAAGATCTAGAAAATAACCACAAAAGGGCAAATCTAAGAGTTATTGGCCTTAAAGAGGATGCAGAGAAATATATAAGAGTGGAAAATGTATTTAAAGGGATAATAACAGAGAACCTTGCAAACCTAGAGAAAAATATAAATATCCAAGCACAAGAAGGTTATGGAACTCCAAGCATATTTAACTCAAAGAACACTGCCTCAAAACATATAATAGTCAAACTTCCAAAGGTTGAGGATAAAGAAAGGACCTTAAAAGCAGCAAGAGAAAAGAAACAAATAACATACAATGGAGCTCCAATACCCCTGGCAGAAGACTTTTCTGTGGAAACCTTACACATCAGGAGAGAGTGGCATAACATATTTAAAGTCTGGAAGGGAAAAAACTTTTATCCTAGAATGGTATATCCAGCAAAAATATCCTTGAAACCTGAAGGTGAAATAAAGACTTTCCCAGACAAAAGCTGAGGGATTTCATCAACACCTGTCCTACAATAAATGCTAAAGGGAGTACTTCAATCAGAAAGAAAAAAAAATTAATGAATGTAAGAAATTTTCTGAAGATAAAAAAACTCACTGGTAATTCTAAGTACACACAAAAACACAAAATATTATAGCACTGTAATTGTGGTACATAAACTACTCTTAAGTAGAAAGACTAAAAGGTAAGCCAATCAAAAATAATAACTACAACAACTTTTCAAGAGATAGATAGTACAATAAGCTATAAATAGAAACAATGAAAAGTTAAAAAGCAGGCGGACAAAGTTAAAGTGTTGAGTTTTTTTTCATTTTCTTATTGTTTGTTTGATCATGCAATCAGTGTTAACTTCTCATCAATTTAAAATAATAAGTTATAAGATATTATTTGCAAGCCATAAACTGAAATCAAAAAATATACAATGGGTACATAAAAAATAAAAAGCAAGAAATTAAAGCATACCACAAGAGAAAGTCAACTTCACTAAAAGGAAGACAGGAAGGAAGGAAAGACGAAAGAGAAGACCACAAAACAACCAGAAAGCAAATGACAAAATGGCAGGAGTAGGTCTTTACTTATCAATAATAATATTAAATGTAAATAGACTAAATTCTCCAATCAAAATAAAGAGTGGCTGAATGGATTTTAAAAACAAGACCCAGTAATCTCTGGCCTACAAGAAACACACTTTACCTATAAAGACATAAATATACTGAAAATGAAGGGTTGGAAAAAGATATTCCATGCCAATGGAAACCAAAAAGAGCAGGAGTAGCTATGCTTATTGCATACAAAATAGATTTCAAGACGAACACTACAAAAACAGACAAAGCCATTATATAATCATAAAAGGGATCAACTCAGCAAGAGGATATAATAATCGTAAATGTTTATGCACCCAACACTGGAACACCAAGATATATAAAGCAAATATTATAAGAGCTGAGGAGAGAAATAGACCCCCAACACAATAATAGCTGGAGACTTCAACCCCCAACTTTCAGCATTAGACGGATTTTCCAGACAGAAAATCAACAAAGAAACATCAGACTTAAGCTGTACTAGAAAACAAATGGACCCAATAAATATTTACAAAACATTTTATCTAGTGGCTGAAGAATACACATTCTTCTCCTCAGCACATGGATCATTCTCAAGGATAGCCCATAGGTCACAAAACAAGTCTAAAACATTCAAAAAAAACTGAAATAATATCAAGCATCTTTTCTAACCACAACGAAATAAAACTAGAAATCAGTAACAACATGAATTTTGGAAACTATACAAACACATGGAACTTACTTTTTTTTTGCAGTCTTTGATTTATTTTTTTTTTATTATTATTATACTTTAAGTTTTAGGGTACATGTGCACAATGTGTAGGTTTGTTACATATGTATACATGTGCCATGCTGGTGTGCTGCACCCATTAATTCGTCATTTAGCATTAGGTATATCTCCTAATGCTATCCCTCCCCCCTCCCCCCCAACCCACAACAGTCCCCAGAGTGTGATGTTCCCCTTCCTGTGTCCATGTGTTCTCATTGTTCAATTCCCACCTATGAGTGAGAACATGCAGTGTTTGGTTTTTTGTCCTTGTGATAGTTTACTGAGAATGATGATTTCCAATTTCATCCATGTCCCTACAAAGGACTTGAACTCATCATTTTTTATGGCTGCATAGTATTCCATGGTGTATATGTGCCACATTTTCTTAATCCAGTCTATCGTTGTTGGACATTTGGGTTGATTCCAAGTCTTTGCTGTTGTGAATAGTGCCACAATAAACATACGTGTGCACATGTCTTTAGAGCAGCATGATTTATAGTCCTTTGGGTATATACCTAGTAATGGGATGGCTGGGTCAAATGGTATTTCTAGTTCTAGATCCCTGAGGAATCGCCACACTGACTTCCACAATGGTTGAACTAGTTTACAGTCCCACCAACAGTGTAAAAGTGTTCCTATTTCTCCACATCCTCTCCAGCACATGTTGTTTCCTGACTTTTTAATGATTGCCATTCTAACTGGTGTGAGATGGTATCTCATTGTGGTTTTGATTTGCATTTCTCTGATGGCCAGTGATGATGAGCATTTTTTTCATGTGTCTTTTGGCTGCATAAACGTCTTCTTCTGAGAAGTGTCTATTCATGTCCTTCGCCCACTTTTTGATGGGGTTGTTTGTTTTTTCTTGTAAATTTGTTTGAGTTCATTGTAGATTCTGGATATTAGCCCTTTGTCAGATGAGTAGGTTGCGAAAATTTTCTCCCATTTTGTAGGTTGCCTGTTCACTCTGATGGTAGTTTCTTTTGCTATGCAGAAGCTCTTTAGTTTAATGAGATCCCATTTGTCAATTTTTGCTTTTGTTGCTATTGCTTTTGGTGTTTTAGACATGAAGTCCTTGCCCATGCCTATGTCCCGAATGGTAATGCCTAGGTTTTCTTCTAGGGTTTTTATGGTTTTAGGTCTAATGTTTAAGTCTTTAATCCATCTTGAATTAATTTTTGTTTAAGAAACACATGGAACTTAAACAATATGTTTCTGAATGACCAGTGGGTCAATAAAGAAATTAAGAAAGAAATTGAAAAAAATTTTAAATAAGCAATGGATATACAACATACCAAAACCTATGTGATACAGAGACAGTCACACTAAGAAGAAAGTTTATGGCTATAACTGCCTCTAGCAAAAAAGCAGGAAAACTACAAATAAACAACCTAACAATGCATCTTAAAGAACTAGAAAGGCAGAAACAAACCAAACCCAAAATTAGTAAAAGAAAAAAAATCATAAAAGTCAGAGTAGGAATAAATGAAATTGAAATGAAGAGAGCAATAAAAAAGATCAATGAAATGAAAAGTTGGTTTTTTGAAAAGATTACCAAAATTGAAAAACCTTTAGCCAGACTAAACAATATTAAAAAACAGAGAAGAACCAAATAAATAAAATCAGAGATTAAAAAGGTGACATTACAGTTGATACCACAGAAATTTGAAGGATCATTAGTGGCTATTATGAGCAACTATATGCCAATAAATTGGAAAATCAAGAAGAAATGGATAAATTCCTAAACACATAAAAACTACCAAGATTGAACCATGAAGAAATCCAAAAGCTGAATAGACCAATAACAAGTAATGAGATTGAAGTCATAATAGAGTCTCCCGGGAAAAAAAAACCGGGACCTGATGGTTTAACTGCTGAATTCTACCAAACATTTAAAGAGCTAATACCAATTCTACTTAAACTATTCCAAAAAATAGAGGAGAAGGAAATACTTCCAAACTCATTCTACAAGGCCAGTATTACCCTGATACCAAAACCAGACAAAGGCACATCAAAAAAGGAAAACTATAGGCCAATATCCCTGATGAATATTGATGCAAAAATCCTTAACAAAATACTAGCAAATCAGATTTAACAATGCATTAAAAAGATCATTCATCATGACCAAGTGGATTTATCCCAAGGATGCAAAGATGGCTCAACATATGCAAATTTATCAATGTGATACATCATATCAACAGAAAGAAGGACAAAACCCATATGTATTAGTCTGTTTTCATGCTGCTGATAAAGACATACCAGAGACTGGGAAGAAAAACAGGTTCCACATGGCTGGGGAGGCCTCAGAATCATGGCAGGAGGCAAAAGGCACTTCTTACATGGCAGCAGCAAGAGAAAATGAGAAAGAATCAAAAGTGGAAACCCCTGATAAACCCATCAGATCTTGTGAGACTTATTCACTATCATGAGAATAGCACAGAAAAAACCAGCCCCCATGACTAAATTGCCTCCAACTTGGGTCTTTCCCACAACACGTAGAAATTCTGGGAGATACAATTCAAGTTGAGATTCGGTGGGGACACAGCCAAACCATATCATTCTGCCCCTAGCCCCTCCAAATCTCATGTCCTCACATTTCAAAACCAACCATGCCTTCCCAATAGTCCCCCAAAGTCTTAACTCCTTTCAGCATTAATCCAAAAGTCCACAGTCCAAAATCTCATCTAAGACAAGGCAAGTCCCTTCTGCCTATGAACGTGTAAAATCAAAAGCAAGCTAGTTGCTTCCTAGATACAATGGGGGTACAGGGATTGGGTAAATATGGCCATTCCAAATTAGAGAAATTGGCCAAAACAAAGGGATTACAGGTCCCATGCAAGTCTGAAATCCAGCCAGGCAGTCACATTTTAAAGCTCCAAAATGATCTCCTTTGACCTCAGGTCTCACATCCAGGTTTCGCTGATGCAAGAGGTGGATTCTCATGATCTTTGGCAGCTCTGCCCCTGTGGCTTTGCAGGGTACACCCTCCCTCCCAGCTACTTTCACGGGCTGGCGCTGAGTGTCTGTGGCTTTTCCAGGTGCAAGGTTGAAGGTATTGGTGGCCCTCTTCTCACAACTCCACTAGGCAGCATCCCATTAGGGACTCTGTGTGGGGGCTCCCACCTCACATTTCCCTTCTGCACTGCCCTAGCAGAGTTTCTCCATGAAGGCCCCAGCACTGCAGCAAACTTTTGCCTGGGCATTCAGGCATTTCCATACATCTTCTGAAATCTAGGTAGAGGTTCCCAAACCTCAATTCTTGACTTCTGTGTACCCACAGGCTCAACATGGAAGCTGCCAAGGCTTGGGGCTTCCACCCTCTGAAGCCACAGCCTGACCTGTATGTTGGCCCCTTTCAGCCACAGCTGGAGTGGCTGGGATGCAGGGCACCAAGCCCCTAGGCTGCCCATAGCATGGGGACCCTGGGCCTAGCCCACAAAACTGTTTTTTCCTCCTGGGCCTCCAGGCCTGTGATGGGAGGGGCTGCCATGAAGGTCTCTGACATGGCCTGGAGACATTTTCCCCATGGTCTTGGGGATTAACATGAGGCTCCTGTTACTTATGCAAATTTCTGCAGCCAGCTTGAATTTCTCCCCAGAAAATAGGTTTTTCTTTTCTGTTGCATAGTCAGGCTGCAAATTTTCTGAACTTTTATGCTCTGTTTCTCTTTTAAAATGGAATGCTTTTAACAATACCCCAGTCACCTCTTGAATGCTTTGCTGCTTAGAAATTTCTTCTGCCAGGTACCCTAAATTATCTCTCTCAAGTTCAAAGTTCCACAAATCTCTAGGGCATGGGCAAAATGCCACCAGTCTCTTTGCTAAAACATAACAAGAGTCACCTTTGCTCTGGTTCCCAATAAGTTCCTCATCTCCATCTGAGACCACCTCAGCCTGGATTTTATTGTCCATATCGCTATCAGCATTTTGGGCAAAGCCATTCAACAAGTCTGTAGGAAGTAACAAACTTTCCCACATTTTCCTGTCTTCCTCTTAGCCCTTCAAACTGTTCCAGTCTCTGCCTGTTACCCAGTTCCAAAGTTGCTTCTACATTTTCAGGTATATTTTCAGCAATGCCCTACTGGTATCAGTTTATTGTATTAGTCTGTTTTCACACTGCTGACAAAGACATACCCGAGACTGGGAAGAAAAAGAGGTTTAATTGGACTTACAGTTCCACATAGTTGGGGGGGCTTCAGAATCATGGCGGGAAGCAAAAGGCACTTCTTACATGGTAGCAGCAAGAGAGAATGAGGAAAATGAGCAAAGGCAGAAACCCCTGCTAAACCCAACAGATCTCATAAGACTTAATCACTATCACGAGAATAGCACAGAAAAACCAGCCCCCATGATTCAGTCACCTCCCCTTGGGTCCCTCCCACAACTTGTGGGAATTCTGAGAAATACAATTCAATTTGAGATTTGGTGGGGACACACCCAAACCATATCAACATATGATCATTTCAACTGACACTAAAAAAAATTTTTGATAAAATGGAACACCTCTTCATGATAAAAACCTTCAAAAAACTGGGTATAAAAGAAACATACCTGAACATAATAAAAGGCATATATGACAAACCCACAGCTAATATTATACTGAATGGGGAACAAATGAAAACCTTTCCCCTAAGATCTGTAACACAACAAGGATGCCCACTTTTACCACTGTTATTCAATACAGTACTGGAAGTTCTAGCCAGAGCAATCAGACATGCATAAGAAATAAAGGGCATCCAAATTAGAAAGGCAGATGTCAAATTTTCCTTGTTTGCAGGTGATATGATCTTGTACTTGGAAAAACCTAAAGACTCCACCAAAAAACTATTAGAACTGATAGACAAATTCATTCAAGTTGCAGATCAACATACAAAAGATCAAAATATCAATGACATTCTTCACAGAAATAGAAAAAAATCCTAAAATTTATATGGAATCACAAGATACCCAGAATAGCCAAAGCTATACCAAGAAAAAAAAATGAAATTGGAGGAATCACATTACCTGACTTCAAATTATACTACAAAACTATAGTAACCAAAACAATATGGTACTAGCATAAAAATGGGCACACAATGGAACAGAATAGAGCCCAGAAACAAATCCGTACATCTATAGTGAACTCATTTTCAACAAAGGTGCCAAGAACATACATTGGGGAAATGACAGTCTCTTCAATATTCTGGGAAAACTAGATATCCATATGCAGAAGAATGAAACTAGACCCTGTCTCTCACCATACACAAAAATCAAATCAAAATGGATTATTAAAGACTTAAATCTAAGACCTCAAACTGTAAAACTACTGGCACAGCAAAGGAAACAACAAAATAAAGAGACAACCCACCGAATGGGAGAAAAGATTTGCAAACTACTCATCCGACAAGAGATTAATAACCATAATATAAAAATCAAAAATGGGAAAAATATCCGAATAGACATTTCTCAATAGAAGACATACAAATGGCAAACAGGCATATGAAAAGGTGTGTAACATCATTGATCATCAGAGAAATGCAAATCAAAACTACAATGCAATATCACCTCTCCCCAGTTAAAATGGCTTTTATCCAAAAGACATGTGATTACAAATGCTGGTGAGGATGTAGAAAAAAGGGAAACCTCATCCACTGTTGGCAGGAATGTAAAATAGTATAACCACTAAGGAGAACAGTTTGGAGGTTCCTCAGAAAGCTAAAAATAGAGCTATCATATGATCCAGCAATGGCACTGCTGGGTATACACCCAAAAGAAAGGAAATCAGTATGTCAAAGGAATATCTGCACTCTCATGTTTGTTGCAGCATTATTCACAATGGCCAAGATTTGGAAGCAACATAAGTGTCCATCAACAGATGAATGAATAAAGAAAAGTGATACATATACAAAACATAGTATTATTCAGCCATAAAAAAGAAGGAGATCCTGTCACTTACAACAACATGGACGGAATTTGAGGTCATTGTGTTAAGTGAACTAAACCAGGCACAGAAAGACAAACTTTGCATATTATCACTTATTTGTGTGAGCTAATAATTAAAACGAACTTATGGAGATAGTAGAAGAATTCTTACCAGAGGCTCGGAAGGGTAGTCATGGGGATGGGGGGAAGTGGGGATGGTTAATGGGTCCAAAAAAATAGAAAGAATGAATAAGACCTAGTATTTGATAGCAGAACAGGGTGACTAGAGTCAATAATAATTTAATTGTACATTTTAAAAGCAAAAATACTATAATTGGATTGTTTGTAATCCAAAGGACAAATATTCCAGGTGATGGATAACCCATTTACCCTGATGTGATTACTACACATTGCATGTCTGTATCAAAATATCTCATGTACCCCATAAATGTATACACCTACTATGTACCCACAATCATTAAAAATTTTTTTTAAAAGAAGGTAAAGGAAAAAGGGGATTGAGGAAGAAGAGTAGTCAACAGTGCCAAATGCTAAGATGACAAGAAGACAAGCAAGGACACTGTCCATTTGATGGAGAATAAGAGAGCCAATCACTAGATTTAGAGTAGCTTCTGCAAGATAAGTCCAGGTTTTAGTGGTCTGAGGAATGATAAGCAAAGGAATGTAGGTAATAAATATAAAAAACTCTGTCAAGAAGTTTAGCTATGAAAGGAGATGAGACAGAGTCAAAGCTGAGAGAGACGCAGAATTTTTAAGGGGAAGCTTTAGGATTTTTTTCAATTCTGGTATAAAGAAGTCAATTACTATCTTTTCATAATATCTCTTATTTTGTCATTATAATACTTCAAAAGTATATTTAATAATTCACAACTACTATGTTAATTACTGAAATTAGTTAAAACCAAAAACAATTGAAACCTTATTCCTGCAGACTTGGGCAAGCGTAGAAAGAAAGTAGATAATTTAATAAGAACACACAGAAGATGGCCGAATAGGAACAGCTCTGGTCTACAGCTCCCAGCGTGAGTGACGCAGAAGACGGGTGACATCTGCATTTCCATCTGAGGTACCGGGTTCATCTCACTAGGGAGTGCCAGACAGTGGGTGCAGGTCAGTGGGTGCGTGCACCGTGCGCGAGCGGAAGCAGGGCGAGGCATTGCCTCACTTGGGAAGCGCAAGGGGTCAGGGAGTTCCCTTTCTGAGTCAAAGAAAGGGGTGACGGACCCACCTGGAAAATCGGGTCACTCCCACCCGAATACTGCGCTTTTCCGACGGGCTTAAAAAACGGCGCACCACGAGATTATATCCTGCACCTGGCTCGGAGGGTCCTACGACCACGGAGTCTCGCTGATTGCTAGCACAGCAGTCTGAGATCAAACTGCAAGGTGGCAGCGAGGCTGGGGGAGGGGCGCCCGCCATTGCCCAGGCTTGATTAGGTAAACAAAGCAGCCTGGAAGCTCCAACTGGGTGGAATCCACCACAGCTCAAGGAGGCCTGCCTGCCTCTGTAAGCTCCACCTCTGGGGGAAGGGCACAGACAAACAAAAAGACAGCAGTAACCTCTGCAGACTTAAATGTCCCTGTCTGACAGCTTCGAAGAGAACAGTGGTTCTCCCAGCATGCAGCTGGAGATCTGAGAATGGGCAGACTGCCTCCTCAAGTGGGTCCCTGACCCCTGACCCCCGAGGAGCCTAACTGGGAGGCATCCCCCAGCAGGGGCACACTGACACCTCACACGGCAGGGTATTCCAACAGACCTGCAGCTGAGGGTCCTCTCTATTAGAAGGAAAACTAACAGAAAGGACACTCACACCAAAAACCCACCTGTACATCACCATCATCAAAGATCAAAAGTAGATAAAACCACAAAGATGGGGAAAAAACAGAACAGAAAAACTGGAAACTCTAAAAAGCAGAGTGCCTCTCCTCCTCCAAAGGAACGCAGTTCCTCATCAGCAATGGAACAAAGCTGGATGGAGAATGACTTTGACAAGCTGAGAGAAGAAGGCTTCAGACGATCAAATTACTCTGAGCTATGGGAGGGCATTCAAACCAAAGGTAAAGAAGTTGAAAACTTTGAAAAAAATTTAGAAGAATGTATAACTAGAATAACCAATACAGAGAAGTGCTTAAAGGAGCTGATGGAGCTGAAAACCAAGGCTCCAGAACTACGTGAAGAATGCAGAAGCCTCAGGAGCCGATGCGATCAACTGGAAGAAAGGGTATCAGCAATGGAAGATGAAATGAATGAAATGAAGCGAGAAGGGAAGTTTAGAGAAAAAAGAATAAAAAGAAATGAGCAAAGCCTCCA
The DNA here is from genome assembly GCF_029289425.2 of Pan paniscus. NCBI lineage: Eukaryota > Metazoa > Chordata > Mammalia > Primates > Hominidae > Pan > Pan paniscus. The sequence goes on along the minus strand of NC_073254.2, from coordinate 93,871,205 downwards.
AGAAATATGGGACTATGTGAAAAGACCAAATCTACGTCTGATTGGTGTACCTGAAAGTGATGGGGAGAATGGAACCAAGTTGGAAAACACTCTGCAGGATATTATCCAGGAGAACTTCCCCAATCTAGCAAGGCAGGCCAACGTTCAGATTCAGGAAATACAGAGAACGCCACAAAGATACTCCTCGAGAAGAGCAACTCCAAGACACGTAATTGTCAGATTCACCAAAGTTGAAATGAAGGAAAAAATGTTAAGGGCAGCCAGAGAGAAAGGTCGGGTTACCTTCAAAGGGAAGCCCATCAGACTAACAGCAGATCTCTCGGCAGAAACCCTACAAGCCAGAAGAGAGTGGGGGCCAATATTCAACATTCTTGAAGGAAAGAGTTTTCAACCCAGAATTTCATATCCAGCCAAACTAAGCTTCATAAGTGAAGGAGAAATAAAATACTTTACAGACAAGCAAATGCTGAGAGATTTTGTCACCACCAGGCCTGCCTTACAAGAGCTCCTGAAGGAAGCACTAAACATGGAAAGGAACAACCGGTACCAGCCGCTGCAAAATCATGCCAAAATGTAAAGACCATCGAGACTAGGAAGAAACTGCATCAACTAACCAGCAAAAAAACCAGCTAACATCATAATGACAGGATCAAATTCACACATAACAATATTAACTTTAAATGTAAATGGACTAAATTCTCCAATTAAAAGACACAGACTGGAAAATTCGATAAAGAGTCAAGACCCATCAGTGTGCTGTATTCAGGACACCCATCTCACGTGCAGAGACACACATAGGCTCAAAATAAAAGGATGGAGGAAGATCTACCAAGCAAATGGAAAACAAAAAAAGGCAGGGGTTGCAATCCTAGTCTCTGATAAAACAGACTTTAAACCAACAAAGATCAAAAGAGACAAAGAAGGCCATTACATAATGGTAAAGGGATCAATTCAACAAGAAGAGCTAACTATCCTAAATATATATGCACCCAATACAGGAGCACCAAGATTCATAAAGCAAGTCCTGAGTGACCTACAAAGAGACTTAGATTCCCACACATTAATAATGGGAGATTTTAACACCCCACTGTCAACATTAGACAGATCAATGAGACAGAAAGTCAACAAGGATACCCAGGAATTGAACTCAGCTCCGCACCAAGCGGACCTAATAGACATCTACAGAACTCTCCACCCCAAATCAACAGAATATACATTTTTTTCAGCACCACACCAAACCTATTCCAAAATTGACCACATACTGGGAAGTAAAGCTCTCCTCAGCAAATGTAAAAGAACAGAAATTATAACAAACTATCTCTCAGACCACAGTGCAATCAAACTAGAACTCAGGATTAAGAATCTCACTCAAAACCGCTCAACTACATGGAAACTGAACAACCTGCTCCTGAATGACTACTGGGTACATAACGAAATGAAGGCAGAAATAAAGATGTTCTTTGAAACCAACGAGAACAAAGACACAACATACCAGAATCTCTGGGACACATTCAAAGCAGTGTGTAGAGGGACATTTATAGCACTAAATGCCCACAAGAGAAAGCAGGAAAGATCCAAAATTGACACCCTAACTTCACAATTAAAAGAACTAGAAAAGCAAGAGCAAACACATTCAAAAGCTAGCAGAAGGCAAGAAACAACTAAAATCAGAGCAGAACTGAAGGAAATAGAGACACAAAAAACCCTTCAAAAAATTAATGAATCCGGGAGCTGGTTTTTTGAAAGGATCAACAAAATTGATAGACCGCTAGCAAGACTAATAAAGAAAAAAAGAGAGAAGAATCAAATAGACGCAATAAAAAATGATAAAGGGGATATCACCACCGATCCCACAGAAATACAAACTACCATCAGAGAATACTACAAACACCTCTATGCAAATAAACTAGAAAATCTAGAAGAAATGGATAAATTCCTCGACACATACACTCTCCCAAGACTAAACCAGGAAGAAGTTGAATCTCTGAATAGACCAATAACAGGAGCTGAAATTGTGGGAATAATCAATAGCTTACCAACCAAAAAGAGTCCAGGACCAGATGGATTCACAGCCGAATTCTACCAGAGGTACAGGGAGGAACTGGTACCATTCCTTCTGAAACTATTCCAATCAATAGAAAAAGAGGGAATCCTCCCTAACTCATTTTATGAGGCCAGCATCATTCTGTTACCAAAGCCAGGCAGAGACACAACAAAAAAAGAGAATTTTAGACCAATATCCTTGATGAACATTGATGCAAAAATCCTCAATAAAATACTGGGAAAACGAATCCAGCAGCACATCAAAAAGCTTATCCATCATGATCAAGTGGGTTTCATCCCTGGGATGCAAGGCTGGTTCAATATATGCAAATCAATAAATGTAATCCAGCATATAAACAGAGCCAAAGACAAAACCACATGATTATCTCAATAGATGCAGAAAAAGCCTTTGACAAAATTCAACAACACTTCATGCTAAAAACTCTCAATAAATTAGGTATTGATGGGACATATTTCAAAATAATAAGAGCTATCTATGACAAACCCACAGCCAATATCATACTGAATGGGCAAAAACTGGAAGCATTCCCTTTGAAAACTGGCACAAGACAGGGATGCCCTCTCTCACCACTCCTATTCAACATAGTGTTGGAAGTTCTGGCCAGGGCAATTAGGCAGGAGAAGGAAATAAAGGGTATTCAATTAGGAAAAGAGGACGTCAAATTGTCTCTGTTTGCAGATGACATGATTGTATATCTAGAAAACCCCATTGTCTCAGCCCAAAATCTCCTTAAGCTGATAAGCAACTTCAGCAAACTCTCAGGATACAAAATCAATGTACAAAAATCACAAGCATTCTTATACACCAACAACAGACAAACAGAGAGCCAAATCATGAGTGAACTCCCATTCACAATTGCTTCACAGAGAATAAAATACCTAGGAATCCAACTTACAAGGGATGTGAAGGACCTCTTCAAGGAGAACTACAAACCACTGCTCAAGGAAATAAAAGAGGATACAAACAAATGGAAGAACATTCCATGCTCATGGGTAGGAAGAATCAATATCATGAAAATGGCCATACTGCCCAAGGTAATTTACAGATTCAATGCCATCCCCATCAAGCTACCAATGACTTTCTTCACAGAATTGGAAAAAACTACTTTAAAGTTCATATGGAACCAAAAAAGAGCCTGCATCGCCAAGTCAATCCTAAGCCAAAAGAACAAAGCTGGAGGCATCACACTACCTGACTTCAAACTATACTACAAGGCTACAGTAACCAAAACAGCATGGTACTGGTACCAAAACAGAGATATAGATCAATGGAACAGAACAGAGCCCTCAGAAATAACACCGCATATCTACAACTATCTGATCTTTGACAAACCTGAGAAAAACAAGCAATGGGGAAAGGATTCCCTATTTAATAAATGGTGCTGGGAAAACTGGCTAGCCATATGTAGAAAGCTGAAACTGGATCCCTTCCTTACACCTTATACAAAAATCAATTCAAGATGGATTAAAGACTTAAACGTTAGACCTAAAACCATAAAAACCCTAGAAGAAAACCTAGGCATTACCATTCAGGACATAGGCATGGGCAAGGACTTCATGTCTAAAACACCAAAAGCAATGGCAACAAAAGACAAAATTGACAAATGGGATCTAATTAAACTAAAGAGCTTCTGCACAGCAAAAGAAACTACCATCAGAGTGAACAGGCAACCTACAAAATGGGAGAAAATTTTCGCAACCTACTCATCTGACAAAGGGCTAATATCAAGAATCTACAATGAACTCAAACAAATTTACAAGAAAAAAGCAAACAACCCCATCAAAAAGTGGGCAAAGGACATGAACAGACACTTCTCAAAAGAAGACATTTATGCAGCCAAAAAACACATGAAAAAATGCTCATCATCACTGGCCATCAGAGAAATGCAAATCAAAACCACAATGAGATACCATCTCACACCAGTTAGAATGGCAATCATTAAAAAGTCAGGAAACAACATGTGCTGGAGAGGATGTGGAGAAATAGGAACACTTTTACACTGTTGGTGGGACTGTAAACTAGTTCAGCCATTGTGGAAGTCAGTGTGGCGATTCATCAGGGATCTAGAACTGGATATACTATTTGACCCAGCCATCCCATTACTGAGTATATACCCAAAGAACTATAAATCATGCTGCTATAAAGACACATGCACACGTATGTTTATTGCGGCATTATTCACAATAGTAAAGACTTGGAACCAACCCAAATGTCCAACAATGATAGACTGGATTAAGAAAATGTGGCACATATACACCATGGAATACTATGCAGCCATAAAAGATGATGAGTTCATGTCCTTTGTAGGGACATGGATGAAATTGGAAATCATCATTCTCAGTAAACTATGGCAAGAACAAAAAACCAAACACTGCATATTCTCACTCATAGGTGGGAATTGAACAATGAGATCACATGGACACAGGAAGGGGAATATCACACTCTGGGGACTATTGTGGGGTGGGGGGAGGGGGGAGGGATAGCATTGGGAGATATACCTAATGCTAGATGACGAGTTAGTAGGTGCAGCGCACCAGCATGGCACATGTATACATATGTAACCAACCTGCACAATGTGCACATGTACCCTAAAACTTAAAGTATAATAAAAAATAAAATAAAAAATAAAAAATAAAATAAGGACACACAGAGCAGCATTTGCTCATAATTGTATGAATGAGGTTAACTTTTTATTTGGCACTTTAAACACAGGACTGAAATATTTATGGTGTTTGAGACTCAGCTGAGATTCTGCACTAATCTCCATAATTGAAATTTAACAAATCACCCACTGGTCATGCTCAGAACTATTTCTTATTTCCCTCTCATTTGCATTTCTTTCTTTCCATCATTTTCTCCCTTTACTTCTACTGCCATTTCTTTATCTTTTATTTATTCATGTGGGAAAGTTGTTCATTGCTGGTACCTCAAATTCTATTCAGTTAAACATTCCTGAACATGTATAGCATTAAAGGTAATGTTAGATGCTGTGAGACAGCATTGTACTCATCCTTGTAATTAGTAGCTAAACAAATTAACTGAGTTTCTGGAGAATATCAGACAATGGGACTTAAAAATAAATAATATTTCCTTCATTAAATAAACTAAATTTTTTGGCATTTGCCATATTGAGTATCTACTATATGCTGAACTCTGTGTAGATAGCGAAGATTAAAAACTAAGTAAGGTATAACCCCTGCCCTCCAGCAATGTGCTTCTCATTGCATTGATATGCAGAGTAAAGAAAAGATAAAGGGAAATGGGGCAATAGTAGAGGTGAAAATAGGACTCTCAGAAGCTACCAAGAGAAATGTAAACCTAGTTTGAATTTCCTAATAATAGAAAAAAGTCCCTTCCTATGTGTTTCTTTATAGTAAAAAAGAAAAATAAAATCCTTCAAACCATGAGTTTTTACTTACCAACCTGCCATATAATCTTATATTCCTAATTAATTTACCCTGTTCTTCAATATCTGTCAACCAATTCCTAAGAAAACAAAATGTATGGTAACTTGTGGGGGATGTGGGGGGAATGAAAACTACAAAATCAAAGACTTCAAGAAAAGTAGTTGTCCATTTTCGCTTGTTTGGGATGCCAAGACCTTTAGTGCATAACTTTATTATTATAACATTGTCATTATTTCTAAATTATTCAGTGTAAAGCCTACAGAGTACACTGAGTACCTCAGTCAGATTTATTAGATAGATAGATGGATAGATAGATAGATAGATAGATGATAGATAGATAGATAGATAGATAGATAGATAGATCTATCATAGATCTCAGCATTTATTAGATAGAAGATAGATAGATAGATAGATAGACTCTATGGTATAGGGTAGAAATTCTAAAGATATGAATTTAAGATGTGGACTGTGAATTAAGACCAACACCAATAAAAAAAAATTAGTTCACAATGCAAGGCAACATAATTAAATGGTAACTTGTATAGTACAGATCCTAAATCAGGAATGGCAAAGTTCCCGCTCAAATGCCACCATCTGGCCTTGCCTCATCCATGCAGACATCCACAGCTAGTTCCAGCTCTTATTCCCACCAGGTTCAGAAGTGGCCTCCAAAACTCTGGCAGAATCCCCCAGGGCAGTCATTTCCAACTGATTTCAGCTGGTACTCAAGAGGACATCAATTTGGCATCCTAACTGTAAGAGTTTATTTTAAAAATGAGTAAGTTATCCTAGAATGGATGGCAATTCCAGTCCTCCTATCTGTGACTACAGGCAGGTGTGCCAAGAGCAGAGGGTAAGCATTGGGGCTGAGCCACCAGCACTGGCTAGGAACAGGACAGGAAGCAGGAACTGGGAAAGCCATCAACCTGCTAGAATTCAGACTTAAGGAAATTAATGCGCACAAACAGTCATGGAGTCCCTGCTTCATGCCACACAGAAGTCTCGATTTTGCTCTTAAGAAGTTGTGGAGGGAGAAAAAAATAGAAGTTTTAGAACTTGTGCAAGGCACTTCATCTCCCTGGGTCTTAGTATAATTGGGGAGCTGTGTTCGTTTCCTAAGACTGCTACAACAAAGTACCACAAAGTGGGTGGCTTAAAACATCAGAAATTTATTGTGTCACGGTTCTGAAGGCTGGGTCTGAATCAAGATGTCTGTAGTGCCATGTTTCTTCTGAAGCCTGTAGGGAAACCCTTCTTTTCCTCTTCCTAGCTTTTGGCGGCTTGGAGGCAACCTTAGGCATTCCTTGGCTTGCAGCTGCATAACTCCAACCTCTGCCTTCATCATCACATGGTACTCTCCCTGTATGCCTCTGTCTCCAGATGGCCATCTTCTTATAATCTTATAAGGACAGCAGCCATATTGGATTAGGGGCTCACTCTACTCCAGTATGACCTCATATTAACTAATTACATGTGCAATGACCTTATTTTCAAATAAGGTCACATTCCAAGGTACTAAGGGGTTAGGACTTCGACATACTTTTTTGGAGATGACACAATTCAACCCATAACACAAGCTAAATTTACAAACCTTTCAACCTCTACCATTTTCAACACTCAATGCCAAAAAAAAAAAAATAGTAATGGATAAGAAACCATTTTAAGAAGTGTCAGCCACTAATTAGCATCAGCTTCTACTAACCAACTTCAGGGACCACTACCTTCTGATTCAGGGATGCTCCATTTGGTTCTTCTTAATATTGAGCCAAACTCTACCCACTTGGAATGATTCTGTGACTTGAGCTTGCTCATAGCAGTCTTTCGGATATTTGAAGACAAGCGTTAGAGTCTGGGTTGTCTCTTTCACCAGCTGAGCCTCTGCATATCCTTTAATCTTTCATCCTGACACCATTACGGCTGCTCTGCTCCATGTGGACTCCAGTTGGTCTACTTTCCTAAATCGTGACATTAGTAACTGGACATAATACCCTGAAACATGCAGAACTAATACCCTCCTTCATGTGAAAACGGGAAGCATTTGCTCTCTTGTCACTGACTCATACTTTTCTTAACCATCAAGTCTTTCTCATGGGTGCTGCAATTTAATTTCTCTCTCATCCTGAACTCACGCAGTTGTCTGACCTTTTAGATAATTGGAATAACATAAAAGGGAATAAAAGCCAACTACCAATCAGAGTGGAGAATCATCCAAAGTTCTTTCATCACCCCTTTACCCTAGGGATATGACCTAGCAGTAGATGGGCAGAAGACAGAAAGCTTTGGCCCACTACTTCCATGAAACAAACAGAAAACTTAAGGGAAAAAGGGAGACCTGGGACTTGCTGATTTTGAAACATAGTAACTGACAGGAAAAGTGGAAAACGTGGGAATTTCAGAATGGAGAAAGAGATAAAGTAGGGGATTTCTGTAGGGAAGAAGAGGGAGATAGCCTAAACAAAGCAGTGAGAATCCACCCACAAGTTTCTCAGCTAGCATAGGACACTGTCAAAGTCTGGGCAGTGAGGCCTCATGTTCCTATACAGGCTGACAGGACAACGTAACTAGATCAGGGCGTACAATATTCCTATATCTGAATCTCTATAATTTTGATTTATCACCAATGATTTTGAATAAATTGTTCCCTTCTTCATGGTCCCATTTGTGAATTCACTGTAGTAGAAATGATTGCACAGGCAGTAGTAGGAAGGAGAAGAGAATCCATCAACCCCCAAGCCAAGTACCATCTCTGGCCCATTGTAATTATTAGAGATAACATCAGTACAGGCTACAGGGCATCAGAGACCCACCCTTTGGCAGCAGCTCAGCTAGTAAATAATAGAATTCCCTTCCTTCCTACCCAAAGTTACACATACACAGCTAACACCTAAACTGTATCCACCGATGTATGCACACATATAGTTATAACCATGATTTATTAAGCACCTAATATGTACTAGATATTGCAAACCCTGCCCAAGATCATGCTCTTGGTGAAGGTGTTGGGGTTACTGAGGAAATGTAATAAATCCTTCATTCCCATCTGGTATACAAAAGCCAACAAATGAAGGAACAAAAATATTCACTCTATTACTGATAAAGGCTAAATGGGGGGACACAACCTGATATGAGTACCCAATGGATCTTCCCACTATAGCCCATTCTTGGCCAGAATTCCTCAACCTTTGCAGGCAGCTCTGGGCCTAGGCAAGACCTAGGTCAGCACAGGGGAACTGAGGATGATGTCAAGGTGGAACCCAAGAGGGAAATGAGCTCACCATTGCCATTTAATTCTTCCTAACTCAACAGTGCAGAAAAGCACTCTGTCTCCTTTGGGATGGAGCAAGTGAAGGGAGAGACTCTAAGAAAATTTAAGGAAAAATTCCACCTCATATACACCAGGGAAGAAAACTCTCCCCTCTAAGAAGAGGCAGATCGAAGACTCGAGGCCAGGCCTGCCTGGCACCAAAGCCCATGCTCTTACCCATCACAGTATCCATAGATGAATGTGTCTAGTGCACTGTTGGCAGGGAGGGCTACAAGGAGTCAATTTTGCTGGAAGATTTTGGATCAATAACAGAGAGAGACAGAAAGAGAGAGAGGGAGATTGAGATTGAGATTGTGTCAGAAAGAAGAGAGATTAGGAGGATAGTATAGTATCTGTACCCCATGGCATATGGTCCAGCCCCCTGATCTTAGGTCTGAGAGAGAGAGAGAGAATAGTGGGGAGGGGGGTGGGCAGAAATTAAAAGAACAGTTGTCATTTAAAAACTCTGTAAGCACTGAGCCACAACCAGCCCTACTAAGAATACAAAAAGATAAAGTATATCACAGAGACAGGGAGAGAACAACTCATCACTTCATTGTGGAACTCACTGTGGATTGAGAGCAATTAAGCCTCCAGCGAACACAGCTCATCTTTGGCACAGAGATGGAAATGGCAGCACTGAGGGAGTAGTGGGCACCAGGGCTAATGCTCATGTGTTTATAGGCCCTGAAATGGTAGAAAAGATGGCAACACCAAGTGTTGCCAGTTAGAAATGTTAGCTGCATGCACCAGAATTAATTTTTTAACTTATTTTCTTGTTTATTAATTTTCTACTGTTATATAACAAATTAGCACAAACTTAGTGATTGAAAACAACACACATTTTTATCTCACAGTTTCTCTGAGTCAATAGACTGGCCACATAGCTGGGTTCCTTGTTTAGGGTCTCCTACAGCTATCATCAAGGCATCAGTTGGGGCTGCAGTCTGTTCTGAGGCTTAACGAGAGAAGGATCCACTTTTGTGGGCAGAACTCAGTTCTTTACAGCTGTAGGGGTTTCAGTTTCTCACTGGCTGTCAGCTGGAGGCTGCTGTCAGCTTCTAAAATCTGATCTTAATTTCTTGCCCAAAATTGGCAGCCCACATGGGCAGCTCACTTCTTCAAAGCCAGAAAAGGATGGAGAGACTCCAGCAAGAGGGTAGCTACAATCTAATGCACACTCCGTCACCTTTGCCATGTTCTATTGTCCAGAGGCAAGTCACGGGTCACACACATACTCAAGGGAGGGGATCCACAATGGCCTGATCATCAGCAGGCAGGGGTCATGGGGCCCACCCTAGGGCCTACCCACCACCACAACTGGTTTAAACAAAGTAGATGTTTTCTCACTTGCAGAAGAAATCCAAAGGTAGGTGGTTCAGGGTGGCTCCACAGTCATTAGGGAACCCGGCTCCTTCAAGATCTCCAACCTCCAGTCCTAAGGGTTTGGCCTTCCCACTAAAGGACCAAAAAACTGATAGAGCTTCAGTCAGTCATCCACAGTCCAGGCAGCAGGATGAAGAAAAAGCAAAAAAAAAAAAAAAAGGGCAAGGCACTTACTCCCTTCCTTTTAAGAATACTTCTCACAAGTATCACTAATATCTTTAGCCTATATCCCACTGACCAGAACCTGGTCCAGGACTCTACCTTGCTGCAAAGTCATCTGGGAAATGTAGCTCCTCCTGAGACGAAGGAGGAGGAAGAGAACGGGCTGAATAGGAGGAAGAAAGTAGCAGTCTCTGCTACACTGAACATCAACAAAGTGCGCCAGATAGGAGAGAAAGAACAAAGCAAATCCCAGGGGACAGCTCTTGGGATCTTTTGTGAGAGCACGCAACAGTCCTGGAAGCCCCCAGGAATCACTGGGAAGGACTGTCGGGGGTGCTGGAGGCCCTGCATCATCACTTAGATGGCATGGATGATGCTATTTCCAGGATCCCATTTCATACCCAGGCCAGTGAGGCCTGGAAAACTCATTAAATAATCCAGTGGTTCTCAGATTAAAATAATCATCAGACTCACCTATTTGCTTAACAATTCAGATCCAGAAACTGATTCTAGATATGCTGAATTAGGATTTCTTAAAGTAAGGCCAGAAATTTTTGTCAAACCAAGCTCTTAAGAGAGTCTAATGTCTATCAAGTTTGGAAACTACCATTATAGATATTTTCAAAAAATAATTACTTCATCTTTTCCCAGTCTCCAAGTGAAGTTTCCTAGACTTGGGATATAAACTTATTTGTTAATCTAAGTATCTGTCCAGTGATTCCAATGACTCTATTCTTATATAAGAGTATATTAACTTAATCATATTAAACAATTGGCATCAAGAGGTGATCTAGAAGGGCCCAGCATCACTTAGCTAGAGAGTTTTTCAACCTCAGAACTTTTCATATTTTGGGTCAAATAATTCTTTGTTGTAAGGAGCTGTCTGGTGCATTGTAGGCTGTTTAGCAGCATCCCTGACCTCCATTCCCTAGATGACAACAGCACTACCTCCAATTATGTTAACCAAAAAATGTCCAGACATTGGCAAATGGTTGCTGAAGGCAAAATCACTTCCAGTTGAGAACCCCCAATTGTGAAATGCTATCTTTAGTATTTCACAGAAGCCCAGAAAATTCATGGCAACAGAAGTATTAAATAACACTGGGTGGGAATTAAGAAAATGTACATGAAATCTTATGTTCTGGCTGAGACAATCTGTGCCTCCATTTTCCTGTGTGTATAAAAACTATGTGTTCTATATACTTCTATATAATTTCCAGAGGTTAAGTGAGTGCTCACCTCACATTAACTTTTTTTAATTTGTGTATTACTTACCTCTTCACTGAGCGGGGAGGTAAAGGAGGCTGGTAATCAAATTTCTTCAACTTCATTATGTTGCTACCTTGCAACACAATAATCCCTACTCTAAGCTAGCCTCAAATATCCTGTTTCTCATAAATAAGCTTAAATAAGGGAGGTGTGCTATAGACATGCTTTATGCTAAAATAAAAAGAACACATAATAAATAGATGAGAATTTAAACTTTTATTAATAAATCATGATTTTCTATTGAATACATAATAAAGTACAATTAACAATAACATAACATTACAACATTAAAAATTAAAACTTTCAGAATCACCTTGATCAATATATAAAGCTTTAGTTCCTTATTTCAACAGTGTTCTTCTCATATGCAAAACAGCTTCCCAAAATAAGAAATTCGTGAATGAAATTTTATAAAGCTTCCTGTGTACAAAAGAGATTGACTCCACATCAACTGTCCCCTACTGAAAATCCAAACCATACAGGCTTGAAGGACCAGAATTGAGCCACATTCTATTAAAGTTATCAAAGATAAAATCTTAAAGATCTACAAATGGAACATGGAACTACCTTCTAACACCAATTCAATACACTGGGCAAACGTGGTAAATATTGGCCTCAAGACAACATAAGATAGAATGATTCTTAAATATGTAGCAACAGATATATCAATATTATCCCTATTACAGAGACACATGTATACCAATTTATAACTGTTCTTTGCAGTAAGAAACTCAGAAATCATCTAGGAAATATCTATTTTCCTATGTTACAATTGAAATGAAAATGACAACATATTTTGTAAAATGATGCAATGTGGTATTGTCTTTTGATGAGACATGAAAACACAACTCACTGGCTAGAAATAGTTGTAAAACAAGCCTACTCTCACTGATATATACTTACTTTAAAAGTTACACTTACTTCTTAGTTTTCTGAAGAAAGAAGGATAATGGTCCTCTATTCAAAGTAGTAATAAAAATAATTGCACCTCAAATTACTCCCAGTGTAACATAAGATATTTAATATTAACATAAATATCATTTGCATAGATGATAGAAAAATTCTAATTTCTTAAAAGTGCTATGCCTTACTGGAATTTGAAGACAAAAAAAAAAGTGAGGAATATACTCTTCTGCCTGTCCAACAGAAGCCTCTACCGAGAACGTAAAAGGTTCTGAAACTCATCCATGAATGAGTCCACTTACTATAAGTGTCTTAAATTTACAATGCGCAAAAAACCAATGCACCCAAGAATATATCATGGCACCTTGCCCCATGGTAACCACTTGGCAGACTCAAATAATAACTACCCTCATAGGGAGAAATCTTGCCAAGGCAGAATTTACAACATATTTTTAGAAAGAAATGAGTATTCAATCATTCAATAAAGCAAATCAGAAAAAGTAAGGTTGTGAAAAGAACTCCAGATTATATGCCAGCAGGTTAATAAAATAATTCTTTTTTAAAAAATGACAAAGAAAAATCATAGTTCCAATTTTTTATTTAATGTCTTGAGTCTGCCAGACATGTCAAATGAAATAATTGAATTATGTAAAAATAAAAATAGTTGGTATTATATCGACAGACTACTTATAACTATGTTTAGCATAAATAGAAATTAAAGCTAAATATGTCTTTTTCTAAAAAAAAAAATTATACCTAGGCTCAAAAGAATAGGAGCAGGGAGAGTTATGCTATCTACAATTCTGAATATTTCCACGTGCAGGATACGGTATTACATATGTAAGTAACATCTCCTAGGTAACAGAAATATATCTGGATTCTACATAAGCAAAACGCTCCTCAGATTATAATATATAATCCAAAATACTAAACCAAAGATACTATTTTTACAATGTTTTGAAAAACAAAGTACAATAGCACAACACAATAAAAGGAAGCATTTCATTGACCAGACATATTTTAATGGGCTTGAATTTCTTTTTTAAAACTATAACTAAATGTAATAAGATGGTGGAACCAAATATAAAAATGTTATTCTGTCCTAGAATTGTTTGGCTACTAGGTTTTCCCAACATTCAGTCTCTGGAAGCATTGGCCAGTCAGAAAGAGAGGTGAGATATGCTGGTGTCTTACTAAGGTTCCCAGTGAGTGGAAAAGAAGGGGGACTTTAGTTCATACCAGTAAATGACATTGACAGTATTCTAAATGGAAGAGCTTCAGCATAAGGAATCTTAATGGTAAAATGAGTTTTTTAATATTATTACTCATAGCATGTGAAGAAAATAATTTGTACTAGTAATTATTACTACTACATATACTCCTTTTCTCCTTATGCCTGTGGTATTTTAATCACTTTTAGTCCAAGCCCACTGCTTGTAGCAGAGCAAGTTCTCTAAGGGAAGTATGAAGGAAGAAGTGGCCAGGACATGTGCACAGCCCCATGCACCAGGAGGCAGTGCTAGCTAACCCTTTCTGTTCCTTCTCATTGTTGTCCTCTTCATTTTTAATAAACTTACAATAAAAAGAGATGAGTTACAAGGTGACTTTTTTGTTTTTTGTTTTTTGAGACAGAATCTCGCTCTGTCCCCCAGGCTGGAGTGCAGTGGCGTGATCTCAGCTCACTGCAACCTCTGTCTCTCAGGTTCAAGTGATTCTCCTGCCTCAGCCTCCCGAGTAGGTGGGACTACAGGTGCATGCCACCACGCCTGGCTAAATTTTGTATTTTTAGTAGGGACGGGGTTTCACCATATTGGTCAGGCTGGTCTCAAACTCCTAACCTTGTGATTCACCCGCCTCAGCCTCCCAGAGTGCTGGGATTACAGGCATGAGCCACTGCGCCTAGCCTACGAGGTGACCTTTAACTTGAAAACATGGAGTTCTTCACCAAAAAAGTATTCAAATGATAGTTTTTAAACAAGGAAATATGGTCTAAAAAAGATACAACCTGTCTTCCAATGGCCTTTCCATTCTAGTGTTTCCTAATATATTACACTAGAAGTTAACTATAAATTATATACTTTAAAATATAAAGTATTGATTGTCAGTATAAGGTTCCCAGGCCAGGAAAGAGGAGGGGAAAGTCCTTTGCCAAGACCCTCCCCCAATTTCTTTGTAAGATGATTTCACCTTTAAAGAACTCCCAGAGAGCAAAGGGCAAAAATACGTTTACAAGGAGGCCCCAACATTACAAGTGCCTGTTTTAGAACAGATTGTGTCAGAGGTGTAAGAGATCTAGAAACTTTTCCCCACTTAAGAAAAAAAGGGAAGAAAATTAAGTATTTGATACTTAACTGCCCTCTTCATAGACCACTGTCTGGGGATCTATTTTCTATGTACAGGTTTGCCAGCTTTAAAATACTGAATGTCAGTTATTCCTACTTTGGTATCCAAAATATCCATAAGCAATATATGAGCATCCATTCCACTATAATTTCTGAAAATTCACTAAAATAAGAGCATTTTTAAAAATTAACTTTAAAAGATACATTTGCATACCTTATTTTTGATGGATTTATTTTTAAATAGCTAAAAACATAAAGCAAATTCTTTGGAGCCCATGGCATTTACTTTTTCCCCTGTCCACTTGAGTGAAATGCCATAGAGCTAAAGAGAAAAACTAAATCATTTCTTAGATTGAATAAAAGATCATTAATTGTTGACACATATCTAAATCATTTCAGTATATTTAGAAGGCAAAGAAGAAAGGGAGAAGGAAAGAAAAGAGAGAATGAGGAAAAGAAAAAAGGGGGATTCATCTTTAAAATTTCCATCCAGATAAATTATATTACCCTTCGGAATACAGGGCAATTAAAGATTGAGGTGCTCAGGATTCAGGGATCTTAAAAGTTCACAGCAAGCATCAGATGTCACTGGACAACTGGCAGTCTAATGCTCACACCTCTGAACTAGAAGAGGTTCCACAGGATCCCTGGCCAATGCCAGGGATCTTTAGGTCAGCAGTCATGTCAAGATGCTCTGATTCTCCACAAACCCAGCTTCTTTCCCAAACTGCAGGGAGGTCAGTCTGCAGTGACTTACCTAGTATTTTGTTGTATCCCTGGCTCACAGTGTCTCCCTGGTCTAGGATCTTCGAATCGAAATCCCATGAAGCACATATTGCAGTGCTCTCTGACTCTCACCCCTGAAATAGAGCTGGTGTGGGGCTGAGGATGTGGGAAGGAGACAGCACACCCAGCACCCCCCAGGGCAATTTTCAGTATGCTCCTCAACCTCTGAGATGGTGTGAAAAGCACAGTAAATGTACTGCCCCTCACATTTCTCTACAGAGGAAAAAGAGAGGGAGGGCAATGGCTGGGGGGTGTGATCAGATTTCAAGCAGAAAAAGACCGTGCCACTTAAAAAAAATTCACCACCTAGATTCTGAAAAGAAAGAATTTCCAGTTAAGAAGTATCTACTGAGACCACTGGGCATGGGGTGGGTTGGGGTGGGGTGGGCAGTAGGGTTAGGTTGGAGGTGGGAAGGGAACAGATGAAGCTCCTCCTGCTGGCTGTTTTCTCCCATTCGGAGGGAAATCCATCTTTAAGCAAACATGGATGTGTAATAATGCTTAAGAATCTAGGTTCATTTCTTTCACAAAATGAGGAGAATACCTATTCTAAAGTAATACCGTTATTCTGGAGAAAACAAACACCTCCAAAAAAATTCTAAAAGATTTTGAGAGGGGAAAATATAGACACACAACTGCATTCATTCTGATCTTCCACACAAAGATCAGGTGAAGAAATCTATGCAGCTATACATACTAGGACCTGTTGTACACCATTCCTGCAACCCCATAGAAAGAAAAAAAAAACTGTTTTTTCAAAATAGAAGCAGTATTCTTCTACGAAAACAAAACAATCACATGTGACTACTGGAAATCTTAGTGTTACACAGAGTCCTTTAAAAATAAATCACAGCCAAAGTTCCAAAAAGTACAGAAGCATGAAACAGAAAATAAAAATGACTGAAGGGTGATGATGGGAGCCTGAAGCTCCATCCTCACAAGGACGGCAGCCCTGGACATCGCTGCAAAGGTCACAGAAGGACAGCTTCACTTCAGAGTTGTAACTTCTCACCGCCTGTCTCCCTGTTCAAAGAAGCAGACATCAGTTCACATGGCTCCCTTGTTTAGAAACACTGACTTTGCCAAAACATAAGAGCATTTCGATACACTTTTCTGAGTTTTCCATTCTTAACCTAATTTTATTTTTCTTTACAAGAAACAACTGAAATGTCCAAGAGTGGTCCAAAGTACTAACCAAATCCAAGAGAGAAACAATGCGCTCAGTCCAATCTGTCTACCACCAGCAGTTGGCCAGCATTAAAAGAGAGCAAATAGACTGCAGCTGCACACTGCAATCACAAGCACCACTTTAATCTCTTACTGCATCAGGGAGAATTTTCAGTTAAGGACTGTTTAACCTCCTCAAGAGTTTATTTTAGGATGACATTCTCTATGCACTCAAATAAAATTCTAATCATTAGAACTACTGAAAAGGGGCATTTACCCTGGGCTCTAGTAAAAAAATACATAAATATGAAGAGAAGACTGCCTATGCAATACCTTGTTTTAAAGCACTCAGCATATAGTATCTAAAAGCAAACATGACAAAAACTACTTAAAGTACCTATAACACCACAGTGAACTCACTGTAAAACATAAATGAGTTTTATAATTTTTAAAAAACATATTCTATTTTCAAATTTATTCATGATTTTTCAGAGACTGTTGTCCATATCGTAAATGTGTTTTGAGATTTTTTAAAATGGGTTGGAAGGTTTAGCTTATTCTGATCTTTCCCATATTTTCATTTTAAAATGGCCTCCTCATAAGTAAGTTGTTTTCCATAAAAATTTGCATAGACTGAATTATTTTTGTTTCTTAAATGTTTAAAATGTTCCCCATGCACCCAAGAAATATAAATTGGGGAATTTTGCAACTAAGTAAAGTAATAAAGTTGGACAACTAGTTACTGTCATTGGGTCTCCACAGTGTATTCCATCCCTCCACTAGAAAAAAAGTGCCACACCAGTGTTTCCCAAATGTCCCACAAGAACCTGGGTGAATCCTCTTCCTCAGTGCCAACAGGGGGCAAAAGACAAGAGGAACTGGCTTGTTGACTATGAGGAGAGAACTGGTGCTACACCTTAGTCTTGAATACTCTATGAAACACTAACAACAATGGGAACAAGTTCATCTCATTTAAAGTGTAATTATCTACAACTACCTAACACATAAAAATGTTCGTGCTTCTCATGCATTGTGATGATTCTGAGCCACCACAAGTGCTTATTCAAAATAAGACATATTACAATTAGAAACATTAGGCCAGAGATCACATACAAAAAGTCACTCTGACTGAACATGGATTCATCCTATTAAACTTGGGCCATCTCCAGACCAGCTCTCTATTTTTACATCCTAAATTTCCATCATTTTATAAAAATAAGAAGTTACCAGTAAAATCAAAGAAGCTCAAGTTATTTTCCAAACAGGCTATATTTTTCTTGATACACTTTAAAAAATCTGTTATCAAGTGTAAGTTTCAGCAAAACACCAGACTCCCTCAATAAAGAAACAGCTAACTCCAGCCGATGCTACTGCATTGCAGATGCTGTTCATGTTCTCTCCTGAAGAAGTCCCATTTTATTTATTATTTGTTATTTATTTATTTACTATTCAGGGGTACATGTACAAGTTTGTTACAAGGGTATATTATGTGATGCTGAGGTTTGGGCTTCTATTGATCCTGTCACCCAAATAATGAACATTGTACCCAATAGAGAGTGTTTCAGCCCTTATTCCCCCTCTCCCTCCCCACTTTTGAAGTTCCCAGTGTCTACTGTTCCCATTTTTATGTCCATGTGTACCCAATGTTCAGCTCCCACTTATAAGTGAGAACATGTGATATTTGGTTTTCTGTTTCTTCATTAATTCACTTAGAATAATGACCTTCAGCTGCATCCATGTTGCTGCAAAAGACATAATTTAGTTCTTTTTTATGGCTGTATAGTATTCCATGATGTACATCTACCACATTTTCTTTATCCAATTCACAGTTGATGGGCACCTAGGTCGATGACCTGTCTTTGCTATTGTGAATTAGTGCTGTGATAAACATATGAGTGCAGGTGTCTTTTTGGTAGAACAATTTATTGTCCTTTGGGTATATATCCAGTAATGGGATTGTGGGGTCAAATGGTAGCTCTACTTTTAGAAGAACTCCCATTTTTTTTATTATACTTTAAGTTCTAGGGTACACGTGCACAACGTGCAGGTTTGTTACATATGTATACATGTGCCATGTTGGTGTGCTGCACCCGTTAACTCATCATTTACATTAGGTATAACTCCTAATGCTATCCCTCCCTCCTCCCCCAACCCCATGACAGGCCCTGGTATGTGATGATCCCCTCTCTGTGTCCAAGTGTTCTCATTGTTCAATTCCCACCTATGAGTGCGAACATGTGGCGTTTGGTTTTTTGTCCTTGCGATAGTTTGCTGAGAATGATGGTTTCCAGCTTCATCCATGTCCCTACAAAGGACATGAACTCATCCTTTTTTATAGCTGCATAGTATTCCATGGTGTATATGTGCCACATTAAGAACTCCCATTTTAAAGCTGGAAACAGATGGAATGGGTGCTTGGAATAGAAGCAATACCTTGCAAATGAGACATAACTGGACTCTCTATGCCAATTTTTCTTTGTAAAGTTTATAATTGTGAGTTAAAAATCTAAAACATTATGAAAAAATATATCATTTTTAAATTTCATATGCTAAAACCTATCATGTGACCCTTGTAAATTATCAATAGTCTTCACTGAAATGGAATGCTCACTTCCTGCCTCCCCGCCTCCTATGCTTTCTCCTACCAAATCCTGCCCTCCCCACAGAACCAATCCAACGTGTGGTCACTTCCAATAAATGAATGAATGCCTGGCTTAATTTCTAAAGTATTAAGAACTCCAGAGCATACTTACTTGGCTCATAGTAATCCACTATGGACACTGAAGCATCTTGGGTATTTGAAACTTTAAAGTTTCTCACAGCAGGAATATTAACACAAAACTGGGTTTCATTTACCTAGAGAAATACAAAAGAGTCTTAAAGGGTTGGCACACTGTGTGTTCATGATTAAGTAAAGACATTTCTTTTTTCTCATCATTTTAGGAAACAGAGACTAACACTTAGGGAGGATTTCTACATGTCAGATACTGCAGTAAGTACTTCCTATGAACTATCTTATTTAACTTGTAAAACAATGCTTACAAAAAGGTATTGTTCTTAGTTCCATTTTGCTGAATGGGATACTGAGAATTAGAGTGGTTAAGTAAGCAGCAAGCCTGAGGGTGCATGCACCTAGATCTCCTGTCTCAGATGGTGCACCCCACCCCCAGTTACTACTAATGGCTCACAGCAGCCTCCTTCTCCTGGGAATCACCCTCAGCTCATGCAAGCCATGTCACCCAGTAGGTGAGGTAACTAAGATGGGGCTGTACTCCACAGCCAATGACTGAGATGGGGTACACAAGGCCAGCCTATCTGTCTCCAAGAGAGATAGATTTGGCCAATTTGGCAAACAACACTCATTAAAGAATCAGAAATTAGTAAATTCCTTCAAACATTCCCTTATTTGCCAATAGTAGTAAATGAAAAGTCAAACTGACCACTCAAAGAGTACTGGACACTCAAATTAAAATAACGATTAACAAGAGCATCAAAGATAGAAGACAAACTCCAAAACCAATTACACAACTAAACTAAAACCTTAAATTTGTTTTTCAAGTTCCAAATCAGGCCAATGGCTTTCAAGCAGTGCTTAATGTAAGATAATTCCTAAAGAGCAAAAGAATCTAGAGACTGTTATTTAACATTATATTGAGACTGAATTAGTTTTAACAGGGCTTTAACCAAAGTGGTTTTGAAGTGCTAAAACAAATGAGACCATTCAAGAACTATCTTTTTAAAAGTATATATTCAGCAATATATTTCTGCTTCATACTTAGCAAAACTGAAATAAGAAACATACAAACCCACCCATGTAATATGAAATCCTTAGAATACTATGAACTCAATATCAATTCAACCTATGAAGCTCATATAGATGCTATAAGAAAAGAATAAACTTACATACCACCAGTTTTGAGACATACCAAGTAGAGTCTGGAATTCTTCACTTACCTTTCCCTACACACTGTATGCACCTTATTCTTGAATCAGTAGTACTCATTCAGCAATGGAAAGAGTACACGAAGGTTATGTAACAATTCTATGTTAAGATCAAATCTCTGAGAATAGTCTTCCATGATTTAGCACCTAATTTTTCAAGGTAAGAATATGAACCCCTTTAAGGTTTGTTAAAAGCTTCATGGAAGAATTTTAAAATGTGTAATTAAGACTTTCGTCTTCCAGCCAGGCATGGCGGCTCACACCTGTAATCCCAACACTTTGAGAGGCCAAGACCAGAAGATCACTTGAAGTCAGGAGTTCAAAACCAGCCTGGGCAACAAAGTGAGACCCCGTCTCTACAAAAAATTCTCATGAAATTATCTAGGCATGGTGGCATGCACCTGTGGTCCCAGCTACTCAGGAGCCTGCAGTGGGAGGATCACTTGAGCCCAGGAGTTGGAGGTTGCAGTGAGCTACGATTGCACCACTGCACTCCAGCCTAGGCAACTCCCTGAGGCAGACAGACTCTCAGATTCAGATCTGGGTTGAATTTTTTTAATTATACTATGGAAATTTCTATGTATTTCACATCTGGCATGAAATAAAGATTGAGTTATGAAGACCTTCATCAGGCTCGTCATTAATAGCAACTCTCTAAACTGATTTTATACTTATGTCTTTCTAATGGAGATAAATATATGGTTGCCTTGTTAAACTCGTTCAGGGACACAAAAAGTTGAAATAACAATGACTTAAAGAAAACATACTTAAAGTAAGGTAGACACCTGAACACAAAACACAGTGGCTTTGTCAACAGTTACCTTATGTTTTACTACTTACAGAATCTAAATAGAGGTTGAGTTTTCCATGATCGTATTCCACTTTCTTCACTGTCTCGCTCAGAGAAATTGCGTCTGAAGGCACCATAAAGCCACTTAGTAGGTTAACTTCCATAAGAGCCATGCCACTCCTACCTGGGCCCAAAAAGCTAAATCAAAGAGGGAGGATGAATGAAAACTCCTCAGGAAAAACCCATAGCTGTTATCAAATTATCTTCATACAAAAATCAAACCCACCAAATGTTATTCCAAATACTGTTTGAGTTCAAATAAAATTCCCTATAGAGAATTTTAAAACAGGTTATCATTTTCTTACATGTGTGGTAATCTTATAACTTTTAACCATATAAGGAATAATGATACAACAATGTGTTCATCTGACAGATAGTATGCAATGCCTGCAATGTAAGAGGCTTGTGCTTATAAACTGTGACAGTACAATATACATCCTTTCAACAGACAACTCTATTTTCTAGTGGTGATTCCAAACAGAATTGCACTTTTCCTTTTCTCAAAAGTTGACAGCACCAAACTTGCAAGCTGAAAGCCAGGCCCTGAGAAGGAGGCATCACTTGACCACTTAGTGATAGGTCCCATCCAAGGTCTTAGCAACCTTTCATTCGTCTGATTTTAGAAACATCAGACCAGTAGGGAGAAGCCTTCCCTTTGTTCTCCCATATACTTGAAGAACATTTTGTGTTTTCTTTGGCCACCGTGAGGGAATTACAAGCCTTGGAAAGTTTTATTACACTGCATCCTTCTCTCGCCCTGTTGTACATGATGTGAGCATCAAAGGATCTGGGCACCAACAACATTTTGTCTGCTTGAAAATAAATATTTTTATAAAATGAATTGATGGCAAGAGCTTTTCATTTAGAGCAGAAGGAGCCCAGCTAAGTGATTATGGAAAGATGTTTGCCTCCAATTTAAAAGAATCATAGCATTAAGTTAGTACCTGTTGTCCTTTTAAATGGCAAAAGAAAGAAGGGCTGTTAGAAAAATCTTGCTTTTTAGAGCAGAAAACCCATGCCTGCCAAACATGACTGATTGAAAAGCCATACAGTACAACTGCTGACTTCAGCTGGCTCTGCAATCCAAAGCAACTGAAACCATCTGCTGGCAATGCACTGAGCCAAAATAGATGTTATTGAGAACTAATAAATGGATTGAAACTAGAGGTGTTTGCATATGAGAAAAAAATATAGATGAGAAAAAAACAGTCAATATGCTTAAACATTTAAAAGCACAATGCAGATTATACTTTCAGTACATATCAAAAGTACCTTGGTTGATCTGATCTCTCTACCAAGCCTGGGGCAGAATTTGTTAAACTATCATGCCACACAGAAAGCCTGGTATGAGGTAAGGTCTTGGACCCTGTTGATAGGAATAAAGTGTCTGAAATATCAAGTAATCTTTTTATAATGTGCTGCTGAAAAAATACACCTAAATGTTATCTGTCCTTCATACCAGATTTTTCTCAGAAAACTAGTAGCAGCATTTAAATCCTTTTTATAAAACCCCTACCCTCACATGAAAACATTTCCCTTCTTCAGGCTCTACCTACCACCCAAACTCTGTTGTCCATCTGATTCCTGATGCTTAAAACTGGAAATCCTGCATCCTTACATGAACCCCTATAAATGCTGAGGCCTCTTCACAGTCTGAATTCTGGTTCCCCACCTCATTTTTCTCATGTTTCTTCACTTGATGTCTCTTAAGAGGTAAAAATCTCCCTCTCTTAACTCCATGAGGGTCTTCTTCTTTGCCCTTTTCAAAATTAGAATTTTAGGCTTGCTTAGGGGATTGTTTCCATTAATTTCTGTATCCCCCTCAAACAGCAAGTTCCACAAGGCAGAGCTTGTGTCTTTTTTGGCTTACAATTATATTCCCACACCTGACACACAGACACCATGCCTGGCACATAGTAGAGACTCAAGCAATACTTGCTGAGGGAATAAATAAATGAATGAGAAAAGCAAGAATAGGTGGCGCACAGTGGCTCATGCCTGTAAGCCCAGCACTTTGGGAGGCCAGTGCAGGAGGATCACTTGAGGCCAGGAATTTGAGAAAAGCAGGGATAATAATAACACATACTTTACACAGTTCCTGTAAGAATTAAATGATATGCATGTAAAAGTGTTTGGTGCCGTGCCTGGCATATAAGTTTGTAATTACTGTAGGTTGTTATTGTTTATAATAATAGTAATAACTTGAAGTTGTTATTCTATAACAGAGACCAATTGGAAGACTCGTAAAAAATAATTGGAGTCCTACTTTTTTCTCAGCTGAAAAGGATGCCAACACGGAGATTCTGATATCCCCTTGCTGCTGGCCCAAAATGCCCAAGAAGGTGAAGAATGGGACAAATGTGGGACATTTTACCCCAAAATCATGAACAAGAAGGTCCAAAGATAAAGACAGACAGTAGCAGTAATGGCGGAGACTGGGTCCAGGCAATGGCTGTGAAGGCTGGCCACCTGGATGAACACCCAGAGATGACCTTGAAGAACATCTGCCAGCTCAGGACCACATCAGGGACTTCTAGCCCAACAATAAGCTAAGTTAAACCAGGACACTATGGGATATTTTAGAAGAGCAAACAGCAGCTCCTCAATGCCAGTGCATCTTTAAGTCCCAGCTCAATACCAAATAATGCAGATGTAAGAGAATAGATTCACGAAAGAAAAGAAAGTGAAGCCTCTATTCAAGAACTTTCACAAGGAGTGTGCTCAAACTCCTGTGTGCAGTGGAATGACCAAAAATCTGCAGCTTCCCAGTCTTACTGTGAAGTCGGTTGGGTTGAGGTAGAACCCTTTTTCCTTATTAACAAGATTCTCAGATGCTTTGGATATAGAACAATTTAAGAGTCAACTTAAAAAGTACTCCCAGAAGCTTCAGCTGTTAAGTGTCTAATTATCCAAGATGAGAAACTCCTAAACTGGAATATTTTCAATGTACCTAAAAAAAAACTATCCTCTTGATTGAATTTGCATGTTATCATAAAGTTTTGAGTTAAATGCCTAACAGTTAAGGTTCAATATGAACCTGAAATAATTATTTCTACAGAAAAATAACTCATAACAAGAAATAACCATTTTTGAAGTATTAAATATGATTGACTTAATTTAAAGTTTTCCTAAATTAGACCTGAGTTTTATTAATTTATATATACACTGTTCTATTCAAATGTGTTATACGTCCAGGGAAAACTTGTAAATAATTTTTGTATGCATCTAATAAATGCTTGAATATAATTAGTAGTATTTCTAGTTTGTAATCTGAAGTGTAGTTCATAACTGAATTCTTTGTTCAATATAACTTCTTAGATTGATATAGACAACTATACATAATTAAACCTTCAAGTCTATTTTTTAAAGGAAAAAAAGAAGAGAGACCTAAGCAGACACTTACCTTGTACACACATTCAAATCCACATGATTGAGATCATCTTTATTTTCTTTTACAGCAACATCTAAATCAAAGGCTTCTTGATTTTGGATAGATCTTCGTCTTCTAGAAGACCCAGAAGCCTTCACATTATATACAACATTGAGCTGTAAAAAATAAACTAGCATAAATAACAAGTTGGACATAAATTTCCATCATTTTGCCTTCTAAATACTGTATTAGGTAATGATTCTCTTTGGATGGACCCAGTAAGATTTTTAATCTTCAAACTAGAAAAAAATTAATTTTACTTGCTAACAAAGTATCACTATTAACAAATAGTATTAAAATTTATAAAATTATGTTTAAATGGAGAAAACTGTTAAGTAATATTCCAAAACAAGTACAATAAAACACTATGGGTGATATTTGGGGATACTGGTTTGCCAAAGAGGGTAAACATTCCCTTGAGGAAAAAACTTTCTTGACAGCATTCACTAATTTCTAAGACCTGTTGCCCAAATGGAGTCATTTTTCTCTAACTAGAACTTCAAAAACTCTCAGTAGGATAAATCAAAACTAAAACATTGAAGAGCCTTAGTTGAACATTGCTGAGGATTATTTTTGTTCATACAACGTTTGTCAAAGATGATAAAATAAATGATAGCTTTCAAGTCAACTGGGTCTTTCTCGGCATCTACTCTGTACCCACCACTGATGTTAAAGGTGCCGTAGACACACTGGGAGAGCCTGAGGACCCGTGTCTTTCTCAAAGGGATCCTAAATCAGAAGCTTAGGAATGTACTCAAAACTTCCTAGTCCAGTCTCATCCCCAGATGGACTGGAATCTATTTAAATGTTTTACCTCATCCCCTTTTTTATAACAAGGTTCATAAAGCTTACTGTTGCTTTGTAAGGTTGTATTTTCTTTTAACTTATACCTAAAACACATACACATATGCACACGTGCACACACACACACACACACCCCTCAGAACTAACATCTAATACCCCTCATGGATTTGCATACTTAAAAAAATCCTCTAAGCCTTCATTTTTCAAATCTAAAAGTTGCAATCTTCTTATTCTGCCACAATCCAAACTGATATAATCCTTCATCCACTTGATCTTTCTGGTTATCTTACTTTGGACATTTGTCAACTCTTTCTTAAAGTATAATGATTACATTATAGAGTATTCCTGAAGCAGCTGAAGAACAGTCCCATAAAATTGGAGAAATGTTTTCTATTATTTCCATCATTCCCCTTTCGGTGGCATGCAATTGTCCCTTTAGAGACCAATGCTATCAGGAAACAAACAAGGACTACTCTGTCTCTCGGGTCATAATTAATGCCCATCCATAACTAAGTATTAGGGTTTACATTTGGCAATAAAGCTCAACTGCTCACTCAGGGAACTTCAAAAGATCTTGCAGTTTATTTCCAACAGTTTAGTATGTTATTACCCAAAAGAGGGTAATATTTACTGCAAACTCATGAGTTTTCTTTGCCTTCCTTGTTCCAGAGCACTTATAAAAATATCAACTGTAAGAAATCTCAATACCCATTTCTGGGTGACCAACTTCTTTGTAATTTTTTTCCTCCCTCATGAGAAGTGCCTACTGGTCCCTTCCTTTTGTTTTCTGCATTTTGAGACCGACATGGGATTGATGAACATTCTGACCAACAGGTACCATATTTACCCCTGTGTGCTTCAAGCCTCAAGTAAAAAATCACTTGGTTTCAGTAATTTCTCTACCAACCAACTTGGTGATTTAAGTACATATAATTTTTCAATTTTATCTAGAATACACAGCATATTTACTTTTGGATTTACTCTTGGATTGCAAGACAGCTTGAGAATGAGAATTTTCCCATGGTCTTTGTTAGTAAAGATCGAAATAAATTGTTTACTTTCTCTTTCTGACCTTTTCACTGAATACCATTCCTTTTCATTGTGATCATTTTTCCTTTAGTTTTAAAAAATGTTTACTGTATTCAGAGTATAATGCAAAATAATCTTAGAATTATTTGGAAGTTTCTAAATTATACCTGCTTAGCAAGGTATACCCGCCCTACTCAGCAAGTATACCTGTTCTCTCTACTAGAATGATTGTGCTGGTTTTTGAAAAAAGTACTTTTTCTCCATAATAGCCATTTTTTTACTTTCTCAGTAAGTGTTTCAGTGTTTTTGTTTGGTCGTTTGGTTGTTTGTTTCTACCCAAGCACACAAACATTTTTGTTCCTATCACATATTATCCTTGGGTTCTAATGAGATGATCTTAAAGTCCTCAATATTTTTATGTGCTATTTAGTGTGATGATTATCTTATTCAGTATTTTTCATACTACTTCCATTTTATTGTAGCTCCTGCTGCACCATAAAAATGTAGATTTCTTTATGTTTTCTTTCTGTACCAGAGGATTGAGCATAATTATGCTTTAATTGTTATATTTACTATTATATAAGATTTTACATTAAAGGGACACAATTCCTCCCCTCAAGTCAATAATTCTACCATGTTGACTTCTACATTCTCAGATGAATATTAAGAAATTATAAGTAAAACATGTATTTGTTATCAGGAATCATATTGGAGGACATTAACCCTCACTTCAAAAAGCAAATAATCTCCAAGAAATAGTTTTCAAATAGAAAATCAATCTATATAATTGCTCTCTACTCACTGGCTGGCAACATCTCTAATACTTTTTATTAAAGACAGTGATATATCTTGCTTAAGTCACAGATGTAAATCATTAAGAATTATATTCAAGTTATCTAAGATTTAATAAAGCCCCAAACCAAATAATTATTATAAAAAGTCATATTTAACTTAAAAAAATAAGCATCGTTACATACCTGACAAATAGCAAATCCAAAACCATTTGCGGAAATATTAACTGCAGTTGGCTGTACCACAGCAAGCTGAATCAAGGTGAAAAAAAGTGAATGAGTCTAATTTTCCATATCTAGATCCTTCCAAGTAGCAAAACAGATCAGTCCTATCCCTCATTAGGAAAAGAAGCAATCACTGACAGCACTAAGAGCTTTGCACTGTCTCACATATCAAAAGCTATGGGTCAAATAGGTAAGCAAGGTGATGAAAGGAAAAGTGCACACTCCCCAAGCTCCCTCACCTCTGCCCATGGGAGGGCACATTAGTGCTACTGACAAGTCTGTCCTCCTGTTGGGGCTGAAGCATAAAAGACAAGAAACTAAAGTCATCTCCCTCCCCTGACCTCCCTTAATCAGGGCCTAATCCCCTGGCTTTCCCAGGAACACAACAACACATTGTCTATGACTGTGCCTAACTTTATTCCTTCTTTTCCTTTATCATCACCACTCTTCATCACTTTCCAGAATTGAAGTTATCACCTTCATCCATTGTACTTAACCTCCCACAAAACTGATCAAGGGAATAAAGTTAAGAACAAGCATATTCTTTTATTCCAGTTAAAGTAAGAATTCTACTACCGGTTCTATCAATTCTCCTACGAAGACATGTGGAGCAGCTGAAAAGAACATGGTCTTTGGAATGATGAGTTCAAATCCTAGCTCTACTGTTACTAGTAACATGATCTTGAGCAAGTCACTTAACCTCTCTCAGCCTCAGTTTTATCATATGTATGATGGGGATAAATGTACTTACTTCTTAGAGTTACTTTGAGAAGTAAATGCAATAGCATATGTAAAGTAATCTAGCACAGTGCCTATGAAGAATAAAAACTCAACAGGTTTCTATGTTCATTCCTTTCCCAATGTTACAGTGCCCGTGTTTTCTCCTGTTCCACCAATCTTTCCAAAGTTCCCCACCCTTCCAGAGCTCAGCAAATTCAGCCAAAGGAGGGCACCTCTTCTCCCTATTACTCTACAGAGCTCTGGAAACAAGTCTTTGTTGAAATCAACAGATTACAAATAAAGCAGTATTCCAGCATAAAGAATTGTCTACACTGATTTTTAAATAACTGCCCCTTGCCCACACCTCTGCTGTCTGAAGGAGTAAGCGGTTGTGTGTGTCAATCAGAAACTTTGCAGGACTTGGTGAGCTAGGCCCCATCACGGTCACTTGGATATTTGTCCTTTCTGTATTCATTAGGGCTGCAAATTCAGACAGAGCCTTTAAAGCCACAGTGGTATCCTGTTGAGGGAAGAAAAACATTTGTACATATAAGTATATATCAAGGTCTTCAAAGAGTAAATTTAGTAGTATTTTGTTGCTGGATATTCATACACCTTCCTTCAGAGTGGAATGCTCCCTGATTCATATTTGAATGTCCTTGGCCTAGAGTGCAGGAGAGGCTCAGAAAATGTTTGCTGAAATGTTTTATCGTTTTTAGTGTATAGATCTTATTGATTTTTGTCAGATTAATCCCTAAACAGTTCACATTTTATGCTATTTTGATTTGCGTTTCCATTGCTCATATATAGATACAATGGATTTCTGTACAATGATTTTTTTATACCACAATGTTACTAAATTCACTTGTTAATCCTAGTAGCATTTCTGTAGATCCCACTAAATTTTGCACATAAATGATTATATTATCAGTAAATTAAAAGTTTTAGTTTTTCCTTTCCAAAAAGAAGAAAAGAAAATAGAAAATATTTGCTATATGGAACTGAACATCTACTCTTATATCAGTTACCACAGATGAAAAGTGGCAGATGGGGAACTGATTTATTCCATATAAATATCAGATATGAAATTCATAGTAATGAGAAAAAAATTAAAATTAGTGAATTTAGCCTTTTGCTTAAGTTACTAAACTTTGAAACTGCCAAGTAATTTTATGAAATCAAAGAAAAAATGCAACCACATACTTTTTAAAATATTTTTTATATATAACATATAATTTATATAATATATATAAAATATATACTATATATTATATATAAAATATATATAATAAATAAATCTATATTATATATTATAGTTTAAAGGGAAAAAACTATCATCTCTCACCTGACTAGATGCAAAACCACCCAAGCTATTTCTTTGCCTGCTTAGCCACCTCATAATTGGGATTCCCTCAGAAGTCTGAAATTGTAAGAAGTGTGAGAGCAGTGCATAGGCTGCAACTTCAATATCCAGGGAGCGTGGCTGCCAGGAGTCGGAAAGTTTGGACTCTGATGACACCCAGAATTGCATGCCACCTGCAAGAGAAAAGTAATAACATTCTGATCAATTATCCAGAAAAATTACATTTTATACCATTAAATATTCCTACTCTGGTCCAAGTTGTACTTAACTAGCATAAAAAATATATACTTGTATACATGTATTTATTTATGCCAAACATGTATTTATTTATCACAAACACACACACACATACATATGTATACATGTGCCTATATGTTGCTTTTTTAAACTATTACAAGTTAAGTATATCTTATCCAAAAAGCTTGGGGCCAGAAGTGTGTCCAATTTCTGTTTTGTTTGAATTTTTGGAATATTTACAGCATACATACATTCCAAAATCTGAAATGCTCAAAAATCTGAAACTTTTTGAGCACTGACATGATACTCAAAGGAAATGCTCATTGGAGCATTTTGGATTTCAGATTTTTGGATTAGGGATGCTCAACCTATATACTTGTAAATTTTCATCCTTTTCCCATTGCCTACATTTGAGGATGTTTTGATGAAAATAGTTTTCCTAAGAGAAATTCCCTATATTTGGCTCAAGACTAAATAGCTACAAATAAAAGGAAAAAATAATATATTTCAGAAGATAATGCACGTTACTTATCTGACCAGGCCATCCCCAAAATATTTTAAGACACATCGAAAAGAATCCTATTCTGGGAATCTGCCATTAACTAGCTCTAATATTCTGGAAAGACTCTCCCATTTTCATTATCTGAAGGTTGGTGTTTACAGTTTGAGGTTCAAGCCCCCAAGAAAAAAAATTAGGATCCCCAGCTAACTCAACAACCTTCCTAGAGATAATTCTGCTCTAGTCCCCAGAGGACCATCCTACTTGGTGCCCTCTCTCAAATATTACTATTTAGATGATGACTACACTTAGGTGGAATATTAAATAACTACCACTTAGCCAAGCAGACAAGAAGAAAAAATGTCAAAGACTGCTTCAGCCTCTAAGCAATAATCTTCTAGTCCCCAGCTTTGGAATAGGTAACAAGGATTCAATCTAAGTTACTGTTAATACAATATTTTTTACAGTCTCAGAAGAAGCCTCTAAACACTTTCTACAATTATCCCTTCTTGAATTAACAGAAATTTGAATCACTGGACATTATCTTATTTCTGCCCACCCACTTCCATCTCTCTCTTTCTTACACACACACACACACACACACACACACACACACACCTGGATCCCTGTCCACTTTGTATATAAAATACACATAATCCACTTACTAGCAGCATTTTTTGGTGTTCACATTTCTTTTAATTAGCATTTTAGTTCCTATTTTTGAGCATTTGCTATGCAGCAGCATTGCACATTATCTCATTTAATCCTCACAGCCACTCTAAAATAGGTGCCATTTCCACTTTACAGTTGGGAAAACTGAACCTCATAAAGGTAAGTTGCAGAACCAGGATTTAACCTGTCTCTCCAGAACCCAAGGTCTTAGCAAACTACAAGGCTGCCAAACCAGAAATGGTATCAGACACTCAAAGGGTAACTGACATAGGGCATCACATATCTAAAATAAAGAGACATCTGAGCCCTCAAATTCTGTTAAAAAAAACCCTGGGGAGACCAGAAGCATTGTGGCCATGTCAGGCCCATCCTGATCTCATTATGTGTTTTACTTTTCACCAAAAGATGCAGATGTAATCAATTTCAAACCTGGCTAAAAATTTTTCTCATGTAAGTTATATATTTCATAAAGTATAACAACCTCAAGTGGGCCCAGCACATTACCTTCTTGTTCTGCTCTCCAAGTCAGCATATTCAAAGCTTCCTTCGCTTTAGGACTCCCCACTGATGACAATGCATAAGTTATAAGGGCTAGAGTATAATTGTCTGAAATTCCTCTACTGAATTCAGACTCCAAAAAATGGATAGACTCTTGCACATCAATGTTAGGCTTGGAAGAAAAAAAGTATGTTTTTTACTATTCAGAGTAACCCATTACCACATACTGAAACAAAAAGTACTTTGAAACATGCATTTAAAAAATAAGTTCAGTGTCTATGAAGTACCTGACCTTGTCCTAGGCAATGAAAATCAACCATGATCATTGACATTTAAAGATTTGCCATGCATTTTGAAAATAATACTGTTTTTCAGTTTTTATAAGTAAACAGGTGTCATTCCCTAGAAGAAAAAAGTAGAGCTTTTGCCAGTGTTTCTCCCACTCAGTATCACAGACTCAGATAAGAACAGCAAACTGCTTGAGAAATATATTTCTTATATTTGATCTCTGGTAGTGCGGCCCTAAGTTCAGGAAAAGTTTAGCTTCTACATGCCTACTAGTAGAATAGGAAAATAGTGGGGGTCCTAATAAAGAGAATGACTTTGGTGATCTCATAAAATGCAGTAGGCAGTAAGCAGTAAAGGCATCAATCACCAGGACAGCTCTGGAGCAAACTTAAGCTCGTCAGCATACCTTTCCACGCATACTCATTCTCATCCAGGCATCCATGCCCGTTCAACACACTTTTCAGGGTATGGGTGTTCTCAGCACTAAATTAACAGATATTGTAACTGTTCCATGATGTTTTAGAAGTAAAAAATCCTTCACAATCTAAACTTGCTAGAATACATTGTCAAATTTTAAATAATTTTCTTTCCCCTCAGAAATTAACTTTTTCAATGATAAAACATGTATTGACTTATCTTACCAATAGCAAGTACAATACATACATTAAAAAGCATTTTTAGAATTCTCTTAGTTATTCTGAAAGAGTGGGTTAATGTTTTTATTCTCAGATTTTGGAACATGGCCACAAATGGAAAGCAAAAGAGTACTCAAATTCAGATTTCACATGTGTTGTAAAACTGCAACGTGTTAAGTTTCCACACACATATTTGACCCATTAAGACCTACCTTCCTTGAATTTCCCATCTATCATTTGTTAAATTAAATATGAAATACCTGATACTTTCTATATCCCAGGAGAGAAGTTACAATATAGGCTGTAAGTGTTACTGGACTTTTATTGCCACCTTGAAGCTCACTATGAATCACTCTTCCTGGATCCCAAAATTCACCGTTGGATTTCTGATGTCCTTTAAGCCAAGTGTATGTTCTGTGTAACACATTCTGATCAATATCTATGTAAGGATCAGCTTCAAGGAAACATCTTAAAACAAAAGCTGACAACCTTTATGAAAAGAGAAAAAAATTACGTAAAATACACTTTATAAGGTCCACCAAATAACACTGAGCAAGCAAAACAACAACACTTTTTCCCCATCAGAAGATTCATCAAAGGGGGAATCACTGAAGATGGAACAAAGGAAAGAAAAAAAGCAAAAAAGAAAGAGCAAAGGGACAAGGTAAGCAACTCTCTCTAGCAGGCAGAACTGGTTTCCACTTGGGCTTGGCCAAGAAATTCCATGTTGACTCAAAAATCTCAGATTTGAAAAGGAATTTAGAAATGATCTAATCCAGCTCCATTTTTAAATTTAATTTTATTTTATTTTTATTTATTTTTTATTATTATACTTTAAGTTCTAGGGTACATGTGCACAACGTGCAGGTTTGTTACATATGTATACATGTGCCATGTTGGTGTGCTGCACCCGTTAACTCGTCATTTACATTAGGTATGTCTCCTAATGCTATCCTTTCCCCCTCCCCCCACCCCACAACAGGTCCCGGTGTGTGATGTTCCCCTTCCTGTGTCCAAGTGTTCTCATTGTTCAATTTCCACCTATGAGTGAGAACATGAGGTGTTTGGTTTTTTGTCCTTGTGATAGTTTGCTGAGAATGATGGTTTCCAGCTTCATCCATGTCCCTACAAAGGACATGAACTCATCCTTTTTTATGGCTGCATAGTATTGCATGGTGTATATGTGCCACATTTTCTTAATCCAGTCTATCATGGATGGACATTTGGGCTGGTTCCAAGTCTTTGCTATTGTGAATAGTGCCGCAATAAATATACGTGTGCATGTGTCTTTATAGCAGCATGATTTATAATCCTTTGGGTATACACCCAGTAATGGGATGGCTGGGTGTGGGGAAAAGAAAGAGAGATCAGATTGTCACTGTGTCTGTGTAGAAAGAAGTAGACATAGGAGACTCCATTTTGTTCTGTACTAAGAAAAATTCTTCTGCCTTGAGATGCTGTTAATCTGTAACCTTACCCCCAACCCCGTGCCCTCTGAAACATGTGCTGTGTCAACTCAGGGTTAAATGGATTAAGGGCTGTGTAAGATGTGCCTTGTTAAACAGATGCTTGAAGGCAGCATGCCCGTTAAGAGTCATCACCACTCCCTAATCTCAAGTACCCAGGGACACAAACACTGCGGAAGGCCGTAGGGACCTCTGCCTAGGAAAGCCAGGTATTGTCCAAGGTTTCTCCCCATGTGATAGTCTGAAATGTGGCCTCGTGGGAAGGGAAAGACCTGACCGTCCCCCAGCCCGACACCCGTAAAGGGTCTGTGCTGAGGAGGATTAGTATAAGCGGAAGGAACACCTCTTTGCAGTTGAGATAAGAGGAAGGCATCTGTCTCCTGCCCGTCCCTGGGCAATGGAATGTCTCGGTAGAAAATCCGATTGTGAATTTGCCTGCCTTGGCCTCCCAAAGTGCTAGGATTACAGGCATGAGCCACCATGCCTAGCCTTTTTTTTTTTTTTTAAGAGACAGAGTCGGGCTGCGCTGGGAGGCGGCGATGAGAGGCTCACACGCCTCCAGCCCGGCCCCGGCCCCCCGGGACGGAGAGCCGAGCAGCCCCGGCTCTGGGCTACGGACTATGGGCGAATAGCTCTGACCACCCGGCGAAGCATGCCGCCTGCCTTGGCCTCCCAAAGTGCCGAGATTGCAGCCTCTGCCCGGCCGCCACCCCATCTGGGAAGTGAGGAGCGTCTCTGCCTGGCCGCCCATCATCTGGGACGTGAGGAGCCCCTCTGCCTGGCTACCCAGTCTGGAAAGTGAGGAGTGTCTCTGCCCGGCCGCCATCCCATCTAGGAAGTGAAGAGCGCCTCTTCCCGGCCACCATCCCATCTGGGAAGTGAGGAGCGTCTCTGCCCAGCCGCCCATCGTCTGAGATGTGGGGAGCGCCTCTGCCCCGCCGCCCCGTCTGGGAAGTGAGGAGCGCCTCTACCCGGCCGCGACCCCGTCTGGGAGGTGAGGAGCGTCTCTGCCCAGCCACCCCGTCTGAGAAGTGAGGAGACCCTCCGCCTGGCAACCACCCCATATGAGAAGTGAGGAGCCCCTCCGCCCAGCAGCCACCCCGTCTGGGAAGTGAGGAGCGTCTCTGCCCGGCAGCCACCCCATCCAGGAGGGAGGTGGGGGTCAGCCCCCACCAGGCCAGCCGCCCCGTCCGGGAGGGAGGTGGGGGGGTCAGCCCCCCACCCGGCCAGCCGCCCCGTCTGGGAGGGAGGTGGGGGGGGGTCAGCCCCCCGCCCGGCCAGCCGCCCCGTCCGGGAGGGAGGTGGGGGGGGTCAGCCCCCTGCCCGGCCAGCCACCCCATCTGGGAGGTGAGGGGCGCCTCTGCCTGGCCGCCCCTACTGGGAAGTGAGGAGCCCCTCTGCCCAGCCAGCCGCCCTGTCCGGGAAGGAGGTGGGGGGGGGTCAGCCCCCCGCCCGGCCAGTCGCCCCGTCCAGGAGGGAGGTGGGGGGGTCAGCCCCCTGCCAGGCCAGCCGCCCCGACCGGGAGGGAGGTGGGGGGGTCAGCCCCCCGCCCGGCCAGCCGCCCCGTCCGGGAGGTGAGGGGCGCCTCTGCCCGGCCGCCCCTACTGGGAAGTGAGGAGCCCCTCTGCCCGGCCAGCCACCCCATCCGGGAGGGAGGTGGGGGGGTCAGCCCCCTGTCTGGCCAGCCACCCCGTCCGGGAGGTGAGGGGCGCCTCTGCCCGGCCGCCCCTACTGGGAAGTGAGGAGCCCCTCTGCCCGGCCAGCCGCCCCGTCCGGGAAGGAGGTGGGGGGGTCAGCCCCCCGCCCGGCCAGCCGCCCCATCCGGGAGGGAGGTGGGGGGGTCAGCCCCCCGCCTGGCCTGCCGCCCTGTCCGGGAGGGAGGTTGGGGGGGTCAGCCCCCCGCCCGGCTGGCCGCCCTGTCCGGGAGGTGAGGGGCCCCTCTGCCCGGCCAGCCGCCCCATCCGGGAGGGAGGTGGGGGCGTCAGCCCCCCTGCCTGGCCAGCCGCCCCGTCCGGGAGGTGAGGGGCGCCTCTGCCCGGCCGCCCCTACTGGGAAATGAGGAGTCCCTCTGCCCGGCCAGCCGCCCGGTCCAGGAAGGAGGTGGGGGGGTCAGCCCCCCGCCCGGCCAGCCGCCCCATCCGGGAGGGAGGTGGGGGGGGTCAGCCCCCCGCCTGGCCAGCCGCCCTGTCCGGGAGGGAGGTGGGGGGGTCAGCCCCCCGCCTGGCCAGCCGCCCGGTCCGGGAGGTGAGGGGCGCCTCTGCCCGGCCGCCCCTACTGGGAAGTGAGGAGCCCCTCTGCCTGGCCAGCCGCCCCGTCTGGGAGGTGTACCCGGCAGCTCATTGGGAATGGGCCATGATGACAATGGCGGTTTTGTGGAATAGAAGCAGGGGAAAGGCGGGGAAGGGATTGAGAGATCAGATGGTTGCCATGTCTGTGTAGAGGGAGGTAGACACGGGAGACTTTTCATTTTGTTCTGTACTAGGAAAAATTCTTCTGCCTTGTGATCCTGTTGATCGGTGACCTTACCCCCAACTCTGTGCTCTCCGAAACATGTGCTGTGTCCACTCAGGGTTAAATGGATTAAGGGTGGTGCAAGATGTGCTTTGTTAAACAGATGCTTGAAGGCAGCATGCTCGTTAAGAGTCATCACC
Source organism: Pan paniscus (assembly GCF_029289425.2). Classification (NCBI taxonomy): domain Eukaryota; kingdom Metazoa; phylum Chordata; class Mammalia; order Primates; family Hominidae; genus Pan; species Pan paniscus. The sequence goes on along the minus strand of NC_073254.2, from coordinate 93,834,314 downwards.
ACTCCCTAATCTCAAGTACCCAGGGACACAAACACTACGGAAGGCCGCAGGGTCCTCTGCATAGGAAAACCAGAGACCTTTGTTCACTTGTTTATCTGCTGACCCTCCCTCCACTATTGTCCTATGACCCTGCCAAATCCCCCTCTGTGAGAAACACCCAAGAATGATCAATAAAAATAAATAAATTAAAAAAAAAATCCGATTGTATGTTCCATCTACTGAGATAGGGGAAACCTGCCTTAGGGCTGGAGGTGGGACATGCGGGCAGTAATACTGCTCTTTAAGGCATTGAGATGTTTATGGGTATGCATATCTAAAGCACAGCACTTAATTCTTTAACCCTGAGTTGACACAGCACATGTTTCAGAGAGCTCGGGGTTGGGGGTAAGGTTACAGATTAACAGCATCTCAAGGCAGAAGAATTTTTCTTAGTACAGAACAAAATGGAGTCTCCTATGTCTACTTCTTTCTACACAGACACAGTAACAATCTGATCTCTCTTTCTTTTCCCCACAGCTGGGTCAAATGGTATTTCTAGTTCTAGATCCTTGAGGAATAGCCACGCTGTCTTCCACAATGGTTGAACTAGTTTACAGTCCCACCAACAGTGTAAAAGTATTCCTATCTCTCCACAACTTCTCCAGCACCTGTTGTTTCCTGACTTTTTAATGATCGCCATTCTAACTGGTGTGAGATGGTATCTCATTGTGGTTTTGATTTACATTTCTCTGATGGCCAGTGATGATGAGCATTTTTTAATGTGTCTGTTGAATCCAGCTCCATTATTTTGTAGACTGAGAATCTGACAGTCCAAGAGAGTTAAATAAATTGTCCAAGGTTATTCATCTTTGGACTGTTCTAGATATTTACCAAAGAAGAGCTCCAACACACTTCAGTCAGCCCCAAAGCTGTGGGTGAAGAATGCATACATAGTTCACAAGCAAACTGTAGTACTTCAAGTGGGGGAAATGATATTTTTCTCTCCTATAGAATGGGAGTTAGCCAACTGTAGCCTGTGGGCCAAATCTGCCTGGCCCAAATCTGGCCCTCAAGCCAAATACAGCCCAGGGTCTGTTTATGTGTGCACCAACCCAGCCCCCACCTGCCAACACCACCACCTAAGAGCGGGTTTTAAAAGAAGGAAAAGAAAAAGACAAAGACAGGAAAGAAAGAGGGAGGAGAGGGAGGAAGAGGGAAGAGCATGCAACGGAGACTCTACGCGGCCCGAAATGCCTGAAATACTTACAATCTGACCCTTTACAGAAAAGTTTGCCAGTCCCTGCTACAAAACACTATACTGAGGTAAAAAGAACATCAAGCAATACAACACTGAAAGCTTTCTATTTATGGTTCTATATCCTGAGTCAGGCCAAGGCCAAGAGAAAATTTGAAGCAGATCTGTTTCATGTTATATAAAGTTTCATGTGGTAAACATTACTGATATTCAATAATATACAGTTCTCTTTTACTTTGGTTACACAGAGGAATTCACTTTCCTGCCCCAGTGAGGTTAGGCATAGCCATGTGACCAGCTCTGAGAAGGATAAAATGAGTAGAAATGATACACTCAGGATGAAGTCTCTAATTGCCAGTGCTATAGACTGCAGCCTCCTCTTTCCGGGCTGTGGCAAACCTGGAGCCTCCTTTTGGAGACGTGGACACGTTGGCAGCTGCAGAGCCCCCTGCTGACCACAATGGAAAGGCAGCATGAACAAGAAATCCCTTCATTGTTAATTGCTTAGATGGAGTAGGTTGGTTGTTACCACAGCACTCCTAGTCTATCCTGATTGATACAGTGAGTCAATCTTTTTCTGAGTAAAATAGGAAATTGAAGATAAGTACAAGAAGAGAGATTAATCATCCAAAATCAGCCACATAGAGATTCCAGTCTGGAGGAAACTGGCTGTTCATACTTAATTCCATCAGTGTTTGTTTTTCACACACACACACACACACACAAACTTAAAGAAACTACATTGACCGCAGTAACACAACACTTGTGTTAGTCATGGAAGATTAAGAAAAAAGCTGTGTCACAATCACCCGGCATTTCTAACTGATTTTATCAGCTGCACCATCATCATAAAGTATCTTTATTTCTGTTTCTTCCACACACACACACACAAAAGAGGATTTATAACTTATCTGTTCTAAATAAAAACATTTGATTTGTTAATGTTTGAAAATAATACTTTAAAAAGAAAATCTCTTTTTAAAGCCAGACTAAGGAAAAAGCAACCTCCCAGTCTATAATATATAGAGATATATCTGTCAATTTCGTGGCTATTGTGACCTAGTGAAAGCCCATTCCATGACACGGATTTGTTCAGTTGGCAAAAACACTTACCAAGTGCTCCCAGAAGGGTCATAATTCCCAAAAGCACTGAAAGAGCCATCTTCCCTCTGATAGAGAAGTTCTCTCTGGTAACCTAGACACAAAAATAGACAGATAGTCAAAGTAATCATTAACTTGCAATGGATGAAAGTTTCTAATTATGACTTCATATTGAGGAAATATGGGCAGAGAGGGGGAAAGAAGAAATCAAACCAAGAGCTAATATTGAGTACTTTCTATTTTAAGTGCTGTTGGAAATTTAAAATGCCAGGACTTTTCAAGCAGAATGCATAAAATAAAAACTGTGATATCCCAGCCGGGTGCAGTGGCTCACGCCTATAATCCCAGCACTTTGGGAGGCCGAAGCAGGTGGATTGCCTGAAGTCAGGACTTCGAGACCAGCTTAACCAACATGGTGAAACCCCATCTCTATTAAAAATACAAAAAGTAGCCGGGCATGGTGGCACATGCCTGTAATCCCAGCTACTCGGGAGGCTGAGGCAGGAGAATCGCTTGAACCCAGGAAGCAGAGGTTGCAGTGAGCCGAGATTTGCGTCATTGCACTCCAGCCTTGGCAACAAGAGCAAAACTCCATCTCAAGAAAAAAAAAAATAAAAAGCCTGTGATATCCCAAATTAAAGTAAATTAAAAGATCACTATAGCATAGATGATGCTTCTAGCCATTCAAAAGCAAGCAAATTAAAGGCAGACTTTTATTTAACTCTCTAGTGTTCATCAAAATTGTTTCAAAGCTTAGTCATCTAGAACTGTTTGCTACAGAAGAAAAATACTATGTAGGGTATCATTAATTTAAGTTTAAGGCCAAATTAGAAAATAAAAGTATTTTCTATTCTTAGACCAGCAATACAGAGGAGGAAATGCTAAATAATCTAAAACGGTGGCTCTTAAATTTTGGGGCCATGGCCAACTGAGGTAAACCAAAAAACCAACTTGCCTGCCTACCCACCAATTCCATGTTTCCACTAAAAAAAAAAAAATATATATATATATATATACACACACACACACACACACACATATACACATGCTCAGTGGTGGCAATGAAGTATCATTACAGAAGTAAATTGGGTAGGGGGTTAAGGCTCACGTATCTGCATTAATAAAAGCAAATGTGTCATATTTGCAAATAGTTACAAATAAATGATTGCAAATAAAAAGCAGATGTTTCATATTTGCAAAGCAATGCATACAGATCTCAAAGTCCAGTGTGAGAAAACATAGGCCAAACTCTAAAGGATTCACCAAACAACCCACAATAAACTAACTTGCTAAAAATAAAGTTAAGATAGCAATAACTTATCACTAAAAAAGCAACCATTAGCAGGAACATTTCCAGCTCAAGGCATTATCAATGACTCTCTGATGGCCAAAAATCCTTCTAAAAATTACAGGATTCCACTATTAGCAGGTAAGGGCACACAGCCTGAGCTTTGCAGCACAGCCATGGCAAAGCTTGGCAACCATACTCATTTGTGAAATGTTGAAATCATTCCCCAGTAAACTGCAGTAATAAACAAATTTGACTTTATGAATACCGTATTTTAGAAGCATCCAGAACTATAAGTAAAATTCATATTTGACTAACTAAACATAAGCATTAATGGTTTGAAATTACAGTTAATGTGTTCTCACCTTCAAGTCCCAAACTTCTCCCTGAGTCTTTCCAAAAGAAACCCTAGATTTAAGTATCTGATTTAAGTTACAATAAAACAAAATGCATAAAGCAAAAAAGAAAACAAGATACTCTGTTTCATGGTGATATTTAAGACTTATGGTAAAAGAAATATAAACATTTAAAGTGATGACAAAACTTTGCTTAATTTGAAGAAGGGAACATTAGATTATACCTTTATGTTTCTAATTGAATTATTACAGTGCAGTAATTAGCCAACTTTCATTGAGCACTCATTAGATGTCAGGAACTGTTCAAAGTCCTTTGCAGGATTAACTCAGGTAATTCTCACAAGGACCCTCTGACATAGATGCTATTATTATTCCCTTTTTACAGATAATGAGACTGAAACTCAGCGGATACAGATACCATGTGCATGGTCACACAGCTAACAGGGAGAGAAGTTGGGCATTAGCCAACGTCTCACTGGCTCCAAGGCCACTGTCTCCTAGTAAATCACAGAGCTCTTCCAATTATTAAACATGATAAAAGAAGAAAAGACTTCAGTAAGTACCTTTTACATGGAAAGCTCTCAACAAACAATAGGCATTACTCTCTAACATAGGTGTAGAGGAAGGCTCTCTAAGCACCAGATGCAATAAAATAAAAAAATTGATGCATTTGACTATTTTTTTAAAGTTTTTAAACTATTCCAAGGCAAAACACACTATAAGCAAGGCTTAACAAATAAATTAAGACAATATTTGCAACATATAAGATGGATAAATAGCTAATATCAATATTATGTAATTTTTATGTATGTTTATATGTTATTACTTACATGTATATACATATGTAAAGAACTTTTTAAAAATTAGGGTAAAGGATAAAAAGCCCTATAAAAATAAGTGAATAAAAGACAAAACAGATAAGTCACAAAAGACAAAAATATAAAAACAAATTTTAATATAGAAAACACGTTCAACTTCATAACAGGAGAAACTCAAATTAAACCTACACTGAGATACCATTTCTCTCCCATCAGATTAGCATTAAGATTCAAAAGTCTGACCACTCCTTCTGTTGGGTGAGCTGTATGGAAACCAGCACTGATCCACTGCTAGAGGGAATTCAGAAGGGTACAACTACCATGTAGGTGAATGTCTTTACCCTCTGACCCAGTAATCCCAGTTCTAGGAATCTACCCTGAAGACACACCTCCAACAATACAAAAATATATACGCAGAAGATTATTCATTACAGCATCATTTGTAATTGTAACATAATGGAAACAATCTTAGTGCCCCAAAACTGGAGACTGATTGAACAAACTATGGTACACACACATGACAGAGTACGATGCAGCTGTGAAAAAAAGAATGAGGAATATCTCGGTCAACTGATGCAGAGTAATTTCCTGGATACACTGTTAAGTGAAAAAGGCAAAGTGTAAAATAGTACATACAGATATACTATCTTCTGTGTAATAAAAAGGGGAAATGAGGCCAGGCGCCAAGGTTCACCTATTGCCAAGGTTCAGCACTTTGGGAGGCCAAGGCGAGTGGATCACTTGAGCCTAGCAGTTTGAGAGCAGCCTGGGCAATATGACAAAAGCCTGTCTCTACAAAAATACAAAAAAAAAAAATTAGCATGGTGGCATGTGCCTGTAGTCCCACCTGTTCAGGAGGCTGAAGTGGGAGAATCACCTGAGCCCAGTAAGTCAAGGCTGCAGGGAACCATGATTGTGCCACTGCACTCCAGCCTGGGCAAAGGGAGACGCCCTGTCTTTAAAAAAAAAAAAAAAACTTGAGAGGGGGGAAATGAGAAAACATATATGTATACATTTATTTTCGCAAAAGGAGAGAGAGAAAAGATAGTCTAGAAATTAATGAAGTAGGTTACTGGTATATTTGTCCCCACACAAATCTCATGTTCAATTATAATCCTCAATGTTGGAGGTAAGGCCCAGTGGGAGGTGATTGGATCTTGGTGCTGTCCTTGAGAGAGTGAGTGAGTTACTGTAAGATCTAGTCATTTAAAAGTGTGTGGCACCTCCCCACAACACTGTCTCTCTTGTCCTTGTTTTCACCATGTGATGTGCCTGTTCCCAGTTCGCCTTCTGCCACAATTGTAAGCTTCCTGAGACCTTCCTAGAAGGAAATGCCGGCGCTATGCTTCCTGCACAGCCTGCAGAATCATGAGCCAATTAAACCTCTTTCCTTATAAATTACCCGGACTCAGGTATTTCTTTGTAGTAATGCAAGAACTGCCTGATACAGTTACCAATGAGAGGTAGGGAGAAAGAAAAGGGGAAGAAGAGACACTCTTTTGAATATACGTCTCAAAATAAGTTTGTCTTTTGGAAGCATGTTAATGTTCTACATGTTCAAAACATAAACAAAAGTGGAAAAAATTAAATGATAGGCATTATCACTACTCTAGTTCATTTTATCATGTTTTAGTTTTCACATAACCTTTAAAAATGCAGTATATTGTCTCATTTTTCAGAGGCAGCCAGGGATCACAGAGAAGCAAAATAATTAATGTTCACAAAAGAAATCAGCAAGAGAGTCCAGGACATTCTCCCTCAATTTTTAATTAAGGACTAAATTCTCCAGATAGCTAGAGTTTAACTATGAACTCAACCTAAGAAAAAAGAGGAAAAGGAAAGAAGAGAGGAGAAGGAGAGGAGAGGGAAGAAGAAAAAAGAAAATAGGTTTGAGGCCCTCAATCCCTACACAAAAGTTTGAGGTACTTTTGTGACAGAAAGACCAACCTCAAGGAGAGGACCATGTGCCTCCACGCCCCCAGATCACATCAACAACGGCAGTTCCAAGTATGAGATATTGTGAAACTGGTCAGAGATGAGATCATGGAGATGAGATCAGTGCTTATGGAAATTACCCCTCAGGTGGCTGACCTCCAACATTCCCCATTAATATCAACAACTAGCACCATTCTTCCACTAGAGGCAGCCAGCCCAGAGAAGAGGCCACAGACAATCACCAGTTTTGCAGTGAATTTCTTGAGCAGGATTAGATAACACTGAGAATCCAAACCACCAGCTCTGCTCCCATGGAAAAGTAAGGGAGAAATTCACAACCTGGAGAGAACTTGTATTTCTCCTTGTCGGAGTGTCCTGTGAGGTTTCCTTCCTCATCTTAAACCAGCATGCATCATTGTGGATCCCTCGACTGTCCTCCAAATCGTCCCAGTGTATCAGGCATAATTTCCATCCCATAAACAAAACAGGGCCAGGCACAGTGGCTCATGCCTATAATCCCAGCACTTTGGGAGGCCAAGGCGGGTGGATTACCTGAGGACAGGAGTTTGAAACCAGCCTGGCTAATACGGCAAAGTCCCGTCTCTACTAAAAATACAAAAATTAGCCAGGTGTGGTGGCACACACCTGTAGTCCCAGCTACTCGGGAGGCTGAAGCAGGAGAATCGCTTGAACCTGGGAGGCGGAGGTTGCAGTGAGCCAAGATCGTACCACTGTACTCCAGACTGGACGACAGAGCAAGACTCCATCACAAAAAAAAGAAAAAAAAAAACAGGACACTGATGACTCGTCTATAATGTTTGTTGTTAATACAACAACTCAGCATTCCAGTGCAGTCATCTAAGTTGGAGACTCTGCATCACAACAGACAAGAAAGGCAAAAACATAGCTCTCTCCAAAAGTTTATGAAGAAATAAGAGTATCACCTTTAAGTTAATCATTTTAGGAATGGCTCTTGAGTTTGAAAAGTAATCATATGCTCAGAACTTTCATAGACTTCTGAAAATTGAAATGCAGAAGAAGTCCAGAGGCTCTTAAGATAAAAACCCATGAGCCCTTCATAAAGGGCCAGATAAGATACATCCTGTTCTGGGTTATGAATTTTCTTTGGGATAACCATGAATGTAAAATTTCAAAATTTATTATAATAAAGATAAAAATACTGCTCACAAACAATGAAAAAGTAACATTCTAAACATAGTTTGACTTGATTTACCTCGTGTCAAAATTACATGTAAATAAAGGAAGTAAAGTCGGCTATTTGTGACTATTTCAAGAATTTTCTCTGGTAATAAGCTGATAAAAAAATTCTCTGTATTAAAAGAAATCATTATGAATTTGTTTACTTTCTATGACATGAAATGGAAAGTGAGAACATCACAGTTTTTTAAGCTATGGCCACTAGCCATACTTGTGACCAATGGCAACATCCGAATTCTGAAGCTTTCTTTCTCTTATTTTTATTTCAGTGGAGGAAATATAGTGTTTTCAATTAGACTTGGTTTGAGTCTCACTTTAAAAAGTTGAACTGCAGGCACTGTGATTTAAATATCTGAGGAAAACAAACGGTTTAAATCTTCAATTAACAAGTTCAGGATTTCCAGTCCTTATCAAAAACAGTTTTCATGTTATGGTTCCATTTTCCTTTTTGACAGCAAAGACACTTCATTCAATGATGTAGCTGTTGTTTCGATCAACAAAATAATGGGTTAGGTTACAGAACTCCTGGGCCAAGCATGATTTAAGTAAAACAATGCGCTGTTCATAAATGACATTTAAATAATATAATCATGACTCACGCTGAAGCCACTTTAATTTCTTAAAAAATAAAAACAACTACAGTATATTTAAAGGACTTCGGCAAATGTGATGGCAAAAGAAAAAAGAGAGTCTCTGAAATGAGACACTGATTTCATAATGAAAAGCATTATACCAAGAAGCTTTCGTCCACTACTTTGAAATATAATTTAGTTCAGCATGTGAGATGATGTATTTTTGGGGAGCTCCACTGTGCTGACTTTCATCTGCCACTTCACCAGCAAAAAGAGTAGCACATGGAAATCACTGGTCACATTTCTTAGCTGCTAAGAGAATGCCAAGGCCAGGTCGACCCATTAGTGCCCAGAGATCATCATGCTACACTGTGGGGGCGCTTCAGAGATCTTCTGGACCCAATATCCACATTAGGATGATGGACCTAAAGTCCAAAAAAGTTAATATTGGTAATAAGTTATTCGCCCATTCTGGATTTATTGAGATGCCCACATAGCTATACAATGAAGGTCAAACATGGTCCCCATTGTCACAGAGCTCCCCCTCTAAATGCAGGGACGGATGATGGACAGGATAATTTTAAATAATGTTAAGTGAAGAAATAAAATGGAGTAGTACAAATTAGAGTTACTAAGTGGTCAGGGAAGGCCACTCTGAGGCAAACATCAACTGAATGATGAAAAGGAGCAGCCATGGAAAGACCTAGGGAGAAAGCATGCCAGGAGAAGGAAGGGAAAGCATCATGTCCCTGACGCAGCATGGAGCTCAGAGTGTTCCAGACACAGCCAGCTCCAGATGAGGCTAAGGAGGGAGGCCAAGCCAGATCACCCAGGACCCTGTAGGCTGAAGCCGGGAGCCCACTGCAGGATCATAAGCAAGCAAGTGACAGGATCTTGACATTTTCTAAGATCCCTTTTACATTATATGGAGAATGTACTGAAGGGGAGGGAACACAGAAAAAGACTAGTCAGGAAGCCGTTGGAGTAGTCCAGTGAGCAATCATGCTTGAATGGAACAATTAGCAGTGGGATGGAGAGAAATAGAAGAATTTCATACAGGTTTTTAGAGGGAGAATGGACAGGATTTATTCACTGACATTAACCTCTAACTCCCTAGTTAGAGGCAACTAATTCTACTATAGCTGATATTCATTGTGCACTTGCTACGTGTTGAATAAAATGCTGACGTATCTCACTGACTCCTCAGAACAACCCTACCACGTGGGTTCTTTTATTCTCACTGACTCCTCAAAACAACCCTACTAAGTGGGTTCTTTTATTATCCCTGTCTTCCAGGTAAAAAAACCAAGACTTGGAGACACTAAGAACCTGTTCCAAGGTGGGAGCCAGGACTCAAGCCCAGGTCTGACTGCCTCCACAGCCAGTGCTATGCCCCTGATCTACTTCCTCCCAAGGGGAGACTCGCCTACTTACAGCTGTAGCGCTCGGCATTCTCAACACTTGGGAGGACTGCTTGGCACTTAGAGAACGATGCTTTTTTTGCACTCTGGCCACTGTGCCTTCTAACAACCAACAGATGTGAGGAGGGATCTCAGGCAATCAGTAGAGACCCTCTCTGGGTTACTTTGAAAAACTGCAGTTTGGCCACCTACCTGGCCAGGACTGACCTGAGGGACTAGCACTGCTTTGGGTAAACAACAGATACTGAGGATTTGGACCATTCATTTTGTAGGATGGCTGCTGATCCACAGCAAACGTATCTAGGACACACACTGAAATTATTTTTAAGGAATGAGTTTTCACTGCTTACATGTTTCAAGCTATGTAAAATTTATCCTTTCTGTTTAAAGCATTAATATTTGATTAGCCCGAGTTACAGTTCATAAAACATATGTAAATATGGAGTTATGTGGCATTTTCTGAAATATTTTACCTTATTGTATTAAACTATCCCAAAGAATGTGTGCCAAATTATAAAGCACCAGTCTAATTCCTATGTAGTTTCTACTTCAAACCAGAAAAACTAAATCTTGAATACAAATTGGAATCTTGTTTTCAAAAGGTACAATGTTCATTCATGACAATCCCAAATAATTTTTACTCATCTCCTTAATTACAGCCATTATGCCAATGTGTAAAGATCTCATTTGTGTTTAGCATGGCACACAATATACCACAGAGACCACTTGGTACCACTTAAATTTAATTATAATAAAATTTGACAAAGGTTATTCTTGTACGTATATATTTAAAACATGACCAATCCACAAATGTGTATAAACAGGGATAATTTTACATGGGCAACTCTATACAGGAAATTCCAGCTGCTGGATCTCTACAAATTTCCCAGAGGACCTAACCACCTGGTGCATTTCAGGGCCAGTCATAGTGTCTGCATGGTCTGGCCCTAATCTAAGGGAAAATATACCACTATGTCCTTCCCCACATCAGAACTCAGGCCACACTCAGCCCTGATTCTAAACGCTGGTCTCCCTTGGTTTGTGATCTCATACACTGCATTGTTCCTGACCCGCAACCCCTTGACTCCCATTCAGCCTTTGTCTGTGCCATCCTATCTCAGGGAGATCTTCAGACACTGACTCCAGCTCATCTACTTAAACCCAACACCTTACAGCTTACTTCAGTCTAATCTGACACCCCATATTCTAACCTTTGGTGCCTCCCTCTCTACAGGACCCCATATTCCTCCCTTAATATTTTATCAAAATCTCCAGTGAGACTTCTTACATGGTGGTGATACTCAAGCATCCCGTCCCGATTCCTGGTCCTTTCCATCATATCCCATTGCTTCTAAAAACCTGGGAACACTGCAAATCAGAATTATCCCATAGTGTTCTGAGGAACAAGGTGGACGGTGAAGCCAGACCACCATGGGTAAATTATTTAACCTCTCTGTACCTCAATTTCCTCATCTATAAAATGGAAATAATAATAGGACACCTGCTCCTAGAGTTCTTGTGAGAATTAAATGAAACATGCATAAAACATTTAAACAGATTTAGTTGCTATTACTGTCATTACATAGAATTATTTTAGAATAAAAAGGTCTCTACACAATAAGGGAACCTGGAAGAAAAGCTCACATTACAATGGTATCTTTACTGAGTTTTCTAATTCTTCTGTGGAGAAATTAGCAATCAATTAATAGCTTGCCCCTACTTTTCATTTAATCCATTTGTTATAAAAAAACAAAAACTAAAAAAATTAGGAGTTGGAAAGCGTTGAACTATATTTTTCTTAGATTATAGTGAATCCTCATTTTTAATCAGTTTGTGTGAACCCTTCTAATCCTCACGAATTTGATGGACGGGATATATCATACAAATTGTGCAGAGAGAAAAACTCAGCCACAGAGAGTTTGTGCTAGAGATCCACTAATAAGGAAATATAAAACTGAGACTGTAACTTTTGGTAAGCTTTTGGAGTATTTCAGAAAATCAAATTTACTTTACTATTAACATCAAACGTGTCTCACATCTCTTTGTTTCCTCCTAGGTATGGATGTCAAGAGCATAGGCTCAGAGTCCAAATCCCAGCTCTGTATGACTATATGACCCTGGGCAAGTTAGCTAACTTTTCTGCACCTCAGCTTCCTCATCTGCAAAAAAACAGGATCATGCTAATACTAATGGTGAGCCTTCAATGAGGTATGAGATGTAAAGTGTTTAGAACACTGCCTGCCACACAGTACACACTCAACTCATGTTAGCTGCTGTTATTAACAAGTTGCCAAAACAAAGGATCTGGTGCCTGTGAACAGTTTCCACCTTTCAAGGTGTCAAGATACAGTCTTCACTAGCATGACATTTCCTCAGGGTCCAGCAGGTCCTCCTCATCATTTTAAATGCACTGAGAAGGTCCCCACCACACGGCACTGCGTCTGTTTACATACAAACCATCTTCTCCATTGAGCAGCGAATTCTTTAAGAAGAGAGGCCCTGGCTCCCTCTGTTTTCTTGGCACGAAAACTGATCCTGGCACTAAGAAACACTCCACAAATGTGTAATAAAATGAATGAGTATTCCTCTAGATTTTTAAAGAGTTTTAAGTTTCAGATCCCTTAGTATAATACAAGCCCTCCCACCAGAAACTAACTCTTAAGCCATTACTAACAAACATCTTAGCAGCAGTGAGTGAATAGTTAGCTAAAGGAAGAATTGTAACAGCTTTCCATTGTTTGCACTTCCCGCACATGTCAACACCGTGTAGCCCATCACTTACCTAAGACAAAATCCATCTATTTTGAAATATGGTCTAGAATGAAACCTACCTGAAAAAAACAAATTTTTTTCTACGAACAAATGTAGATCTCTAAAATGCTTACCTTGCCTCATAAATGAAAGAGCTTTTTCTTTCAAATTATCTGTCAGTTGTTTCTTTTTAGTCAGATAATCCAAAATGTAAATATTTGGAGCAAAATTTATCATGTTCTGTTCACCACAGCCATAAGGCATCCGAATCAATGAGGCTAAGCCATTGATGGAAGGACCAAGAACATCTCCTGGAAGCACAAGACATGCAGTTCATTCAGTAAATACTCAGTAACAACGACCTGCTGGTGGCAAAGAGACTTTCACTGAGTACAGAAGACCTCTGTCATTGAAGCAATATCATTATTCCACTGCTTGGAACAGAGTTGAAACTTTACACCAAGCTTTTAGGAAGACTGGTCAAAAAAATAACAATGCTCTGGTACTGAACTTGTAGGTCGTGTGATGAAAGAGGACATTTTTAGCTCAGTTAAGCATGTGGCATAAATTAGGCAAAAAATAATTTTTAAAAAAATCTTTAAAAAAATGTACAGAATTGATCAGTAAGACACCATCACTCATACAGGAAAGAAACATTTTATTAGTAGTATTCTTCACGCAAACAAAATTTTATTCTTATTTCTTACTAATACACCACAAGAACTTGAGAAATAATTTTTTTAAAAAACAATGAGGATTGTAGTGTTTTCCAATGTGTTCTGTTTAGTAACAACAAATATAAGTATTTCAATTAATCTCAGGATCAAAAGGATTCGGAAAAGGATTCAAAGTTAGTAATCTAAAATTAAACAAAACACATGCTTTAAAACCCTCTACCCACATCCTAACACCACAACTCAGGGAAAGTAGCAAAAATTCAGAAATATGAAGGCTGAGTTCTAATTTTGGCCCTGCCATTGTTAAGCTGTATAGATAAGAGTATCTTTCTATGTAGTTTATTTTGAAAACTTATACCAAGCCAAGTCCAAATACCTAGTGAAAATGTGATCCTAAAAAATGAATATGAAAAAAAAGGGAAAAGAACCTGTTTCATATGAATAGACTGAAGCTGTGCCAGTATAGCTTAAATTTTAGATGTGAATACAAAGAAAAAAATAGAGGTTATATTATTACCACTGCAGGCTATGTGTTTAATATTCAAAGTGAACATAGACTATCAAAGTTCAAAGAAGCAAGCTAAAATTCGTACATTCTGGGATACAAAATAGGTCTTTAAAACAACATGTAAAAATAAAACTTGAAAATCCATTCTTTACATCAAGCATAAAAATTAAGCCTCGGGGTATTTCCATGACGACAGACAGAATTGTTCCTATGTAAGGAGTGATGGTACATATTTAAAAAGCCAGGCTCCTTCCCTCTGTGTATATGTGTGCGTGTGTGCATGTGTGTGTGTGTGTATGTGTAGTGCATCTCCCAGCATCCCAACACTGTGGGAGACGCTTAAGCAGAATTTATTCCCCTAAATAGAGAGCTTATTTAATTCCTTTTAAGAATTGGCCAGGCACAGTGGTGCATGCCTGTAGTCCCAGTTATGCAAGGGGCTGATGCAGGAGGACTACATGAGCTCAGAAGTTCAAGTCCAGCCTGGGGCAAACATAGCTAAACCCTGCCTCTTCCAAAAAAAAATTATATATATATATATATACACACACACACACATATATATGTATGTGTGTGTATATATATATATATATGTATGTATGTATATATATATATGCCTCCAAATAAAGTCCTCTGCCTATGGATTGGTTGTTTGGGTTATAATAAAAAAGCATTACATCTGCCAGTGAAATATAAAAGAACTGTAAAAAAGTGTTTTAGGTCCTAACACCTTAAAGACCTAACAAACTATTAGACGTCATTAATTAAAATGTTTTCTTCAGTTATTTGTAAAGCACAACTATATAAACAAACCATTTGTGAGGGTTAATTTTGTGTGTCAACTTAAGTGAGCCAAGGGGTGCCTAGATTAAGCATTGCTTCTGAGTGTCTGTGAGGGTGTTTCTAGATGACATTAGCATTTGAGTTGGTGGACTGGGTCCAGCAAATTGTCCTCCCCAGTGTGTGTGGGCACCATCCAATCCACTGACAGCCTGAATAGACAAAAGCTTGAGGAAGGAGGAATTCACCCTTTTTTTCCTGCCTCACTACTTGAGCTCAGACATCTCATCTCATCTTCTCCTAGGACTGGGATTTACATCATCAGCTCCTCTGCTTCACAGGCCTTTGGACTCAGAGTGAGTACTACCAGCCTTCCTGGGTCTCCAGCTTGCAAAAGCAGATCATGGGACTTCTCAGCCTCCATAATTGCATGAGCCAATTCCTCATAATAAACCTCCTTTTATATGTAAGTATCTCCTATTGGTTCTGTTTCTCTGGAGAACCCCCTGATTAATAACACCATTTGTGTAGACACTATGTTTAATTAAAAAGTACTTTTAGGCTGGGCGCAATGGCTCATGCCTGTAATCCTGGCACTTTGGGAGGCTGAGGTGGGTGGATCACCTGAGATGAGGGGTTTGAGACCAGCCTGGCCAACATGGTGAAATCCCGTCTCTAATGAAAATACAAAAAATTAGCCGGGCATGGTGGCACACACCTGCAGTCCCATCTTCATGGGAGGTCAAGGTATAAGAACTGCTTAAACCCAGGAGGCGGTGGTTGCAGTGAACCGAGATCACACCACTGCACTCCAGCCTGGGCTACAGAAAAAGACTCCATCTCAAAAAAAAAAAAGGACTTTTAGCATGGTAAATATAGTTAATAACAAGAGTATTGTAAATTTCCAAATTGCTAAGAAAGGCTGAGTGCCATGGCTCACATCTGTAATCCCAGCACTTTGGGTCAGGGGTTCGAGACCAGCCTGGCCAACACTGCAAAAGCCCATCTCTACTAAAACTACAAAAACTAGCTGGGAGTGGTGGCACGTGCCTGTAATTCCAGCTACTCAGGAGGCTGAGGCAGGAGACTCGCTTGAACCCCAAGAGGCAGAGGTTGCAGTGAGCCAAGATCCTGCCACTGCACTCTAGCCTGGGAGACTGAGCGAGACTCCATCAAAAAAAAAAAAAAAAAGGCCGGGCACGGTGGCTCACGCCTGTAATCCCAGCACTTTGGGAGGCTGAGGCGGGTGGATTATGAGGTCAGGAGATGGAGACCATCCTGGCTAACATGGTGAAACCCCATCTCTACTAAAAAATACAAAAAAAAAAAAAATTAGCCAGGCATGGTGGCGGGTGCCTGTAGTCCCAATCACTCGGGAGGCTGAGGCAGAAGAATGGCGTGAACCTGGGAAGCAGAGCTTGCAGTGAGCCAAGTTCGCGCCATTGCACTCCAGCCTGGGCGACAGAGCGAGACTCCGCCTCAAAAAAAAAAAATGCTCAGACAGCAAATTTCAAATGTTCTTCCCACAAAAAAAAACAGTTAAGTATTTGAGGTGATGACTACGTCAACCAGCTTGATTTAGTTATTCCACATTGCATTTATAAGCCATAATATCACTTTGTATCCCATAAATTTATACAATTATAAATCGCCAATTTTTGAAAAGTACTATTATGTTATGGAAAGTAACTAGGAGAGGTGACCGAAGTCAGTGAGTAACTTCCTACTGTAAAGGTTACTCATATCCTGCACAGAGAACTGCCCTAGGGAGTAGTACTCAACCTTTGGTTATCAGAATCACTTGTGAAAGTTTTTTAAGATATACATGACCAAGCCATAGCCCAAGCGATTCTGACTTAGTAGGTTTAGAGTAGAACCCAGATGTTTCTGTATTTACAGAGCTCCTTAGAAGATTCTGATATTCACCAGTGGTGGAGAGCCACAGAAGCCAGAAGCTCTGCTCTTAGGAATGAACCCTCCCTCCAGCCACGGTATAGTGAGGCCTTGCTACTCAAAGTGTGGTCTACAAGCCAGAGTATCACCAACACCTAGGAGCTTGTTAGAAAAGCAGATTCCCAGGTCCCACTCCAGACCTACTAAACCAGAATTTGCTTTTAAACAAGACTCCCAGGTGATTCTTATATACATTGAAGATTGAGAACAGTTTTAGGATACATAATTTGCTAGCCTTCATATTATAATGAGTTGTTGGGCCCAATTAAAAACTTTTGC
Organism: Pan paniscus; assembly: GCF_029289425.2. Lineage (NCBI taxonomy): Eukaryota > Metazoa > Chordata > Mammalia > Primates > Hominidae > Pan > Pan paniscus. The sequence continues at coordinate 93,817,423 of NC_073254.2, read as the reverse complement.
CATCTCTTCTTATTAGGACTCAATAAGAAAATACACCTATAATTACAAGAACAACATATATGATCATATACAATTAAACCAATAGATGGTGATATACTCTATTCTTACCAATTGCAGTGATCTGAACTCTTTCACTGCCAGTCACTGTATTAGGAGGAAATGAGAAACTCAAAGTTTTCTGGGTACTCTGTAGCCTATTGTCAGTCAAGTCTAATAAGATGGATTGTGAATATGATTTTTCTATTCCTTCAGCCTGTTGAAAAAAATGAACACAATTAACATGGTCTCTACTCACATATTTACAGAGAACTATACGCAGATATGAACACAAACATCTGACCTGTTGTGTCTGAGGTTTGTGTATGGCTAAATAGGCACCTATCATTTCTTATTTTGTTTTCTTTAAATTAGATATTTTATTTAAACAAGTAATACATTCATTTCACAGAATGAGTTTTTCTTGTTAGTTTGTATTACAACAAATTACCATAACTTTGATTAATTTTTCCTTTTAGATTTTCTCACTAAGTACAGTACCCTTCATTAACTGAAACATGTTTTTCACAGGATTTACACTTAATAGGCACCATTTCCATGGAAATGAATTAAATCTGATGACACAGTGCCTACCATTTTGTTATTCTTACTTCAAATCTGTTAGTAAGTTCTAGTTAAATTAGATAAGGCATCTCATGGACTGGCCTTGAAAATGACAAAGAAGAAGATGAAAATTTAAGGAAAAAAACCCTTTGAGGTAGTTCCTTTTATTATCCAAAGAGGGGGAGATTAAATGCCTTGTTCAAAATCACACTTGGCAGAGCTGAGATTCAAACACAGGGTTGCCTCACCCCAGAATACAAGTGTTTATCCACTATGCTCATTATCTTTCTGTCTAGAATGTCTTCTCTGAAAAAAATCTACAAAATCTCTTTTACCTTCACTGAAAAATTCCAAAATTCCAAATCTACAAATCGACTTGACTGTGTTTTAATAGGATCCCAACGTAACACAGTCTGTAGATGTAAATGACTGCAAAAGAGACGTTAGTCTTTATAGTCACATTCCTGACTAAATTTAAAGAGGAAATTGGCAATTATTTCTAAATGATTTATTTTTACATACAGATAAGAAAGTGATTAGGCATTACCAGAAGGGTAAAGAAGATGACCTACTAGATATGCCAACAAATTTAACCAAGAGAAAAAAACCTTCTGCTTCCTTTTTAATTACGTATTTCCATTTCATTTCTTTCAGACATCAAATATTTACCTTTACTAAAATCATCTGGGTGATAGCATCAGAAGCAGTGGGTGAAAGAGCTGTGACTGTGATAGGAATTTCTCCCAGATGTGTTGGCCTGATGGGAAAAAGAACAGTTGCCCCATCCTCACTGGGAACCAGAAGGGTCTGCTGGTGGCCTGTGGCATTTATTTCACTTGAAGTCATTAGAATATCAAATTTGTCACTTTTCTCAATGATTACCTTAACCTGAAAGAAAAAAATAAATCAAAGCTTTTGTATAATAGATGCTCTTCAGTAAGGTGCTCTTTTATCACCAGTTTAAGTACTGTCAAATCTGTGAGGCTCAAGACTAGAGAAAAGATGAGACAAAGATTCGACCAAGGAGAGTATCAAAGAGTATCAGGAAAAACTTCATTTCTTTTCTATGCTTTCCCCTCAACCTCAAGATACATGGGGAAAGGGCGATCTTCAGCCCCATTTCTAGTCCTCCCACTAACTTTAAATTCTCTCACTATCTGAAGCCATTAGATGGTAAGGATGTGCACAGAAAGGCTATTTCATATATTGATATTACTACCAGCTTGATTTAACTATGTCATCCTGGAACATACTGGTCTCATTAGAAAAATTTGAAGAAAATAGCATGAAATGTTACTGAATTTATTGAAGTCTCTGTAAAAAATTATTCCAAGGAAAGTACAACTCAGATATTAGTCCTGAAGCATATCTTGGTTGTAAACTTTTGTAAATTATCCCAAAGTTGCAAGTCTCATCAATAATAGCATTTCTCTAGGCCTTACATTTTATGAATTATTTTCCCGTTGATGTTTTCATCTGCTTCTCAAGGTATCTTTTGTGGGTGTAATAATTATCATTTCCATTTTACAGATGAGGAAACTACAATTAAGTCATTTGCTGGTAAGTGGTAGATTAAACATTGAATCCAGGTCTTTAGACTCTAGATCTTTTGCTTGTTACATGGTACCATGATAACTGGGTTAAAAAGTAAAATTAAAAAATTAAAAAAATTTACTTCCCACTTTGTCAGCCAAATATGCCAATAAAAAGCTTAAAAAATTAAAATTTAAATTAAAAAAAATTATATATAAAGTGCCTAAAGATATCATGTCATTTTCATCCATGTAATAAAGTTAATTACGTATCTCTACTTATTCTGGGGGAAGAAAAATCAGTCACTTGGTTAACATACTGTGGGCACAACACAAACAGTGAACCTAATTCCTGCCTCCCAGGGAAATGACTAGCTAAGGAGATACAAGGTACGTGAATCCAATAGTGAATCCTTGAAAATATAAACATGGGGGCTACAAACATAACAGAATGGCAGTTGGGCGCAGTGGCTCATGCCTGTAATGCCAGCACTTTGGGAGGCCAAGGCAGGCAGATCACTTGAGGCCAGGAGTTCAAGACCCGCCTGGCCAACATGGCAACACTCTGTCTCTATGAAAAACACAAAAATTAGCTGGGCGTGGTGGTGCACCCTTGTAATCCCAGCTATTCGGAGGCTGAGGCAGGAGAATCACTTGAACCTGTGAGGCGGAAGTTGCAGTGAGCCGAGATCACGCCACTGCACTCCAGCCTGGGCAACAGAGCAAGACCATGTCTCAAAAAAAAAAAAAAAAAAAAAACTGCAGTGGGCACAGAGTGGCAGTGAGAAGTGGCCACACATTCTAGATGTGGGGAAAACCAGGGGAAAATGCAGGGAGGCAGGAAAGAGAAAGGCATGCTTCAGAGACAATAAGGAACTTACATGGCAAAAGAGGAAAACCTATGCTGAAAATTCAAGGAGGTAATGTGTAGACATGCTAATGATATCCTTAGACATTAATTAGCAGAAGAAATCACTGACAAGACATGTCTATTTTCAGCCTCCCAGAAATGTATAAAGTGCTTAGAATCCCAAATGCCCAGATACTACACAACCCAATCCCTTCATGCTACCTCGATTTTCTCCTGTAGTGTAAATGATCAACAAAAGCTTGAACACATTACCTCAGTGGCATCTTTCAAATAATTGAATATAGTTATTTCCAAAGCAAATTCTTCACCTCTGATAACAGAGTAGGGAAGATTCAAAAAAATGAAAAATGGTTGGAAGGCTTGGAGCTGGAAAGAACACAACGAGTACATATTTTTATTCAGGTCAAAATTCTTCACATTTTATGCAATTAAATGCAATCTTTATAAAACCTGTGAAGCTTTTAACTTCAGCTAGAAATGTCAACTTGCTATCAACAGAAAGCAAACAGCAACTTATCACAAATGAATGACGGCAAATTGACTTGATTTATGTTACTTAACATAATAATTGCTATACTTTATTAAGTGCCTTATAGCAACCAAGCACTTCACATAAATTATTTTGTTTGGTTATTACAACCCCATAAGGTTACTGTTAGTCTCCTAGTTTATAGAAAAGAAAATTAAATTTTTGAGATTTTTGTAACTAGTACAAATTCATATTGCTGGCAAGTAGAGGAGCCAGAACTAGAACCCAGCCTGTCTAATCCCGAAGCAATTTGCTCTTCTTTCATGCTGTATTGACTCCACCAATCTGCTTTAAAAGCCCTGCCAAATCCAACAGCCCCTGTTCTAGTGTGGGACATCTGAATACATGTGCTTCCTGACTAAATTTAAAGAGGAAATTGGAAATTATTTCTAAAACATATATATGATTTATTTTTACATACAGATGAGAAAATGTGTGGGACATCTGAATATATGTGCTTCCTCCTCAGTGATCCAATTCTGATATTGTTGGCCAAGTCCTACAGAAAAGGCCAAGCCCCATCCCTGCATCTAAAGCTAAACCTGGATTAGTTTAGGCCAGTGGTTTTGCTGGCAGCAGTAACTCCCTTTAGAGTTTATCTGCACATTTGTGAAGGTGTCTTAGATTGTCACCATGACTCGAAGGTGCTATAGGTAGTTAGTGGGTGACAGTCTGCAATACTCAGGACAGTCCCAGACAATGAAAAATTGCCCCATGTTCCTAATGATTCTTGAATGTCCCTTCAGACATTCATGTTGCTGAATTGTCTGTTTATAATGGCCTGAGCTTACAATCTAATTCCAATTTCTATATAAACCCAAAGCATTTTTCAATCTACACTGTATTTTTCATGAATACGATTATTTTGTAAATCAAAATTACATTTCAATTTCAAATGAGACAATTCAGGCCACTCATGGTCATTATATTCCTCCTGCCAGTGACTGGCTTAGGAAACAATATATGATGCAATTCGACCAAAAGACATGATGGAATATTGGCTAGGGAACATCTTGAGAAGTTCTGTTCATTCTTGAAGAGGACAAATAGAAAGACTCACTCTCTCTCTCCTCTCCTCTTTCTCTCTCTCTCTTTCTTTCTCTCTCTTCTGGCCTTTGGAGATGGTTAGTTCAGGTCAATAATAAACTTTTCTACCCAAATCTTAGTATGGACTTTGCACATTTAGCAGTTTATATAGCTATATATAGCTCACATTCTTAAATATAAAACAGATAAAAACCAAAAGACAAAGCCAAGGAATCTCTAAGCTGTGATAAACATTATAAGCAGTCATTTAAAAAACAAAAATTGAGGAGCTGATGCTGTATTAGCTTAATGTCACCGTAACACTGATAAGCAGCTCTTTAATACAATACCTCCGCTGGAGTAGTTGTTAGTCCAAGACCCAGGTCCTCAGAGATCACAAAACCAGTAGCCACCCAAGAAGTGATAGAATCAGGTACAGTTACTTCAAATTCTTGGTAAATCCTGGAACTGAAGTCACGATAATAAATATAAACATCACAAAACCAAGAACTGATACATTTTGAAATAAGCCAAAATAATCTAAACTATTTTTGGAAGAATTTCAGTTTTTCCTATTGTTTACATATCTGAATTTAAAACCATTTAAAAGGTTTAAGTATAAAACAGTAAATCCCAACTTTTCAAAGAATAGGTCATCATAAGGTCATAATACTGCATATTGATCCATATTCTAATAAAATCTTCCTGCAGAATTTACATCTTCAGAATAAACATTATTTTTTCACAAATTTTTTATAGATAATAAATACACATTTTCAAATTTAACTCCAATTTTTTCTCTAAATTTGCAGAAGTTTTTCTCTGTATCCCTGTCAATGCTGTTATTTGTTTCCTTGATATTTCACTCATGTGTTAACTCAAGTATCTTTAAACAGCTGACTATAAAATACTATGTGGATTTCATGATTTACCTGCTCAATTATCAGGCCAGGTAGTACGGGGTTTATCAGCCAAGCTGAATTCCTTCCACCACCCATGCCCCTTCTCCCTGTGACTCCTGGGAATGCTTTGTGAGGAGCAGGGTTCAGTTAGCGGCACTGCCAGGGGTCACAGGAGGTAATCATGAGTGCTTCCCATCCTGTGACAACAAATGTACTCCCAGCAATTTTTCTTCAACAAGAATCATGAGACTTCAAGGAAGTCAAAATCACCCTTCAGTTAAAAAAAAAAAAAAGGCCTATCTTCTCATTGATGAGACCTTCCTGCCATAATTTATGTGTGGCTTTATCAAAAAGTGTATTTAGATTCAATAAATATCATTTCCTAAAAAATCCTTTTGGTCTACTTAGTTCTTAGTTACACTATGTTTGTACTTAAACATTAGAAAGCGGACAAAGCTTATTTAAAACAAACACTAAACAAAATATGTATGGGCAAAGAATTTTATAAATTTTTACCCCATGTTGGTGTCTAGCCAAATCCAAGTCTCTGGAAAATGCTTTCGGACATGTGGACTGCTACCCAAAGAAAAGTCATGAATATCTACGATATGTCCTTCATTTTCCTCCATAAACCTCTCAGCATATTCTGCCTTGTCATCTATAAATAAACATTGACAGTAGTTAGAAAAACAGTCACTAGAGAGAATGAATTGTAAACTCCACATACAAAATGAATGTCAATCACTTGAGGTGTCCAGAGACATAATGTGCCAGTGAGAGTATCAGGTTCCTTCTATTACAGTGAAAAGGTAGAAGAAGGTTTTCAGAAAAGGTAAAGGATACAGTAAGTATTACTGGCAATAGAATGGGTATTACAGTGGGCATCAAGAAGGATTCAATATGTAAAAAAGAACAATGATGGGTAAAAACTGAGACTGAAAAATGGAAAAACATGCTTGGAAGATTGTCTAGGATAGAGGGTTATATGAGGAAAGCTAAATGTACCACGTCTTTAATATAGAGAGATCATAATGACTTCATAACATCTTCAAGACTATAAAATTATCTTTTAAGTTTCAGGACAGAGGATCAGGTGTCCTGTTGGGGCAAGAACCAGCCCAAAGAGACCCTGGGGCTTAGCATGGAATAACAGAATACCTGACAGAAACAGGGAATTCAGGGATAGAAACTGTGACAGTTCTAGAAGCCTTTCAAGATGATGTTAGTATAACTTAACCTGAAAGAAAAGAGAATCCCTTCTAAGGTTAACCATTCTAATTTATACATTCATACATTTCCTTCAGTCAAAACATTTTATGACGTCTTTCTAAAAGCACACTTATTATTACTTGGCAGTCAACTCTATGCAATTCAAGAAACTAGGATGTACAGATATAATCCTGCCCAGGAAGAACTCAGATTGATGAGGGGTGTGTGTGTGTGTCTGCGTGTGTGTGTGTCTATGTCTCTGTGTGTGTGTGTGTCTGTGTCTATGTCTGTGTGTGTGTGTGTGTGTGTGTGTGTGTGTGTGTGTGTGTACCAGAATACTTTATGGCATGATGGCATCTGGGCTATTTTCTAGGTGAACATCAAAAAGCTGGAGTACAAAAATATTTCAAAAATATGTTGCTCCTTTTAAATAATTCCAAAAGAATAGGACAGTTTGTGATACAAATCAGAAGAAAAGCAGCTTCCAGTATGTCCAAAAATATAACTACCTCAAAGAATTACCTAGAGAAAAAGGAAAGCATTCACTTCAAATATCTAGACAGGAGCTCAGATGAACATTCCATGTCATGGCCCAGATGTACTTCTAAGTACATTAAACTCCAAACATTTTGGGAGAAGAGAACAAAAAAATGAAAATCACAATCTCTATGTTCATCTAAAAAATATCCATACCTATATAAGTAATGTTGAATATCACGTGAAAGACAAATACAAGCATGTCGCCATGTATTACTTACAAACACCATCAATATAATCCTTCGTGAGGTTTGCATCTGTCAATACCCAGAGTCCACATTCCTAAAAAGAATAATTTTAATTTTCTTTTAAAACACAAGTTTAAGTGCTCACTAAATTATCAAGGCAGTCTCCCAAACTCCTGACTCACTTGTGCTCATTTTTGAGAGCTTAGGTATACACATGCACATACATTCGACCTTTCTGTTTCTCACTCACACACACACACGCATACACACATCAACCTTTCTCACTCAAACACACACATGCACACGCACATCAATCTTTCTCACTCAAACACACAGACACATACGCATACACACATCGATCTTTCTCAAACACATACACATGCACATACACATTGATCTTTCTCAAACACACATACACACATCAATCTTACACACACACACATACACACACACACACAATTGCATAAGAGCCATTTCAAAGTCAAGGAAATATATATAAAATATATTTAAATATATATAAAATATATTTAAATATACATAAAATATATTTATATATTATATATATACATAAAATATATTTATATGGAAATACATATACACAAAGGAAAAATTATTTGTTTAATGTCAATTCCATTAACTTTTCCAATGGTGAATTGTTCCATTTGCTTTTAAAACTGGAAAAATGATTATCTTTTCATTTCAAATTATACTTACATAAGACTGCGCTTCAGTGACACATTTAATAAAAGGTTAACATCTCAAAATGATCACTAATTCTGAAAGGGTTTGCAATAGTAAAAAATATTAATATCTTTTCAATATAGCAAGCAAAACATACCTGAAAGACTGCAAAAGAATTCATGAACATGCCTAAATAATATCCTGTGTTATAAAGTTCCAACTCATGGACCACCTAAGGAGAAGATAACATATACGGAATGAATGGATTCATAACAACTTTCCACACTTCTTCCAAGTAACTTAGATAAGACTTAGCCTTCATGTTTATCAACTTTGAAAATGACACAAATTTAGGAGTAATGAATATGTAATTGCTTTGTTCATCAGTCAGTCAGCCAAAATTACATTTCTTACTTACACTTACTTTTTTACTCTGTTCAGCAATCCAGAGTTCCTAAGAAGTCTGGACTTGAGTTCTGCCAGGGAGAACTTAGATGTTACTGTTTGACAAGACCAACAGGCAGAGGTCAGCATTAAAAATGACCCACACTTTTGGCAGAGATAAACAGGTTAACTTTGTTGGAGATTAATATAAACTCTGCAAAATGTCAGTGACCTAAATTTACAAAAAAAAAAAAAACTGAAGAGGCAATTTACAAAAGTAGAAATATAAGTTATTAATAAGCAGAAAAATATTCAGCCTCACTGATAATCAAAGCAATGCAAATGACAACATCCATGAGATACAGTTTTTTCAAAAATGAGATATTTGCATGTACCCCATTAGCAATGCTTTTTTTTTTAAGAATAGTACTAATTGCTAGCAAGAGTGGGTAAAACAGGCTAAAAGAGTAAAACTGTCAGATCCTCAAAAAATTAACATAGAATTAGAATATGACCCAGTAATTCCACTCCTAGGTATACACACAAAAGGACTGAAAACAGTAACTCCAAGAGATACTTGTATGCCACCGTTCATTGCAGCAATAGTTACAATAGCCAAAAAGGTGGAAATAACCTGTGTCCATCAGCAGAAAAATGGATAAACAAAATGTGGTATATATACACAACACAATATTAGTCAGCCATAAAAAGAAATGAAGCTCTGAGGCTAGGTGCGGTGGCTCACACCTGTAATCCCAGCACTTTGGGAGGCCGAGGCGGGCGGATCATGAAGTCAGGAGTTTGAGACCAGCCTAGCCAACATAGTGAAACCCCGTCTCTACTAAAAATACAAAAAATTAGCTGGGCGTAGTGGTGGGCGCCTGTAGTACCAACTACTCGGGAGGCTGAGGAAGGAGAATGGTTTGAACCCGGGAGGCGGAGGTTGCAGTGAGCCAAGATCGCGCTATTGCACTCCAGCCTGGGTAACAGAGCAAGACTCCGTCTCAAAAAAAAAAAAAAGAAATGAAGCTCTGATACATGCTACAACATGGAAGAATCTTGAAAACACTGTGCTAAGTGAAATAAGCCAGACACAAAAGGGCAAATATTATATAAATGTGAAATATCTAGAATAGGTAAATTCATAAAGACAGAAGTAGACTAGAGGTTCCCAAGGGCTGTGGGGAAGGGGAAATGAGTAGTTATTGCTTAATGATTACAGAGTCTCTGTCTGGAGCCATGAAAATGTTTTGGAAATATTGGCGATGGTCATATAATATTGTGAAGTAATTAATGTCACTGAATTAAACACTTTAGGTAAAAATAGCAAATTTTATTTTATATATATTTAACTTCAATAAAAATCAAGTATTATACCTTTTTAGGTAATAATTTTGATACTTCTCCCTAAAAATTTACATTAACCAGACAAATTAAGACAAAGTCAGAATTAAAAATCACAAAAAAAACTAAGTTGAAAAAAACACATTCCAGCATAAAATTAAACACCTGCAACCACTATTTCTGCAACGCTAACAACAACCACGGCTGCATCCACAGTAAGCAACTAGAACAGGCACCAATAAGAAAACAATAAAATAAGAAAAAAAATTCATAATGTGTCAAGAAGCTGGCAAGTAGACAAGGGAGCCAGAGCCAGGCATATTGGAGAGAAAAGGCTACAGTTCCATGACTCCAACTCTGTCACAAAATACGAATACATGAAGATTTGCTTCCGCTCTTGCTCAGACACCAATTCAAGAAGCAGCATCTAAACAGCGGTTATCAGCACAAGACAAGAATGCCCTCTCTCACCGCTCCTATTCAATATAGTACTAGAAGTTCTGGCCAGGGCAATCAGGCAAAAGAAAGAAAGAAAAAATGAAACAAAGGGCATCCAAATAGGAAGAGAGGAAGTCAAACTATCCCTGTTTGCAGATGACATAATCCTATATCTAGAAAACCCCATAGTCTCAGCCCAAAAGTTTCTTAAACCGATAAACAACTTCAGGAAAGCCTCGATGTGTGAAAATCACTAGCATTCCTATACACCAACAACACACAGCAGAGAGCCAAATCAGAAATAAACTCCCATTCACAACTGCCACAGAAAGATAAAATACTTAAGAACACAGACAACTAGGGAGGTAAAAGATCTCTACAAGGAGAACTACAAACCACTGCTCAAAGAAATCATAGATGAACAAACCAATGGGAAAACATCCCAAGCTCATGAATAGGAAGAATCAATATTGTTAAAATGGCCATACTGCCCAAAGCAATTTATGTATTCAATGCCATTCCTATTAAACTACTACATTCTTCACAGAACTAGAGAAAAGTATTTTAAAATTTATATGGAACCAAAAAAGAGCTCGTATAGCCAAGACAATCCTAAGCAAAAAGAACAAAGCTGGAGGCATCATGCTACCAGAGTTCAAACTGTACTACAAGGCTATAGTAACCAAAACAGCATGGTACTCACACAAAAACAGACACATAGACCAATGGAACAGAATAGAGAACCCAGAAATAAGACTGTACATCTACAACTATCTGATCTTCAACAAATCTGACAAAAACAAGCAATGGGGAAAGGATTCCCTATTCAATAAATGGTGCTGGGAGAGCTGGCTAGCCATACGCAGAAGACTGAAACTGGACCCCTTCCTTACATCATATACAAAAATTAACGAAAGATGGATTAAAAACTTATATGTAAAACCCAAAACTATAAAAACCCTGGAAGACAACCTAGGCAATATCATTCAGGACATAGGAACAGCCAAAGATTTCAAAAGCAATTGCAACAAAAGCAAAAATTGACAAATGGGATCAAATTAAATGAAAGAGATCTGCACAGCGAAAGAAACTATCAACACAGTAAACAACCTACAAAATGGGAGAAAATTTTTCCAAACTGTGCATCTGACAAAGATCTAATATCCAGCATCTATAAGGAACTTAAACAAATTTACAAGAAAAAAAAATTTTTTTAAGCCAGCGAAGGGGCCAGGCACAGTGGCTCATGCCTCTAATCCCAGCACTTTGGGAGGCCAAGGTAGGCAGATCACCTGAGGTCAAGAGTTTTTGAGACCAGCCTGACCAACATGAAGAAACCCCGTCTCTACTAAAAAATACAAAATTAGCCAAGCATGGTGGCACATGCCTGTAATTCCAGCTACTTGGGAGGCTGAAGCAGGAGAATCACTTGAACCTGGGAGGTGGAGGTTGCAGTGACCCGAGATCATACCACTGCACTCCAGCGTGGGCAACAAGGGGGAAACTCCATCTCAAAAAAATAAAAAATGGGCAAAGGATATGAACAGACACTTTTCAAAAGAAGTCATACATGCATACATGAGGCCTACAATCATATGAGAAAAAGCTCAGCATCACTGATCATTAGAGAAATGCAAATCAGAACCATAAGGAGGCCACCAGGCACAGTGCTCACATCTGTAACCCCAGCACTTTGGGAGGCCAAAGCAGGAGGATCACTTGAGATCAGGAGTTTGAAACCAGCCTGTCCAACATGGTGAAACCCTGTCTCTATTAAAATACAAAAATCAGCTGGGTATGGTGGCTCACGCCTGTAATCCCAGCTACTTGGGAGGCTGAGGCAGGAGAATCACTTGAACCCAGGAGGTGAAGGTTGCAGTGAGCCAAGATCATGTCACTGCACTCCAGCCTGGGTGACAGATCAAGGCTCTGTCAAAAAAAAAAAAAAAAAAAAGGCCACTTGCGTGGTGGCTCACGCCTGCAATCCCAGCATTTTAGGAGGCCGAGGCAGATGGATCACAAGGTCAGGAGTTTGAGACCAACCAGGCCAACATGGTGAAACCCCTTCTCTACTAAAAAAATTTAAAAATTAGCCAGGCGTGGAGGCGACACCTGTAGTCCCAGCTACTCGGGAGGCTGAGGCAGGAGAATTACTTGAACCTGGGAGGCAGAGGTTGCAGTGAGCCGAGATCACACCACTGCACTCCAGCCTGAGCAACAGAGTGAGACTTTGTCTCAAAAAAATAAAATAAAATAAAAACACACAATGAGATACCATCTCACACCAGTCAGAATGGATAGCTATCATTTAAAAGTCAAAAAAATAACAGATGCTGGAGAGGTTGTAGAGAAAAGGAACACTTATACACTGTTGGTAGGAGTGTTAATTAATTCAGCCATTGTACAAGACAATGTGACAATTCCTCAAAGACAAGACAGAAACACCATTTCAATACTAGCGATCCCATTATTGGGTATATATCCAAAGGAATATAAATAATTCTATTATAAAGATGTATGCATGCATATGTTCATTGCAGCACTATTCACAAAAGCAAAGACATGGAATCAAACTAAATGTCCATCAATGATAGACTGGATAAAGAAAATGTGGTACATGTACACCATGGAATACTAGGCAGCCATAAAGAACAAGATCATCTCCTTTGCAGGTACGTGGATGGAGCTGGAGGTCATTATCCTTAGCAAACTAACTCAGGAACAGAAAACCAAATACCACATGTTCTCACTTATAAGTGGGAGTTAAATGATGAGAACACATGGACACATAGAGAGGAACAACACACAGTAGGGATTGTCAGAGGGTGGAGGGTGGGAGAAGGGAGAGGATCATGAAAAATAACTAATGGGTACTGGACTTCATACCTGAGTAATGAAATAATCTATACAACAAATCCCTATGACACAAGTTTGCCTATGTAACAAACCTGCACATGTACCCCTGAACTTAAAAGTTTAAATAAATAAATAGATAAACAAATGATGGTTACAGGGGCGAGGGGGAAAGGAAGAAGAAAATGGGAATATAGAGGTCAAGGGATACAAAATAGCAGATATGTGGGATGAAAAAATGCAGTTATATAATCTACAACATGAGAGATATAGTTAATAGAATTGTATGATATTTGGAGTTTTCATTAAATCGATTTTAACTGCTTTTGTCACAAAAATGTAGCTATGCAAAATGATAAATATGTAAATTTGCTTCACTACAGTAACCATTATACTGCCTATATGTATTCCATAACCTCATGTATACACAATAATCTTATATATACATATATACATATATATACACACATAACCTCAAATATACACAATAAAATTTATTTAAAAAAAAGCAAAAGCTGCATCTATCTCATAAAGAAATCTTCCTGTTCTCACTGGCTCAATAAACAAAGCACTGTCAAAGCTGCGGCATAGGCTAACGACAAGAAGGCTAATGTCTAAAAATTATTCCTGGAAGATCCACATACTTAAATTATTCCAAGGCATTCAAGAGGCTATTGACAACACATATAAATTTAACAAAAAAAAAAAAAAGAAGCCAAAGCAGTCTACTATGACAGGATCCTCACTCCCTCCTCCAGAACCAACTGGAGAAACAATAAAAGCAAGCAGAAAACTTTAACGTGCACAATGAGAAAACCCCAGGAAGAGTGGTGGACATCTTGAATTGGTCTTGGGAGAAAGTGCATCGCTTCAGTCTAAGGCAGAAGGCAGCTAGACGCAGCAGCAGACATAGTCAGAAAACAGGCTGGAGGAGAGGTTTTTAAACTTTGCTCTTATTTCCCTCCAGGGGGTAGCCTCAGGACACACAGTCCTGGCAACTTCACTGCCAAAATCAACAGCAGTAGCAGCTCAGACTGCCTGTGCAAGTATCCAAAAGATAATACCAGGTCAGCACCTCTGCCTTTCTAGTGTGGGAAAGTGAGGAAAACACGCAGACAGACCCATGTCCCTCAAGCATTCACTCTTCCTCTCCTCCTCCTCCAAACCCTCAGGGCTGGTGAATCATAACCTCAGGAGACCTTCTCTTACTGGTGCTCTTTTCCCCAAGGGTTTAAGAGTGAAACACTGAATAGAGGCAAGCAGCAGAAAGGATCAAGAGTAATTCTCTAGTCCATGAGGCTAGTCTTCTCCCCTCAGGAGGGGGTCATAGGACTTACACAGATTGGAACCTGATGCTCAGCCTTCCCCAATAGATATTATCAGAGGATCTGCCAAATCAGCTAGACTTCCAAAGAGTATAAATACTGTAGAAGTAAGACATCCAACTAGACAACATATAGCATGTGACACAAAATTACTGAAAAGTTCAATTCAATAATTTAAAATACACATAGCAAATATACACAAGGAGATAATGGGAAATATCAGAATATAAAACAAAAACAAGAAACAAAGGGAAAATAATAGATATTAAAAACATAATAGCTGACATAAAAGACACAATATGAGAGATTAAAGTAGATTAAAATACAGCTAATGAATGATCACTAAGCTGAGTCGACTGAAGAACTCTCCCAGAGAAACACAGAAAAGACAAAGAGATAGAAAACATAAAACAAAAAACTAAGAGATGTGAAGGAGGAAGTAAAAGTGCCAATTTCTGAATAACAAAAGTCCCAGAAGGAGAGAAAAAATAAAATGGAGAGGAAGAAATAATCAACACAGATTTCCACAATTAAAAAATGAAAGAACAGCATAGATTGAAAGGGCAATCTATGGTAACATGGAACTAAAATCTGTACACGAGCAAAATGATCTGGCCAGGGTAGGAGGAGAAGGAGGAGACAGAGGTAGAGATCAAAAGGATATAGGAGCATACTAGAAGATTCAAATATTGATAACCTTTAGAAATCAACAAGGATAAATTAATATGGGTACAGTTTGTAACTAACAGAGTAACAAAAATAGAACGCATAACTTCTAAATCACCAAAACAAATTTAATCTAGCCCACAGAAAAAGAATCTAAATTTTAAAATATAGAAAAGCAGAAAAAAGTCCCCATTAGAAAAAGAATTACCATACTTATAAGTGGATTAAATAAAAGCTTATTAAAAGATGTTGACTATTAGATTAGATTGAAAAACAAAAGCAAAATATAATAATATGCTATTTAAAAGATACACTTAAAAACTTACAAAAGGTTGAAAATAAGAAATGTAAAAATACACCAGGAAAATATGAACCAAAAGAAAGCTGAGAAAGCAATCTTAATATCTGAAAAAATTTAATGTAAATACGCATATATTATATGTATATATAAATATACTTGTAAATATATATATAACACACACATATATAAATGTAAATAGAGAGAGTGCGCAGCACATCAGATGGAGTGTGTGTGTATGTGTATGTATACACACACGTACACACACACAAACATACACATATGTAGGGAAGAAAAAATGAAATAATATATTTACCAAGATATTTAGAAAGCTATAAAATAACAGATACTATTATATTCAGTTAAATCAAATGCAAGATCTATAGACATAAAACTAATGTGAACTCAGGAAAAGTCAAAGAGAAAAAAATGACCAACTGGTTGTAAAAAAAAAAAAAGTTTTCAAAAAAAAAGAAAAGATTGAAAAA
This sequence comes from Pan paniscus, assembly GCF_029289425.2. Taxonomy (NCBI): domain Eukaryota; kingdom Metazoa; phylum Chordata; class Mammalia; order Primates; family Hominidae; genus Pan; species Pan paniscus. Next base: position 93,801,552 of record NC_073254.2, on the reverse strand, counting down.
AATAGTTGTGTAGACTGAAGAAAATGTACAATTTTTCTGAAGTAAACTAAATTTTACAATATAATGACCAAATCAACCCAACTATTTATAGTTTTCTTTCTGATGTATTGTTAATCACTCTACTGAATCCATTAATAGACAAAAATTATACAATCTAGTTTACAACTGACAATGGTACACAAGAATATATCAAGGACATATAAATAAAAATCAAATGACTAATGAATATGGGATTCATTTATGCAATGCTAGATGTTCATATACTTCTTGGTTTGTAAGTTTTCTGCAGAGTAACATGATTTCACCCCCTCAATATACTGCAAATTCCTGATTCAATGGGAACTGTAATTTTTTTTTTTTTTTTTTTTTTTGAGACAGAGTCTTGCTCTGTCACCCAGGCTGGAGTGCAGTGGCGGGATCTCTGCTCGCTGCAAGCTCCGCCTCCTGGGTTCATGCCATTCTCCTGCCTCAGCCTCCCGAGTAGCTGGGACTACAGGCGCCCACCAACACGCCCGGCTAATTTTTTGTATTTTTAGTAGAGACGGGGTTTCACCATGTTAGCCAAGATGGTCTCGATCTCCTGACCTCGTGATCCACCCACCTTGGCCTCCCAAAGTGCTGGGATTACAGGTATGAGCCACCATGCCCGGCACAATGGGTGCTGTAATTATTTATAACCATTATGTATAACCAAAATAGAACACACTTCAAAAATTATCTAAAGCTCTCTTATCCAACGTAACCCAGAATAATGCAAGTCAATTTCCTAGTACTTTCTTGAGTGTCTTAAAATGTAGTATGAAAATGAAGGAAAACTATAGGTGGCATTTTTTATTGTATATATTTATGGAGTACAATGTGATATATTGATATTTGTATATACTGTGGAATGATTAAGCTAATTAACATATCTATCACCTTGCATACTACATACTGATCATTTTTTGTGGTGAGAACATTTCAAATCTACTCTTTTAGCAATTTTCAAGTATATGGTACATTATCATTAACTACAGTCACCATGTTGTACCACAGACCTCCAGAATTTATTCCTCCCATCTAACTTTAGGTGATAATTCTGATGAAAGAGAGCAAGGACACTTAACCACATAAGCTTCTTTCCAACATAACCATTACGATACAGATTACTTTTTATTTGGAAGCTTTACTAATTATTGACTTACACATGCAAAGGAACTAATGAAATGTTCTTTAAATATTTAAAGTAATACAATAAAGTTTCCTCTTTCTCTTGTAATACATATTTTCATAATGAAAAAAATAGCTAAACTCACATTTTCCATTGTAATATCATTAGAGGCATTCATCAGATTCACACTTTTGTCAACAGCTACAATCCCAACTATGGAGTCAGGCTGTGTCACAGAGATCCTAAGCGAGACTTTCTCAGATGGTTCAGCTTTCACTTTACTCCAATATAGCTTTATCTAAAAAAGAGAGAAAGGAAGATTAACTTATTTCACTTTTTTAAAGCATATTCTTGCCAATAGCAGACCACTGGCTCAAAATATAGCAAAGATTCTACATTTGCCTTGGCTCGGGGATAATTCTAAAACCATACATAACCCTTCTCTAGGGAAAGGAATAAAAAAACTACTCCCAGAGTGTTTGCAAGTCATAGAACTTCTCACAGTGGTATACATCTAAATTATTCTTTAATTCTGTCTTTTTTCTTCCCTTTCTCCATCTCCCACCCCTCAGATCCCAGCCAGTGCTGAGTAGAAGACAGCAGTGTCTAGCATACCTGGGGAAGGCCAGTATACAAAGGAGAAACACGAAAGAGGAAAGAAACTGCAGATGCCTACATGTTGGTGACATGAGCTTAGAAGTGAAGGCAAGGAGAGCTCCTCGGGGACTCATAGAACCACCTGGACTGAGGGTGAGGGGTGGCCTTTCCAAGGGAGTGGTGGTTAGAGCAAACACTAGTCCAGGCCCTCATGCTCTGTCTCCATAGCCTTCTAAACTTCCTCACCATTACCCTCAGGAAAGCATGGTCCTGGAACTACTAATACTTTATAAAGAGCATCAGTCATTGCATCACCGCTGAACCAAATGGCCTTGTCATGAGGCCCCTGCCTACTGGGCATTTTCTTTTTTTGTTTTTGAGATGGAGTTTCCCTCTTGTTGCCCAGGCTAGAGTACAATGGCGCAATCTCGGCTCACTGCAACCTTTGCCTCCTGGGTTCAAGTGATTCTCCTGCCTCAGCCTCCCAAGTAGCTGGGATTACAGGCGCCCACCACCATGCCCGGCTAATTTTTGTAACTTTTTTAGTAGAGACAGGGTTTCACCATGTTGGCCAGGCTGGTCTCCAACTCCTGACCACAGGTGATCCGCCTGCCTCAGCCTCCCAAAGTGCTGGGATTACAGGCGTGAGCCACAGTGCCCGGCCCCTGCTGGGAATTTTCATTTCATCTAGCTCTATCTCAACATTCTGCTATGCCAATGATTATAATGCCTGACGAAGAGGGCCTTAACATTCCCCTCAAGTTGACTGACTTTACAAAGACAGGCTTCTTCCTAACTATAAGCCCCTGAGCTCCCTTTTCTTAGAGCATTTATTTTAGAAAACATGCAATTATAAATTCTTTCTCCAACTCTCTGAGATGTAAATCTTTTCCCAGCCTCTGGCCAGTTTTACAACCCAGGCATGTCTTTCTCAAGGTCCTCAGAGCCATCCTTTTGAAGTATAATCATCAAGAAAGACAGAGTCCCAATTGATCTCATTCTCTGCGGGAGGGTGGAAACCTAACTTCAGCAAGTACTAATTAGCAAACACAGACTACCTAATCACATTGACCAACCTCCCAACAATGTCCTCCAGCACTTTCATATGAGTTCACCCCAGTGCTTAAAGACTCTTCTGCCTTTTGTTTCAGCAGAGTTGAGTTTATCATCTCTCTCTTCTATTGCAATAGTCTTGAATAAAGCCTTCCTTACCTGTTTAACTTGTCCAGTGCAATTTTTTTCTGACATGCCTCTCAAACCACTGTATGTAGGTTACTTTCTCCACCTACACACTAAAGCATGGGGGAGAGGGAGCAGCATGTTCAAGACTCAGTCTTAGACCTTGTACTTCTCACTCTATACTCTGTACCTCAGAGCCCCATGGCTTCAACTTGCACTTCTCTGTGGATGATTTCTAAACCTAAATCTCTTGCCGCTCCTACAGCTCATTCATTTATTCCATAGTCATTACTGAACATTAATAAACATTCACTAACTTTCTCTTGCTTAGACATATTCCATTTCTAATTATGTTGTTTCTTTATAAATGTGATGATTATCACATAAAAATAAGAGAAAGATATATAGTTGCAAATGGAACTGAAACTAATTCCTTTCTCTTATAGCTAAGAAATTACTTGAAAGTATGCTATTCATACACTCTGCTTCCTCAAAGTCTGTGATCTTTTACACTGTAACCAGCTTTAGAACCTGGTCTTGCTTTCTGAGATGTTTAAGCCTCCATAACTTCTACTTTAAAATTCACCTTTGTCAGGCAATTACTAGGATCACTAGAAGTCAAAAATTGTGCTCTACCACTAACAAAACACAGTGTTATCTTTTTAAGAACTCTTTTCATAAGCTAAAAAAATAGAAGTTTGTATTATATTTTAACAATCAAAGTGAGAGTAATAATTCTCAACAAAACTAAAGTACAGGCCTGGCGCAGTGGCTCATGTCTGTAATCCCGGCACCTTGAGAGGCTGAGGCAGGTGGATCTCCTGAGCCCAGGAGTTAGAGACCAACCTGGGCAACATGGCAAAACCCTCTCTCTACCGAAAATACAAAAATTAGCCAGTCTTATAACCTAGTCTCAAAAAATAAATAAATACAAATTTTAAAAAAGAAAGTACAGATCACTACTGTTACTTCTCAAATATTTTAACAAATAAAGGAAAAAGAAATAGAAGAACCATACTCTGCAAATCACTATTTAAAGGAATAATTTTTTACATAAGAGGATGGAAAGGGCAGCAGTTGTTAGTGACAGCAATGGCTCATTCTTATATACATGAGATGATGCAATCAGGTTTCTTTTCAGAGCTGGGGTCCAAAGGGATTTCCTACTCAAGCTGGTCACATTAGGCTATAAAAGGCACTGGTGCACTTGGAGACCAGACTCCACACAGATCCTCACATGCAGGGTAATCAAGCTCATTGAAAAGTTGCCCTGGGCTAGTTTCCAGCTAATTAAATAGATTAATGAAAGCCCAGCTCTGCTTCTACGTATTATCCTAGATGGCCTCACTCCCTCCCACACCCTTTATATCACTGCAATATCAACACCACACGAATTCTATGTTACCACTGGAATTTCACTCCTGAGCAATATTAATTCAACCATTTGAAAAATTCTGAAACAGCTTCATGATCTGAGTTAAAGTCTTAAAGACCAGAACCATAGTTTACAAATAGACTATCAATCCCCAATAACTCCACAAGTGAAAATATATATGTAATGCTAAATATTGAAAAGTTTAACCATAGTTCTAGAAATAGAATAATATAAATTTCTAACCAATTTGGCTTAATGATACTTTTCTAAAGAAATATTACATTTCTCAGACTTCACTAATATAAAGTTTTCTTTTAAACATCATTACCTTAAATCTTACCTTATTTTTAAAAACAAGCTGAACAGGAATTTTTAGAACATCACTTATAATTTCCCCATCATCTTCAATATAATACACAATTACACAGGCTTTTGGAGTCCAAGAATGTTCTGGTGTTAAAGAGAACATTGTTGAATTTTGTTTTCCTACAGCCACCAACTGTCCCCTGGATACTACCTGAAAAGAACAGTAGATGGGTTTAATTTATTGCCAAACCTAGTAGGATCTCATCTGAAGCTACATTAATCATAATTGTATGCATACACACAAATTCTTGAATTAAACCAGCTTCAAAGTCTTTTGGAATGCAGGAAAACCTCTCTGACAAACACAGAGAGCATACACTGAGAAAAAGAAAATGGGAAGATTAAAGTAATACTGATTGGAGCAACAGTAGCTTCATAGTCAAGAATCTATTTTTGATTGCAAGGAATACAGGGCACCATTGGGAAAGCTGAATTAGCAAAATTACGTGGTCATGGATAGCACTTTTTATTATCTTTTTCATTTTTCTTACATTGTATAATTTTCTGTAATGAATATATATTGCTTATCAAATAGAAATTTAAATTTTAAACATAAAACAAGGTTTAGTTATCTATTTTAAATTGGAAATGCAAATATAGGTGAAGAAATAAAAAAGGTTTTTTATTTGATTGCAATGTAAAAACGACAGGCTAAAAAGGTATGAGGCTGTTATAAAAATTAATAAGTTTAGTGCAGATATAAGGTAGACACCATTTAAGATGATTCTCAACCTAAATGCCCATCAAAGGTGGACTGGATAAAGAAAACGTGGTACACATACACTACGGAATACTATGCAGCTATTAAAAAGAATAAAATCAGGTCCTTTGCAGGAAGATGGGTGGAGCTGGAGGCCACTATCCTTAGCAAACTAATGCAGGAACAGAAAACCAAATACCACATGTTCTCACTTATAAGTGCACACTAAATGATGAGAAAACATGGACACATAGAGGGGAACAACCGACACTGGGTCCTACGGGAGGGTGGAGGGTAGGAGGAGGGAGAGGATCAGGAAAAATAACTAATGGGTACTAGGCTTAATACCTGGGTGATGAAATAATCTGTACAACAAACCCCCATGACATGAGTTTAGCTATATAACAAACCTGCACATGTACCCCAGAACTTAAAAGTGAATAAAAAGATGATTCTATAATAGATCATAAATTTAGATTCTATAAGAGATTACCATATAGCTTAACTCCTTCAATCGTTTGTTGCCACTAACCACCAACTCAAAAGGCGATCCCACCTAGAAAAAAACCTTAATTAATATGTACATATCTAAAGCAAGATAGTCCAATTATATTGTAATTCTCAAGTGAATTGTAAGCATTACCTTTATATTTTCATCTCTTGTTTTTAGTTGGATGTATGTCTTACTAGGAGACTTAAACAGACTATGAACTGCCATGCTACTTTTACTACCAAGGAAATAGGCCTATAATAAAAGAAAAAGGAGCTGTAAATGTTCATCTTTAGTAACACCTTGAGAAGAGATGCTACCTGCTGAACAATTATTAAAGACCAAATTCATCTTCACTTTTTTTTAATGCAAGAAAAATACATTCACCAGACATTGGATTTTCATCATTTTATAGCTTATACTGTAAAGAAACTGATAGCTTTAAAACACAGGAAAGGAATATATATATATATATATATATATATATATATACACACACACACACACATACACACACACACATATATGTGTGTATATATATATGTGTATATATTTATCTTTCATTTCAGTTCCTGTCAAAATAAAATTTCAAATGACTGACCTCAAACACTAGACTGGGGATTTGAGGAAATTCTCCATCATATCTTCACATTGCTATATTTTACTGTGCTCTTCGAAATGAACTTACAAGGAAAAATTTAGTCTAACCTTCAGCCACTGTCATTAAATTACTTTTACCACCCTCCTCCATTTTGTAAAACAGAAACATGTGTCCACTTCCTATGTACTTTCAGTTCTGACAGGTTGAGTGCCTACCACAAGATTACAACTGTAATGGTGTTGTTGCAGTGACACAATGATGGGAAACAGATGGCACCTTCAACTGTAGCTCACTGGAATCCTCCAGGATTGGGAATTCAATCTTAAAAGTTCCACTTTGGGGGACAGTATAATTTATTTTCTGAACAGCTTCCATTTTCTGATTTCCACTGTTAGATCCGCTCCAGTACTCAGTATAGTTTCTCTGTGTCACTGTTATGACTACATTATTTCTTCTTTCTTCAAGAGTCAGTTGGTTGCCATCAGCACGAGTTACCTTCACCTAATGGTCAAAACAAAACATCTTAAAAACACAAAGCATTTAAGTACGATTAAATACAGTTTCCATCTGTAGTATTCTCATGAAATTGAACTCTCAAAAATTATTGGTAGCACTATAATATCCAGATTCAGCGGCCTCTCTCTAGGAGGCATCCAACATCACTGATTACTCCCTTGTTAATATTATGGATTCCCTTAACTTTCACGGCTCCAAAATAACCCCCTTCACTTCCTACCTCTCTTTCTGCATCCTCTCAGTGTCCTTTTCAGTTCCTCTTTCCTCTCCCTAAATGTGGGAATTTTGGACATCTGTTCTTCTCCCTTCCTCCAAGGTCTCAGCACTCCTATTGCTTAGCTTGTCATCTCTGTGATTGTACCCTAAAGCCAAAATTCCCATCCTTGCCTTTCTCTGGAGTTCATGCCCAACACCTCCAATTACCTGCAGGAAATTTCTACTTGGATATCCTGGACACCTTGAATTCACACATCTAAAATGAGCAACCATGTCATTTTCCTATTTTTGCTAACATCAGGATTTTGCAAGACTTTACATTTCTGAATTTTCCCTCCCTCTCCCCACCCCCCAAATCCAATGAACACCAAAGTCCTATGCTTCTCTCTTCCATCCTCTCCACTCCCACAGCTACCACCACAAGGCTGCCCATCTCCTCACTCCTGGGCTACAGCCATCCTCCTGCACACAGCCTGAGCAGTCTCCCTCAAACACTACCTGAGTGCACCCCGAACTTGCCAGCCAGACCTCTCCTTCTTGTCTCACTTCTTATCTTGCTCCCCACCTCCCACTCCCATGCCCAAGCATTTAAAACCCAACTAATCTTTTAAAAAACAGTTTAGACCATCCTCTTCCATAAAGCATCCCATAATAACCCCCATGCCTATCCCACAGCCAACTCTCCCCCTCTGAACGCCCATGGTTTCACTCTACTCATTCAGAAATTACCATTTGCAGCCTCAATTTTTTAAACTGACTTTTTCAAACTGCCTAAATTAAGATCATTGAAATCAGAAACTACCTGAAACATCTACCGACCCATTCAACAAGTGACCCCTCCATTCTTTCTTTGTTGTTTTAGTTTTTTTTTTTGAAATGGAGTTCCACTTTTGTTGCCCAGGCTGGAGTGCAATGGCGCAATCTCCACTCACCACAACCTCCGCCTCCCGGGTTCAAGCGATTCTTCTGCCTCAGCCTCCCGAGTAGTTGGAATTAACAGGCATGTGCCACCACGCCCGGCTAATTTTTTGTGTTTTTAGTGGAGATGGGGTTTCTCCATGTTGGTCAGGCTGGTCTCGAACTCCTAACCTCAGGTGATCCGCCTACCTCGGCCTCCCAAGGTGCTGGGATTACAGGCATGAGCCACCACGCCAGGCCTGACTCCTCCTTTCTTTAAATCAGAGATCAGCCAACTACTGCAAGCTGATAGGCCAATCCAGTATGTTTGTAAACAAAGTTTTACTGGAACACATTCCACTCTCACTTATTTATAAATTGGCTATGGCTGCTTTCACACTACAATGGCAGGGCTGAGTAGCTGTGACAAAGACCACATGGCCACAAAGCTGAAAATATTTACTCTCTAGCCCTTTGCAGAAAAAGTTTGGCAACCCCTGCTTTAAATCCCTACAGAAATTAATTTGTAACACTAATCTTAATCTGCCATGAGTTATAGTTAAGTATATATTTTCCTGTCACCATCACAAAAACTGTGAACCTGAGAGTAGGGACTGAGCCCTTCTTGGCTCTATAGCCCTGCCCAACACCATGCCTTGCTCATTGTCAAAATTCACACAATTAATGTGTTAATTCAACATTATCTCCAAAAAATGAGATTTGTTGATAATTTTTTAATGTAACATCTTTGTTAGAACTACAATTAATCATTATAAAAACCAAATTGAAATTGAAATTTTTGACTACCATGTAATTATTTCAATTAATTAATAAAAGCTTCAGTGTAGCAATCCACATCTAACTTAAATTGCTTGTAAAAAAAATACATTTTCAAAAAATATTTTTACTGTTGTTGAAAACTACTTTTTTAGAAAAAATAGACAAAGGTCATTTGGAAACAAATCTACATGCCCCACATATCTAAAGAGACAAAGTTATATACTTTTTGGCTTAAATTTTTAGAAAAGCATTGAAAATATTATTTCCCATTCTATTTCATTAAGCTGAACTTACTGCTATGGACTGGAAATAAATATACCAACTTACAGTGGCTGTGAAGTTGAGAGATGGCTTCAAGACAGTAGTATAATCAAAAAACTCAATGATGTAATCATGTTGCTTGAAGAACACATTAGTGCTTGCATTTCTTGAAATGCCTTTTTTGGAAATTGCACAATTTAGAAAGCAAAAGTAATGTTTCACCAAAAGCTTCTATCCACCAAATCTCTCCATCTAACCATTGCAAAAAGGGTTAAAAATATCAGGGCACATAAGCCTCATTCCCATATTGACTTTGACACTACAAGCACCACACAGTTCTATTATGTTCTCTATGGATCCCTTCTAAGCACCATTGCTGCCATTCTACCACAGTGACATGTACAACAGCAGCAAATTAAGGCCAATGAAAGAATAGTCTTTTGCTCTTTCGGGGATTGGCTAAAGTTGTTGAAATAGTAACAGAAAGGTCCAAGAAACTCAACTTTATTTTCTTATTAAAAGTGAAAACTGTCTAGGAACAGCTGAGATTTCAGTGATTTTAAAAAGAAGAAGGTTACCAGCTGAAAATGTAAGCCTTTCCATGTAGTTTTCAGGGGGAAAGAGTAGAAATGGAAAAAAAAATTAAAAAGAGCTATCACATGTGGTTGAAGTAGTGACTTTCATAGAAAATAAGGTCCCCCATTATAAAATCATCCTGCAACTTAGACTAACAGTCATAACAATTTCAACATTAAATAGCATCTTTAGAAAGTCAATGATGCTCCCAAATGAAAGTGCCAGTTATAATAAGAAAGATGATAAAGCAGTGTCACATGAATAGTTTTACCTCCACTTTAAAGTCTACAAACCTGTAACTGATTCTGTCACTGTGGTTAAAATTTCTACTGGTCCAGGGGAAGATAGATCCAGGTATTCAGAAAGTCCATTTGAAGAATCCATTACATTTTTCATCTCTTCATCATTAAAAGAGAAGTTTGCAGATCCATTTATCTGTTTTGTTTAAAAGTTCAGTATTATTTACCATTTTAGCAATTCAAATTTTAGAAATAAAACTCAAACTAAGTCACAACAATATGATAGCTCTGGTACCATTTTAATCGCTATAATTGCATAAATTCTCATTTGTTCAATGCTGGAAAGCTCTTGATTTTCTTACAGTTAACTTTTTGTTAATTCAGTACTAAATCTTATTTCTAGAAAAATACACATATTTTACCCATCACAAGTTATAAAGTGTCTGCAAAAGTTACCTTAAATGTTTTTGTAATATTTTTCTTCTTTCCCCAAAAGGATAAAGGTAAAAATGTAAGCGTTACGTCTCCTTTCACTGGCTTCCCATATGTATACCTGAATAATTATAAACATAGTCTTTTTATGTATCAACTTGATATTGTCAGAACACAACAAAAATACTACTTTCAATAGCATACATTAGCAATTAGCAATCTAACATTTTAAAAAATTACACTGGGCTGGGCGCGGTGGCTCACGCCTGTAATCCCAGCACTTTGGGAGGCCGAGGTGGGTGGATCACGAGGTCAGGAGTGCAAGACCAGCCTGGCCAACATAGTGAAACCCTGTCTCTACTAAAAATACAAAAATTAGCTGGACATGGTGGCAGGCACCTGTACTCCCAGCTATTTTGGAGGCTGAGGCAGGAGAACTGCTTGAACCCAGGAGGTGGAGGTTGCAGTGAGCCGAGATCGCATCACTGCACTCCAGCCTGGACAACACAGCAAGACTCTGTCTCAAAATAAATAAATTAAAAAAAAATACATTATGGGATGGCAAAACACTAAAAAGAGAAAATTTTAAAAAGAAAAAAGTTACATTAAAAACACTCCTACTATAATTTTTTAAACTAAACCCAATAAAAATGTCTTTAATAAACGGTGATCCTGGATGGGCATGGTGGCTCATGCCTGTAATCCCAGCACTTTGGGAGGCCGAGGCTGGTGGATCACGAGGTCAGGAGTTCAAGACCAGCCTGGCCAAGATGGTGAAACCCCATCTCTACTAAAAATACAAAAAAATTAGCCAGGCGTGGTGGTGGGTGCCTGTAATCCCAGCTACTTGTAGGCTGAGGCAGAGAACTGTTTGAACCCAGGAGGTGGAGGCTGCAGTGAGCCAAGATTGTGCCACTGCACTCCAGCCTGGGCAACAGAGCGAGACTCCAACTCAAAAAATAAATAAATAAATAAAAAATAAATGGTGATCCTTGAAATTAAGTTTCCCAAATGGGAAGACTTTTAACTATAGTAGCTTAAAACAGTTCTTAACACACACTCTGCCCAACCTCTGACCATCTGAAAGACTCCAGAAAATACCTGATCATAATTGGAAGTGACAGTTTCCTGTCCAAAGATTTTTTAAAGATTACGTAAATCTTTCACTCCTAGAAATCTGGACTGGCCCATTAACTGAATGCCCACGAAACTTCGCAGCTTTAGAAGATTTTTAAATGTCAGCTGATAGTGCAATCACCATGGTCTATTGCTGCATGTTCCAATATTAGCCAGGAAGGTTTATTACACCATAGATTCTGAAGCACCAAATGTGCTCATGGCTGTCAAAAATTGATTTTTTGCCAGAAAATTTAAAATAAGAATAATTTTTAAAATCTGTAGTACCAAACTTAGTTTCTGGGTTTGTGTGTGTGTGTGTGTGTGTGTGTTTAGACACAGTCTCACTCTGTCACCCAGGCTGGATGCAGTGGCATGATCTCGGCTCACTGCAACCTCCACCTCAGGGGTTCAAGAGATTCTCCTGCCTCAGCCTCCTGAGTAGCTGGGATGACAAGCGCACACCACCATGTCCAGCGAATTTTATTTTATTTTTTGAGACAGAGTCTCGCTCTGTCACCCAGGCTGGAGTGCAGTGGTGCGATCTAGGCTCACTGCAACCTCTGCCTCCCGGGTTCAATCAATTCTCTGCTTCAGCCTCCCGAATAGCTGGGATTATAGGCGTCTGCCACTACACCCAGCTAATTTTTGTATTTTCAGTAGAAATGGAGTTTCACCATATTGGCCAGGCTGGTCTCAAACTCCTGACCTCAAGTGATCCACCCAGTTTGGCCCCCCAAAAAAAGTGCTGGGATTATAGGCACGAGCCACCTCACCTGGCCCAAACTTAGCTTCGTGAGTCAAATATTCTCTGCTACTTTTCTTTCTATGTATTAATCTTATCCTCTCTCATTATAGGAAAGTCTCTTCATGTGAAGAAGAGGCAATACATTTTACTGCCAGAAAGGCTTTTTTTTTTTTTTTTTTTTTTTTTTTTTTTTGAGACGGAGTCCCGCTCTTTAGCCCAGGCTGGATTGCAGTGGCACAATCTCGGCTCACTGCAAGCTCCGCCTCCCAGGTTCACGCCATTCTCCTGCCTCAGCCTCCCGAGTAGCTGGGACTACAGGCACCCGCCACCGCGCCCGGCTAATTTTTTGTATTTTCAGTAGAGACGGGGTTTTACCGTGTTAGCCAAGATGGTCTCGATCTCCTGACCTTGTGATCCGCCCACCTCGGCCTCCCAAAGTGCTGGGATTACAGGCGTGAGTCACTGCGCCCGGCCCATAAAGCCTTTTTTAAGTACATTTCCTGGGTTGCTTCTATCTCTATTGTGAAATGCTGAGCCAGACATGGAAGTCAATTTTGCTTTGCAGTCTATAAATCACAGCAGTAAATGGCTGCTTCCTGAATCCATTAACTGAACACAGAAACAGCCCCTCATCTGGATCAACTCAACTCAAAAGCAAATCTTAAAATATAGCATATTCCAAACTAAGAAGAAAAAAAAAAAATCCAAGTTCAAAAGCACCACACTTCCAAACAAAAACAGTAAAGTCAGTGGAAACCCTGGTTAGCAACCTTAGCATCAAATTCACTCATTCAAGAGTCTTCGAAACCTGACTCTACTTGTATCGTGCTAAAGATTAAATAAAAGCAAAACTAGAATGCCAGGATATTGTATTTTAACAGATTTATATCACATGGTAGTAAAAGGATCTTTAAAATCCAAATATAATTTAAAGTACTCTCAGACATAAAAATTTTTAATTTTGACTTTAATGTGAAGCAGATTTAGTTTTCCAAACACCAAGCTGGTTATAATAATTGTGAAACAAAGATACAATTATTGTCCCAAACAGAACCTGGAAGCATTTGGGATAAATTAATCACTCAGAAAATAAAAGCTTGACTAATTTTTGAAAAGCAAATCAGCCCAGGAGTGGTGGAACATGCCTGTAGTCTCAGCACTTTAGGAGACCAAGGCAGGAGTATCATGTGAGGCCAGGAGTTCAAGACCAGCCTGGAGAAAATGGCAAGACCCCATCTCTATAAAGGAAAAAAAATTAGCCAGGCGTGGTGGCTCCCACCTGTAGTCCTAGCTACTTGGGAGGCTGAGGTGGGAAGATCGCTTGAGCCCAGGTGTTCAGGGATGCAGTGAGCTACGACTGCACCACTGGACTCCAGCCTGTGAGAGAGTGAGACTTCATCACTTAAAAAATATATATATATCAAAATATTCCAGGATAGTATCATTAACAAAACACGGAATTTTTTTCTCTGAAAGCAGCCATAGCACAAAAAAGGACAAAAACATTATAAAATAATACCTTCCCTTCTGATCAGTGGTAAATGAAAAAATAAAAATAAATTAAAAAAAAGGAAAAGAAAACATAAAAACCCAAAAGGAAAGGCTCTGGAGAACTTCCAGAGAGCTGAAAACATGGAGGTTCCTGGAGGGCGGCATGCTCAGAAAGGGCATGGAAGCTCCGTGTTGCTTCCCACATGCCTCGCCTGACGTAACTCTTCCAGCTCTTCATCTCTATCCATTGTAAAATCCTTTGCAATAAGCCAGTAAAGTGTTTTCCTGAGTCCTGTGAGCAGCTCCAGCAAATTAGTCAAACCCAAAGAGAAGGTAGTGGGAACTCCGATTTACAGCCAATCAGTCAGAAGTACAGGTGACAATCTATTACTTGTGAGTGGCATCTGCAGTGGGGGGGGGCAGCCTTGGAGTGAGTCCTCATCTATGATCTGATGCTGTCTCCCAGTAGATAGTATCAGACTTGAACTGAACTAGAGGAGACCCAGCTGGTGTCCCCTGCAGAACTGAGTGATTGGGTTTTGGTGGAGAGAAATCCTCACCCAACTCTTCATGACCAGAAGTCACAGAAGTCTTCTGTGTTGATTGTTGAATGAGGATATAAGAGAAACTGAATTTCTTTTTTCCTATATCCACAGAACTCCAAATACCCGGCTTTTGATTTGGTATGAAGACCTTTGCTGTGCTACATACAGCTTAGAGCTGAAATCTTAAGGGTTATGTTGCTTATCTATTTGTTCTTTCTTTTTTTTTTTTTTTTTTTTTTTTTGAGACAAAGTCTCCCTCTATCACCCAGGCTGAAGTGCAATGGTACAATCTTGGCTCACTGCAATCTCCGCCTCCCAGGTTCAAGCAATTCTCATGCCTCACCCTCCCGAGTAGCTGGGAGTGTGCCACCATGCCCAGCTAATTTTTGTATTTTTAGTAGAGATGGAGTTTTGCCATGTTGGCCAAGCTAGCCTCAAACTCCTGGTCTCAAGTGATCCACCCTCCTCAGCCCCCCAAAGTGCTGGCATTACAGGTGTGAGCCACTGTGCCTGGCCTATTTGTTCTTTCAATAGGTATATATTGGATACCTACTCCATGGTTGGCACTGTAGTAGGCACCAAGGTGCTGTAGTACACAAGACACAGAGCCACCTTCGGAAAGGTGGACGAGCAAACAGCAGCTCTGTGTGACTAGTATTATGAGGGGTATAAGGAGGGTTGGGGGCAAGTAGTAAGCCTTGAAATTACCTACGTAATGGCCTATTAGTCAGAAAAAGCATTTTACATTTTTAGAAGCTAAAGTAAAATTTCAGAATAGAGTTTGGGACAGTAGAGAATGGGCTGGAGTAGAGAAAGGCGGAATGTTTCAAAAGACATGAATCCAGAAAAGAGCCCTGCAAGATAAACTAAAGAATCTGAACTTCACTCTCAAGCTACAAGAGAAGAGTCCTTGAATTACTTGAGGGCAATCCCAGCCTGCACTTCAGAGAACAATTAGTCTGGAACTCTGACGATGCTTTTTGCCTCAGCAAAACAAAATGCCATGCGTTGTTCAACCCAGTGAGTCAAAATCATGACAGCCACCATAGATCTGTTGTGTTGGGTGGGTTGGAAGTCTCTGTGTTAGTCTGATGTGACATAATGGATAAATGTGGATTATTTACTCATCTGTTAATTGCAATAAGGCAACCAATTCTCTTCCCCAAGAGCTCTATCCCCATTATCAATGGAAAAAAATAGAATTTAAGTAAAGATAAGTTACTTCAATTCCATGTCATCTGAAAAAAAAACAGTGCTATCTGTAATATAAATCCCTTAATAAGTCTAAGAAATATGGGAAATATTTTAAGACTGGGTCGGCTTGCAAGCAGAGCGATAGATGCAGAGAAATGTGGAGCTCTGTCCCATGCTTATTTATTATAAATAGTCATTTACTGTCCACTAAGGTATTTTAATAAGCAAAAATTGCCCTAATATTCTGAAGTATATAATCAGCTTTTGGTCATACAGTTTTATAATGGTTTCGAGTCATATCAAAAGAAAAATGACACTTACTTTGCCGTGATGGTACCATTTAAATGCTTAGAATTCATAGAACAATATAATGGTGTCTGCAAAGTCACTTCAAATTTTGGTAATACTGGAAAAGAAAAGCAAGGGTAAATCTTTTTTTCTTTTTGAGACAAAGAAGCAAGGGTAAATCTTTTAAAGAATCTACTTCACTATCATCTTCCACTGAATAAAATGAAAAATAAAATTGTTGTGAAGGAGTTAATAATTTGTACTATTTGAACTTAAATTTATTAGAATCCAAATACATATTAAGACAGATGAAAAGCCCTTTGTTTCACCCAAAACTAGAAATCCCTAGTTTGGTCAGCTTTATATAATTAAGGTTTGAGGCTGGGAACAGTGGCTCACGCCTGTAATTCTAGAACTCGGGAGGCAGAGGCAGGTGGATCACCTGAGGTCAGGAGTTCAAGACCAGCCTGGCCAGCATGGTGAATCCTGTCTCTACTAAAAATACAAAAATTGTTGGGCATGGTGGTGCATGCCTGTAATCCCAGCTACTCAGGAGGCTGAGGCAGGAGAATCGCTTGAACCCAGCAGGCAGTGGTTGCTGTGACCCGAGATCATGCCACTGCACTCCAGCCTGAGTGACACAGTGAGACTCCGTCTCGAAAAATAATAATAATAATTAAGGTATAAACTATTTTATAAGTACTAATACCATAATTGATATAAAGTACTCCACCAGAGTAAAAAATGTGTGTTTCTTTACAGTCTATAAAACTTTTTTTCTATAGTTCTCTGACCAAAGAAACAGGCCACTCTCATAACAAGGCACCTCACCATTCAATTAACATAAGAGAAGTATCAAAAAAGCCAAATAGTCAACAATATAGGGCAGACCTTCAGCTCCAATCAAGGCTAATGGCCCTGAATGTACCAAGACACTCCTAGACTCTAGATCAGTCTAGGACAGGGAGACCAAAAAGTCACGTGAGTCAACTATGACCCCGCCCCCACAACCCCCACCACCAAGAAAATCCAAATGCCTCTTCCTCAAACATCATAGGTTTGCAATCAATTCCCCACCTCCACTATACCTCATTCAACAACATACAACCACCCAGCATACCATCACAATGGGATATAAAGATAGCCTATAAAAATGTTGGTCCCCTGACTTATTCTTCTAGATCAGGGCTGTCTAAAAGACATAAAATGGGAGCCATATGTGTAATTTTTCATTTCTAGTAGTCAAATTTTTAAAGTAAAAATAAGCAGGTGAAATTAATTTTTATATTTTACTTAACCCTATATATCTAAAATAGTATCTTTTCAACAAATAATCAAAATTTAAAAATGGTTATTAATGAACTATTTTTCTTTCTTTCATTTTTCTTGTACTAAGTCTTTGACATCTGCTGTCTCCATTTGGACTAGCCACATTTGAAGTGCTCAACAGCCACACATGGCAAGTGGCCCTGCTACTGGAGAGCACAGTTACAGATCAGAGTTCAGCAAACTATGACCAGCATGAACCAAGAACATTTTTTACAATTTTTAACTGGTTGAAAAAAATCAAAAGAAGAAGAATATTTCATGACATATGAAAATTATATGAAATTCAAATTTTCATGCCCATAAAATAAAGTTTATTGCACCACAGCAACATTCATGTACATAGTATCTTTGGCTGCTCTCATGCTACCAAGGCAAAATTGAGTAGTAACAACAGAGACATATGGCCCACAGAGCCTGAGGTATTACTACCTGTATATTATAATTTCTACTGCCTAAATAAAACCCAATCTCAAAAAAGAAGCTCAAATCAAATGAAAAACTGCATGTGCAACCTCAAAATAACTATTCAAATTATAACTAATACTAAGATCCTATGCTTTCAGTCTCATCTCTCATTCCTCTCCATTCACCAACAAAATAGATGGGTCCCACTGTTTTTATCTATGGGTTTCTAACAGATATTGTAAGTATGGCACCTGCAAGAAGAGGATTTACCTGAGAAACAGACCATCTTTACCAATGTCAATCAAATGAAAAATATGGAAGAGAATTTGTTAAGTATTTTTAAGTGCAACATTTTAAATTTTTTTTATCACAACAAAGTAGAAAAATAGAAAAATCATGTTGTGGATAAGAAAAAGACTAGCACAATGCAACTATAGGTGATTTTTTTCTACTTTTTTCTGTATAATGAGATTTTAGAATTTTTACAAAGGAAAAAAAATATGGTTAGGCCTTTAAAAAACACCAGAATTTTAACTCCATTGAGATTTTTTACTTCAAATAATACATCTCTTAAAAATTTCTCTAATCTCTGCTGAAAGTAACAAATGTTTTTTTCTTCCAAAATAGATTGAGGAACTCTTACCATATTCTGAAACCTGAAATGATTGATAATATGTCTGGTCCTATTGGGCAGGGGAGAAAAAAAGACAAGAAAGTATATGAGTTCTTATTTATTTTGCTTGCTTACTTACTCGCATAAAACAATTTAGAAAATTAATTTTTAAATTACATTTATAATGATGCAATGAACAAACCTGTTTATTTTCATTTATGGAAGTGTATTTGTAGACAACTGCAACATGAAGCCTGTAAAATTTCATGAATTTTTCTTGCCAACCCATTAGCATAAAATGGTGACCTATCTCTATAATTCATTGCAGGTCATTTAAACAAACTGCTTAATCTGACTTCCATCATTTGTGAAATAAGAACTAGATTAAACTAGATAATTCAGGAATTTATGAAGCAAAGATAACACAGGTCAAACTAACAAATAACTGCAGATTTGTTTTGGATATCATTATCAAAAATTAATGGAGAAAATGAAGTTACACATAACTCAAATACTTATAAATAATTAAGGATGCAAAATCTTCATGGAACAACATGCTTCACTTTTCCAATTCCTTGAATTATTTTCTACTGTAATTCTTAAATCAATACATCCTATGTGGTTATAATAGATACTGTTAATTATTTCCTTTTCCACAATCAACAAGAAAATGTGGGCTATTATCGTATCATTTATCTAACTCTTCATATTTCTCCCTTTTTTTGTTGTTTTTGTTTTTGTTTTTTCAGACAGGGTCTCACTTTGTCACCCAGGCTGGAGTGTAGTGGCACAAACAGAGCTCACTGAAGCCTCAACCTCCTGGACTCAAGCGATTCTCCTGCCTCAGCCCACCAACTAGCTGGGACCACAGGGGCAAGTCACTATGCCCAGCTAATTTTTTTTTTTTTTAAGTAGAACAGGATTTTGCCATGTTGCCCAGGCTGGTCTCAAACTCCTGAGCTCAAGCAATCACACCTCAGCCTCCCAAAGTGCTAGGATTACAGGCATGAGCCACCATGCCCAGTCAACTCTTCATATTTCTAAATCGTTCATTCTAAATCAAGGTAGCACATTAAATAGAACCTCTCCAAATTGGCTATGTAATTCCACTAATGAAATTTGTATTGTAAATTTAATTCCCAAATTTATCAAATCAAACACGGAGAAGCAGCTATAAAATAATAGCTTTTGTTAACAAGTACCCTTGGTTAATCTAAAATATCTGTACACCACAAAGTTATTTTTCAGTCCTAAAAGAAGGCCATAGTTCACTTCAAAATATAAAACAAATATAACCACTAACATGCTAAAAAATAAATTGTGTATCAATTGGCTTCAACATTGTCATGTAAAGAAGATCCCATCTTTGGTTAGCTGTTGTTGAAAAATAAAAATTTTTAAAAAAGAAAATCTCAAAGAAATTTTGTTGTTTTGATCAAAGTCTTAAGAAACTTCATATTTGTGACTTCTATCTCAAATTGTTTTCATATCATATAGTAACATTATAAATTACATGTATTTGATTCATTTATAAGTTCTAACATGTCATTCTCAAAAGTCAAATCAAGAAGGTAATTTACCTATTACCTGTTTTACTAATGAACATAGGAATGCTAGTCTTTAAGTTAGTTTTTGCTTTATTACTGAGGCCAGCACAGACAAGACTATGGAATAAGTAACAATTATGATGTTTCTGTTTCTCAAGTTTCATTCATATAGCAAACATTAATTGAGTAAATACAACATGCAAAACACCATGTGAGGCTCTATATATCACAGTCCTCAGCATTAGAGAGTCTAGTGGTGGAGACAGACATAGTCAAGAACAATAATTCAAGACTGACAGTGTCTGGGGTTTCATGCACTGTGTTTTTGCTCTAACTCTTGCCTATTCTTGACTTATATGTACTTCCATCCCTCCCCATTTTCCAGGGCTTAGCTTAAATATTACTACTTCACTTTTTGATCATTTTTATATCCCGCATAGTTTATCCCTTAGGGTGCCAACCTGTTATAGCACCTAGTACAAAATAAGTGCTCAATAAATGTGTGTTTGATTAAATAAAAATTATTAGCTTTTACAAATATAGGAAATCAACTTACTTATTTGAGCCTACTTTAAACAACAGCCTGAAACTAAGTTTTAGGTCATCATTTGTTTAACACATAAGTAGTTTACATTAGAATATTTGAAATGAATTCCATCTCCCCTCTGCCTCCTACATTGCCAGTCCCTGATCAATCCTGGATTTTCCATCTTTCCATTGACCATCTCCTTCCCCTCACTCAGTCTCTAAACACCATTGTCTTTTGTTCTCTTGGTATTCCTAATTATCTCTCTGACCCCTTCCTTGTTTCCTTTATGCATCTCTTTCTGATCCTTAAATGTTGGCCTTTCCCATGCTGAGCCCTCTTCCCACTCTTCAGGCTGTCATCAGCTCTCAGGGTTTTAACTGCCATTCCAAGAATAAAGACACCTAAATCCTTATCTCTATCCCAGATTGAGACTCAAATCCACCTGCCAGACATCTCCACCTGAATTTCTGACAGAATGTCCTGGATTTATTGATCTGGATTTAGCCTCTTTCAAATAGCTGTTCTTGATTGCCCTCTCCCCATGGTGGGTTAGATGCCCCTTCTCTCCTATAATATCCTGACTATAACTCAATCATCTTGCCTAACACAGTATATGATAATCATTTGCTTTGTGTCCATCTCCTGTAAGAGACTATGAAATCCTTGAGAGCACAGAACCTAGTAAAGCATGCCTTCAACGTTTGTTGAATAAACATAAGTATAAATGAATAAATGAGTCAATTCTTGTCCCCAGTCTGGTTCCTACAGTGCTCAACAGATCAGCCTCAGTTATCAGGCAGCATCTCCTGCAATACATTAAAATAATCTTCTCTTGAGAAGGATCAAACAACCCTGAAGAGGCAACTGACCCACAGAGTAACCTTAACTCTGCCCTTTAAGGAAGGAACATGAATGCCCCAAGGAGTGAATGCATCCAGCCATCATAGAAAAATGAAGAACACAAAGGAAGAAAAGTACTTCTTTTCACTGACATTTTAAATTGTTCCAATAAATCTAGAAAACATTTTGGAAGTGGGTGCTGACAGTATGCTTTCTACTACACAATGTCTTCCCAAGGTGCTCATATGTGGTAAAATGCAAATCAAGAAATAAATTATTTTACTGTCCAAGGGATTTGAAAAGCAGAAATTAGTTTTGTAATGTCCAGTGTATTGTCCATTAGGCAAACAGACCATACCAATTTTCAGAATTAATTCAGTTATTTTAATGAGATATATAATCAAGTACAAAAGATACTGAAATATTTAAAATTAATAACAATTCAGAGAATTAATAGCCATTTATGCCATATATAACCACAAAAACACTGATACTGAGTACTTTCATTAATCTAGAACAGGGATCTGCAAACTTTTCCTGTAAAGAGTGGGATAGTAAATATTTTAGGCTTTGCAGGCCATATGGTCTCTGTCCCAACTACTTAACAATGCTGTTGCAATGCAAATGTAGCCAGACACAATTTGTAAACAAACGAGCACGACTATGTTCCAATAAATCTTTATTCACAAAAACAGGTGTCAGGCTACATTTGGTTTTTCTGCCAGGGTTTGCTAACCTCTAGTTTAAAAAAAGGAATAAAATGTATTTCCAAATTGTTCTGTGTTCGTTCTAGGTGAACTAAACTAAATTTGACTAAACTTTACTAAAAACATGGAGCAAAAAAACACAGTCTTTTCGTAGGAAGTACAAGTTTCTCTTATGAAACAATTTTCCTTCACTTTCAAAATAATTTTATCTGCTTCAAAATGAGTATTTGTGTTAACTGTAGTTCATCAAATACAGTTCATGCTCATTCACTCTGCCAACAACTGGAAAAAAGACCCTAACCTGAAGGCTTAAATACTTGGGCAGCATGTCTTTTAAGCAAACATCTCCCCAGGCAAGAGAAGCATAACTCATGTCTCCTGAGCTCTTCTTTCCCCAATATGGTCACTCTTCCATGGGGAAAGCTCTCTCTTAAAAACCTGCTCCAAAGCACATCCAGTAGAAACTCTGTGTTTCTACTGGATGTAAGACTGCCTTGATTAGATTTTCTAAACAACTTCTAAAGCAGAAGTAGAAAATAAGAGTCAGCAGGTATTCTTAGCAACCTCTGTAATTTCTCTACCTCTTGTCCCTGAGTCAATAATTCATTGTGAGGGTGTATGTTACAGAAATTAGACAAATGAAGTGGGAAAGAGAAAACACATTATTTTTACCACCCTTTTAAGAAGTATGTTATGACTAGAATACAAATTGAGACATGTGAATTACTACAACCATCTATTCCAGTTACAGAATTTTTCTTCCCTAACCATGATGCCATCCAACTCTTGAGTTTCTATTTTTAACAGATTTGAAGAAATATAGCATATTACGTGACCATTAAAAAATATATTTTAAAATGCAGGTCAGTCTCTTTCAACTCTTGCTTCTGGAGTAAAAAGCAATGCCAGAATCAAAACTAAGGTGCTGGTTGGATTATTTCTGTTTGTTCATTATGTTCTTTTATGGTCATTTCAATTCCCTAATAGTTTGTTTTAGCACTACTCTCCAGTGTCTGGATGTACCTTTTACTTTAAGAAAGGCACTGAATTTGTTAAATCTGCACATAACGGGAGGTTAAAAGGGAACTATTTCAGACTCAGTTTTGCGTTTGGCCCCCAAGACAATAGATGTCAACTATGTCCACCTTCCACAGGTGAAGGATGCAGGACTTGTAAAGGAGGTTTCCAAAACCTGGTTTTGTAACTCTTAACCCATCACCAAGGTGGAAAGGTCAAGATAAAAATAAAACTAGAAGGGAATTTCAGGAGAGAGCTTTCGATGAGCTAGGAGTGGCACTCACCCCACCCTGGGGCATCAGGTAGAGTTGCTTGGCCCTCATTTCAAGCCTAGGGCAACGGGCTTCCATAGACAATGCAGACAACTAGGTATGTGTCCCTGGGAGCATCCTCAAGCTGTCAGTGAGCAGGCTGTTGACACACCTGAAAACTCTAAAGGGTATAATACTTGTGCTGGCAGTGGAGCTAAGAGTGTGCTATGCTAGGAGTGGTCTGCATCTCCTGAATGTTGAGGATCAGAGAAAGCATGAGCATTTTCCCTCAACTAGATATGCCAAAAGAGCAAGTCAGCATGGGACTGTTTTCTATCCTGATCAAAACAGCCTTAGTAGGAATAAGGCAAGCCCTCAGAAGAGGGAAGCTGAGGTGTGTGATCTAGATGCCCAGGAGCTAAAGATGGAGTTATGAGCTGCCATTTGGAGGAGACAGATTCAAAAGCATCCAGGGTACTTTGGATGAAAGACCTCCCCACAATCTTAAGGGTCCTCCTAGGAATACAGAAGGGAGTTCTAAAAAAGGAAAAATGTAGTTTTAAATGCCATCTTAGCCCAGACAGGTCTCATGCAGATGACAACAGTATTACATTGAACCATATTAAATTGACATTTTTGCAGGACAAATATTAGCAAGTTCACATGACCCATCCTTATACATCAGATGAGAATTTTGTTACCCCTCACTTCTCTTTTCTCCACCCAATTCAGTCTGGAGGAGTCAAAGGCAGCCTAGTGAGTTGGAGGCAGGCATCCAGACCAAAGAAGACCCGAGCTGGAGAAGGGAGCATTTTATTTTATTAGACTGGACATATTAATTACTGAATGTAGACTGTTCGTGTATATGAAAGTAACCGAACATGACAGGACCTTTTGTTACCAAAGAGTAACCATAAAAATGATGAGATTTTTCCCTACATTTTATCCAAGGAGTACGGAAGAATTCGTCCCAAAGAACAGGACAAAATGGCACAAAAATAATGTGCTTTTTTATTTCACCTGTCAAGTAATAAATGTTCAACCTCACAGTTACACATAAATAACTGGGCATGAATATGTTAAGTAAGAATAGGAATACCATAACATAAATGAAATTATATTGCTGCTGCCTCCACCAGATAATCATATTAATTCTCTCCTTCTTAGGAACAGAAGTTGTAGACTATTATATACATTAGCCTACATTACATAGCTATGTTATGTATAGCTATTTATGCGCTTTATTGCTCTTGAAATCTGGATTCTGCCTCTCCCATTTCACTGACCCCAGAAGATGCTCAGTATGCCAGGTTGCTTTCCTCTAACCGCCTGTCACCTTTCTCAGGCCTCACTCCCTTTGAGGCCTCTGCAGCACCTGGAAAGCCACTCTCTCTGAATCTCTCACCCTCTGCTCTATGCCTGAACTTGCTTGCTTTTCTCTTCCCAAAACTGGCTGTTCTTTCTCTATTGCTTTGGATGGCTTCTCTGCTTTGCTCCTAAATGTGATTTCTGATGGCTCAGTCCAAATACATCTAGCTCATACCACTCACCCAAACTGAGCTTCCATCCCTAACTTCCCTAGAACTGATATGGGTGATTCTCCCAAAGACCCAACTTGAAATTCCCAGGTACCTTTTGCTCCTCTTTCTTCTCTGCTCCAATCGAAATCCAGTCACTAATCCTAATCATTCTGCCTTTAAGTGTCTCTTGAATTCATCCATTCCTCTTTAATTTTTTCTGCTCTCTTACCACAGTCGCCCATTACCTTTGAACTTACTAACACTGAAGGTATTCGATTATAAGCTAACATTGAAGGTATTCGTATATTTGTTAAACAATAATACTAACCCCCTGGTAGTCTCCTGGACTTTAGTTTCTCTCCCTCTAATCACCCTACATGCTGCCACTAAAGTGATCTTCCTAAAATACAACTTTAATCATGTCATACTTTTACATAGAAACTTTCTACTAAAGCAATAAGAAGACAACACATACTGATGATTTTTGTTTGTTTGGAAGTTTACCATAAGGGTGTCATACTTTCTACACTATCATGTTTGGATGTTTTTACCTTACTCATGCATTACTTTTATAACCAGAAGAAAATTATGAAGGTATGATCCTATAACTTTTATAATTTGAGAGACCCATTCACACACATTTTGTTTCCTTTGTCCTCAGAAGTCCTATATTGAAATTTGCATCACTGATTGAAATTCAAAGTAAAATACACAGAAGTTTTTAGAGCTGCCTGCTGTCTACAAAATGAAATACAAAACTTCAGCCTGATAGCCAATATCCTCCACAGCTCGGCCCACAAACTTCCCCACCTTTCTCTTCAACTACTACTCTCTACAAGCCCTCCATGCCAGCCAGTGCCTGCTCCCAGCCCCACAGCCCTGTCAGCCAGCTCAGAGCCCACCACTTCCCATCCCAGTCCTACAGTCCCCTCCAGCCCTATCTTCGACTTGTAAAGCTGTGAAGATCCTTAAAAATCCCTTGATCCAAACCCCTTATTTTACAGCTGAGGAAACGGAGACCCACAGCTGAAATGCCATGCCCACCATCACTTGACTAGAGCACAGCACCCAGGTCTTAGGACTCCTAATCTAATGCTCTTTGCATTTGTTACACGAAGCTTTTCTGATTGTAAGCTCCTTGAAAGCCAGGTCTGTGTCTTATCACCTTTAGATGTGTACTGACTGGCGTTTCTTCCCACCCTCGCATACAACACAAAAGCTTCATATTTTTAGCTTTATTCCGATCCCTACTAACCTGACTATGCCTAAACCTATTGCCTACATAACAGCAATCATGTAATACCCTATTTTCCCCTCTTTTATTTTTACCATAAAATTGGGAGAGCTTAAAAATAAAAAAGAAATCACAATGGAAATATCATCCTGTAAAAGTGTCAGCTGATGTACACTGACCTACTTAGAGGAATGACAGAGTCAATAGGGTTTGCAAAATGAGAGAAAATGTTTATTAACATTTACATCATCCTTTCCTTCCCTTTCCTGTTTAGAGTCTAAACACCTGTGGTCTAAACTGTAGTTGCAACATATTTCTCTATGGGGTTCAACCCAAACTCAGCATCAGAATCAGCTGTGGTGGGTTTAATAAATAGAGGTGTCCAGTTCCTACCCCAGAGCTACTGAATCAGAATTACCAGGGCTGAGGCCCAAACACAACAAATGCATTCATTCATCCATTCCTTCAAGAGATATTCATTGCGCCTGAGTGGCAGGTGTAATGGGAATACAACCCCGCATGGACCTTCTGATCTAGTGGAAAGAAGGATATTTATCAAATAATCACATATGTGAGTATATATTACAAATTATGATAAAAGCTGTGAATTAACATTTACAGAGAGTTATGAAATCTGGAGATGAGATGGGAAAAACAGAGTCAGATCAGGTAAGACTCTGTGTAGGCCATGGTAAAACATCTGAATTTTGTTCTGAGGCCAGTGGAAAGTCTTTGGACAGTTTTAAGCTGGGGAATAACATGATCCAGCTAATGTTGAGATTATTTTTACTGCTGTGTAGAGAATTGGTTGCAAAGGGGAAAAAAACCAAATGCAGAGAGATTAAGAGACACTGTAATATCTAGGAACAATATAATAGTGGCTTGGACAAAGGAGGGAGAGGTGGAAATAGAGAAGTAGGTGGATTTGAAATACATTTAAGGTTGAGGCAGGCAGATCGCTTGAGCTAAGGAGTTAGAGACCAGCCTGGGCAACATGGTGAAACCCCATCTCTACAAAAAATACAAAAATTAGCCGGGCATGGTGGCACATGCCTGTACTCCCAGCTACTCGGGAGATGGAGGCAGGAAGATCACTTGAACTCGGGAGGTGGAGGTTGCAGTGAGCTGAGATTGCCTGGGTGACAGAGCAAGACTCTGTCTCAGGGTAGGAAAAAAAAAAAAGAAAGAAAGAAATATATTTATTTCAGGGAAAAGGCTGTGGGAATTGGTGAAGGCCTGAATATGGGTGGTCAGGCAGCATGAGTGTCAAGAGCTCTAAGGTTACCAGCCTGCACAGCCAAATGGATAGAGAATTAAATAAGGTAGGAAATGCTGCAGAAGAGCCAGGTGTGGTGGGGAAAGATTGTTAAGAATGATACTGGACATGAAGAGTTTGGGGTGCTTTGAAACATCCAAATACAGATGTTGATAGTTTTAAAGGTAGATAGTTTTAAAGGTCTAGAATTCAGAGGTATAGGTTCTCTCAGAGAGGCCAATTTGAGAGTCATTGGTGTATAGATGGAAACTGAAACCATGTCTTCGGGTGAACTTCCCTAGAGTGAGAAATGAAAGAAACTTAAAACCAAACTTGCAATGTGCCAATATGTAATAGAGAGTAAATGACAAAAGTGACCAAGAAGAAGAATCCAAACAAGTAGAAAGAAATCTCAGTCAAACTGGAGTGAGTTGGGAAAATGGAGGCAGAGAGCTCAGACATTTTTTTTTAGAAGACTGGCTAGAATGGGAATGTGAAGTCACTGAAGAGGAAGTAGAGTTAAAGTACAGTACTTCTCTATATTTTTTGTTTTTTCAATGAGAAAGAATTAAACATATTAGATTTTATAAAAAGATCTAAGACAGAAAGAGATCCAGTTTGAAGACTGAGAAGAAAGAGACTGTCAACACTGCAGGTTTTCTGACAAAGTAGAGGAAGAAAGAAGCCAAGGCAGAAATCAGGATATTGGTCTTAGATGTGAAGAATAGGACCTTTCCTCTAAAAAGAAGAGAATAAGCATGAGATGGGCACAGGCAACACATGCAAATCTGGCAGAAAAAGTAAAAGAAATTCCCATCTGATGACTGTGTTCTCTGTGAAGTGGAAAGGAAGATAATCTACTGAGTGTGAGGAGGGAGGAATCAGAACCTCCCCAGGGGACAGTTTTGTTCCTGGATCCCTTCTCTCATTAGAAAGGATTACAAATATTCTGGTTCTTATCAAGGCTGGAACTAAACACCTGAAGAACTGAAGCTGGTCTATACCTGACAGTCACTCATAGTGACAGGACTTGGGAATAATGGATCTAACCAATGACCAAGACATAGACCATACAAGCCTCCAGTTAGCAGAATAGTGGCCAGGTATCCAGGTATCACAAGCACATTCATACTCCTAAAACAGTGTTACCATCTGCAGTACAAATACATTATGCAGTACAAGGGACAAACTTGTTTCCTTGGTGTTGAAAAAAAAAAAAGTACTAACTAGAAACATATTCCCTTTAAAAACAAACAATAAACAAAAACCACCCATTTAACCCTCTCTGTTCCTACTCAAAGTAGAAGGAACTATGGTTTTTAAAGACATGTAACATGACCACCTTTCTTGGGCACCTATCTCAAGCAAGGGAGCAAAAGCAGCAGCATAGCTACAGGTTTGTACTGAATAGGAAAGTTACTCTTGAGGGAAAATAACTCCATTTCTTGCTCTTTCTCCCTTTCCTCACTCCACCCAGGGACTTGGTACTCATTTCAGTGCCCCCTTCCCCCTCAATCCAGGGCTGCCACCACTGGTCAGAGCCCAGTGAGTTATCATTTTCCAAAACTCCCTCTATGCCACTGAAAATAAAGCATCATACAGAACCATACACACATACCACACAAACGTCAAATTCTTGCTTTTTATATTGTACTATAATAACATAAGATATAGCCACTGGGTGCACTGCATTAAGATAATATAGGGCCACTTTGTGCTATCTTTGCAACTTTCTGTGAATCTACCTAAAGGTAAACAGTTATTTTAAAAATTAATCTTCTTGGCTGAGCACGGTGGCTTATGCCTATAATCCCAGCCCTTTGGAAGGCAGAGGCAGGCGGATCACTTGAGGTCAGAAGTTCAAGACCAGCCTGGCCAATGTGGTGAAACCTTGTCTCTACTAAAAATACAAAAATTTAGCCAGGTGTGGTGGTGGGTGCCTGTAATCCCAGTTACTCGGGAGGCTGAGGCAGGTGAATCGCTTGAACCTGGGAGGCGGAGGTTGCAGTAAGCCAAGACTGTGCCACTGCACTCCAGCCTGGGTGACAGAGCGAGACTCTGTCTCAAAAACAAACAACAAAAAATTAATCTTTGTAAGCCTCATATGACCAAGGTTATAGAGGCTGTGAGGTGACAGCAGCCTAATCCTTAATAGTATATTAATGGATATTAAATAGATGAACCAAGTAACGTACATGCTGGACTCAAATCTTCAATCTAAACACATGGCTGCTGTGGTCAGAATCTGGGACACGTTGGGAACAATCCAACGTGCAAACAAGGTGATCCCGTGGCATCCACAAGTCATATAAAAGAAGTAGGTATCTTCTCCACCAATGCATACAGCAAGCCCTGTTGACATCTAAATTCAACCTTAAAAGGAGGCCATATTAAAACAGCAATTGCTGGCCAGGCATGATGACTCATGCCTGTAATCCCAGCACTTTGGGAGGCCAGGGCGGGCAGATCACCTGAGGTCAAGAGTTCAAGACCAGCCTGGCCAACATGGTGAAACCCTGTCTCTACTAAAAATACAAAAATTAGCCAGGCCCATGGTGGCACATGCCTGTAAATCCCAGCTACTCAGGAGGCTAAGGCAGGAGAATCACTTGAACCTGGGAGGCAGAAGTTGCAGTAAGCTGAGACGGCACCACTGCACTCCAGCCTGGGTGACAGAGCAAGACTCTGTCTCAAAAATAAATAAATAAATAAAACAGCAATTGATGCACATATTAAATAATTTAATTTTACAGAACTGAAAGTATGAGTAAACTAGTTGCTAGTCCTGACCCTCCCACAACACACTGTGTGAGCCTAACCAGGTCACGTCACTTATCTCAGATTCTTCCTCCATAAAGTGGGGAGATGGATCTAGGCAACCTCTAAGATCATCTATAGCACTGAGTCCCTATGCTATGTACTGATGATGCTACATGCTCAGACCCTCCATTTCACTGATGAACACAACATCCTAAAGTCTGGCCCCAAAGTTTTCTAACTGATGCCAAAAACATGTCTCTTCAGAGAGGGGTACAGAAGACACATTTGAAAGGAGGGGTCCTCCTAGGGTGGCTTCTGTAGAGAAAGAACAAAACAAAGAACTCCTCATGAAAATGTGCATATGGGGCCTAGAAATTAAAATGCACACTGCCAAAGGACTGGCACTAGCAGATCAAATGGCTGAATAAAGACACAAGAATAATATGGCACCAAAATTATAAGTCTATTTTAGACTTTATAACAAACTAGAATATTCAGCTCTTGCCTGAGATTTTTTTTAATTTTCAAAATGAGAAAGTCCAGGGCATTAATCCAAAAGTCCTGTTTTCCATTAGCTCACAGGTTCATCAAATACAGCAACCATATATATTCTCAAAATGAAAATATACAAAGATATTTCTACTAAGTTGCAAGATGATATAGCAGAATGAGACTAGAAGTCAAAGAACATCACAAAGGATAATAACAGCAATCATCTAGAAGAAGCTCTATTCACTCATTCTTTCATCCCACAAGCATGAATGAGTTCCCATAACAGGTCAGATATTATATTAGACAGAATAAATATGAAAATTAATAAAATAGAATTCCTGTCTTCAAGGAGTTCACAGTTTAAGAAATGAGGCAGACATTTTTTAAATATCTGAAGATAATAATAGGTTCTGGAGATGGATGGTGGCAGATGGTTGCACCACAATGTGAATGCACCTGATGCTACTTAACTTTTAAATTGTTAAAATGGTAAATTTTACACATATATCTTACCACAATTTTTAAAAAACGAAAATAACACTACACTGATTAATAAATGCTATTCTAGAGGTGTTTATCGGGGCCTTTGGAAGAATGGAGGAGAAAGTGCTGAGCTCTGCCAGATGATGCTCTAAGAAATCAATATTCTAAAACCATCTCCTCCCTCCCTTTCTCACTGAACAAGGAAGTAAGAGTTTGAGATCCTTCCCAAAAAAAAAGCATTCTTCTTATAAGCAAAGACTAGTGAAAGTATTTTGGAAGCCACAACCACATTTCAGAGAGAATGCCACTGTTTTCTGACCTGTCAAAGTTTTGCTCCATGCTTTCTGTTAAGTTGTCGTCACAAGCCAGGCGGGTTAAGCAGATGCTCCTGGTAGAGTGCTTTAGGGACAAGAACTGTCCAAACAAAGATGTGCTCTTTTGCCAAAGAAAAACGGCTCCAGAGATACTTAACAGAAGCAGCAAGCTGAACCAGGCAGAGGCTGGACAACAAGTCCAGAAAAAATAAGGAATATCCTGAAAGGTTATAAAAAGCAGTAAGGTGTTGGCAACCCTCACCTAATCTAGAAAAAACAAGTAACTCAAGAGAAACTAGATATAACTGTTAGAAGCAAAGAAATAACTCAATGCAGATTGCTTCTGAGTTATATAATAATTTGATAACCCGTTTCATTATACAGGGCTCCAGAAGAGTGACTTCAAGCCTTAACCCTGTTGAGTTTTCTGCTTGCTATTTCTTGTTCCCCACCTCTAACAATGGCTTAAGATTGAGACAACGGTTACGAAATTGTAGTTAGTGACAGATAGAAAAGACTATAAGATTATCGAGTTCAGTGGTTCCCAAGCTGGCTGTGCATCTGAAGCATCAGAGAAGCTGTTGTAAAGGATATACATTGTCCCAGAAATTCTGACTTAGTATGTCTAAGGTGCTGGGGAGCTCTACTGAGCTGATTATCTAAAAAGGTAAAGTAAATAGCAGAAAGTAGCACTGCTGAGGAATTCAAAGAATAAATCAGATGGCCTGTCCCCAGTTCCATACCTTGTTGACTGCCCAACACTGCCCAACACTGCCTCTCAATGGAAAAGATGGATTCTAAAGATGCCTAGCTGCAGTCATTTATGAGCACTTCTCAAAATGTGGTTCAAAAAACTAGTAGAATTTCCTTGAGTGCTTATTTAAAATTCAAACTCCTAGGTCCCATGCCAAAATTAGTAAATTGTGATCTGGGGGTGGGACCTGGACTATGCATCTTTAAACAAGCTCCCAGTCCATTGATTCTGTGGCACACTGATGTTTCAGAACCAGCTGCAGCCTCAGGTGGCCATTATGGTAAACTCAAATGCCTAAGCCACTCTAGAAAGAAGAAAAGACTTCCATCTGACAATGAGGAAAGACAGCACAGGGCTGCCGTCATCAAATGACCAGGAATCTCTCAGTGACTCAGGCTCTTCTTTCGGGCTCTTGGAGGAACATGAGCACCAGTGCGTGGGTCACACAAAGACCTGGAGCTCTGGGCTGCAGGCTGCACTGCTCTGGCCAGATGCCTCCTGGCTCCCAGAAGCCTGGTTCTCAGACACCAACATTAGCCTTTCTTTTAAAGAACCCCTAAAATCACCTTCTAATAACCTCGAATATAATTTTTTAATCATAGATGCAAAAACATTCGCAACCAAATGTGGTATATTCACACAATGGAATATTATTCAGCCTTTAAAAGAGAGAAAATTCTGATATATGCTACAACATGGGTGAGCCATAATAACATTATGCTAAGAGAAAAAAGCCAGTCTCAAAAAGAGATTCTGTATGATTCTGCTGATATAAGACTAATCAACACCACAGAGATAGAACGTACAGTGGCTGCCAGGGGCTGGGGGGTGGGAGGGAATGGAGAGTTATTGTTTAATAGGTGTAGATTTTCAGTTTTGCAAGATGAAAAGAGTTACGGAGATGGTTGGTGGTGATGAATGCACAACAATATTAATGTACTTAATACCACTGAACTGCACACTTAAAAATGGTTACAATGGCAAATTTTATGTTATGTGTATTTTACTACAGAAAATAAAAAATGGAGGGAAAAACCATTTGCAGGCCAGGCACAGTGGCTCATGCCTGTAATCCTAGCACTTTGGAAACCCAAGGCAAGTGAATCACCTGAGGTCAGGAGTTCGAGCCCAGCCTGACCAACATGGTGAAACCCCATCTCTACTAAAAATACAAAAATTAGCTGAACATGATGGCGCACACCTGTAATCCCAGCTACTCAGGAGGCCGAGGCAGGAAAATCACTTGAACCTGGGAGGTGGAGGTTGCAATGAGCTGAGATTGCACACTGCACTCCAGACTGGTCAACAGAGTGAGACTCTTTCTCAAAAAACAAAACAAAACAAAAAAACCATGTGCAATTATTTGAGAAAACTGTCAACACCAATCAAGAGATAACATACCTAGAGATAAGGTACCTAGAGAACTATATTGCAAAGAAATGAAAATACAAGGAATGTCTAACTTTTAAAACACATTATCTTCCTAAGGTGTATTTTCAAGTCAATTATTAAATCAGAACATATTCCCACACTCAACTTATAATGTACCTAAAGTATAACGGCCCTATAAAACACACTTCTATGAAAAGATGTTACAGCTAAAATATACCTCTGCCCTCTGAGGGGAGGGCTTGGTGCTCTAGACAAAGAAATGATGAAAAAGAGCAGGGCAATCAAAGTATGGCAGAGGTAGAAGACTTGGTCATATTCTCAAGAGAAGAAGTACAATCCCCAAAGTAGCAAAGAACTATTCACACTAGAATATGTATGTCAATTAAGCACACGTATAAGTAGCACAAAAAGAGCCAGGGCTCTTACTAAACTTTACTGATTTTAAGAGGTCTTAAAAATTATAATCATCAAGAGTTTCTTTGCAATTTGATTAAACTAGCATTGTAAAAATAAAAAAAAAGTCTATGTATATATTGAGAACTTATGATGTCCCACCATCATATGCTGAGCAATGAAAGAGATAAAACATAAGATGGAAAACCAAGGTGGCAGGGTAGAGAGAACCTTGGATTTGGTGTCAAAAGGCCTGGGTTCTAATCCTAGTTTGTGAAGTTGTGGGACATTGGGCAAATCACTTAACTAACCCCCAAAACATTTGTTTCCTTTCTTGGCCAGGCACAGCGGCTCATGCCTGTAATCCCAGCACTTTGAGAGGCCGAGTAGGGTGGATCACTTGAGGTCTAGAGTTCGAGACCACCCTGGCCAACATGATGAAACCGTCTCTACTAAAAATACAAAAATTAGCTGGGCATGGTGGTGCATGCCTGCAATCCCAGCTACTCAGAAGGCTGAGGCAGGAGAATCGCTTGAACCTGGGATGTGGAGGTTTCAGTGAGCCGAGATCACACCACGGCCTGGGCAAAAGAGCGAGACTCTGTCTCGAAAAAAAAAAAAAGAAAGAAAGAAAAAGAAGAAAACTAGAAATCATACTAGACCAAAATAATTACTCACCATTACGATCATAAAAAACCTTGAAGGTGAAAAGCAATACAATACTTGAAGGGCAAACAATTTAGATTAATCCAGAAAGGTTAACATGGTATCATAAAGGACTTATTCACTCTTACTCTACAAACAAACATGTTATTAATACAAGTGGAGAAATGCCAAGGAGCCGTCAAGTATGTTTTACTTAAAGGATCCTTTTCCTGACCTAGGACAAAGGGTAACTGAAGAATACCACTTTCTGATTACCTGTATAGTCATTACAAATCAAAGCTCTGATAACTCCGGTAATTCTTAAAGAGATTGTCCATCAGTGGGAATACTCACATCATTCCATATTTTTTCTACAGACAAAATGGAATTTCAAAACTCTCCCGAAGGCTGTGTATGATGGCTCACACATGTTATCCCAGCACTTTGTGAGGCCAAGGCAGAAGGATTGCTTGAGTCCAGGAGCTCAAGATCAGCCTGGGCAACATAACAAGACCCTGTCTCTATGAAAAGGAAAAAAATTTTTTTTAATTAGGCAGGTGTAGTGGCACATACCTGTAGTCCCTGCTACTCAGGACGCTGAGGCAGGAGGATCACTTGAGCCCAGGAGTTCGAGGCTGCAGTGAACTATGATTGTGCCACTTCACTCTAGCCTGGGTGACAGATGACAACCCTGTCTCTTACAAATTAAAAAATTTAAAAAATACTTCCTTTTTTTTTTAGCCAGAGTATCATTCTGTCGCCCAGGCTGGAGAGCGGTGGTGTGATCTTGGCTCACTGCAAGCTCCGCCTCCCAGGTTCACGCCATTCTCCTGCCTCAGCCTCCCGGGTAGCTGGGACTACAGGCGCCCACCACCACGCCCGGCTAATTTTTCGTATTTTTAGTAGAGACGGGGTTTCACTGTATTAGCCAAGATGGTCTCGATCTCCTGACCTCGTGATCCGCCCGCCTCGGCTTCCCAAAGTGCTGGGATTACAGGTGTGAGCCACCATGCCCAGCCAATACTTTCTTGAAAATAAATATTTTCCTTCCCTGAGTTTTATATTAAGAATGGTGACTGCCACCGAAAAGTAAAAATATAGTCTCTAATGGTGGGCTATTTAAATAATAAATACATTTCCTCTATGTTATTATTCACTACTAAAAGAAAAGGGGTTTAATAACAAGAAATATACAGTCCTTTAATGCTGCGCAGTAGTCAAAGAAAAACAAAAGCCAGAGACCAAGGCCACAGTTGCTTCTCATAACATTTCCTTGGTTATACTGACCCCTGGTGGTTCTAAAAGGGCTCTTTTTTTTAAGGGGCTTATTTTTTCTTAGCTGAATGCCTCAAATTAACATACCTCGAATGACGAGTACCTGATCAGTATACTTGTCTTCAAAAAGATAAAGATGCTTTATAGAATATACAAAAGGGAAAATTGCATTTGGTTCAAGGCAAATTATTGTTATATAGTTTTCACACATTCGTTTTAAGAAAATACTGCTTTCTAC
Organism: Pan paniscus; assembly: GCF_029289425.2. NCBI lineage: Eukaryota > Metazoa > Chordata > Mammalia > Primates > Hominidae > Pan > Pan paniscus. The sequence goes on along the minus strand of NC_073254.2, from coordinate 93,765,802 downwards.
TTACATGCAAAAGCACTGAACTTGGTCCCAGGAATAGAGAGGTGAGCAAGACCAGAAGGTCACCAGCTTTACAAAGGCTACTGTCTATCATGGGCCACTAATTAAGAGTGAGATGAATGAATTAAGGGAAGCACACAGTACTATGGGAATGTCTGGAACAGCCAGGCCACTTTAGAGAACGCCTGCAGGTTAAAAGCAAGTAGCGAGAATAAGGAAGAAAAAACATTCTCAGCAGAGGGAACAGCATGATGAAAGGCTCTAGAATGAGACAGATTGGTGAGTCTAAGAAACTTAAGGGACATAAGATGTCTAAAGCATAGAGTTCAAGAGGAAGGGCGGCACTTTACAAGACTGAAAAGTTGGGCAAGGGCCAGATCTTGCAAATGCTTTTCATTTTTTAAGCACCTAAATTTCCTTAAGAGCATTTTTTTCTATAAAAGCAATATGACAAGCCAAGTCCACAAACCACAACATGATAAATCCTATAAATCTTTCAAAGTATAATCTCACATCTTCTGCAAAGTCTCCCTCTGCTATTCTATCCCCCTCTCTTCTGGTACTTATTCTGTCCACCATTCAATGAACAAATTAATCCCTCAGCGCCTGTTATCCAGCTAAAACTGCTCTTGCTGGTCATTGTGCAGAGGCGGCATCTGAATGGACCAACAATGGACACCTTGACCCAGGGCGGCCCACCCACAGGCTGCCAGCCACCTGTGCAGAGGCTTGCTTTAAAGACTCTGGGCATGATGGTTATTTAGCTAAGCTAATGGAATCAGAAGAACTGAAGAACACCTCAAAGGTTGGCAGAAGAGTGAAAGGAGAACAGAGCAGACCATGGGAGACAGAAGGAGCAGCTGGCCCCAAAACATCGGTGCTTGTGCTAACAATAAACCCTCTTTATCACCAAGCTGGACTGAACACCTTACAATTCCTCTGCTATTGCACTGCCTTGTGTTTGTCTGTCCCCCTTATGTCATTTAATTTTTATCATATTGTTCATGTCACCATGACAATGACCTTTGAAAATGGAGGCCATGTGTTTACCTTCTTTGTATTCATCACAGCCATAAAGTCCTTAACACATACTGGGTTGGTGGGTGGGTGGGTGGATAGAAGGATCGATGGATGGGTGGATGGATGGATGGATGGATGGATGGACCAAAAAAAGTGATTCTTAAGAATTTAAGTGGGAACTGAAAATAATATTCAAACTACTTTAAACTCACAACGTGCTTCCTAATCTACACCGCCATCATTCTCCACATGCTCCAGTAACATCAACTTCTCCCAAATCCCCAGACGCATAAGGTTCTCTTCCATTTTCCCTACTCCCACACAAATTTTTCCCTATTTTCTAAGTTTCACAAATGCCTACTCTTTCCACTTTCTCTACAAGCTCAGATATAAAGAATTCCACTTCCCCTAGAACTCATCACATCCTGCTCTAGGCTTCCATTTATAACAGTGGTTATTATTATGCTGTTATAAGTAGGAAATAAGCAAAGACCTCACTGAAAATTGTCCATGACTTTAATGGTTATGCATTACATTGTTCTCTAAAAGTATGAGCCCCTTTCATAATATTGCCTCAAATGTTCTTTAAAACCACATCATACATTCGGTAGAGCTTCTGCTACCTTAAAAAGAATAATATTGGTAAACACATCATACAAACACCCATAAAGATGCAGGGTGGCCATGAAGCAAATATTGAGAGTCCATTGTGCCTCCAGCACTGTTCTCATTCATACAGGTCAATTCACACACGAGTCCCACCTACTCAAGGCTCAGCAACAATGCTTAGAATAAGCTACAATTTCATGCACTTTATATTACATATCTTCCCCTTTAGATACAGAAAAAATTGATTATATCTTATATGTTTATATGTCACATAAATATAGAAAAATATAAAGGTTTACATGTTATATACTAAATGACCAATTTATATCACATAAAACAGTTAAGTCTCATTGCTTTTTAAAATTGTTTCCATCCCATTGTGTTTATGTCTCATTCATTCCAATGAATGCCCCCCATTTAGATTTATATGCCATTTAATGCCCTCCATTTAGATTTCAGAGCTATACAAGTTGGCAGCAAGTAAAGGCAATAGGTGTAGAAGCTAGGGAAAAAGGATTGGGGAACAGCAGTCAGTGTGGCTAGTTAAGTCACTGTTTCTTAAAACAAAGATAAAAGTAGGTTAATCTAATCACTCATTAGGAGTCATTATTCTAAGGCATAAAATTTGCCAAATAATAGCTATGTGTTCATTACTTAGTTTTAAAATAATGCATGAAATAAATAAGTAAACATTGTATACTAAAATGTCAAAATGTTTTAACCTTTAAACATCATATCATAGAAAAAGACAACAGTTATGAAAATTCTAATATGTTAGAATGAAAGCTAAATAAACCCTTGATAAACATCATAAATTAAAAATAAACCATTTAAATTGTCTAAATGTTCACATTAATTTTTTTCTCTTCATTGTATAAATGACTTTGGAGATTTTCCCCCACCTGACCTAATTAAATCACTTTAACATTCCCCCCAAAAAATATATTTATACTCACATTCACTTGAACTTGAATAGACCAGTCACCAAGTATTGGATGGGAAGATAGCTGAAAAGTTTTGGAAATGACTCCAAGATCACTTTGTTGTGACAACCACTGTTGGATCAAATTTGATTTGGGGTCCTAAAATGAAAACCAGACATGTAAGTATGTAGAGGCTGCCCATGTGCATGTGTATCCTATCAGGTTAGGAATAATGCCTTGCAGCATTCCCACCCAGGTCCAGAACTTTACTCCAAAATACGGCACAAATATGGCTGGATGGCAGGATGTGAGGATGGAAAGAAGGAGACACATTAGAGATATATTAACCTAACAAAGTTAAAAGGTCTGGAAATGTGAGAGAGGAATCTAGGATGACTGCTGGAATGGCTTGGATGAATGCTGCATGAACATTTTGGAAAACGTAGGCTCTATATTTCTAAAGAAGACAAATCAAAGTTTATTCTTTTCTCATATTTCTCCCAAGTTCATCTTGATTCTGCTCCACCTTTTAATTCCTGGCACCCTGTTTCCTTCTACATGAAACAGTACAACATGTACGTCACCAAACCCCTGGTGGCGGCGGTGGTGGTAGTAGTGTTAAAAGAAAATTTAACTGTAGAGATAACAGGCCCCATTTATTAAAGGCCCAATATGTGTCAGGCACTCTGCCTTATCTCTAATCATTACAATTCTCCTTTAGGACATGGTTATCCTCACTTTATAGTTGAGAAAACTGATGCCTGGAGAGGGAGGTACGCATTCAAGTGACTGGCATGACTCAATATTACAGCACCAGTGCATGATGAAATTCAGAATCCAAACTCATGTCTGCCTTTTAACTCAACAAAAGCATATTGGAGAGATGTTTAATCACGGATATACATGGAAAACACTTCATTCTTCCTATAACCTCCCAAACAACAATCCCTTCATGCAACATTTATCCAAGCCATTCCAGCAGTCATCCTAGATTCCTCTCTCACATTTCCAGACATTTTAACTTTGTTAGGTTAATATATCTCTAATTTGTCTCCTTCTTTCCATCCTCACATCCAGCCACCATGTCCTATTTTCTAACTAATGCAACTAATCTTCCCCCTCTAGTCTTGCCCTCTACAATACATCTTCCCCACTGCCAACGGTGTGATCCATCTGAAACGCAAATCTGAGAATGAGTTACAGTGGTTGAAATACTTGGCACAGTCCCTGGCATATAAAAAGTAGTGGCTATACACTTTTTATAGTCCCTAATTATAGTATATGATGATTATACTAGACCACTAGGTACCCATGGCTTTTGTTTGCCTACAGGAAGTCTACACTCCTTTGCCTAGTTTACAAGGCCCCTACTAATACTACTCCATCTACATTTCTAGGCTCATCTTCCTCCAAACATACAGATTTGTTTGCAGTTTATTCCCAAAAGCCCATGCATGTAGGTCTCTGCAACTGCTGCATGGAAATCCCTCCCTTCCTTGTCCACTGGTGAAATCAGTTTCAGTTTCTTGCCTCCTATACCTGCCTCCAATAGGCAGAGGTGACTTCTTCCTGGAAAGTCCCTAGTATATCTGGAGTTTATCTCTCTTGAATACATATTTTTGTTAAAGGCAGTAAAATATGTTTATTTTACATATTTTATTTTGCCAAAAATCTATATTTTATTATTCCCAACTAGACTGTGACTGAGAGCAGGGGTTGAATATTTTCCCTTAGACTTATCCTCTAAACTTTGCCTAGAAGTAGTGAGTGGGGCCAGTTATTAGAACAGAAGAAACCTCTCTCCCAGAGTGGAGATATGACAGTTAGGGGTAAGTACAATGCTGAGAACTGTGCAGAAAGCAGTCTAATAAGCCAGAAACCAATTGTGAAAACCAGAGACCAAAAGCAAGTCAAGAACAAGCAGGTCACTGTATCCTTGGTAAACTCCTGGGCCAGGCATTGTAATGGGCAGTTGGCCCTACTGTGCCTGCCACAGCATGATGCATGGGAGGGCTATGAAGTTCAAAGGCTCAGGAACAAAGGAAGAAATACAAATAGCCAATAAATATATGCCGTCTAGTAATTAAGGAAATACAAATGAAAACAATATTGTGTTTCTTCTGTCAGTCTGACAAAGATAAAAATAATAATAACAATAATTCTTGGTGTTACCTGAAGTGTAGGAAAATGGAATGTCCATATTCTACTGAAACATTATGGTAGTGAGGGCATACATTTCTCCTGGACAATGAAGTCTGAACTGACCTCATTGATGGCTTTGTACCTGGGGGATCTGGAGGGTTGGGGGAGAATGAGATAATTCCTCTGCTTTCCCAAGCCTGTCTTGGACCTAGGTCTAACTGTTACCAATAAGGCAGAGGGAGAGAATGCAGAAACACCAGAAGTCTACAAGGCACATCAGGATTTGAACCAGCCAAGCATGGTGATGTCACAGCGGAGCCCAGCATTTGCATGTGGCCATCTGCTGCTATGACACAGCCATGTACAGTATGAGCAATACCCCCGTCACAGCCAGAAAAGCTGCAGGCCAGAGATCCTGGAATAGTGGCCCCACATGCCCTTCGAGTCACCTTTAGATCGCTCTGGATCTCTGCGAGATGCCTCAACACAGCACACAGTACCTGATTGTCTCAAGCAGTAAGCTCCCTGGCTGGAGAATATGTCTGTGAGGACTATTTCTGGATTATGTGTGAATAACATGTCTGTCCAGCCTGTAGAATTAGAGAATTCAAATCACTCAAATAAGATAGCTTCTTCACCTGGCCAGCGGTCAGGTTCTGAGTTAGCCACCACTGCTCCAAAACAGAGTGTCAGGGCACAATAACAGGATATACCCCCAAGCCAATAACACCTGTTCCCCTACAAGATCATTCACCCGTACTAGCACCAACAACTTCTGGATGGAGAGGTCAGAGCAGAAGCCAGCCATGCCAGCTGCCATCACAGTGTCAGAGGCACTCAATTCCATTGTGTCAGGCCAAATTGGCTAGAGGAGGCCAGAAGCGTGGGAGACATAGGTTATGTTTTTTCTACTGCCAAAAGGCCTCGAAGCTCCTTTCCCTCCTGAGAAGACCAGTTATTGGGGCATGCAAAATGAATAACACCCAAAGATGGCCTGCAGTCCCCAAGAACAACAATGAACACCCTGAAGGTGCTGTGACAGTCAGTATCTTAGCTACATCCTGCAGCCATTTCTAGCTGGGCAAGATGGGCCCCGTTAACTCTCAGGTGCACTTCTCCACATCAGCCTGCAGGTGGTGCTGTGCCAAGGAGTACAACTGTCTCAGTCAGGGGCTCCAGTTCAGGCTAAGTCCCAATTTTTTCTGAAAAGTTTTGCCAAGACACCAATTATTCCACACTGAAAGATGTAGAAAATATCATAGACTTGTAAACCTGGCCCAAATGTCTGTTTTCAGCTGAAAGAGTTCACATTACTGCTCCCACCTGGCCTCTGCAAGTTACAAGGAGGAAAGCAGCTAGACCTAAGTTCACATTTGAGCATCACCTCCCAGGTACAGAGACAGGAGCATGGCCACCCCTCACTCCAAAACACTTTGGAGTTCCAAAACACTTTGGGTTCCAGGTAGAATTTTAGTTTAAACTCCCCTCCCCTGGCCAAGAGGGTCATATCAGTACCAGAGCTAATAAGAGGAAAGTATCTCTGAGCCCTTTCCAGAAAGCCAAACGTGGTCTGCTAAGTCCCAAACTGCACAGAAGAGCCCAAAGAATCTGCAAATCAAAGATTCAAAGGAAGATACTAGAGCAGAGTAGACAGGCAGAACTATGAAAATGCACAGACTAATTATCCAGAACCAGCAGGGTTAGTTCTGGGTTGATGTCTAGAACAGGCAATTTATGCAGTGCTAACTTTTATTTGCCTGCAGTAGAAGGAAGCATTGAATGTAAACACCCAGAGATAGCCAGACATTTATTAAACCATCTATTGTACACATCCTTTCTGACATACAGTAAGCTCTCCATATATGTGGATAAATGATGAAAGATGGTATGAATGGAGTCAGTTCAACTCTGCTCAGGGGGGTGACATGAATTTAGAAATACTATTCACTATGTCAACCTGCTTTATAAACATTCCATTACATACCAAAGGCAAACTCTGAAATAATGCTAGTTCAATTCAAGAAATATGCATTGAACACCATGGCAACAAATGTGATACTGGCTACAAATATATCTTGGCTCAAAGTTAAATGTATACATGTTTATTTGATTGGGTTTTGTTGTTTTAATTTATAACAACAAATAAACTAAGAATAGGAAGATACCAAACTAAAAGGCCTACTTTACCTTCCACACTATGTTATTCATTAGAATATCTGGAGTAACCAATGTCCTGAGACTAAGGAGGTTCCCAGGACCAGAGACTTTTCAGTTTTAAAATCAGAGGCATCCCAGGCAGACTGGGATGTTAGTCACCCTATTTCCAAGTAATGATCAAATGTCCAGTGTTCTTCTCCGTTTAAATATAGAAAACCAGGCCCAGCTGGATCTCAGTTGTCTTCAACTTGATTCTCACAGGAAAGCACTCAGTGTGCTAACCACAGTGCCTCCAAATCATCAGAGTATTAAGCAGCAGAGACAAAATTACTACCTTTCAAAAGGGGTTCCTAAAGTAATAATAATGGCTAACGTTTAGTGAGCATGTACTATGTGCCAGACACAGTTCTAAATGGTTTACTTGAATTATCTCACTTAAGCCTCATAAAAACCTTTTGAGGTTTTATTATTACATATTTTCTAGATAAGGAAACTGAGGTTCTAGAAGGTTAATAAATTTACCCAGGATCACACAGCTAGCATCTAGCATCTATTCTTCTTAGAGCTGACAGTGATGCTTTTAAGATGTTAAGTTAGATTACATCAAGTCTTGCCTCAGAATTCTCCAGTGAATTCTCACTTCACTTAGCATAAGTTTCAAAGTCCCTATCATGGCCAATAAGGCCCTGCATGAGCCCCACCCTAACCCACCTACTTGTATAGGACCTCATGTCCTAGCACCTGTCCCCTCGCCCCGGGGCTCCAGCACACTGCCAGCTTGTTGTTCCTCCAATGCGCCAAACAAGCTCCCCCTCAGGGCCTTTCCATGTGCTTCCCCCTCTGTATGGGCTTATTTTCTTTTACTGCCTTTGGCTCTCTGCTCAAATCAGTCTTCCCAGACAACCCTAGAGAAAGCAACAAACATGCTGGGCGCAGTGGCTCACGCCTATAATCCCAGTATCTTTGGGAGGCTGAGGTGGGTGGATCACGAGGTCAGCCTGACCAACATGGTGAAACCCTGTCTCTACTAAAAATTCAAATTTAGGCAGACGTGGTGGCACATGCCTATAATCCCAGCTACTCAGGAGGCTGAGGCAGGAGAATCGCTTGAACCCAGGAGGCGGAGGTTGCAGTAAGCCAAGATCATGCCATTGCACTCCAGCCTGGGCAACAAGAGTGAAACTCCATCTCAAAAAAAAAAAGAAAGAAAGAAAGAAAGAAAGTAGCAAACACAAACTCTCTGTCTCTCACTCCCTTTTTCTCTCTCATACACACACACAAATACATACATATCTGTCCCTTTATAAATATATATTTATACGTTTATTTATTATGTCTGTCTCCTACTACCCACTGAAAAATAAACTCAGTGTCAGCAGGGACTTAATCTCTTCTGTTCACTGCCCTATCACTGTGCCTGGAACACAGAAGTTTAATAAATGTTTGACAACTGTATAAATCAATGAAGACGCCAGGCCTGGAACTCAAGCAGGTTGGCTCTAGAGGCTGAGCTCTTAACCCAGTGCTGCATGCACCACCTTCTTTCCTATTAGAGGAGTTCCATGTTGGGAGGGAAGCTTATCTTAGGTGAATTCTAAGATATTCCAGTGTCAATAACACAAGCAGAACTTCCCAGAGGGGTTTAGTAAGATGGCTAGAATTCCTTGCTTCATTTCTGTCTGGCACTTACCTTAATGAGAATGTTTAAAGAGGTTTTGTAAGGCTTAAAATCTGAGAAGAGTGTAACAATGCGAAACTTCACTTCTTGCTTTGGCTTGTATAAGGCCTTGTCTGTTTGAATGAAGACAGATATTCTCTTGGTCTCAAATGATAAGCGGGTACTATTAGAGAATAAAATCTCATCCTGGGTACGTCCGGTTACACGTAGCTCATAAATCTCATCTGCACTGTTCAGAGGTAGCTGGGGGGAAAAGAGATCACACATCAAGGTCTCATTATTTTACCTCAAAAATGTTTTAATTGCAAGTTAGAATAAAAAAAGTAAATACACAGTATTATCAAAAGTAACTGCGATGTTGAAAATTTGCCCCTCCCAGGCATCAGAGTTAATTTGTTTTCCCTCTTTTAACTTCCTGCAGTTTGCTCTCCAGTTACATCACAGGGCTCCTGGAATGGGGGACACAGAGCCCACTGCTCTCCCTCAGCAGGAGTCACCTTGCCATTTCCTATTCCAAGTGCAAATTCATCCTCCCTAACAGTTATTGCAGGTCAGAATATCTAACATCCTTCAACCTTCTTTTCCACGCTCACCCTATTTGAGGCAGTCAGCTGATGAAAGGCTCTTCTGCACAAAATTTGTTTCTTGCTATATTCTCTCAACCTGTTTTCTGAGATGCATTCTCCTAATGTATCTTGCGCATATGTGTCATAGTCTTGGTAGGGATGATGATGCTGCTACTTCTACTACTACTATTAATAACAGAAATCCTTCCCAGGCACGGTAACTCACACCTGTAATCCCAGCACTTTGGGAGACCAAGGCAGGCAGATCACCTGAGGTCAGGAGTTTGAGACCAGCCTGGCCAACATGGTGAAACCCCATCTCTACTAAAACTACAAAAATCACCCAGGTGTGGTGGCATGCGCCTGTAGTCCCAGCTACTCCGGGAGGCTGAGGCAGGAGAATTGCTTGAACATGGAGGTTGCAGTGAGCCGAGATTGTGCCACTGCACTCCAGCCTGGGCAACAGAGTGAGAATTTGTCTCAAAATAATAATAATAATAATAATAATAATAATAATAATAATAAACAATAGAAGTCCTACCTTCTAGCATTAGCAGACCAGAGCCATACTGAGCAGTTTACCTGCACTATATCATTTTAATTCACAACAATCCCTCAGGTGGATATTCTTATTAAAATCATTTCAGACACACACACTACACACACACACACACACACACACCTTGATGTGGTAATTTTAAAATATGTCCAAAAATTCTCTGACTTTAGTCCCTTCAAAAGGTGAAGCCTAATTCCCCAGACTTAGTGATTTCCTTCTAAATCCTAGAATTAGGCTATGTCAGAAAAAGAATACCTTCTTCCCTGTTGTCTCTCTTTCTCGCTTGGATCACTCACTCTGGAGGAAGCCAGAGTGGTGTGGTAAGGACACTAGAGAAGTCTGTGGAGAGGCCTACATTGGGAGGAACCAGGGCCTCCCACCAACCACCAACAACCACGTGTCAGCCTAGTGAATGAGCTGCCTCACAGAATGTGTTAGCCCTGATGAAGCCTTCAGATGACTGCAGCCCTAGCTGATATCTTGATTGCAACCTCGTGAGACTCCAAATCAGAAATGCCCAACCATATTGTTCCCAATTCTTCACCCACAAAGACTGTGAGAAGTAATAAAAGTTTAATTTATTATTGTTTGAAGCAAAGTTTTAGAGTTACTTAGCAATAGATAACTAGCATGCTTGACTTTTAGTTGATTTTCATATTAAAACTGAGGTCCCGAAACTATATCCTGACTCATTTTTGCAAATAAGTTTTGTCTACAGATAGCTCAAAGGGGATTTTCCAATAATAGCAGACATCAGAATGCTATCAATGTGGTTAAGAATATGAAGAAAGCGCAAGAAACCACTGTCAACAATAAAATGGTCAGCAGCAATATTTAGGGAGAAGAGTATTGATGTCTGCAATTTACTTGGAAATACATTTAAAAATAAGATGAACTAATGGATGGATAGAAAGATGGGTAGATGGATAGATGTATGATAGAGCAAGTATAGTAAAATGTTAATGGTAGACCCTAAGTGGCAAGTATAGGAGTGTTCATTATGAAACATTTTCAAGTTTTTTGTATATTTGAAAAGTTAATAATAAAATGTTAGGAAAAACAATCAGTATGTCACCTTCAAATGACTTCTGGTGTCAATTTTTGCTTTTCTTCAATAAAGAAGTGTTTTGTTTTGTTTTGTTTTGTTTTGAGACGAACTCTTGCTCTGTTGCCCAGGCTGGAGTGCAGTGGCTCAATCTCAACCCCACCTCTTGGGTTCAAGCGATTCTCCTGCCTCAGCCTCCCAAGTAGCTGGGACTACAGGTGTGCGCCACCATGCCTAGCTAATTTTTGTATTTTTAGTAGAGAAAAGGTTTTACCATGTTGGCCAGGCTGGTTTCGAATTCCTGAACTCAAGTGATCCACCCGCCTCGGCCTCCCAAAGTGATGGGATTATACATGTGAGCCACTGCGCCCAGCCTAAAGAAGTATTTATTGAGCACCCTTTGTGTACCAGGACGTCCTAGGTACTTGGGATACAACATGAACCAAAGACCTGCGCCCTGGTAGAGCAGAGTCTAGCCTGGAACTTGCAATCTTAAATTCTATTTTCTCAAGTGATACTTCAGTCCTCAGACTCTTTGAATCAGATTTCCTAATACTATAAACAAGAAAATATATACACCAGGAACCAGAATATTATATGCTTATAAATGGCATCGATTTCTAAATATTTCATGTTTAAAAATATATTTGATGGGATTGCTCTTCATGATTTGATATGTTTATCATTTTTAGTGGCACAGAGGCCCCAGAACAGATGCTAGATTGAAGACTGATGTCAAATTAATGACACAGTGGCCTAGAGCTAAAGAAGCCTATTAACCACAAGCAGCCTAAAGGGTCAGAGAATTAAAATAAACGCAAATATGCCCGAAAACATTTTATTCTACCTCCTACTCTATCCTCCTTCAGGGAGCTGACACTGACTCAGGGGAAACATTACTGACTATCTTCCTGCTCCTTTGGGTTACCTTAACTAATTTGCTTTTTTAACTTTTCCCCGTTAAAAACCCCACCTTGCCATATATAAAATTTAGGTAATTTGGGATCCTCAAAGACTCAGTGTTAGTCCCAGGGCAGGCCACCCAGAGATGACAATATGGGCCTTGGTGAATCATTAGACCTGGGTGCCTGTATGAAGCATGGGGCATCACCACATGTCTCGGGGTGTCACCACGTACTCTGGGTGGTGCTCCAGAGTCTTGTGGTGTCAATGCAGACCTCAGTGCTCCGTGGTTAACAATGGGGGCGCATAATGAGACTGCAGAAAAGATTATTGACTTTAAGCAATTTTTATAAAAGTTTCTCTCTCTGTGCCAGATCTGGAGTGGGTTATAACCTGCCCACAGCAGAGTGGACACCATGAGGTAATAGAAGCTCCTGCATCTTTACTGGTAAATTGCCTTCTGCCGTCTTGGGGCCACAGTTACTGAAAAAGGTTCCTGAAATTGGTGGGGGAAAGGGGGAAAAAAAGCTGTTCCTTGATAAGTGACTTCCATGGCTCTTAAACAGGAGTCAATTATTTACCCACAGAGATTTTGGACTCCTTGACCAGAGGGCACAGGGCTGGAGGAAGGTGCAGTTCCCACAGTGAGAGGCTGTCTGAAAGCAGGACAAGAGTCTGGGAATTGACAATATCCCAAAGCTTTGACCAACAGAATATCAATCAGCCTCTGGATTGGGTATGTTGACTCTCACTTAGGCACGTCTATTTCGTGTATACATAAATGCAAACTCTCTGAGGAGATGATAGCTCTCTGCCTAGGATACATAAGGTAAGCACATTCAAAAACATTCTTGCTAGACAATAAATAAGGATTACTTATTCTAATCTGGGCTGTCTAAAGCCATTTCACCTTCTCTGAAAGATTCACTGCTGTAAGGAAACTGAGACAACACAATAGTATTTATCCTCATATACTTCAGGAATAATGCCAGTTACCAAACATAACGGAGACAATTTTTCAAAATAAAATTGAGAAATCTAAGATGATAGTTTCCATTAAAAATATATTAGTAATTATACTTACACATTAAAAACATTTCTAATCAAATAAAACCACTCCTTCATTTGACTAAGAGAACAAAAGAAGTTTTTCTGCCATATTGTGTACAAAACAACATTTATATTGTCTCAATTTATGTTTTTTATTTACTTCATATTGGGGGTTATTTTAGTGTCTTGAAGTACAATGAGTAAATCAGAAATAAAAAACACACTTGTGTTAACACATTCTTGAAATATTTATATTTTACACTAAAAAGCCATAAAGACCTTAAAAATAATTTAAAATATTACACTTACAAGTGTCAGAATGCAAGTGCACTTTAAAAGGTGGTTCTATTCACAGGTATGTTCTCACTGGGGAAAAAAAAAGTTGGTTCTGCTTTAATTGAAAACTCATTAAAATGCAGAGCCTTCTTTTTTTGTCAAGCAGTATCAAATTTGTCCGTACACTTTATTTCTAAGTCTTTCATACTGTGCTTTACTAAAAAGAGATACACTCCAAAATATAATCTCTAATAAAGCTTTCAATAGATAATAGCTATATTTATATACAATTGAAATGACATAATATTAAAGACAAATACTGGATGTCAGAGTTAGTATTTCATATACTTAAGACTTAAAAGAAGTATAGTAGGCTGGGCGCAGTGGCTTGCGCCTGTAATCCCAGGACTTTGGGAGGCCGAGGCAGGCGGATTACCTGAGGTTAGAAGTTCAAGACCAGCCAGACCAACATGGCGAAACTCTGTCCCTACTAAAAATACAAAAAAAAATTAGCTGGGCATGGTGGTGCATGCCTGTAATCCCAGCTACTCGGGAGGCTGAGGCAGGAGAATCTCTTGAACCCGGGAAACGGAGGTTGCAGTGAGCCGAGATCGCGCCACTGCTCTCCAGCCTGGGCAACAAGAGAGAAACTCTGTCTCAAAAAAAAAAAAAAAAAAAAAAAAAAGAAGTGTAGTAGACAAATTTCTAGTTATTAGCTCAGACACGTACAGTTTATACTAGTATCATTGAAAGAAACTCTCATGCCCTTGCCCCGCCTTCTCCTTTCAGCCTTTCTACACTTCCGGTATGTGAAACTGCAAACTCCTTTGAGGAAACCAGACAATTATTGTGCTTTAGGCTGTGATTCCTGAGCTTAAACCCCACCCTCCTTCTGCTATAGGGCAAATATATGACACAGGATTTATTTTCATCTTACCACTGGAATATCCTTTCAACAAAGTTCTGCGCCCAGGCACTGGGGCCAGTATCTAATATTTTAGGTTATTTTAATGCAATCTAATGTTTTATTGCCACAAAGATTGCAGGGTTTTTTTCCCCCACTTCTGCCTGCTTATGCCTTTTTTCTTCCACTTTCTATTATTAGCAGCAGTATATTTCTTAGGAAAGAAAGTACAAATATAATATGTAACAAACAGATAGATATAGCATACTAAGTAATTTTTATAAAGTATCGTTTGAGAGTATAATATTCTCTATGAACCCCCCAAAATAAATGTGGTTTCTGAATGTACTTGACAAGTAACTTTCAAAAGGTACTAAGTGGGCCAGGCGTGGTGGTTCACTCCTGTAATCCCAGCACTTTGGGGGACCAAGGCAGGAGGGATGCTTGGGCCCAGGAGTTTGAGACAAGCCTGGGCAACATAGGGAGACCTGTTTCTACAAAAAATAAAAAATCAGCCAGGCATGGTGGCACATGCCAGTAGTCGGGAGGCTGAGGTGAGAAGATTGCTTGAACCTGGGAGATTGAGGCTGCAGTGAGCCATGATTGTGTCACTGAACTCCAGCCCGGGCAACAGACCAAGACCTGTCTCAAAAAAAAAAAAAAAAAAAATTTAAGGTAATGAGCGAACCTGGCTTATGAGGTAATGCTGATACTAATCAAGTATACAATGTGTCAGGGCCTAAGTCATTAGTCCTCTGTTCTCAGAAAAGTACATATATCAAACTGCACCTGATGTTGGATGCTGTGGTTTACTATACTGTACATTAAGCATGTAAAGCTCCAAAACAAAGCATAGTAATGAAAGTATAAACTTCCAAATCAAAGCTATAGGAAGATTCATCCACAAACATTTAATAATAAGGTTTTATGAATCTCTCAACAAAATAATAACTCCTTTCCATTTCTATAGCAAGTACTACAACACTTCCACATCTCATTTCACTCCAGGACATGCTGTGAGATAAAGATGGTATCTTCATTCTCTTTTCCAAGGCCAGGGCTATGGTGAGGTGAGTGAGGCACTTGTCTAAGGTGCAAAATTTAAGGGGGTACCAAAAAATTTAGCAATCAAGAAAATAATATTTTAATACAATATTTTAAAATATCAAAATTAATGCAAAAAATTATAAACAAAAAAGTCGAAGTTTTAAACAAAGACAGGGTCAATATTACTGATTTTTCCTTTTGCCTCAAGTTCTAGTATGTCTCAGCATGGCACTGCTCTTTTCGAGCACAAGGAAACGGAGGAGCAGAGCTCCACACTAGAAGGCTCATTACGACAGAAGCAGGAGCAAACCAGCCCAGATGCCTTGTGTTTTTTAACTTTTATTTTAAGTTCAGGGGTACAAGTGCAGGTTTGTTACATAGGTAAACTTGTGTCATGGGGGTTGTCGCACAGATTATTTCATCACCCGGTTGCTAAGCCTAGAACCCATTAGCTATTTTTCCTGATCCTCTCCCTCCTCCCTCCCTCTACCCTACAGTAGGCCCCAGTGTCTGTTGTTCCCCTCTATGTGTCCATGTGTTCTCATCATTCAGCACCCACTTATAAGTGAGAACATGTGGTGTTTAGTTTTCTGTTCCTATTTTAGTTTGCTAAAGATAATGGCCTCCAGCTCCATCCATGTTCCTGCAAAGGACATGGTCTCGTTCCTTTTTATGACCAGTCCAGATTTCTGTGCTAATAGTCCAGGCCAGTTTCCTTCAGTGAAGTCTTCTATTTTACAAGAGGAAAATCTCTGCCAAGAGTTTGAAGAGCCTCATAATCAATCTCCTTGAAATAATATTATTCATAAATAATCTGAAGGCTGAACTAAACTCAAGCCAAACTTACATGAAACGTGAAATGTGTGAATTGACATAAAATCCAATAAAATATTAATTTATTTAGTTCACTGATACAATATATTTCTGAAACCAAATTTTTTAAATGGATACTTACTGATGGAAGAGTAAGTGTCTTAAAAGAGCCTACAAGGAAAACAGGAAAGAAAACAGAGTTAGCACAATTTGAATATGATGATAGAATACAAACCTTCCAAAACTCTCCCAATACTCTTACATGTGTAGGTGGAATCATAAATACATTTGGTGAAACCATAATGACATTTAAATGCCCAGAAGACCCAAGAAATTATTACATATCTTTGTGCCAAACAATTAAAAATCAGGATTAAAAGGGTATCAGTGGGCAAACCCAAAAAACATTAGGTTCTGCTTCTCTTTGCCATTATCATTTTTGTTGTCATTGTTGCTGCTGCCCTTGTTGCTATTTTAAGGTTATACGTGCTTGCAGGACACTTCACACACTGTACAGAAGTAGTCTGAGGTTTATTTCTTGTCCTCATACCCTCGTGATAAAGGAAGAAAGGAAGGCATTAGTCATGTCAGGGGTGAGCTGGGACTCATAACTGACTCATGAGTACTGGGGTGATGCAGACTTTTTTCGTGTAAAGTTTCTATACATAGGACTGCTAATTAAACTCATGCCAATTTCTCATCAGATCCATTTATTTCAAGGGGAAAAATGGTTTCATGCTAAAAATAAAAGAGAACTTGTCCAAAGTTCCTATTGAAGATGGCAGGCCCTTGGGAAATAAAATGGAGCAAAAGATGACTTTAAAGAGAGAGAAGGAAATAATAGGCCCCGGTTCCTTCATTCATTTAAAAACTAGCACAATGTGCAAGACAGATGTGGTCCCTCTCCTCCAGGAAGCCAAATGGGTCTATCATGTGAGAGCAGAGGCACCAGAGCACAGCACAGTACACAGCAGGGGTTAAGCTAGCAGCATCTGGAATCAGACCACATCAAGAATTTGATATGTACTGGCCCTGTCCTTGAACAAATTACCTGATTCTCTAGCTCAATTTTTTTCATCCATAAGATGAGGATGCTAATAATCATATCAATCTCATGAGGTGGTTATAAGGAATACGTATGTTGATACCTGTAAAGCATATAAAACAGTGCGTGACACATAGAAAACACTTGAAATATGTTAGCTATTATAGTGTCAAAAAGCTTGAAGAGTTTTCCATTGAGGATGTCATATGCCCCTACAGACGTAGTCTTCAAATTTTTATGATAGAGTACTCCATCAATAAAAATACTTAGTATACCTTACCAATGTCAAATTAGATTTATAAAATTATATACATGTATTTTCTCAACCAAAATATTAAACATTAGAAAAACTTTATAGCCAGGCACAGTGGCTCACACCTATAATCCCAGCACTTTGGGAGACTGAAGCAGACAGAATACCTAAAGTCAGGAGTTAGAGACCAGCCTGGCCAACATGGCAAAACCCCATCTCCACTAAAAACTACAAAAATTAGCCAGGCATAGTGGCACGCCTGTAGTCCCAGCTACTTGGGAAGCTGAGGAAGGAGGATTGCTTGAACCCAGGAGGTGGAGGTTGCAGTGAGCTGAGATCACATCACTGCACTACAGCCTGGGCAACACAGCGAGACTCTGTCTCAAAAATCAATCAATCAATCAATAAAAAGAAAAAGAGAAACACTTTAACTTCTTAGCTTTGCTTAATAAAATAATAGAAATAAAAATTACTGGCCGGGCGTGGGTGGCTCATGCCTATAATCCCAGCACTTTGGGAGGCCGAGGCGGGTGGATCATGAGGTCAGGAGATCGAGACCATCCTGGCTAACATGGTGAAACCCCATCTCTACTAAAAATACCAAAAATTAGCCGGGTGTGGTGGCGGGCGCCTGTAGTCCTAGCTACTCGGGAGGCTGAGGCAGGAGAATGGTGTGAACCCAGGAGGCGGAGCTTGCAGCGAGCCGAGATCGCGCCACTGCACTCCAGCCTGGGCTACAGAGGGAGATACTGTCTCAAAAAAAAAAAAAAGCAATAAAAATTACTACATTTTCTACTTCCATCCTTATAAATGGTCTTATATACTCTTAGACGTGTGCACACTCACTTTGAAGACTACCACCCCAGTGGGCCTCCATGAAATACAAGTATGTTTTCAGGAACAGATAAGTAATTCATCACCATCACTTACCACCTAGCACAGATCAGTTCATCTAATAACTGTTATCATAGGAAGCAAAGAGCAAGACTCTTAAATAACAGGATATTGAACATGGTGTTTCAAAAAGGTGAAGAAGGAAGTATCGTGGAACAGATATACATAGTACAGGTAGGACAAGGAGCACATTGGAGGGATGAAGGGAAGGCACCTAGAGAAAATGATGCCAGTGTCTAGGGTTATAGGATATGGAGAAATTAGCCATATGAGCAAGGAGGGGTACAATGTTACAGGCAGAAGAGCAGCAAATGCAAAGCAGTGGAGATCAACCTGAGTCTACCAAACCAAAGAGCTGGGTGAGCAAAGACCACAGCCAGAAAGAGAGCAGTAGCCAGGAGGCCTGGCCCGATCAAAAGGGGGTCTTTGGACAAGATGAGGCCTCACCAGGATTATCCCAGTTGACACTGTTATTCCAGCATCCTGATTTAGCATTTGTCCTGGATCTTTTTTTGGTTAGCAAAATATTATTCTAGGATGGGTTTAATGTGCACATAAATTAACTTTGAAAATGTTTTATTCTTTTTTAATTGACAAGTAATAATTGAATATATTTATGGTATGTGACATATAGATGATAGATGTATACCTTATGGAATGAGGTATAACTTATGGAATGGCTAAACCACACTATCTAACATGTGCCTTACCTCACATAACTACTTGTGGAAAGGAACAATTAAAATCTACTCTCAGCAATTTTTAAGTATACAATATGTTGATATTAACCATAGTCACCATGCTGTACACTAGATCTCTTGAAATTATTCCTCCCGTATAACTGAAATTTTGTGTCTGTTGACCAACATCTCCCCATTCCTTTCACTTCTGGTAACTGCCATTTTACCCTTTGTTTCTATGAGTTCATCTTTTTTTACCCTCCACATATAAGTGAGATCATGCAATATTTGTTTTTCTGTGCTTGGCTTATTTCACTTAACATAATGTCCTCCAAGTTCATCCATGTCACTGAAAATGACAAGACCTCCTTCTTTTTACATTTTTTTTGTTAAAAAAATGGCTGAATAGTGTTCCATTACGTATATATACCACACTTTCTTTATCCATTTATCCATTGATGGACACTGACATCGATTCCATATCTTAGATATTGGGAATAATGCTGCAGTGGATGTGGGGGTGCAGCTATCTCTTCAACATACTGATTTCATATCTTTGGATATACACCAGTTGTACTTTGGGAGTATCTTACCTTGTAGGAAGAAACTTCTGTTCATTAAGCTTACTTTTAATGGGAAAGACTTATTATATTCTATACTGAATTGAAGTGAAATTGAAAAGCCCTAGGATATTTCAGCAAGTAAACTTGGTAAAACTTTCAAAGGAACCATAAATAGAGACAATTTACTGGACAGATTTTGTCCTGTAAAAACATTTGTTGAAGAGAAGCATGGGGCTCTGCAAGTAGACCCTGTGAAATATTTGGGCTGAAACATTTAAACATTGCAATACGGGGGTGTTGGGGGATGGAATTGGGAATACCATCCATGTAGCAGAATTTGTTCTGATCTCATCAGGTACCTGAGCATGTGTGGAGAGGGTGTTTTCTTAATTTAAAATATTATGGTCAGATCACTGGAATAATAAAATAAATAATGGGTTACAACCTACTGAATACAACAAGAATCTATGAGTTCATGCTGATGTACAATTAAATATATGACTGAGTGAAAGAGAAGAAAGAGTTATTCCTTACCACAGAATTCCAACTAATAAATGTAGAAGGAATCGTGGAATTCAAAAACTATCATGGAATTCACAACTATCACAAAAATAATGGCAATAATCATCAATCTACCGTGTATAGGCTAAATGAGAATTGTGAGAAATAATAAACCATTGTTGTTTTAATCTACTAAATCTGGGGGTGGCTTATTTCACAGCAACAGTTGACTGGAACACTTCAGAAATGAGCAAGATTAACTAGCAACTCTTTAAAGCTGCTCAGTCACATACAGGAGCCTCTAAATACATGTGGCTATTGAGCCACTGAAATAAGCAGCAAGTGTAAAATACACCCCATATTTCTGAGACTTACAACCAAAAAAATGTAAAATGTCATGTCAATAATTTTATAGTGATTAAATGTGGAACTAATAATACTTGTAAATTATTGGGTTAAATAAAATATATTATTACAATTAATTTCACCTGTTTCTCTTTCTTTTTTAGTGCGGCTACTAGAAAATTTCCAATAACTTATGTAGTTGACTTATACTTGTATTGGACAGAACTGGTCACGGGGATAGAAGACTTAAATTTGTGTTTAGCAACAATGAAACAACCAACAGATCAGACAGAATACAATTTTTTAGTTATATGAATAAAATAATAATAATAGTACATACCACTTACAGAGTGTTCTAAAGCATTACATACATTGAGTTTAAAGCTCACAACAATACTATTAAGTATTATTACCCTTATTTTACAAATGAGAACACTGAGACATAGACATGTGAAATGACTTGCCCAGGGTCACACAGACAAAAAGTAGTGGGGCCAAGCTTCTGACCCTGACCACCTGACTCATGGGCCTGAGCTCTAAATCACTGCTCTGCACTGACTCTGAATATAAAAAAAAAAAGTTGTATGCACATCAATCAATGTGATACATCATATCAACAGAATGAAGGGCAAAAACTACATGATCATTTCAATTGATAATTTTAAAAAATTTGATAAAATTCAGCACCTCTTCATGATAAAAACCCTCAAAAAAACTGCATATAGAAGGAACATACCTCAACATAAAAAAAAGCCATATATGACAGACCCACAGCTAGTATGATACTAAATGGGGAAAAACTGAAAGCCTTTCCTCTAAGATCAGGAAGACGACAAGAATGCCCACTTTCACCACTGTTACTCAACATAGTACTGGAAGTCCTAGCTAGGGCAATCAGACAAGAGAAAGAAATGAAGGGCAGGCAAATTGGAAAGGAAGAAGTCAAATTATTCTTGTTCGCAGATGATATAATATTTTTAATTAATTTACTTTTTAAAGATAAATAGACACAGGGTCTCCCTATGTTGCCCAGGCTGGTCTCAGACTCCCGGGCTCAAGTGATCTGGCCCTCCTCCACCTCCCAAAGTGCTGGGATTACAGGCATGAGTCACCACGCCCAGCCAATATGATCTTATATTTGGAAAAACCTAAAGATGCCACCAAAACACGATTAGAACTGATAAACTCAGTCTAGTTGCAGGATACAAAATCAACATACAAGAATCAGTAGAAGCCAGGCGCGGTGGCTCACGCCTGTAATCCCAGCACTTTGGGAGGCCGAGGCGGGCGGATCACGAGGTCAGGAGATCGAGACCGTCCTGGTTAACACGGTGAAACCCCGTCTCTACTAAAAATACAAAAAATTAGCCGGGCGTGGTTGCAGGCGCCTGTAGTCCCAGCTACTTGGAAGTCTGAGGTAGGAGAATGGCCTGAACCCGGGAGGCGGAGTTTGCAGTGAGCCAAGATTGCGCCACTGCACTCCAGCCTGGGTGACAGAGCGAGACTCCATCTCAAAAAAAAAAAAAAAAAAAAAAATCAGTAGAATTTCTATATGCCAGCAGTGAACAATCTGAAAAAGAAATCAAGAAAGTAATCCCATTTACAATAGCAGCAAATAAAGTTAAATACCCAGGCATTAACTTAATCAAAGAAGTGAAAAATCTGTACAATGAAAAGTATAAAACACTGATGAAAAAAATTGAAGATGACACCAAAAAAATGAAAAGATATTCCATGTTCACGGATTGAAATTGTCAATATTGTTAAAATGTCCATGCTGCCTAAAGCAATCTATAGATTTAATGCAATCTCTATCAAAATACCAATGGCATTCTTCACAGAAATAGAAAAAAAGTCCTAAAATTTTTATGGAACCACCAAAGACCTAGAATAGCCAAAGCCATACTGAGAAAGAAAAAAAAAAGGAGGAATCACATTACCTCACTTCAAATTATGCTACAGAGCTATAGTAACCAAAACAGTATGATATTGGCATAAAAACAGACACACGACCAATGGAACACAATAGAGAAGCCAGAAACAAATCCATACACCTACAGTGAACTCATTTTTGACAAAGGTGCCAAGAACATATATTGAGGAAAAGATAGTCTCTTCAATAAATGGTGCTAGGAAATCTGGATGTACATATGCAGAAGAATGAAACTAGACCCTGTCTCTCACCATACACTAAAATCAAATCAAAATGGATTAAAGACTTAAACCTAAAACCTAAAACTGTGAAACTACTAAAAGAAAACTTTGGAGGGACTCTCCAGGACACTGAAATGGGCAAAGATTTCTTGAGCAATATCCCACAAGCACAGGCAACCAAAGCAAAAATCGACAAATGGGATCACGTCAAGTTAAAAAGCTTCTGCGCAATAAAGGAAACAATCAACAAAATGAAGATACAACTCAGAATGAGAAAAAATCTTTGTAACTACTCATCTCACAAGGGATTAATAACCAAAACACATAAGGAGCTCAAATAACTCTACAGGAAAAAATCTAATAATCCAATTAAAAATGGGAAAAAGATCTGAATAGACATTTCTCGAAAGAAGACATACAAATGGCAAACAGGTATATGAAAAGGCCCTCTCAACACCATTGATCATTAGAGAAATGCAAATCAAAACTACAATGAGATATCATCTCGCCCCAGTTAAAATGGCTTTTATCCAAAAGACAGGCAGTAACAAATGCTGATGAGGATGTGGAGGAAAGGGAATCCTCATACACTGTTGATGGAAATGAAAATTAGCACAACCACTATGGAGAACAGTTTGGAGGTTCCTCATAAAACTAAAAATAGAGCTACCATACAATCTAGCAATCCCACTGCTGAGTATATACCCAAAAGAAAGGAAATCAGTATATCAAAGAGCTATCTGCACTCCCATGTTTGTTACACCACTGTTCATAATAGCTAAGATTTGGAAGCAACCTAAGTGTCCATCAACAAATGAATGGATAAAGAAAATGTGGTACATGTACACAATTAAGTACTACTCAGCCATAAAAATGAATGAGATCCTGTCATTTGCAACAACATGGATGGAACTGAAGGTCATTATGTTAAGTGAAATAAGCCAAACACAGAAAGACAAACTTTGCATGTTCTCACTTATTTGTGGTAGCTAAAAATTAAAACAATTTAACTAATAATGGAGATAAGAGTGTAGAAGGATGGTTACCAGAGGCTAGGGAGAGTAGTGAAGGGTTAGGGAGCAAGTGAGGATGGTTAATGGGCACAAAAAATAGTTAGAAAAATGAATAAGACCTAGTATTTTATAGCACAACAGGAGGACTGTAGTCAATAACAATTTAATTGTACATTTTTAAATAACTAAAATAGTATAACTGGATTGTTTGTAACACAAAGGACAAATGCTTGAGGGAACGGATACCCCAGTTACTATGATGTGGTTGTTGACATTGCATGCCTGTTTCAAAGTATCTCATGTACCCTGTAAATATATACATCTTCTATGTATCCACAACAATTAAAAATTAAAAAAAGAATCAGTTGTATAGTTGGTTTTATTATACATACCTTTTTTTTTTTTTTTTTTTTTTTTGGAGACAGGGTCTCACTCTGTCACCCAGGCTGGAGTACAGTGGTGCAATCATAGCTCACTGCCACCCCAAACTCCTGGACTCAAGCGATCCTCCTGCCTCAGCCTCCCCAGTAACTAGGACTACAAGCACAGGCCACCATGCCTGGCTAATTTTTTTAATTTTTTTTAGAAATGGGGGCTCATTATGTTGCCCAGGCTGCTCTCAAACTCCTAGGCTCGAGTGATCCTCCCACCTTGACTTCCCAAGGCCCTAGGATTACAGATGTGAGTCACCGTGCCTCATCACTGGTTTTTTGTTTGTTTTTGAGACAGAGTCTTGCTCTGTCACCCAGGCTGGAGTGCAGTGGCACGATCTCAGCTCACTGCAACCTCCACCTCCCGGGTTCAAGAGATTCTCATGCCTCAGCCTCCCATGTAGCTGGGACTACAGGCAAGCACCATCACAGCTGGCTAATTTTTTGTGTTTTTAGTAGAGACAGGGTTTTGCCATGTTGGCCAGGCTGGTCTCGAACTCCTGACCTCAAGTGATCTGCCCGCCTCAGCCTCCCAAAGTGCTGGGATTACAGGCGTGAGCCACCGGACCCAGCCTTGTGCCTCACCATTGTTTTCATTATACATATCTTTGATTATAGTAAAAGTTCCACTGCCTGTATAGCCTGTTTGTATATGTTGCTATCACCACTTCCTCAATCATGGATGTTCAAAATCTCAATCATCTTGAACTCTTTTCCCTCCTCAACTCTAAGTTTATCACTCACCAAAACCTGTGGATTTTTCTTCCATGAAGTTTCTCTTAGAAGAAACTTAGAGTTATACTCCAAGCACTGCAGTAGCGGAGCTAACTCTAAAATATTTTGTGTCATACAAGAACTCTGAAAAGGATATAAAAACGAAAGACTTTCCCAACTCATGTCAATTCTTCACACTACACAGTTTTGACATGTTTGAAGTTGATTCCAAGATCTGAAACATTCCTCTTCAAAGGAAAGTTAAACAGTAGCCAACTCTGAGACGGTAATTACAATGCAGGAGGTTTACTAAGGAGTATTCGGTGGATCAGCACCTGCAGAAGGGAAAGGGGGAAACTGCACTAGGGGAGAGAGCAGTGGGGCTGCAATGCAGGCTCCAAAGAGGCATCCACCAGGGCAGCTCAGAAGCAGTCAGGGCCAGTGAGAGTTGTCCTGAACTGGGACGAAAGGGCTGGACCTTCATACCCCACGTCAATCAGTCACATAATACAGGCCATCCCCAGGAGGGAGGCCACCATGGGCAAGGCAATTCTCTAGCTGATACGATCATCAGAGACAACTGGCTCTGAAGGCAGTCGGGCACAACACTCCTAGCAGCTTTCGGGAAAAAGTCCTTCATCCCTAAAGAGCGATCTGGGCCCTAAAACACAGCATCCACCACAATGTCCCACATTGGAATAAAATAGAAACAAACTGCAGTGAGCTTCGCCCCAACAAACCAGCACCCTCCATTATTGAGAGTTACTTATTTTTCATTGTATTAAGATAAATCATCAGGGGTTGACTATTATGCTAGCTCCATAACTGGAGGAAGCAATGTGCTTCCTTCCTGCCCTGGTCTGATACCAGCTACCACCCACCGGCAGCAAATTTACAAAGATGAAGAACGACGGGGGAGGGGTGGTAATTTATTTTTATCCAATGACATCAGCAAGGAGAAAGTAAAAAAACAGTTGGGAGTCTACAATCCAAATGAGGCTCTCGGAGATTGACTAATTGGAGGCCAAGCATTCTGGCACTTCAAAACAAGCTAAACAGATTTGAAGTGCAGGAAATCTCATTTCATAGTAGAAGTGTTTTTTGTTTTGTCTTTTGTTTTTAATGCAGCTCTGAATCAAGTCAAATCTTTGAGGAATTCTCTCACCAGAGAGAAGTTGGACGAGCAGTTCAACTGCATGCCTGGGTCCTACTACTCAGACACATGACCTTATCTGTTCACAGATGCAAGAAAGATACAGAGCTAGAAACAGAAGTCCTACCCAGGCCAGGCGTGGCAGCTCACGCCTATAATACCAGCACTTTGGGAGGGCTGAGGCAGAAGGATCCCTTGAGACAAGGAGTTCAAGACCAGCCTGGGCAACATCGTGTGACCCCATCTCTATTAAAAAAAATAATAAAAATACAAAATACAAAGACTCTTCCACAACGCTATGGTGTAGGGACAAAGATGTCCCACCCACCCCTATTTCTTGCTGGATCCAGGGAGCGACTCAGAGGATATGTGGACACATCCAATCTAAGGCCTACTCACTGGTCTCATGTGTCCTTAATAAAAAGTCGATTTTAAGTACTTGACATTTTTTTCTGCTGATCTTCCCTTTAAATTTACAAATACAGCTTGGAATTTCCTAGGCACTTATGAAGTCCTAGCATAGGACTTATTTGAAAGTTCTATTCACTTAGCAATAATTTACACAACCAAAACATAAAATCAGGGGCAGCGGGGAGGAGAGTGGGGGCAGCATAGATGAGAGAGGAATAATAATCTCTTTCTCTGCTGTTGCTAGGTTGAGAATTAAATAGATAGTATTTGCAAATTGTTGTGAACATTTTTCTCCCTTTTGGCGAGGCTCCATTCAGACACGGGAAATGGTCACCACCTCTTGAAACCCAGTATGGCACTCTTTTAAATCACTAACTAAAGACACACTCTGTTATGTAAGGTTATTCTTAGTGTTTTTATAGATAACTTTATAAAACTCCAATCATTTCTGTGTATAACCAGAGACAATCAATCTCAAAACCCTTTCAGATGCTTTCTCCTTCCCAGGGCTGCTTAAGCAACTCAGAAGAAACCTTGTTTGAAGGCTTCGCATTTGGCACAGCCTGAGAACTGGCCATTTGATTTACAAATAGAGTCAAAGCTATTTTTAAATTGTGTAATAAGCACACACAAAAACTAACCTTTCCTTAACTTTTTAAACATACTCTGTAATACCATTATATGCTGCCTCTTCTGACATCTGTCCTCACCAAATAACTTTGGAAAATCATTGAAGGGAAGGAGTAGTGTGTAACCGGAAATCCAACTAGGTACAGAAATACTCTCTATGAAAAAAAAAGTGGATTTTCCACTAGATATATATATATGCCTGACTTAGTGTTTGCTGCTTAATTATTTTTGGCAGCCTTTTGCTACTCAGTCTTATGCAATAATAAATTTATTATCACTTTTTTAGCTGAAAATTTTGATCTCTTTATCAATTTACTAAATTTTTTTCCTCATTCTTCAGCAGTTTCTTTGATCAACAGATAAGGTAAGAAATAAGGGTTTTCCCCCAACAAATTCATGGAAAACAAAACTTTAAAATACAATTATTTTTTTGAGACGGAGTCTCGCTTCGTTGCCCAGGCTGGAGTGCAGTGGCATGATCTCGGCTCACTACAACCTCCGCTTTCCAGGTTCAAGCAATCCTCCTGCCTCAGCCACCCTAGTAGCTGGGATTAGAGGCATGCGCCACCATACCCGGCTAATTTTTGTATAAAATACAATATTTTTTACAGAGTGAAATAATAGACATTGGAGATTCATATGGCAGGGAGGTGAGGGATAAGAAATGACTTAATGGATACAACATACACTATTTGGCTGATGTTTATACTAAAAGCCCAGACTCCACCACTACCCAAAATATCCATGTAAGAAAACTGCACATGTACCCCCTAAATCTATAAAAATAAAATATTTTAAAAACTTAAAGTACGATTTTAAAAATACAATGTTTCTGCTTCACAGTTTAATGTCACTTTAAGGCAAAAAAACTATTGGGTAAATTCAGTCTACACAGAAAACACAAGTATTCTGAGCAAAACAAAACCAAACAAAAAATCTCCTTTGGTCCCTTACATACTCCTTTTATATTTTTCTCTCTTATTTCCCTTTGTTTACAAATATCTTAATAAATTTGAGTTTCATAAACAAAGTTTTGTTCCATTGTCTAAAAAAAAAGCAGGTTAAACACAAACATTGAGTAAAAAAAAAAGCAGGTCAAACACAAACCTACTAAAAGTAAAATAAATAAAATGGTACACTATAAAGTAAATGTTAGTTAAGTACAAATGAAAAACCCAGAGTCAAGCAAGGTTCTTGGCTGCTAAATGTACAGGGCATTTTTAATGGCAGGGTCAGCAATCCACAGCCTACAGATCCAGTCTGGCCCACGCCTGTTTTTTGTACAGTTCATGAACTAAGAATGGGTTTGCATTTCTAAATAGCTGGGGGGAATATCAAAAGAAGAAGAATATTTCATGATAAGTAAAAATTATACGAACTCAAAATTTCAGCATCCGTAAATAAAGTTCTGCTGGTACACAACCATGCTCATTTGTTTATGAACCGTCTACAGCTGCTTCCGAGCTATAAAGGCAGAGTTGAACAGCTGCAATAAAGACCTGAAGGTTGGCAAAACCTACACGCTTAGCATCTGGCCCTTTACAGAAATTTTGCCGACCTCTGTGGCTCTCTTTAGGGAGATTTTCTTCTTCCTCAAGGGATAAGGGATAAGGGTGAAGATCTACCTAAGCCAAAATGAGTCATCAGCAGGGAGACTTGGACTCATGCCACAGGCTTGTGGTCAGGCATCAGTATTAATATCTGATACTGAGAAACACCAGGTACAACATAGTTAACATTCCCTCGGTGTCTTCTATGTACCAAGCATTGTGATAAATGTTTTAAAGATGTGAACTAAAAAAAAAAATAGAAAAAATTGGGCAGTATGGCCATTTTCAAGATATTGATTCTTCCTACCCGTGAGCATGGAATGTTCTTCCATTTGTTTGTGTCCTCCTTTATTTCGTTGAGCAGTGGTTTGTAGTTCTCCTTGAAGAGGTCCTTCACATCCCTTGTAAGTTGGATTCCTAGGTATTTTATTCTCTTTGAAGCAATTGTGAATGGGAGTTCACTCATGATTTGGCTCTCTGTTTGTCTGTTATTGGTGTATAAGAATGCTGGTGATTTTTGCACATTGATTTTGTATCCTGAGACTTTGCTGAAGTTGCTTATCAGCTTAAGGAGATTTTGGGCTGAGACAATGGGGTTTTCTAGATATACAATCATGTCATCTACAAACAGGGACAATTTGACTTCCTCTTTTCCTAATTGAATACCTTTTATTTCTTTCTCCTGCCTGATTGCCCTAGCCAGAACCTCCAACACTATGTTGAATAGGAGTGGTGAGAGACTACATCCCTGTCTTGTGCCAGTTTTCAAAGGGAATGCTTCCAGTTTTTGCCCATTCAGTATGATATTGGCTGTGGGTTTGTCATGAATAGCTCTTATTATTTTGAGATATGTCCCATCAATACCTAATTTATTGAGAGTTTTTAGCATGAAGCGCTGTTGAATTTTGTCAAAGGCCTTTTCTGCATCTATTGAGATAATCATGTGGTTTTTGTCTTTGGTTCTGTTTATATGCTGGATTACGTTTATTGATTTTCATATGTTGAACAAGCCTTGCATCCCAGGGATGAAGCCCACTTGATCACGGTGGATAAGCTTTTTGATGTGCTGCTGGATTTGGTTTGCCAGTATTTTATTGAAGATTTTTACATCGATGTTCATCAGGGATATTGGCCTAAAATTCTCTTTTTTTGTTGTCTCTGCCAGGCTTTGGTATTAGGAAAATGGCCATACTGACCAAGGTAATTTATAGATTCAATGCCATCCCCATCAAGCTACCAATGACTTTCTTCACAGAACTGGAAAAAACTACTTTAAAGTTCATATGGAACCAAAAAACAACTCACATTGCCAAGTCAATCCTAAGCCAAAAGAACAAAGCTGGAGGCATCATGCTACCTGACTTCAAACTATACTACAAGGCGACAGTAACCAAAACAGCATGGTACTGGTACCAAAACAGAGATATAGATCAATGGAACACAATAGAGCCCTCAGAAATAATGCCACACATCTACAACTATCTGATCTTTGACAAACCTGACACAAACAAGAAATGGGGAAAGGATTCCCTATTTAATAAATGGTGCTGGGAAAACTGGCTAGCCATATGTAGAAAGCTGAAACTGGATCCCTTCCTTACACCTTATACAAAAATTAATTCAAGATGGATTAAAGACTTAAATGTTAGACCTAAAACCATAAAAACCCTAGAAGAAAACCTAGGCAATACCATTCAGGACACAGGCATGGGGAAGGACTTCATGTCTAAAACACCAAAAGCAATAGCAACAAAAGCCAAAATTGACAAATGGGATCTAATTAAACTAAAGAGCTTCTGCACAGCAAAAGAAACTACCATCAGAGTGAGCAGGCAGCCTACAGAATGGGAGAACATTTTTGCAACCTACTCATCTGACAAAGGGCTAATATCCAGAATCTACAAAGAAGTCAAACAAATTTACAAGAAAAACAAACAAACAACCCCATCAAGTGGGCAAAGGATATGAACACACACTTCTCAAAAGAAGACATTTGTGCAGCCAAAAAACACATGGAAAAATGCTCATCATCACTGGCCATCAGAGAAATGCAAATCAAAACCACAATGAGATACCATCTCACACCAGTTAGAATGGCAATCATTAAAAAGTCAGGAAACAACAGGTACTGGAGAGGATGTGGAGAAATAGGAACACTTTTACACTGTTGGTGGGACTGTAAACTACTTCAACCATTGTGGAAGACAGGGTGGTGATTCCTCAGGGATCTAGAACTAGAAATACCATTTGACCCAGCCATCCCATTACTGGGTATATACCCAAAGGACTATAAATCATGCTGCTATAAAGACACATGCACACGTATGTTTATTGCGGCATTATTCACAATAGCAAAGACTTGGAACCAACCCAAATGTCCAACAACAATAGACTGGATTAAGAAAATGTGGCACATATACACCATGGAATACAATGCAGCCATAAAAAATGATGAGTTCATGTCCTTTGTAGGGACATGGATGAAGCTGGAAACCATCATTCTTAGCAAACTATCGCAAGGACAAAAAACCAAACACCGCATGTTCTCACTCATAGGTGGGAACTGAACAATGAGAACACTTGGACACAGGACGGGGAACATCACACACCGGGGCCTGTCGTGGGATGGGGGAAGGGGGAAGGGATAGTATTAGGAGATATACCTAATGTAAGTGACGCGTTAATGGGTGCAGCACACCAACATGGCACATGTATACATATGTAACAAACCTGCATGTTGTTCACATGTACCCTAGGACTTAAAGTATAATAAAAATATATATATATATAAAAAGATAATAATTTTAAATCAAAGTTCTTAACTGCGTAATAAAAGAAAATAATAACTAATATTTATTAAATTAGGTGTCTTTTATGTGCCAAAAAAAGAAAAAATTGGGTGACATTAATTTTAATAACATATTTTAACTCAATATGTCCAAAATATTAACATTGAACATGAAATCATTATTTTAAAATCATAAGTTTTATTGCATTTCTTGGAACTAAGTATTCAAAATCCATTATGTATTTTATACTCCTGGCACATCTCAATTTGTATGAGCCACATTTCAAGTGCTCAAAAACCACATGTGGTTAGTAGCTACCATATTGGATGATACAGCTCTTAAGTATTATCTCATTTAATCCTCTCAACAATGCTACGAGGTGGGTACTACTATTAGGTGATGCTAGGGTTCAATTTCAGTGTGGTTCCTGAGCACCCATTCTAACCCACTGTGCCTCCCAAACAGTGCAGGACAGACCCAGCTATTCCTTCCAAAACAGTAGTGCAAACATAACCTCATATCCCTTCCCTCCTTGTTCCTCCTCTGTAGCTTACTCCACTCTCATTTACTATTTGGATACACCCACTCTTTCGTCTGTTCTCTCTTATCCATGTTGTTACTACCTCAAGCCCCTATGTAGCTACGTAGATAACCGTTCCTCTTAGACCATTCCTCTTCAACTGATCCATAAATAAAGTTTAAGGATGGGCTACAGAATCCTTCGCAGCATTCATACCACACTCCCCAACTCCCATGGCCATGGCAGACACAGCTAATTCATCCAGTTCTCTAGTCCAGTAAACCCACGCTTGACTTTGAAACTGTCAACACAGCACCCGAACAAGCCTCTATAATCAACGTGGGAGGACACATCAAATGAAGCCTACTCTGCTTCCCTGCGAAGAGCACAGGCACAGGAACCTCATGTGGTCACCAAATATTTATGTCACCCAGCATTGTGCCATAGGCAATTTGGTGCTGAATAAATTTGAATTGCTCAGAATAATAAATTCCCTGTCTTATCTATATTCCTGAGGAGCTTTAACATATATTGCAGTGAAACTTAAGTTTGTAATACTAAATCATTTCTGCCAGCTATATTTTCATAAATGTAAATTCCTAACACAGCCCTGCCAAAAGGGAGCTACTAGGTGTTCTTTAAAAATTTTCCTCTTCATTTATTTTCAAGCTCTTTACCAGTCTGGTTTTCGGATTTTAATTTATGAATCGTTTCTTCAGAACTAACAACCTATAGACCTGTCATCTACCTACCTACTGCTACCCCCTCCACCAAATCTTTGACCAATTTCACCCTGAGCCTTGCAACGGAAGAAAGTCTCCTCATAGAATTCTCCGAGGTAAGTGAAGAGTGAAAGAGATAGAGCAAGACCAAGATCCACTTTAATCCTCCTAGACAAGTTTTATCATTGCACCTTGGTCATCTTGGCCCACACTAAGAGTGAATTACGAATTCACTGACAACCATGGCAGTAATAAAGTAACTCCACCCAGTCCTCTCGAGCTTCAACTGAGGCATATCTTCATCGTAAACAGCCCTTTCCTCTTCTCTCTCCTCCCTGTGTTAGCTCTCCCAGATACAAATATGACTTCCTGCCCCTGTATTCTAATTTCCTACAATCCAGCGGTGACCCAGTTTAGGGCACCACCAGGGAAGATCTCCAATCCTGTGTTTCTCATTCTGGTCTGCCACTACTTTTAACTTTTACCCCCATTTCCTATAAAGTGGTGGCCAGATCTGTGCAATTTACAAGTCGGTAAATAAGTTTTCCTAAAACTGTATTTCAATTTTATTCTTCATCTCAATTTCATACCTCAAAATATTTCTTTCCTTAATGATTCTCTTCTATTTCTTTCTTTCTTCAAAGAAGAAAGTATGAGGGTTTTTTTAAGGATAATCCACTTGCCTCTGCCCCAATACTGATCTCACCACTTCTAACCCAGGAATTATCCACCCTCTCGTTTGCCTTAACCACTTTCACCTTTCTAATGTGCCTTTTGAGAGACCGTCCACCTCTCTCCTTTCAACCACCAAACTTCTGGAAAGAATACATTTTGATTATATTTTTCACCATCCATTTATTCCCTCAAATTTGCTTTTGCTTCCAACATTCAACTTAAAGCCATTTACTTGAGGGTCACCAATGTTCTTTCCTCTGTCCTCATCTTCTCTTCTCTGACCTGAGAGAATTGATTATTAACTATTAAACCTTCCTTCTTGGAACTTCTTCTTCCCTTGGCTTCTGAGACATTTTCAATTTACCCTTCTCTGATTGCTCGTTGTCTATTCTTTTCTTTTCTTTTCTTTTCTTTTCTTTTCTTTTCTTTTTCTTGAGACAGGGCCATGCTTTGTTACCCAGGCTAGAGTACAGCGGCACTATAACTGTAGCTCAAGAAATCCTCCTGCCTGAGCCTCCTGAGTAGCTGGGACTAAAAGCACATGTCACCACGTCCAGCTAACTTTTTTTTATTTTTAGTAGAGATGAGGTTCCAATATGTTGTCCAGGCTGATTTCAAACTCTTGAGCTCAAGTGATCTGCTCACCTCAGCCTCCCAAGTTGCTGGGATTACAGGCATGAGCCACTGTGTCTGGTCTTTTCCCCTTCATTAACTTATTTTCCTCTTTCCAAGCTTCTCTCAAAAGTCTTGTTCTTTCCATGGGCTCTGTCTCTCTTGTGCATCTTATGTATTTCCAGGACTTCAAAGTATTGTCTGCCTCTATGAAAATAATGCCTAAATCTCTCTCCCCAGCTGCAATTTCAAAACTATCTGCTGGACATCTCCACCTGGATGTCTCCCCAAACTCATATCCAAAGCAGAATGAAACATCTTTTCAGAAAATATATACACAAACCCCTATCTCCTTTTCATAACTGCCACACCAGCCAGCAGCTCTTTCCTCCGGCACACCCTTCCCGTCTCTAGTACGTGAAGTAACTGTTCCCTCCAAATGCCAAATATGTCAGCAGAGGTGGGGCATTTATGAATGGACATCTGTATAGCTCTGGAAGTAAAAGATAATAGTACCAGGCACAGGCTCACATACAAGAAGCACTATTTACAAACCGCATTGTATTTTTTATACAAAAAATAAAAACTACTCCAGCCTTCTGCACTTTTAATATTATATTATCCTTCTGGGACCTCTGAATGTCCTCCAGTGCCTTCCTTTCTCTTATTCCCCACTCCCCATTCATTCATGTTTCACATACAGCAAATAATCAATAAATAATATATTAATGAGAAGAAATGTCTGTGGGGAAACAACTAGTTTCAGCATTATAAAGCGCTCTTCACAGGACATAAAGGATCAACAGTAACCCAGCCCAAATTCTTATGGGATCTGTTTTCTATTTCCACCACAATCCTTCAGTGAGTCACTAGGACAGTGACTCATTCAGTGCTAGAAGAGGAGCAGCACATGTTTAACTTGGAGTTTAAAGAATCAGTGTGTTCACTTTTAACTTCACCCAATCGTTGATTCACAATCAAACCCCAAGTCATGTTTCTCTGCGGCTGAAAATGAACACCAGCGCTTAGGGTTGAGGGTTGCTTAAAAGCAAACATGAAAGTCCACGAGGAGCCTTCCCTCCGCTGCCATGAATCATCACAGGCTTGCAGGGGCATGCTACTCACCCTCGAGCTTTCCAGTATTTGGTCGAGTACAATTTGTGAGATACCAAAGGGCAGTTGTTCTCATTCTAATGTGACTAAGAATCACCTGTGGTCATGGTGGAACATAAAGGTTAGATTCTCTTTTTTTTTTTTTTTTTTTGAGATGGAGTCTTGCTCTGTCACCCAGGCTGGAGTGCACTGGTACGATCTCTGCTCACTGCAGCCTCTGCCTCCTGGGTTCAAGCGATTCTCCTGCCTCAGCCTCCCAAGTAGCTGGGACTATAGGCGCCCACCACCACACCTGGCTAATTTTTGTGTTTTTGGTAGAGACGGGGTTTCACCATGTTGGCCAGGCTGGTCTCGAACTTCTGGCCTCAAGTGATCCACCTACCTTGGCTTCCCAAAGTGCTGGGATTATAGACGTCAGCCACCACACCCAGCTGAGATTCTTGATTCTTACCCATGTCTTGAGGGAGGCCATGAATCAGCCTTTTTAATAAATACAATTTGGACTTTGAGAAACACAGCAACAGAATTTAGTTTTTAAAAGGTCTATGAAGCTTCTAACCCAGCCCCCACCCCTTATACAGAACCATTAGTGCATAAAGAGCAACTCCACCTTGAGCTAAAATAAGAAACTTTCACAGTATGCAAGTAAGCATTTTTAAACTCCTTAGTTAGCCTTATTTTCTTCCATATCAGAAGAATCAGCATTTGTAAATATATCTTAGGTCTTAAGCTCAGCTCTCCATATGTTAGGAAACTTTTGTAGAGTATAATGGAAATAGCACTGGACTGCAAATTTGGGAAACTGCAATCTGTTTCCAGCTCTGCTACCAATAAGTGATTTGACCTTGGGAAAATCCCCAGATCCCATGCCTCACCTCAGTCTCCCAGCCATATATTAGGCTATTGAATTGGCTTATCTTTGAGGTCCCCTCCAGCTCCAAAACTCTATGAGGCTGAAAGTAAATTAAGAGGAGAGCTGGCATTTCATCTTGTAATTCTTTCGATTCAAATTAGATTTCATTAGATCCAGGTCTATCTACTACAAGCAAATGTGAAAATGATTTTAGTGGAAGACAACTGCAACATTGCATCAATATCCCAAAATCAAGGAAATAAAAATATTTCACTCTCTTCCCAGCAATAGAAAACCTTATGGTCTCTGGACCTCAGATACAACTAACTTCAAATTCAGGCTTCACCATTTACTAACTGGGTTAACTCAGAAAAACTAATTCTTCTCTCTTTGCCTCAATTTCCTCACCTCCAAAATGAAGACAAGAGTATCTACTTCATCAAGTTGTTAAAATTAAATATAGTGCATAAAGTCCTTGGCACTATGAGGAAACTGGATATTTAATATGTTAAATCCCTTCCAATCCCCTCCTAGGGATGTGTGTTTTATAGAGTTCCCGGTTCAACATTGTCACAATAGGTGATTAATAATTGCCTTTGACATAAACTGTTGCTACTCTCTTCTAGTAACAATAGCTACCATTTTCTTGAATAATTCCTTTGTGTTAAGTGCCTTGAATATGTTACCTCATTAATCCTCACAATATCCATATAATTGTATAAGGCAGAAACCACTATTTTTCAGATGATGAAACTGAAGCCTAGTGAGATCATGACTGCCGACAGCCACACAACCACTAAGTGGAATGGCCAGCACCTGTGCCCAGGTAGCCAGGCTCCAGAGCCCAGGCACATTGTGATTATGCTGTGGTCCTTTATTCTCAGGTACCACCTACCTGTTAATATACATCACACACAAGAACAAAGACGATGTGTGAATGAAAAGCCTACACCCTTTAAAAATAATTCTAACATAACTGCAGGTTCAGACTGAGTTATGTTGGCAAAGCTGCCTGTGAAAACCTGCTCTGGGAGATCTGCCCACACACTACACTAATTAATCTACTTTCATAAAGACCATGGGACTGATTTTTATCTACGAGGCATGAAATGCATGTTCAGGAGCTTTGTTTCCACCAGAAAACCATCCAAACCAAATTGGATGATTTTTTAAGTTTTTCAGCTAATATCTCAATTTTTAAAAATTTCCCACCCTTACTGAGCCAAGATGGAAAATAAAATATACCATAGTCAATGTGAGAAAGACAACAAAGGAAAAAATAGATTTTTTAAAAAATCTTTAAAAAAAGGTTAACACTCCATTAACTCTCCAGGATTTTAGGTCAAAAAGAAAAAGCAAGTTACAGACACATTTATAGAGCACATTCCACCCCAGTAACTCAATGGGAAGATGGAAGTAGGACTGGCAGCATTTAAAAAATTGTGCCCCCAAACCAGCAGGCACTCACCTGGAGATGCCCATGCAGAGTCCCCAAAATTTCAGTAGGCATTTTCAGTTTAGGTTTTTGGGAGTTTTTGGTTTTGAGGGTTCTTTTGTTTTTGTTTTTGAGATAGAATTTCACTGTGTTGTCCAGGCTGGTCTCAAACTCCTGGGCTCAAGCAATCCTCCCACCTCAGCCTCCCAAG
The DNA here is from genome assembly GCF_029289425.2 of Pan paniscus. Taxonomy (NCBI): domain Eukaryota; kingdom Metazoa; phylum Chordata; class Mammalia; order Primates; family Hominidae; genus Pan; species Pan paniscus. The sequence continues at coordinate 93,728,846 of NC_073254.2, read as the reverse complement.
CTCTGGGATTACGGTTGTGAGCCACTGCACTCAGCCTCTAGCATTTTTTCTTAAATCAGGTTTACATGAAACTAATGATGATGAATTCATTAATGAGGGAGAAAGGCTATATTCTTTATTACTTGAAGTGACTCTTGTTCAGGAAAACTACTGAAAGTTTACAAATGAAAATGTCAAATTGTAGCAAGAGAAGGGAAAATAAAACAGAAATTATGGTTTCAAGGACATCACGAAAATTAAATTATTTTATATGCCTTAACAGATGAGAGGACAGTTCTCAAAATGTTCTTAATTTCTTTTTTCTTGATTTGGCAAGGAACTCCTTTCACAGTAAGGAAAGAGAAAAAAAATATGGGAAGAGACAAAGGGACAGACTCACTCTCCACCCAATACAGTAATCTGACTTGATTTTAAATGCCAATAGCTGTGCCATCTTCTCTCCTCTGGTAATTATTACCTGCTGAACTTTTACTACGTTTTGCCAATTATGTTTATTTAACTAACTATTTATGCAAAGGAAGATAAGATTAGGAACATAGTTCTAATCACTATGGAGCTGATGGCAATGATGCTGATAGTGGTAGAGGCAGTGACAGTGGTAACAGTGACAAGCAATCTTTTGAATCTCACTACTAGAAAGGCATTGATACACCTTCCCAGAACTCTGCAAAGTGTAGCAGAAATACTTTTTCTAAAGGTCTATTATTCACCAAAAAAAAAAAAAAAAAAAGCCCATAATCACTGGGCGCGGTGGCTCACGCCTGTAATCCTAGCACTTTGGGAGGCCGAGGCAGGCAGGTCACGAGGTCAGGAATTCAAGACCAACCTGGCTAACACAGTGAAACCTCGTCTCTACTAAAAATACAAAAAAATTGGCCAGGCATGGTGGCACATGCCTGTAGTCCCAGTTACTCGGAAGGCTGAGGCAGGAGAATTGCTTGAACCAGGGAGGCAGAGGTTGCAGTGAGCCGAGATCGCACCACTGCACTCCAGCCTGGGTGACAGAGTGAGACTGTGTCTCAAAAAAAAAAAAAAAAAACTATAATCAATCCCCAATAAATGTAGAATTAATGTATTTTTAAATGAATAACAGTAATATAACCTACACTCCTGGCCATAAAAGTGGAAACGTAAATAAAATCTCCCCCATATCTGTCAAACAAACAAATGAACTCTTCCCTGAAGAAATGCCATACTTTTTCACCTTTATTAAATACATTCTCCATTTGAACAATTTAGTTATTACTATTTCCAACACAAAATGAGCCAGAAATCTATTGTGGTTTGGGTAAAACACCTCCCTATCCTGAGGATTTCTAAGAAATCCAGAACTGCTGGAAATAAGCTACTAAGACACAGTCTACTGCCTTACCCAACTTTATTAGAAGATAAATCTTTATTAAAACCAACCTTCTGTTGGGGGGCCGGGGGTGGCTCACAGGAAAATGAAACAATCAGGCTCATACCCGTAATCCCAGCACTTCGGGAGGCTGAGGCAGGAAGATCGCTTGAGCCCAGGAGTTCAAGACCAGTCTGGGCAACATAGCAAGACCCCACCTCTACAAAAAAAAAAAACAAATTTAAACCTAGCATGCTGGCACTTGCCTGTAGTCCCAGCTATTCAGGAGGCTGAGACAGCAGGATCACTTGAGCCCAAGAATTCCAAGTTGCAGTGAGCTATGATTTCACCACTGCACTCTGGCCTGGGCAACAGAGTGAGACCCTGTCCCTTAAAAATAAAAGGTATTTATTTGTTGGTGTTTGGTGTTTATGTGATGGAGAAAAAACAAAACATGAATCCACATCCAGATACTTGAAGATCCAGACCCCTGATTTAGAAGTCCTGGTTTATCTACATATTGTTACAACTGGAGAAGCCAGATAAAGCAAAGGATGTGAAGACAAGCAGGGAGAAGTGTCTTGATCCTCAAGTCCTCACATTACAGGAAGCATCTGCTCTGAGAACAATAACTCCCAGCCTCTGATAATACAGTAACATTCTCCTTTGAAACAGGAGAGTGCTCCTAGCAATGGCATTTTCAATGAAACTCTAGGTCAATAGAGTCAAAAACAGCCCATGAAAGAAGCAGCATTTTCCCTCTTTCCTTCCCACAGATCCATTCTGCTCCCAGGACAGCTTTGCCTGCCCCAGTCTTGAGTACTTGAACTTTCCCATGGGCATACAAGGAACCCTTCTCCCAAAAGAAGATCTAAGAATAAAGCTGAAAACCAAGCCACAACAACATGCACACCAATGCAGGTACTATTTGTTGCAAAAAAAAAAAAGAGAGACTGATAACAGAGATCACAGAAAAGACCTAACAGGTGAAATTCTAGAATTAGAGTATATAAATATCCAAGCAAAGCTCAAATATTTATCAAAAACATCCATATATATTCTGGATCTCCGCATTGCAGGAAAACTGCCACACTAGTGGAGCCAATATTATAAATTCTTTTTTTTTTAACTTTTATTTTAGTTTCAGGGATACATGTGCAGGTTTGTTATATAGGTAAATTGCCTGTCATAGGGCTTTAGTGTACATGTTATTTCATCATCCAGGTGATAAGTGTGGTACCCAATAGGTGGTTTTTTAATACCTTCCCTCTTCCCACTCATAAATTCTTAATGAATAAATAATGAATGTGGAACTACCTTAAGTATTATGTCCTGTGATTTAATATTTCAATATTTTCTTTAGCGACTATCATAAGATCAGGGGTCATTCATTTTCAGAAATGATAGTCCAATAACGAAAGTTGAAGTCTGTCCCCATGTAAAAAGGAAATGGACTTTCTGCATCCTCTTCTGCAGTATTATTACACTAATAATATTAGCAATTGTTGTTTATTGCATGCCTAAGAGGTACTATATACAGATTTTAACTTTATAACTGCCCTGGGAAATCAGTTTCATTATTTCCATTTTATAGACGAGGTAACTGTGGCTCAAAGCAGTTAAGTAACCTACCTAAGATCATACAACTAGTAGCAAAGTAGTACCAGGATTCAAACTCAGATCTTAAGGGCTAACCTATACTTCCCCTCCAGGGAAATAAGACCTCCCACTTCCCTGACATTGCTTCTATGAGGGACAAAAGTGACTTGCCCCTACACACACCATCTCTTCCTGACTCCTATTCCAAATATACCTACCCAGTGAACTTCCAGTGGGGAAAGAACCACAGATGCAGATAAACTTTTACTTTTATTTCATTTCATGATGGTGTTCATTTCTCTACGCTTGTAGAGAATAAACACTTATGTAATGAATACCATCCACCCTTCATTACGTGCCTTAAATTTTTTTTTTCAAATAACTCTTAACATTATAAAAATGTATGTCTCGGCCAGGAGCAGTAGCTTAGGACTGTAATCCCAGCACTTTGGGAGGCCAAGGTGGGTGGATCACTTGAACTTAGGAGTTCGAGACCAGCCTGGGCAACATGGTGAGAGCTTGTCTCTAAAAATAATTATAAGAATCTAAAAAAAGAAAAAAATGCAATAAAAGTTTATTTTAATGAAAAATGTTTTAAGTATTTAAGTATTTACCTCTTCCTCCCAAAATTATTTTTCCCTTAGCACTGAAAAAGAAGACATTCATTGGCCCAATTTAATCTTGGGCCATGTCAGAACCCAAACTTGAAACAAGAACCAAACTTGGTTCTGCTACAAATGACTCCCACTTTCACACTATTTTCTTTTTTTCTCTTGTTTCTTTAAAACTTAAGAAATATTCCATAAAACTGGATTTTAACTATTGTGTAGCTTTTCCTTTCCTTCCTACAGGCCTATTCTGTAAAATACTTTGCACTCAATAAATATGGTTTTGTGTTAGAGACTAGCCCATTTCCTCTTCTGGGGCACACATTAGCCTACACTTCCCAGCCTCCCTTGCCTGTGAATATGAGCAGTAGTGATGTAAGCTATTTCTAGGCCTATCCCATAAAAACCTTCCGTATGCTCTTCCCATGCTCTTCCCCTTCTCCCATGAAGAAACTCCATGATCTTCCCCTGCAGTCTTGGGAGCCATGTGATGATAATGGAGCCACAAAATGGAAGGAAACTGGGTCTCTGAATCTGCACTTGGAAGAGCATCCAGGAACACCATCTAGGACTTTACATGAGTGAGAATTAAAAGTATATTAGGTAAGATACTGCAAATTTGGGGTTTCTCTGCTATACTACCTAACGCATGACCTTATTAACATATTCCAGTTATTACTGCAGAAGGGTAAGACTTTATGCTGTTTATCTTACCTTTTTCAAAGACTCCTTCTGCTTCCAGGACAGAGACAGTGAGGTTTGATGCTGTCTTGAGCAGCTCCGCCTTCACAGTCACCTGTGAGGGGCAGTGTTCCAGAAGCTCCACCCCAATAGTCACATTTCCTCCGGGCCTGATGATCCCTGGGGCTGTCACCAGAAACCGAGGCCTAAAGAGTTCCCAACAAGGGAAAAACAAAGTTTCTTATCCTCACAACTCCTATCTTTTGTGACCCTCAGATTTCCTAGTGCGATAGGCACTCCATACCGTGCCAATTGCAGTTGTTGCCGTTAACATTGCCCACTGCTCTATTTAGCAACTGAATTGAAATGCTACTGAAACAACAATAATTCCCATAAATCAATTTTAATGCAGTAATTCATGCATCACTACTAGAGGAAGGCCTGTGTTATTATTTCCATTTTATAAACCACGAACCGCACAGAAGGAACCATGATGTAAATGGCTTGCACCGGGGCATACTGGAGTTATTGGCAAAGCAAAAGTCTCTAAGCTTCTCCTTTACAGAGGACCTTATCCCAGCGTGATTATTTTCTTGTTGTTGTTGTTGTTTTTTAACTAAGATTTTGCCTGTTTCTTATTCAAACCTTTATCCTTGAGTAGCTGCCCAACGAGGGTAAAAAATTATTTAACCAATACCATTAATTGAAATATACCATTTGAAAATAAACTACAACTGGTGAAAATTCCAGGTATAGCGAATCATAAAAGAAGTCACTAAAGCAGCACTTTCTCTGCTATAACTAGGGGTTAGGGCTCAACTACAGAAATCTTTAGGAATGAATGGGGCTTGCCATTATTGGGTGCTGTTGTTTTCTTCCTATAATGTCTGCCCCTGAACCCATACATCAGTCCCCTCCGCCACACTTTGGCAATGCTAAGGTTGAGACATCTTGGTTAGAAAAAATATATCATGTCTTTGAGAGAAGAATCGCAATCTGGGAGCAAAAAGTTGAGAAGCAAAAGGCAGAGGCAATGTGGACTAAAAATAAAATGACTCTCTTCAGAAAGTTGTTATGGCCGGGGAGACGCTTAAACAACTTCATGAGTGGAGAAAGTTAACTGTCCCATGGAGAGCCACGCTGAAGCTACATATGGTCAAACCTCCAGGCCAGTACCAGGCTGGGGACTGCAGCCGCGAGGGCGTTTCCCACCCGCTGCTGCACAGCAGCCACCACCTCCCCGAAGCCCTGGCCCAGAGCCGCAGAGCGGCCCAGGCCCGCGCGCCCGCGCGCCCCCCGCGCGCCCACGTTCCTACCCGGGAGCCACGGCCAGCGCGGCGGTGCACACGCAGAGGAGGTGGGCGGCGGTCAGGAGCGGTGGGCCCTGCATCTCGACGGCGTCTGCCTGGGCTACAGTCCGCTGCCGGGGAAATTCGCGGGCACCGTGGGGTGTGGCTTGCCACCTCCTCCCTGATTTTTTTTCCCTCTTAATTCGAGTTTAGTAATCTGAAATGGGCGCGCCTAACAGCAGAGTGAGAGATCTAAATTGAGACAGGACTTGGAGGCTCCACCCCTCCCATCCCCATTACAATGGCGCTTCTCGCTGCTGTGGCAAACATCGCAAATCCAGGGGGTGAGAAAGCAGTTGCTAAACGCAGGCGGCCCCACCTGGCCCGGCGTCCCGGCTGGCCGCGGAGAACAGAGCGCGCCCACTTCCCCGGCCCACCGTGTTCCTCAGGCTGTTTACACTAGCGCTCTACCAACGATGCCCAGGGTGAGTAAACAGGCCCATCCTTGTGAGGAGAAATTCATAGCAACTATGTGAAGTGGAAAAAAGTCAATCATTGTCCTCCAGACTATGAGTCAGAATTTTAGAGAAACGGCACACACACACACGCACACACACACGCACGCACACGCGCGCAAAACCGGGGCGTATTTCCTGGGTAGTTATTTAATGTATATGAATGGAAACAGAAAAACTATTTTTCCTTAAAACAAAAAATGAGGTCTACTGCTTTCCTTTCCAGGAAAATGTTATGATTTATCACCTTAAAAAAAAAAAAAGAAGAAGAGAACTGGCACTGCAGACGTTAGGTGTTGCTACTTGGAACCCTGAAAAAAAATTACCTAAGAAGATGCCTTTATATTTTTGCTACAGAAAGAATTTGGTAGAACTGTAAAGCTTGGAGCAATCTCTGAACACAATTAGGGTTGGGGTGGCTCTCCTGTCAGAATGAAGGCCAGTGGCCGGTGGTGCCCAGGAGTTATTGATGCCCAACGCTTTCTGGCTTGTTTGCAGCTCCTCTCTCCTGCTCTCTGGCACTGCCACCATCTTCAGATGACTCAGGTTTCACCATGACTACACCATAAAAGCAGGGAACTGCCAGAAACTGTTGGAAAACAGACACATTCAGTCCCTGACAACTTAAACTTTCTAATTCATGGAGCGGTTTTAGATGGTAGCATTCTAATATGGGGCAAAATGCAAACGGAAAAGAGGTCAGCAAAAAGATGTCTCATGACAAAGCTATGTGCTAAATAAGGAAAAGTGAGAAAGTAGCACCTAGACAAACTGTGGTTTGGGGAATCCAGAAACTTGCTTTCCTCCCTTTCCTGTTCCACCCTTTTTCTCCCTGCGGAACAGCTTGCAAAGGTCCTTATGTCCTTTCCTTCAGGCAGCCTATCTTTAGTGGCCAACTTCCTGTGCAGGCAGGACTTAGGAATGGTCAAAAGTGTCTGTGTGGATCCCTGGGTGCTGACCTGTTCCTGACACAGCTGTTACTACTGGTCTCCTCACCTCCGTTGTTCAGAGAGGAGGACCACGGTCAAGGGTGGGCCAAGCACCAAGGTCTAACTCAGTGCTTCTCACATGCCAATGTGTGTGAGAATCACATGAAAACAGACTCTGACTTGGCAGGTCTGGAACGAGGACTGGGATTCTGCTTTACTTTAGCAGACAGTAGGCCATGGAGACTCTACAAGTGGGGGCAATTTGGGGGCAATTTGATGAGCAAAGGCAATTAAGAACACAGAAAATTCTTCTCAATCTTTCACTTCATAAAGGTGGATTAATAAATTCAGGTTCATTCTAGAGGTAGGCAAACATAAGAGGGACTGCAAAAGATTAGATGATAATGTTGCCTCCCGAGAAGACTTACAGAAAGGCTTAGAACCACATTGTATAAATCTGTGTGGATTTTAAAGTGATGCCACCTTCCTGTTTATGCCCTCCTTCCCACAATACACACTTGTCGAAAGGCGTAGTCATGCAAAAATTTAGGCATATGGATTTGCATAGAGATGAGGCTATTACATGCCTGGCACAGAGTAGCTATTCAATAAAAATGTGTTAAAAGGATTAATGAAAAATGTTCATCTCAGAAGTGGGATTTTTTATTAAGAAAAACTGAAAATGAGGCCAGGCGTGGTGGTTCACACCTGTAATCCCAGTACTTTGGGACACCGAGGCGGGTGGATCACCTAAGGTCACGAGTTCGAGACCAACCTGACCAACATTGTGAAACCCCATCTCTACTAAAAATACAAAATTAGCCAAGTGTGGATGGTGGCACATGCCTATAATCCGAGCTACTCAGGAGACTGAGGCAAGAGAATTGCTTGAACCTGGGCGTTGGAGGTTGCAGTGAGCCGAGATCGCAGAATTGCTCTCCAGCCTGGGCAACAAGAGCAAAACTCCGTCTCAAAAAAAAAAAAAGAAAAGAAAAGAAAGAAAAGAAAAGAAAAAAGAAACACTGAAAATGGGCCGGGCATGGTGGCTTACGCCTGTAATCCCAACATTTTGGGAGGCTGAGGAAGGCAAATCACTTGAGGGCAGGAGTTCAAGACCAGCCTGGCCAAAATGGTGAAACCCTGTCTCTACTAAAAATACAAAAATTAGCCCAGCATGGTGGCACATACCTGTAATAAAAGCTACTCAGGAGGCTGTGGCATGACAATCACTTGAACCCAGGAGGTGGAGGCTGCAGTGAGCCAAGATGGTGCCACTGCACTCCAGTCTGGGTGACAGAGCAAGACTCTGTCTCAAAAGAAAAATTGAAAATGGTCTGAACATGTAACAATAAGATATTGGGTTTGCTGTCATTTGGATGTTTGTCGCCCAAAGCTCATGCTGAAATTTGATCCCCAGTGTTGGAGGTAGAGCACAATGTGAGATGTTTGGGTTCTGTGGGTGGATCCTCATGAATAGATGAATGTCCTCCCTGGGGGTCGGGGGGTGAGTGAGTACTCAGTTCCCACAAGAATTGGTTGTTAAAAAGAGCCTGGCACCTCCTGCTTCTCTTGTTTCCTCTCTCACCATGGGATCTCTGCACACTAGCTCCCCTTCCCCTTCCACATGAGTGGAAGCAGCCTGAGGACCTCACCAGAAGCCAAGCAAATGCCAATGTCATGCTTCTTGAACAGCCTGCAGAATTGTAAGCCAAGTAAACTTTTTTTTTTTTAATAAATTACCCAGCCTTGGGTACTACCTTATAGCAACACAAAACAGACAAAAACAGGATTAAATAAATTACAGTATATCCATGCAATGGAATACTGAAATAATTAAAAACTATTTGTTTAATTGGAGCTTGTTTAATCATCTAGAGATAAATATTCATATGTTATTAAGGAGGGTATATTAGTCTGTTCTCACCCTGCTAATAAAGACATACCTGAGACTGGGTAATTTATAAAGGAAAGAGATTTAATTGATTCACAGTTCCACATGGCTGGGAGGCCTCACAATTATGGTGGAAGGCGAATGTGGAGCAAAGTCAAGTCTTACATGGTGGCAGGCAAGAGAGCATATGTAGGGGAACTCCCCTTTATAAAACCATCATATTTTGTGAAATTTATTCACTATCACAAGAAAAGCATGGGAAAGACCCACCCCCAAAATTGAATTACATCCCACTGGGTCCCTCCCATGACATGTGGGAATTATGAGAGCTGCAATTCAAGATGAGATTTGGGTGGGAACACAGCCAAACCATATCAGAGGGGAAGTCTGTTTTATAAAACAGAATTTAAATTTCATTTTATTTTTATAAAAAATAAAGTGTATTTATGTGTACATAGACATTACAGATCTATGCACTGAAGAAAGACTTGAAGGATATTCACCAAAATGCTATTATCAGTATCCTGGTGATTACCTGGATATGCCAAGTTTCCTACAATAAATATATATTATATCTCCTTTAAGAAGAAAACAATATTATTTTAGTAAATAGTTTTTGAGGGGGCATCTTAGAAGCTCTTTTGCATAAAACTTCTGAATTTTGATACCAAAAATATCATCTATGCTTATTGCATGAAAACCTAATGGTCTCTTGGATAAGAACCCCACACTGTTCCTGTGTCCCTCCTGAGCTGTCTTTAAGGTGTTGATATGGTTTGGATCTGTGTCCCTGCCCAAATCTTATGTCAAATCCCCAATATCGGAGGTGGGGCCTGGTAGGAGGTGATTGAATCATGGGGGCAGATTTCCCCCGTGGTGCTGTTCTTGCGATAGTGAATCTTCATGAGATCTGGTTGTTTAAAAGTATGTGGCACCTCCCCCCACCTCTTTTGGTCCTTCTCCTGCCATGTAAGATACCACGAGCCCATACATCAGCCCCTTCTGCCATACTTTGGCAATGTTAAAGTTGAGACCATGAGTAAAAGCTCCCTGAGGCCTCCCTAGAAGCAGATGCTGACATGCTTCCTGTATAGCCTGTGGAACTGTGAGCCAATTAAACTTCTTTTCTTTATAGGTTACCCAGTCTCAGGTGTTACTTTATAGCAATGCAAGAACAGAGTAATTCAATGAGAAAGGCAGAACCACTATGAGTGAGACAGACCCTAAGCAATCATGGGAGCTGGTAGGGCAGTTTGTGCAAACCATTGCCCCTGTGTGTGGTGTGCAGCATAACATAACTATGAGTTAGCCAGGGGAGAAAAGCTAAATGTGGGTAAGAATAAAGAAAAACTGATTGAGAAGTGGAACCCATGTCCATCTTACCACCTCCAACTTCCATGTCATGAGTAACCTGCAGGAGAAGCTGGTGTCCTTTGTCCAGAGCTTCATGTACATTTGGCCCACAATTCAGAAAAACTGAAGGAAGAGAGCCTCTGAGAACTAAAGGAGCTACAGGCCTGACTGTGGCCCTGAACCCACAAAGTGAACTGGCACATTAGTAACAGTATGGACAAGTGTTCCCACCTGCCTAGCACTCTAAACCAAGCTGCAGAAAGTAAAAAATACAGGTGTATGGGGTACCCCACCTCCCCTTTATAGTCTGCTCTGTCCATAACTCCAGCTGGGGGCTTTCCTGGGGCCACCTGAGTCCAGGCCCCAATCAGATGGACATTGGAAGGGGTGAGACCAGGACTGGCAGGGAGCAGTTAGTTGCCTTTCTAGTCTCCCTCCCTAGCCATGCACTTTTGCCTTTAGAAAAATGATGGGGAAAACCTTGGCTCCTTCTTTGTCCAGAAAGTGTTAATTGCCTGTGGGTTCTGGTGGCTGGGGAGAAGAGCAGGAAAGCAGAGAGCAGGTGGGTGGCTGAAAGGGAAGAGGGGAGGAACAGGGCAGAAACATGAAGGTGACCCTATCTATTCCCCCTGGAGAAGGGATGAGAGGTCAGGTAGAGTAGCTGCTCAGTACACAAAATGTAGAAAGATGATGAGAAAAAAAAAAGGAAGAAAAAAAAATCTGCTACAGTCTTACCACTACCCAGAGACAAGCATTATTTCATTTTGTTGTGTTTCCTTCCTCTCTTTCTTTCTCCACATAATTTGCTGGTATCTTTTTTAAAGAGTAATTATGTTATAAATATAATACAACTTTGTGCTTTGTGTCCTACTTTTCCCATTTAATTATTCCATCATAAGCATTTCTTCATGTTTTACAAACCTTTTTTAAATAAAATGTTCGTCAGCTGCGGCCGGGCACGGTGGCTCACGCCTGTAATCCCAGCACTTGGGAGGCCGAGGCGGGCAGATCACCTGAGGTCAGGAGTTTGAGACCAGCCTGACCAACATGGAGAAACCCCGTATCTACTAAAAATACAAAATTAGCCAGGCGTGGTGGCACATGCCTGTAATCCCAGCTACTCAGGAGGCTGAGGCAGGAGAAGCGCTTGAACCTGGGAGGCGGAGGTTGCGGTGAGCCGAGATCACGCCACTGCACTCCAGCCTGGACAACAAGAGCGAAACTCCATCTCAAAAAAAAAACAAAAAAAATGTTTATCAGCTGCATAATAAAACAAACAAAAGGAATAAAAACATTTTCAGAAATGGAATGGCTCAGAAACTTCGCCTTTCACAAATTCATTTTAGGAAGTTACTTTAGGAAGACATATTTAGCAACGAAGTGAAATAAGCCAAGAAAAAGGGAAATGTATATATAACCCCAGAAAAAAATGAAGACAGAACTTCTAATAGGAAAAATTCCAGGAGTAAGCTCTTAAGGGAAATAAAAGGGATCTTAATCGAATAGATGTACATAATGAAATACGAGAAAACTGAGACTATGATAAAGTAAAATAGTGCAGTAAGAAGGAAGGGAATTTAGAAATTCAAGGGAAAAGCAAACACTGAATAAAAAAGAATATATCATGATTCATTAGTTGGCTTTGCAGTGAAAAATAATTAGTTGTGTTGATGTAAGTACGGTTTACTGATTTATAACAGAATAAAAGAATTGACAAAGAAGATTTAATTACACTGTTTCACCATTTCTAAAATACATGTTTTTCACATTTGTAACATTTCTGATCTTATAATCAATGGTATCATAATAATAATCGACAATATATTTTCTTTCTTGGTATTAAAGTAAGTGGTGTATCTTAGATTTGATGAAATATGTGAAATACACAATGTTTACAAAACAATGTAAATGGTGTTAATACTTGAAAAGAGCAGAGATGACAAAAATTTACAAAGTCAAAGAGGGATGAAGAATTAAAGCATTGACTGAGACACTAAGAGCCTTATAAAGTAAAAAAAAAAAAAAAGTGTCTACAGTTTTCTTGGATCAAGAAATATGTCATAAGCATATTAAGACTATAAAGTAGTGTAAGGATATAAGAAAAACTGAACCAAAGTGGTTTTCCCACTTTTATACACTCAATATAACACACTGGCCACCAAAATGCATAGAAGAGCTTCTCCCATGCTGACCAAGCAATCAATTCTCTGGCAGATTCTACAGCAGACTCAGCTGAGCATCCTCTAAGTCAATTCGATCCCAACACAAACTACCTGGAAATAGCAGCAGATCCCCTAGGTTGAGGGTTCCTTCCCATAAGACTGCCCCCAACCTTAGATGCCAATCACAAACTCAGGTTGTGACCTGTGCTTCTGATCCAACAGCTATAAATTGGGGTTCCCACAATCCCATCCTTGGGTTTGGTTAATTTGCTAGAGCAGCTCACAGAACTCAGGGAAACTATGTTTCCCAGTTTATTAATAAAGGGTATAATAAATGACCTCTGCCAATTCTAGTTTGGAAGTTGAAAGATGTCACCCAATGGAATAATTTATAAACAAACTAATTAATTAATTAACAGAAGCAGCTGGGCTTGGTGGCTCATGCCTGTAATCCCAGCACTTTGGGAGGCCAAGGCAGGAGTACTGCTTGAGCTCAGGAGTTCGAGACCAGCCTGGGCAACATAGCAAAACCTTGTCTCTACTAAAAATCAAAAAAATTAGCCAGATGTGGTGGTGCATGGCTGTAGTCCCAGCTACTTAGGAAGCTGAGGTAGGAAGATCACTTGAGTCTGGGAGATTGAGGCTGCAGTGAGCTTGATCACACCACTGCACTCCAGCCTGAGTGACAGAAGGAGACCCTGTCTCAAAAAAAAAAAAAAAAAAACAAAGAAAAACTCTCAGAACCCTATAATCCAGGAATTTTTATGGAAGCTTCATCAAGTAGAAATAATTATTAATGCCATTTCCAGCCCTTCTCCCCTCTCCAGAGGATGAGGGTGCACTAGAAGTTCCAGGCTTCTAATCATAGCTTGGTCTTTCTGGTGACCAGCCTCTATCCAGCAGCCTACCAAGAGTTACCTCATTAGTACAAAAGACTCTCTCATCGCACAGAAAATTCCAAGGGATTTAGGAGCTCTGTGTCAGATGCTAACACTTAGGAAATTACAAATGTCTTTGGAGCTCTGTGTCAGGAACCAGAGCAGAGACCAAATATTAGAACAAAAGATTCTCCTAGCACCCCTATCTAACAGAGTATTAAGAACTCTGTTTCAAGAACCAGAGCAGAAACCAAACATTAGAATGAAAGATTCTCCTAGCACTCCTATTGCTCAGGAAACTACAAGAGTTTTAAGAACTCTGTGCCAGGGACTGGGGGGCAGAGACCAATATGTGTATTTTTTATTGCACAACAGCCAATTAGAAATTAAAATACTAATATATTATCATAAATATCACAGTAAAAGCAAAGGTATTTTTTCCAAAAAAAATCTACCAGACAAAAAGAAATCACAATTAATTTGAGTTCTTACAAAGTTTCTAGTGTTCTTCTAGTGCATGATTTTAATTACTATATTTTGAACAGCAAAGTACTATCTGGGGAAGATACATTAATCTGAGATGACATCTGCCAATGCCAGTTGGGAGTTTCTCACCTAATGGGACAATTTGTAAACTTATTAATCTATTAATAAGCAAAGAAACAACCTCAAAATCACACCAACAATAAACTTTGGCTTCAGATCCCAAGTTTGCAGGCCAGCTGAGGCAGTTCCCACTTTGTGTTTCTCCTTTTCCTTGGAACAGTAGTCTGGGAAAAGCACGTCCTTCTTGCAGTCATGGTAGAAGCACAAGAGAACAAGCCCCACTGCTCAAGCACATTTTAGGTCCCTGTTTACTTGACATCTGTGAAGATCCTGTTGCCCAAAGCAAGTTTCATGGTCAAGGACCAAGTCAAGGATGGGTAGAATACTCCACCTTTTGGTTAGAGGAACTGCAAACTTAATTACGTGGGAAAGGATATGGATGGGAGAAAATTGGGACAAATAATTCAATCTACCACAGACAGTTAGCAAAATTTGCCAAAAGCTGTGTTCTGTTCATCAAGACAATGTTTCCATGAAGGACAATTAGCCTATCAAGGAAGGAAGGAAAGAAGGGGAGGAGAGGGAAGGAGAGGGGAGGGGAGGGGAGGGAAGGGGAGGGGGAAAGGAAGAAGGGAAGAGAGAGAGCATGCATGTGAAAGAAGGAAGGAAGGAGAGAGAGGAGAAAGAGAAAGAAAGAGGAAGGAAAGAAAGACTGAAGGGAGGAAGGAGTATCCAATGTCTAAAATCATGCATGGTTTTTTTTAGTTATTCACTTTTGGAGGATGCTGCAATATGAACTCATTAAAGGTAAAGAATTAACCTTTATCCTGCCTTTCCTACGTGAACTGATCACTGGGTAACCAAATAGTAGATATGAGGGATTTCTCTCTATAGTTTTCCAACTAATAAATGTAAAATTAATGTTAGAATAGCACCATATCACTACTCTTTGTGAATTAATAGATCTAGACCAATGCTGTCCAATAGAACTTTCTGTGATGATGGAAATGTTCTGTATCTTATACAGTAGCTATAACCAACATGAATTTATTTAGCATTTGAAATGTGACTGATAGGCCAGGTGCAGTGGCTCACATCTATAATCCCAACACTTTGGGAGACCCAGGCGGGTGGATCACTTGAGGTCAGGAGTTCAACACCAGCCTGGCCAACATGGTGAAACCACATCTCTACTAAAAATACAAAAATTAGCTGGGCATGGCAGCAGGCACCTGTAATCCCAGCTACTCGGGAGGCTGAGGCAGAAGAATCACTTGAACCCGGGAGGCGGAGTTTGCAGTGAGCTGAGATTGTGCCACTGCATTCCAGCCTGGGCAACACAGAAAGACTCTGTCTCAAAAAAAGAAAGAAAGAGAGAGGACTGATATAACTGAGAAATTGAATTTTTAATTTAATTTAATTTAATTTAATTTATATTTTTAAGTAGCCACATGTGGCTAATAGCTACCACATTGGATTGTATAGACTGAACAGTGATCATAAATGGCTGCTAATATCACAAAGGGAGATATTCAGATACTATATGCCGCCCAGTAGAACAAAGCACCACCTAAGAAGTGGTCTTGCCAAAAATTCTAAACTGAATCTGATTAAATTTCTAGATTTAAATGCCAATTTGCAAGGAAATGTGAAGGAACGTATTGAACATCACACAGATGTATTAGCAAAATTCAGACTGTGCAAAACACTATCAAACAAATAATCCAATTCCTTCAACAAATAAATTTCAAGGAAAAATAGAGAGGACATCAGCAAGATGCTGGAATAGGAGTTTCCAGGGCTCATCCCCTCAGAGACACATCAATTTGAACAGCCATCCACACACAAGAGTACCTTCACCAGTGCTGAGGACTCCAGGTGAGAGATTACAGCACCTAGTTGGAGCACAGAAACAATAAAAGACACATTGAAGAAGGTAGGAAAGACAGTTTCACATTACTCAAGTTACCCCTTTCCCAAGCCTACTCAGCACAGCATAGCACAGAGAGAGAAAAGCCCACAGCTAATATCATGCAAAATGGTCAAAAGCTGAAAGCTTATCCTTTAAGATCAGGAATAAGACAAGAATGCATACTCTCATCACCTTCGCTCCATTTAGTACTACAAGTCCTAGCCAGAGCAATTAGCAAAGAAAAAGAAATACAAAGACATCCAAATCAGAAAGGAAATAGTAAAATTGTCTCTGTTTGCAAAGATGACATGATCTTTATATTTTCAGAAACCTGATGTAACTCAGGAATGGAAAACCAAATACTGTATGTTTTCACTTATAAGTGAAAGCTAAGCTATGAGGATGCAAAGGGATAAGAATGATATAATGGACTTTGGGGACTTGAGGGGATGGACAACAGAGGGTAAGGGATAAAAGACTACATATTGGATACAATGTGTGCACTGCTTGTATGACAAAATCTCAGAATTATCACCACTAAAGAACTTATTCATGTGACCAAAAACCGCCTGTACCCCAAAAACTACTGAAATAAAATTTTTAAAAAATTGTTTAATTTTTTTAAACCCTAAGGATTCCATACAAAAAAAAAGTTAGAACTAATAAATTCATTGATGTTGTATGATACAAAATCCACAAACATTGATCTAGACAATGTTTTTTTGCATATAACACCAAAAGCACAGGCAACAAAAGCAAAAATAGACAACTGGGATTGCATCAAACTAAAAAGCTTCTGGAAAAAAAAAATCAGAGTAAACAGACAACCTATTGAATAGGAGAAAATATTTGCAAACCATATATCTAGTTAGTAAGGGGCTTATATCCAAAATATATAAGGAACTCAAACTACTCAATAACAAGAAAACAACCCAATAAAGAAATGGACAAAGCAGGCTAGGCACAGTGGCTCATGCCTATAATCCCAGCACTTTGGGAGGCTGAGGTGGGTGGATCATGAGGTCAAGAGATCAAGACCATCCTGGCCAACACAGTGAAACCCCGTCCCTACTAAAAAATGCAAAAATTAGCTGCACCTGTAGTCCCAGCTACTCGGGAGGCTGAGGCAGGAAAATCACTTGAACCCGGGAGGTGGAGGTTGCAGTGAGCCAAGATCATGCCACTACACTTCATCCTTTTGAGATTCCACCTCAAAAAAAAAAAAAGAAAAAAAAATGGGCAAAGCAAGAATTTGAGACCACATAGGCAAAATAGTAGGACTTTTGTCTGTACAAAAAATAAAACTAAAAAGACTAGCCAGACATGGTAGCGTGGTCCCAGCTACTCAGGAGGCTGAGGCAAGAGGATCACTTGAGCCCAGGAGTTTGAGGTTACCGTGAGCTATGATTGTACCACTGCACTCCAGCCCAGGTGACAGAGTAAGATCCTGTCTCTAAAAAAAAGGGGGAGGGGGAGGAATTGAGTAAACATTTCTCAAAAGAAGACATATAAAATGGCCAACAGGTACATGAAAAAATGTTCAATACCACTAATCATCAGGGAAATGCAAATCAATACCAAAGAGATATCACCTTATACCTGTTAAAATGTATATCATCAAAAAAAGACAAAAGTTGGCCAGGTGCAGTGGCTCACACCCATAATCCCAGCACTTTGGGAGGCTGAGGCAGGTGAATCGCTTGAGCCCAGGACTTTGAGACCAGCCTGAACAACATGGCAAAACCTCGTCTCCCCAAAAAAATACAAAAATTAGCCAGGAGTGGTGGCACTC
Source organism: Pan paniscus (assembly GCF_029289425.2). Classification (NCBI taxonomy): domain Eukaryota; kingdom Metazoa; phylum Chordata; class Mammalia; order Primates; family Hominidae; genus Pan; species Pan paniscus. Next base: position 93,711,352 of record NC_073254.2, on the reverse strand, counting down.
AGCTGTAGTCCCAGCTACTTGGGAGATTGAAGTGGGAGGATCACCTGAGCCTGAGACGCCAAGCTTGCAATGAGCCAAGACTGCATCACTGCACTCCAGCCTGGGTGACAGAGCAAGACCCTGTCTCAAAAAAAAAAAAAAAAGAAAGACGAAAGAAAAGAGAAAACAATACGGAGGCTCCTCAAAAAATTAAAAATAGAACTACTGTATGATCCAGCAATCACATTTCTCAATATATATCAAAAAGAACTGAAATTAGTATCAAAGAGAGATCCATACTCCCATGTTCATTGCACCATTGTTCACAATAGCCAAGCTATGATATCAATCTAAATGCCCATCAACAGATAAATAGTGATATGGTTTGGCTGTGTCCCCACCCAAATCTCATCTTGAATTGTAACTCCCACAGTTTCCAAGTGTCATGGGAGGAACCTAGTGGGAGGTAATTGAATCATGGGAGCAGGTCTTTCCCATGCTGTTCTAATGATAGTGAATACATCTCATGAGATCTGGTGGTTTTAAAAATGGGAGTTCCACTGCACAAGCTCTCTCTCTTTGCCTGCTGCCATCCATATAAGATGTGACTTGCTCCTCCTTGCCTTCCACCATGATTATGAGGCTTCCCCAACCACATGGAACTGTAAGTCCATTAAACCTCTTTCTTTTGTAAATTGCCCAGTCTCGGATATGTCTTTATCAGCAGTGTGAAAACGGACTAATACAGTAAATTGGTACCAGTAGAGTGGGCACTGCTGAAAAGGTACCCAAAAATGTTGAAGTGACTTTGGAAATGGGTGGCAGAGGTCAGAACAGTTTGGAGGGCTCAGAAGAAGACAGGAAAATGTGGGAACGTTTGGAACTTCCTAGAGACTTGTTGAATGGCTTTGACCAAAATATTGATAGTGATATGCACAATGAAATCCAGGCTGAGGTGGTCTCAGACTGAGATGAGGAGCTTGTTGGGAACTGGAGCAAAGGTGATTCTCGTTATGTTTTGGCAAAGAGACTGGTGGCATTTTGTCCCTGCCCTAGAGATTTCTGGAACTTTGAACTAGAGAGATATGATTTAGGGTATCTGGTGGAAGAAATTTCTAAGCAGCAAAGCATTCAAGAGGTGACTTGGGTGCTGTTAAAGGCTTTCAGTTTCAAAAGCGACACAGAGCATAGAAGTTTGGAAAATGTGCAGCCTGACAATGCAATAGAAAAGCAAATCCCATTTTCTGAGGAGAAATTCAAACCAGCTGCAGAAATTTGCATAAGTAATGAGGAGCTGAATGTTAATCACCAAGACAGTGGGGAAAATGTCTCCAGGGCATGTCAGAGAACTTTGCAGCAGCCCCTCCCATCACAGGCCTGGAAGCTTAGGAGGAAAAAGTGATTTCATGGGCTGGGCCCAGGGTCCCTGTGCTGTGTGCAGCCTAGGGACTTGGTGCCCTGTGTCCCAGCCACTCTAGCAGTGGCTAAAAGGGGCCAATGTAGAGCTCGGGCCATGGTTTCAGAGGGTGCAAGCCTCAGCCTTGGCAGCTTCCATGTGGTGTTCAAACTGCAGGTGCACAGAAGTCAAGAATTAAGGCTTGGGAAAGATTTCAGAAGATGTATAAAAATGCCTGGATGCCCAGGCAGAAGTTTGCTGTAGGGGTAGTGTCCTCATGGAGAACCTCTGCTAGGGCAAGAACCTCTGAAGGGAAATGGGGGATGGGAGCCCCCACACAGATTCCCTACTGGGTCACTGCCTAGTGGAGCTGTGAGAAGAGGGCCACGTCCTCCAGACCCCAGAATGGTAGATCCACCCACAGCTTGCACTGTGTGCCTGGAAAAGCTGCAGACACTCAACATCAGCCAGTGAAAGCAGCCAAGAGGAAGGCTGTACCCTGCAAAGCCACAGGAGCGGAACTGCCCAAGACCATGGGAACCCACCTCTTTCATCAGCATGACCTGGATGTGAGACATGGAGTCAAAGGAAATCATTCTGAACTTTTAAGATTTGACTGCCCCACTAGATTTTGGACTTGCATGGGACCTGTAGCCCCTTTGTTTTGGCCAATTTCTCCAATTTGGAATGGCTGTATTTACCCAATGCCTGTACCTCCATTGTATCTAGGAAGCAACTAACCTGCTTTTGATTTTACAGGTTCATAGGCAGAAGGGACTTGCTTCATCTCATATGAGACTTGGGACTGCGGACTTTTGAGTTAATGCTGAAGTGAGTTAAGACTTTAGGGGACTGTTGGGAAGGCATGACTGGTTTTGAAATGAGATTTGGGAGGGGCCGGGTGGAATGATATGGTTTTGCTGTGTCCCAACCCATACCTCATCTTGAATTCCCACATGTTGTGGGAGTCCCGGTAGGAGGTAATTGAATCACGGCAGGGGGGATCTTTCCCGTGCTGTTCTCATGATAGTGAATAAGTCTCATGAGATCTAATGGTTTTTAAAATCGGAATTTCCAGCCAGGTGCGGTGGCTCAGACCTGTAATCCCAGCACTTTGGGAGGCTAAGGTGGGCAGATCACCTGAGGTCAGGAGTTTGACCTCAGCCTGGCCAACATGGTGAAACCCCATCTCTACTAAAAATATAAAAATTAGCCAGGTGTGGTGGTGTGCACCTGTAATCCCAGCTACTCAGGAGTCTGAGACAGGAGAATCACTTGAACCCGGAAGGCGGAAGTTGTAGTGAGCCCAGATTGTACCATTGCACTCCAGCCTGGGTGACAAAAGTGAAACTCCATTTCAAAAAAAAAAAGTGGGGGAAGTTTCCCTACACAAGCTCTCTCTTTGCCTGCTGCCATCCGTGTAAGACATGACTTGTTTCTCCTTGCCTTCCACTGTGATTGTGAGACCTCCCCAGTCACACGGAACACTTTTTCCTGTATAAATTACCCAGTCTTGGTGTGTCTTTATCAGCAGCGTGAAAACAGACTAATACAATAATACCATATTGTATTCTTGAAATATGCTTAAAGAGTGGATCTTAAATGTCTCACCACATACACACACACACACACACACACACACACAAATGGTAACTGTAAGGTGATGGATATTATAATTAGCTTGTCTGTGGTAATTATTCCACAATGTATATGTATATCAAACATCACATACATCACATTGTATACCTTAAATATATAAAATTTTGTCAATTTCACCTCAATATCACTGGGGTAAAAAAGAGAGAGAATAGAACGAAGCCATGGATTTAAATGGACTTTTGGTTTTCAGACACTTTCTATGTAACTACCAACTTGTCTTACGAGGGAGCACTGCAGATGGGCCACTGAAAAGCTATCCATTCCTTTCCTGTGCTGTGTATTCCTTTGCCAGAGTCCGGAAAGCAAAAATAGGCAAATTTCTAGGCTCAATCCAGCTAGACGTGTCCATGTATGGTAATCCTGGATAAGGAGATGTAAAATGAAGACTGAAGAGAAAGCATTCTCTTCCTGAATGGAGACAACACCTCAAGGAAACCAGCCTTTGGCTCTTCCACTTTTGTCCTGCCCAGAACCCAGGCACCGTGCTTTGAAACTCAGAAGACAAATGACACCCAAGAAGGGAAGATTGGAATGAGAGGTAGAAAGCACTGGATCACTAAGTGCACAATTAAGCAGTTGTAGCAGCCATGGACTGGGCCAAATGCCCTCTTCCCCATCAATCCATCTCTTTGCAGGAAGGAACTCCTGACTAAGTGCCAGACTTTCAGGCATGGACCTTTCCCCTGCAGGAGTCTCTCTTTGGGCAAGATTGGCCAGCTGCGTGGAGAGTCTACCATTGCCTCAAAGCTCTCTCTTCAGCCACTGCCCTTTCACTGCTCATCCAGAACACAAAAGCTCATTTTTCACATCCTGTCTGCCCCCACAAAATACAACGAACACACCCTTGAGGTCAATTATTTCTATCAAGGTTAAGCTGTCTTGGCTTAGGGGCAATTTCTCCACCCACTCTTAAATATTTTTAAGTATGCCACACCCTTACACTGGCATATTTTAGTCAAAGGTATCATCAATCAAGCTTCAATGGCTGTTATAAGATTATATTTACCTCCTTATGCAAAAATGTGTTTGCCTGAACTTCTAGCAAATCAGATTTCTTCAAAAAGAATTGTATAAAGAAAAAGAATAAAAAATAATATAATTACATAAATCTGTATGTAATATAGTTAGGAAATAGACATTGTAGAAATATAAAAATGGCTTGAAATGGAAACAAACCAAATAGAAATGAATCACGAATTCACTCATATCTCTGGGTTTGTGGTCTTGGCTTTACATTCTTAAGTTACCTGCCTCCAGATCTTGGGCTGAATCCTTTATCAGCCACATATAGTTTTATTTTCCTCTAAAACAAAACACTATGATAAACTTTCCACGTAAAACATGGTTCACCAAAAACAACACTGAAAAACATCTATACCCGGGTGTAGTGACACACGCCTGTAATCCCAGCATTTTGGGAGGCCAAGGGAGGCAGATCACCTGAGGTCAGGAGTTCGAGACTAGCCTGGCCAACATGGTGAAACCCCATCTCTACTAAAAACACAAAAATTAGCTGGGCATGGTGGCTCGTGCCTATAATTCCAGCTACTCAAAGGCTGAGGCACAAGAATCACTTGAACCCAGGAGGCGGAGGTTGCAGTGAGTCGAGATCGTGCCGCTGCACTCCAGCCTAGACAACAAAGGGAAACTCCATCTCAAAAAAAACAAAAAACAAAAAAAAACAGAAAATAAAAGAAAAACATCTATGATTTTTCTCTCATTTGTTTTCTCTATTTTTTTCTCATTTGTTTTCTCTATTGTTGCTAGTACTGAAATATAAAATGCTGCCTTTCCCTGCTTGATAAAATATTAAATTTGTTTTTTTAATTATCCAAGGGTACAGGATTAGGGACGTTTTAATTGTAAACTGCAGAAACCTTTAGAAGTGGGCTCTAAAACCTTTTGGAATATAACTTTTTTCTCCAAAATTTATATTAACAATGGTGATTCCTTTACATTTCACATGACATTCTACAAGCAAAATATACTTTGTTAGACTCAGTTCTGACATTATCTCATCCATCCTGGCTGGACTTGCCTTGCCATGCAGTCCCCACTTCAAGACTCACCCTGAGCCTGCGTCGTTCACACACACTTGCCACATTTTCACTTCTGCTCACCCTGCCAGGCTCAGCTCTAAAAATAGTAAAAGAATTTTTAGCTTGAAACATGGGCACCCAAAATTAACTACATTTCCCAGTCGTACTTGCAGCTGGGTGTGGCCATGGAGTTGTTAGTGAAAATAGTGTGTGCATCCTTTGGGAAATGTCCCCAAAGGGAGGAGGCATGTCTTTTCCCTTTCTTTCCCTCTTTCCTTCTAGTGGAATACAGACATGGTGGCTGGAGCTGGAGCAGCCATCTGGAACCAGTAGTTGACTTTAGAAAAGGAGGCCATGACGGCTGGGCGCGGTGGCTCATGCCTGTAATCCCAGCACTTTGGGAGACCGAGGCGGGGGGATCACATGAGGTCAGGAGTTCAAGACCAGCCTGGTCAACATAGCGAAACCCCGTCTCTACTAAAAATACAAAAATTAGCTGGGTGTGGTGGCACGCACCTGTAATCCCAGCTACTCGAGAGGCTGAGGCAGGAGAATCGTTTGGACTGGGAGGTAGAGGTTGGAGTGAGTCAAGATTGCACCATTGCATTCCAGCCTGGGCAACAAGAGTGAAACTCCAGCTCAAAAAAAAAAAAAGAAAAAGAGGCCATGCCCAGTAATAGAAGTCTAAGTCCCTGACTCCTCTGGAATTCTTTTTTTTTTGTTTTGTTTTTTCTTTTTGAAGTGTCTTGCTCTGTCACTCAGGCTGGAGTGTAATGCCTGGATCATAGTTCACTGCAGCCTCGAACTCCTGGGCTCAAGTGATCCTCCCACCTCAGCCTCCCCACGGGGACTACATGCCACCACACCTGGATAACTTTTTTTATTTTTAGTAGAGATAAGGTCTCACTGTGTTACCCAGGCTGGTCTTGAACTACTGAGCTGAAGCAATTGTACCTCGGCCTCCCAAATCCCAAAGCGTTGGGATTACAGGTGTAAGACATCACACCTGACTCCTCCGGACTTCTTTTTTCTTTTTCTTTTTCTTTTTTTAAAAAAAAAATAATATAATTACATAAATCTGTATGTAATATATTTAGAAAATAGTCATTGTAGAAATATAAAAATGGCTTGAAATGGAAACAAACCAAATAGAAATGAATCACGAATTCACTCATATCTCTGGGTTTATGGTCTTGGCTTTACTTTCTTAAGTTACCTGCCTCCAGATCTTGGGCTGAATCCTTTATCAATCCTTTAAAAAAAAAAACAGGGTCTGCCTGTGTCACCCAGGCTGGAGTGCAGTGGGGCAATCTCAGCTCACTGCAACCTCTGCCTCCTGGGCTCAAGCAATCCTCCCACCTCAGCCTCCCAAGTAGCTAAGACCACAGGTGCATGCTAGTACACCCAGCTAATTTTTTGTGTTTTTTGTAGAGACGGGGTTTCACCATGTTGCCCAGATTGGTCTCAAACTCCTGAGCTCAAGTGATCTGCCCGCCTCGGCCTCCCAAAGTGCTGGGATTACAGGCATAGCCACCACTCCCCCACCCTCCTCTGGACTTCTTGTGAGAGAAATAAAAATCTATCTTGTTTAAGCCATTGCAACTTTGAGTTTTCTATCACTCACAGAAAGAGATAACTAATGTACTACATGTATATCAATTTGCCGTGTATCCTTCAGTCTATTTCCGAGTTCTCATTTCTCTTCCATTGATCTGTTCGTGTATCACTGGGCCAAACACCTCATGCTTTAATTAATATAATTTTGTGTTAGGTTTTGATATCTAATAGGCAAAGCTCCTCCCTTAGTTCTTTTTCAGAATTGTTTTTGACTGTTCTTAGACTGTTACTTCTCCATTTGAATTTTAGTCTGTCTAGTTTCAGAGGAAAAAGTGTGGCAGCATTTTTATTGCCATCATGTTTCCATTTAACTTGTAGATTAACTTAGAATCAACACCTTTATGAAATTGAATGAGCATGGTATAGTTCCATATTTATGTTTTTGTGTACTACAATAATATTTTGTACTTTACTCCATAAATGTCTACGTACCCTATGTCAGATTTATATACCTAATGTTTTTGTAAATGGTGTATTTTATTTTATTTCATTACCTGATGGGTTATTGGTGATATACAAGATTTTTTGCATGTTGGGCTTGTATTCAACAACCCTATTGAAATCTTATAAGTTCTAAAAGTATGTCTGTAAAGTCTTTTGAATTTTCTCCCTTTCTTTTTCTTTTTCTTTTTTTTTTTTTTTTGAGACAGGGTCTTGCTTTGTCACCCAGGCTGGAGTGCAGTGGTACAATCACGGCTCACTGTAGCTTCAAATTCCTGGGCTTAAGCCATCCTCCCACCTTAGCCTCCCAAGTAGCTGGGACTAAAGGCATGAGCCACCATGCCTGGCTAATTTTTTGTATTTTTAGTAGAGACAGGGTTTCACCATATTGCCCGGGCTGGTCTCAAACTCCTGAGCTCAAGCAATCTGCCTGCCTCGGCTTCTCAAAGCGCTAGGATTACAGGCATGAGCCACCACACATGGTCCTCCTGAATTTTCTATTAATTTGTTTCCATAAAGCAACCACAGGGAAATGAAAAAAAAGTAAAAGTGAATTGCCTTGAGTGTGAATAGCACTAAGAGTCTCAAAATAGAAGTGTAGTATAAGTAAGAAGTTCAGGTGCCAGCTGTAGAGCCTCATCAATAACACAGCAACAGGACTAACAAGGCAACCTTGGAATACTGAGCAAGGATATAAAATAGCTCACCTCAGGGGGACAGGCTAGCACTGGAACCAGAAGTCAGGCCATGAAAGACAAGAGCTGGGGTGGAAGGAGAGAGGGAAGGAGAGAGTCTGGGAAGATTCAAGAACCAGAGGCAGTAGCTCAACCAGACAACGTCACTCCCATGGAGGTCATTTATGGCAGATCAATTTGTCAGTCTCCAAAATAGAATTTGTTCAATATAAAAAGCTTGAGAGCAAAAGTTTCTTTATTTTGGTTAAGATACTGGCCTTCCCCTCCCAATACTGGAAGTAATAACATTACAAAGGAGAAAAGAGTAAAGTAAAAGATAAAAGATCTGGATCCTTACCAGGGAAGGATCCCTGAAAGCCAATTCAGCCTGAAACCTTTGACTTCTCATAAACAGTGAAAAGTGGAGATAATTCTATTGGGCTGCAGTGTCTCTCCAGGGACCGTAGTTAATACTTTCTTTACAATTCCCATCACCACTTCTGGGTTCTATGGTGTTTTGTTTGTTTTGTTTTGTTTTGTTTTGTTTTTTAATCTTTGTTACATGTTTATATGGGTTTTCAGAAGTGACTCAAAATTTTAGACTGTGACCCCTGTACATTCCAGATGTCTCTCTAAGGACACCTGGAATAACAGTAAGATAATAATTTTCCTCAATAAGACACTTAGTTTTTTGTGTATGAAGGTCTAAAGCAGAAATGAAGAATAGTCATTGGGGCTGAAGGTCCATAAGGTGACAGACACTTGAGTTCATCTACATTTTACATTCTGAATACAGGAAAAGCCTGCTGCAGCTGGTCATCATCATGCTGGTGTCCATAGAAGTCAGTCAGAACACTGTCCAGTTTCCCTAGCAGCTGCCATTCTGCACCAGCCTGCCACCTAGTGGTCAAGGAAGTTGATGCAACATATTATTGGAGATACCACAGGAACCCTATATAGCCTCATCCTTCTCTCGTGTCTCAGAGTTAATGATTACTGGGTAAAATCAAGGGAAAGAGAACAGATATTTCTGTTACAAGCCAGCAGCAGTGGCTTGCACCTGTAATCCCAACACTTTGGCAAGCCGAGATAGGAGGATCGCTTGAGGCCAGGAACTCAAAACCAGCCTGATCAATATAGCGAGACCCCATTTTTATATATTTAAAATTTAAAAATTTGATATATATATATAAATTTTGTGTGTGTGTGTGTATATATACATATTATATATATACGCATATATATAAAAGATATTTCTGGCCAGGCTCTGTGGCTCACACCTGTAGCCTGTAATCCCTGCATTTTGGGACACTGAGGCAGACAGATCATTTGAGGTCAGGAGTATGAGACCAACCTGGCCAACATGGTGAAACCCTGTCTCTATAAAAAATACAAAAATTAGCTGGGCAAGGTGATACACACTTGTAATCCCAGCTACTTGGGAGGCTGAGAGAGGAGAATTGCTTGAGCCCAGGAGATCGAGGTTGTAGTGAGCCAAGATCACACCACCGCACTCCAGCCTGGGTGACAGAGTGAGACTCCATTTCAAAAAAAAAAAAAAAAGATATGTCTGTAACAATGTTTCTTAGTCCATTCAGGCTGCTGTAACAAAATAGACATAAACACAGAAATTTATTTCTTACAGTTCTGGAGGCTGGAAGATCAAGGAGCTGGTGGGTTCAGTGTCTGGTAAGGACCCTTTTCCTAGTTCATAGATAATACTTTCTTGCTGTGTCTTCACATGATAGAAGGGGCAAGGCAGTTCTCTTGGGGCCTCTTTTATGAGGGCACTAATCTCATTCATGAGGCCTCTGCCCTCATGACCTAATCACCTCCCAAAGCCTCCACCTCCTAATACCATCACATTGGTGATTAGGTTTCAACATACGAATTTGGGGTAGTGGGTGGAAGGACATAAACATTCAGACCTTAGCACAGTGTGACAATGGTAATACAGTTATTGATAAAACTATGAAAAGATGCTCCTAACTGTAAAAAAAAAAAAAAATTTTTTTTAAGTAATTTTTTTTTCAAGTAATTTTTTTTTCAGATGGAGTCTTGCTCTGTTGCCCAGGCTGGAGTGCAGTGGCACAATCTCAGATCACTGCAACCTCTGCCTCCCAGGTTCAAGCTATTCTCCTGCCTCAGCCTCCCTACTAGCTGGGATTACAGGTGTGCGCCACCACACCTGTCTAATTTATTTGTATTTTGAGTAGAGATGAGGTTTTACCATGTTGGCCAGGCTGGTCTCGAACTCTTGACCTCAGGTGATCTGCCTGCCTTGGCCTCTCAAAGTGCTGAAATTACAGGCATGAGCCACCGTGCCCAGCCAAAAAAGTAATTCTTTTATTTTTTTCTTGAGACAGGGTCTCACTCTGTTGCCCAGGTTGGCGTGCAGTGACATCATCTTGGCTCACTGCAACCTTGGCCTTCAAGGTTTAAGTGATTCTCCCACCTCAGCCTCCTGAGTAGCTGGGATTACAGGTGAGCACTACTGTGCCTGGCTAGTTTTTGTTTTATTTATTTATTTATTTATTTATTTATTTATTTATTTGAAATAGAGTCTCACTTTGTCACCCAGGCTGGAGTGCAGTGATGCAATCTCGGCTCACTGTAGCCTCGCCTCCTGGGTTCAAGCTATTCTCCTTCCTTAGCCTCCGGAGTAACTAGGATTACAGGCATGTGCAACCACGCCTGGCTAATATATATATATATATATATTTTTTTTTTTTAGATGGAGTCTCGCTCTGTCACTCAGGCTGGAGTGCAGTGGCGCAACCTTTGCTCACTGCAGCCTCTGCCTCCCAGGTTCAAGTGATTCTCCTGCCTCAGCCTCCTGCGTAGCTGGGATTACAGGCACACGCCATCATGCCTGGCTAATTTTTGTATTTTTAATGGAGGCAGGGTTTCACCACGTTGGTCAGGCTGGTCTCGAACTCCTGACATCGTGATCTGTCTGCCTCGGCCTCCCAAAGTGCTGGCATGAGCCACCACCGTGCCACCCAGCCTAATTTTTTGTATTTTTAGCAGAGACGGGGTTTCACCATGTTCACCAGGCTAGTCTCCTGACCTCAAGTGGCTCACGTCTGTAATCCCAGCACTTTGGGAGGTCGAGGTGGGTGCATCATTTGAGGTCAGAAGTTTGAGACCAGCCTGGCCAACGTGGGGAAACCCTGCAGGAGGCTGCAGTGTGCGGAGATCATGCCATTGCACTCCAGCCTAGGAGACAGACAGAGACTCTATCTCAAAAAAAAAAAGAAAAAAGAAAAGGAAAGAAAAAAAGAAATAGGCACTGCTTAGTAGACCTTGACTAGCTTTAACTCTTCATTGGCCAGACATTTTTTTTATCCCATCAGTTAACATAAAATCAAATTATACAAAAACTGTCACCCCAGGCTCACACTTGTAATCCCAGCACTTTGGGAGGCCGAGACAAGCAGATCACCTGAGGTCAGGAATTTGAGACCAGCCTGGTCAACATGGTGAAACCCCATCTCTACTAAAAATACAAAAATTAGCCGGTTGTGGTGGCAAACGCCTGTAATCCCAGCTGCTCAGGAAGCTGAAGCAGAAGAATTGCTTGAACCCAGGAAGAGGAGGTTGCAGTGAGCCAAGATGGTGCCACTGCACTCCAGCCTGGGTGACAGAGCAAGACTCCGTCTCAAAAAGAAAAAGAAAAAGAAAATAAAGAAATGGTTATCAAACAATGAAACAATATGAAGGAACCTTAAATGCTTATTGATAATGAAAGAAGCCAATCTGAAAAGACTACATACTGTATGATTCCAACTATTCTGGGAAAGCTCAGTCGGCCAACATTATTTCTATAGTTTCAATTAAGTCTCAGTGAGTGTTTTCATTGTTGACAGTTTCTGATTATTTAGGCACAGGAATGAGTGAATTAAATGTTATGATGCTGGTTTAAGGAAATTAAAGCTATCATGACTTTATAAAGCTTAGAAGGGATAGACTTCCTTTTTTTTCCGCCCAGGCTCACTGCAGTGGCACGATCTGGACTCACGCAACTTCTGCCTCTAGGGCTCAAACCATCATCCCACCTCAGCCTCCCGAGTAGCTGAGACTATAGGCGTGCGCCCTGGCTAATTTTTTGTATTTTTAGTACAGGCAGGGTTTCACCATGTTGTCCAGGCTTGAAGGGACTTTCAATGATAGCTTCAGTTCTATCTCAGAGTCATTGTTTCTCATTGGTTTATTTCTGATTACTTAGGCATGGGAATGTATAAATTGAATGTTATGATAAAGTTTTAAGGAAATTATCCTACCTTTGGATTCAATGGCCAATACAACACAAGGCTTCAAAAGGAATTCCAATTATTACATAGTTAAAACCCAGTCATCCCCACCCTGTCCCTCTTCATTGTTGTGCAACAGGTGGTGATTTGGAAACCTAGACAACATTCTAATTCCGTTTCTTATACCCTACTGTCATGAGGAAACAGATCCACACAATCCTTTAAAAACAGTATATTCCTTAAAAAACCTTTTCATTATGAAAAATTTCAAATCTACACCAGGTAACGAATAGGTTAATCAACTACTACAGACTATTTTGCCAAATTTGTTCCATCTATCTCCCATTCTACCATCTTGTACCTCCCTGTGCATGAGGAATACATAAATGATCTACTGGAACTCAGCATGGAAAAAGCAGGGGATTTGGAGTAAGCCTGACATACATTCTAACCCCTGTGCTTAAGCAGGTTACTCTCTCTGATGTCAGATTTTCTCAACTACATAATGAGAATAAAGATACCAAACATGGCTAGGTGCCATGGCTCACGCCTGTAATTTCAGCACTTTGGGAAGCTGAGGCTGGCAGATCTCTTGAGCCAACAAGTTCAAGATCACCCTGAGCAACATAGCGAGACTCCATCTCTATTTCAGTTAAATTTTTTTTTTAAGGCCAGGCGTGATGGCTCACGCCTGTAATCCCAGCACTTTGGGAGGCTGAGGCGGGCAGATCACATGGTCAAGAGTTTGAGACCAGCCTGATCAACATGGAGAGGCCCCGTCTCTACTAAAAATACAAAAATGAGCCAAGCTTGGTGGTGCGTGCCTGTAATCCCAACTACTCAGGAGGCTGAGGCAGAAGAATCACTTGAACCCAGGAGGCGGAGGGTGCAGTGAGCCAAGATTGCGCCACTGCACTCCAGCCTGGGCAACAGAGCAAGACTCTGTCTCAAAAAAAAAAAGAAATTAAGATACCAAACACTGGAAGCTAGAGAGTTAAATAACATGTGTAACTGCTTACTATGGTGTCTGACACATACCAGGCACTGAGTATTCATTTTCTTTTGCTTCTTATTACATTGGACCAAAGCAGTGGCAGGTATATTCTTTTCATGTGAGTTTTAGCTTGCAAGCACTGTTGCCACAGAGTTATTAAGAAGTTAATAATTGTATTAGTCCATTTTCACACTGCTGATAAAGACATACCTGAGACTGGGCAGTTTACAAAAGAAAGAGGTTTATTGGACTTAACAGCTCCAAGTGGCTAGAGAAGCCTCATAATCATGGCAGAAGGTGAAAGGCACGTCTCACATGGCAGCAGACAAGAGAAGAGAGCTTGTGCAGGGTAACTCTCGCTTTTAAAACCATCAGATCTCATGAGACTCATTCACTATCACTAGAACAGCACAGGAAAGATCCACCCCCGTGATTCAATTATCTCTCACCAGATCCCTCACACGACACGTGGGAATTATGGGAGCTACAAGATGAGATTTGGATGGGGACACAGAGCCAAACCATATCAATAACCTTAGTTTCTGGCTTTACTATGAACATCTCTTCTCCTTTAGGTAAAAGTCCTCCCCACAGTCCACCCATGATTTTTTTCCAGGAAAAACAAAAGCAACCCTGTTGTCCCCATAAAAGGCATTATCATTTCCTTATTAACTCACTGAGGCTCTTCTCCACAAAAAGTATTGTATCAGGTCTGCCTCTCTTGACATCACAATGGCTAAGCTGGCAACTTGGCTACATGAGAGATAATCAGGTAACGATAAAGCAATAGAGCGATTGAATTTTTTCAAATAAACACAAATTAATGTAAAAGAGAATGCAAATTTAACAGATTAAATACCTTTTCTCAATTGTTCTAGCCTTCAAAATACTTTTGGAACTTTTGTCCTAGAACTGTCTTAACAACTATTTCTTAGATCTCTCTCCTTCACACATCTCATTATTTTATGCTCACAAGTTAAAACTAAAACCTAGTAGAAGTGCATCCCTTTATTGTTATTTTTTATTTTTAGACACCAGGTCTCACTGTGTTGCCCAGACTGGCAGGCTGGCACGATCATGGCTCACTGCGCACTGACGTCCTGGCCTCATGGAATCCTCTCACCTCAGCCTTGTGCTTTCCTTTATATGTAAGGATGTCACCACACAGCATGCTTAATTATCTACTTATTGCTGTTGGCTTTTATTTGGGGTTTAGGGAGTAGATCAATCAATCACATTCTGTAGATTAAGTTTTGGTTTTCTGTTGTTGGATATTTGTTCTTTGGGGTCTTTGTGTTTGTTTATTTCCACAAAGAGGCCTGTCAGTAGGGATTGGAGTCATTTCACCAACTGATATAACCAATTCTGATGGAATTTTTTTAATAGGATTGAACTTAAATATTCTGATTCATTGCATTATAACTACTGACTTACAAGGTTACAATTTTTATTCATGAGGAATTGAATGGATAAACTATTGCTCTGCTCTAGATACTTGCCAGTGAAATATTAAATCTTTTCATTAAAAAAAAAAAGATAAACAAAGCATGACTACATTTCTCATTTTACTGAAATTACTGAATGGAAAAACCAGTATAAATGTGCCCTATTAAAAGAACACCTAAAAAATGAAAATCCAGCTATTTCTTTTCAAAAGAATTAATCACAGCTTCTCTATACATCATAAACTCTACTGTGTCATCTTAAATATGATTGAATTTATATAAAACTCGAAGAATATATTTATCAGAAAAAGAGCTATAATTGTATTAATTGGCAGGTTGCGATGATGTTTTAACATGAAATATCAAAATCCATTGATTCATGGACTGGCTTCAGTGGAGAAAGTACCTTTACCAATAGGCCAGGCTAGAGATCCTAGGAGCCTCTCAAATGTTTTCTATGTCCTGAATGATACTCAGTGCTTAAAGGATAAATAAATAAGTAAGTAAGTAAATAAATAGTTTCTTATTCATTCATTCCTCCCTTTTCCTGGAGGAGTAATTTCAGGGTTGTGTACATTCTCCCAATCTCGCAGAGTCATCAGACTGCCATCAACCACCCATGCCATTTCCTTAGGGCAGTGCACTAAAAAAAAAAAAACAGGACTGTAAAACTCCTAGAAAAAAACATAGAAATACAGAGTGTTGGCAATTATTTCTTGAATATGACACCAAATGCACAGACAAAAAAGCCAAAAGCAAAACTAGACAAGTAGGACTACATCAAACTAAGAAGCTTCTACATAGCAAAGGAAACAACAGAGAGAAAGGACAACTTACTAAATGGGAAAAAATATTTGCAAACTATACATTTGATAAAAGGTTAATACCAAAAATATATAAGTAGCAAAAAAAAACTAAATAATCATATTAAAAAATAGGCAAGGGACTTGAATAGACATTTCTCAAAAGAAGACATATAAATGGCCAGCAGATATTTGAAAACATGCTCAACATCACTAATCATCAGAGAAATGCAAATCAAAACCACGAGATATTATCTGACACCTGTTAGGGTGGCTATTATCAAAGAAATAAAAGATAACAAATGTTGGCAAGGATGTGGAGAAAAGGGAACCCTTGTATGCTTAGGGTAGTAATGTAAAATCATGCAGCCACTATGGAAAACAGTACAGAGGCTCCTCACAAAATTAAAAATAGAACTACCATATGATCCAGCAACCCCATTTCTGGGTGTATATCCAAAAGAATTGAAATCAGTATCTGGAAGAGATATCTGCACTCTCATATTCACTGTAGCATTACTCACAATAGCCAAGACATGGAAACAACTCAAATTTTCATCTATGGATGAATGGGTAAAGAAAATCTGGTATATTCATACTATGGAATATTATTCAGCTTTTAAAAAGACGGCAATACTGTCATTTGTGACAACATGAAGTGAACCTGGAAGACATTATGTTTAGCGAAATAAGCCAGACACAGAAGTTCAAATACTGCATGATTCCACTTGTATGAGGTATTTAAAATAGTCAAACACATAGAAGCAAAAAAATAGAATGAACTTGCCAGGGGTTAGAGGGGGAGAAAATAGGGAGTTTTTGTTTAATATCTACAAAACTTCAGTTATGCAATGTGAATAAGTTCTAGAGATCTGCTGTACAACACAATGCCTATAGTTAGTAACACTGTACTGTGCACTTAAAAAGTTAAGAGGGTGGATCTCATGTTAGGTGTTCTCACAAGAAGAAGAAACCAAAGAGGCATATGGAAACTTTTGAAGGTGCTGTATGTGTCTACTACCTCAATTGTGGTGATGGTTTCAGAGATGTGGGTATATGTCTAGACTCATCAAATTGTCTACATTAAATAGTGCAATTTTCATATATCAGTTATACTTCAATATAGCAGTTTTTTTATTCCATTGATTTTGAGATTTTTCCCTGTTATAAAACAACAGCAATTAGTTTCTGAGCCCCTGTATATTTCCTTGGTCAGAAAATATGAATATATGATGTGTGAAAAGATTTCAGACCAAAAAGGATTCACAGGAAAGGCTGACTCGACAGCCCTCTTTGGCTTCACATATTACTTAAAAGAATAGATTTTAACCTTAATCTTTTAATCTGCCTGAGTCTTGCAATTTTTACTTGCTTTGCATGCACTTTTAGCTCATGTCTAAAGGTCATTCTGTTTCTTGTGTGATTCTACCAGCTGATTTTCTATCTGATCCACTAATATTTTACAATACCTGCAAAATTTGATTTATTTTAAATTCTCTGGAGTCAAAAAGATAAAACTGGTCGGGCGTGGTGGCTTACACCTGTAATCCCAGCACTTTGGAAGGCCAAGGCAGGTGGATCACGAGGTCAGGAGTTCAAGACCAGCCTGACCAAGATGGCGAAACCCCGTCTCTACTAAAAGTACAAAAATTAGCTGGGCGTGGTGGCAGGCATCCGTAATCCCAGCTACTCAGGAGGCTGAGGCAGGAGAATCGGTTGAACCCAGGGGGTGGGGGTTGCAGTGAGCCGAGATCACACCACTGCACTCCAGCATGGGCAACAGAGTGAGACTCCATCTCAAAAAAAAAAAAAAAAAAAAAAAGAGAGATAAAACTGTGACAAGTCTTTTTATATTTTTCAATGTGTTTAAATTTGAAAGATTGCTCTCTTCCAAGCTTTTCACAGATGTAACATTACTAATGTGTATGTGTGTGTGTGTGTGTGTGTGTGTGTGTGTGTGTGTGTGTATTTACAGTGGCTGTGTTTTCAGCTCCCCTAAAGCAAGTAACTGAAATTGACAAAGAAAATGCCACATAATTTGTAATCAGCAATTGAACACATATTATATACTTATCATTGAAATGACTTCCAAGACTAAGTGAAATTGTGTTCCAAGTTTTAAGATGCAAAAATAACATACAACATGTACAAAATTAAGACAGTTATGAAGAAGCACCACTTAGAATTTGAATACTATGAAAGGCAATAAATCTGAATTGTAATAGTGGCTGTCACTAACCTCGGACAAATCACTTCATTCGGTTGCCATCTCTTAAGTTTTCCTCTTTAAAATGGTTATAATAATACTCATGTCTCTGTGGGTATGTCACAAGAACTACCCAATTGTTAAGTTGAAAAGCACTGAGGAAATCCAAATTCTGCTATAAAAACAATGAGTGCATGCCATAAGATAAGCAGAAAACTATGCACATATGCCTCTCCTATTTTGAACACTATCTGAGGACATCTGACAGTACAGCTGCCTAGAGGAAATAGGATATGGGAAAGTATGTCCAGATTCCATTATTGAAACCCTTTGCTAAAAATATTAATCACTCTTCTTCTGGAATACATTAATCATATGCCACTTGCTTAATAGAAAATAGATATAAAAATATGTCCTCTGACTTCCATAACTGTTAGGAAAATACTTTACATTTCCCTTGCACAGTTTTAAGAAATATTTCCTTCAAGGTGCCTTTCACTTATAAGCTCCTTGAAAGCAGAAACCATGCTTATACATCTTGTATATCTATCTGCTCCACTAATAGTGTATATCCCCCATAGCAACCAGGACAGTGCCTTACAGATAATATGGGGCTCCATAAATACTCATCTCTGCTTAAAGCAGGAAATGAAAAATAAGTCAAGGTTCCTGCTCTCAAGGAATGACTCACATACCATTCAACTGCCTTAGATAATTTTAACACAGTATGCTATAACAAAGGTGTGTACAATATACATAAGAGCACAGAGTAAGGGAGAGATTATCAAGGAATCATTAAATAAAAGGTTATCTTTTAGCCTCAAAGGACAAATAAGAACTTACCATACACAAAAGAAGCAAACAGGTGGAGGAAACGACACAAGGAAAACATGGTATCTATGAAGTTCAATGAATAGAACAATGTGTGCAGCACAGAGCAGGTGGCCACAGTTGTGGAAGATAGGACTGGAAATGTCAGCTGGGGCCAGTTTGTAAAGGCCTTGTGATCTATACCAAAGAATTCTGATTTTATCCTCTAGACAGTGATCTCCAAAGTGGGGTGCACTCACCCGAGAGCATGTGCAAATGATCCAGAAAAAAATCAGAGCATTTATATTTTTTCTCATCCTTTTTAATTCTTTAGATGCGCTTTTTTATTACTATTTAATGGTTATACGTATTTTGGGGTGTACATATGATATTCTGATACCTGTATACAATGTGTAATGATCAAATCACTGTAATGGGAATATCCATCACCTCAAACATTTATCTCTTCTTTGTGTGGGGATCATTCCGATTCTCTTCCAGCTATTGT
This sequence comes from Pan paniscus, assembly GCF_029289425.2. Taxonomy (NCBI): domain Eukaryota; kingdom Metazoa; phylum Chordata; class Mammalia; order Primates; family Hominidae; genus Pan; species Pan paniscus. The sequence continues at coordinate 93,692,528 of NC_073254.2, read as the reverse complement.
GAAATACATAATACATTTTTGTTAACTATAGTCTCTTTCCTATACTATTGAATACTAGAATTTATTGCTTCTATCTAAGTGTATTTTTGTACCCATTAACCAACTTCTCTTCATCCCCTCTTCTCCCTACCCTTCCCAACCTCTGGTAACTACTATTCAATTCTCTGCCTCCATGATATCCACTTTTTTCGCTCCCATACATGAGTAAGAACATATGAATTTGTCTTTCTGCACCTGGCTTATTTCACTTAACATAATGACCTTCAGTACCATCCATGTTGTTGCAAATGACAGGACTTTATTCTTCTCTATGGCTGAATAATATTCCATCGTATATACATACCACATTTTCTTTATCCATTCATCTCTTGATGGACACAGGTTGATTTCATATCTTGGCTACTGAGACTAGAGCTGAGCTATGATAAACACGGGAGTGGAGGTATCTCCCCAATATACTGATTTCCTCTCTTTTAGATATATACCTAGCAGTGGGACTGCCAGATCATATGATAGTTCTATGTTTAGTTTTTTGAGGAACTTACATACTGTTTTCCATAATGGCTGTTACTACTTTACATCCCAACAACAGTGTACAAGCATTCCTCTCCCTGCATCATCACCAGAATTTGTCATTTTTTTGTATTTTTGTAATAGCCATTCTAAGTAGGGTGAGATGATATCTCATTGCGGTTTTGGTATGCATTTCCCTAACAAGTAGTGATACTGAGCATGTTTTAATATACCTGTTGGTCACTTGTATGTGTTCTTTTGAGAAATGTCTATTCAGGTCTTTTGTCTATTTTTAAATTGGATTATTTGTGGGGTTTGCCATTGAGTTGTTTGAGTTGCTTATATATTCTGCTTATCAATAGTCTGCAATTCATGCTTTTTAAGTGTTTGTTGAGTGTTTATAGTGTCTGTGTACTTTATAGAGAAATATATACATATTGGATATGTTGTGGCTCAGAAAAAGGTATCCCAAAGTATGGCACTTTGTCATGCTGAGTACTTTGAACTAAAGCAGATTGGGAAGCCTCAGAAGCAATCTCAGAAACAAGGTCTCTCTGACTTTCTCCTGCCCTCCTGCCTCCCGGTCCCCTTTCTTCTTCAAACTGAGTAATAGAAACCAGGATTCTTCTTCTCCAAGGCAGGTCATAGAAACTAGAACCCCTGTCCCCCAAAGCAAGCCATAAAACATAGAAAGATCACTTCTCCTTTCTCCCTTGAAGGCCTTCATTCCAGAGGCACCCTGTCCCATATCCAGGAGGAAAGAATGCTACACAGAGACTAAGATTTTGAACTGACAAGCTTTGCTGGGTTTCCCCACTCTCAGTCTGTTGTCACTAGATCATACCCTTTTATTCAATCACATTTCTACACAGCTCTCCATTCTTCACTGAACCCGAGCATAAAAAGAGACAGTTTGCCCTGGGTCTTTGGAGATTCATTTCTGAAGCTCCCATATCACATAAAACTTCGATTAAATTGGCCGGGCGCGGTGGCTCACGCCTGTAATCCCAGCACTTTGGGAGGCCGAGGTGGGTGGATCACGAGGTCAGGAGATCAAGACTCATCCTGGCTAACACGGTGAAACCCCCGTCTCTACTAAAAATACAAAAAATTAGCCGGGTGCGGTGGCAGGCGCCTGTAGTCCCAGCTACTCGGGAGGCTGAGGCAGGAGAATGGCGTGAACCCGGGAGGCGGAGCTTGCAGTGAGCCGAGATCGCACCACTACACTCCAGCCTGGGCAAAAGAGCAAGACTCCGTCTCAAAAAAAAATAATAATAATAATAATAATAACTTTGATTAAATTTGTCATCTGTTATCTTGTTAACCTGTCTTTCGTTATAGAGCATCAGCTGTGCCCCTTATGATGCGTGAGGAAAGATATCTCACTCTGCCCTTATCAGTGCATATTCAAAATTTTTAGTGATGGGATGCACAATCAAAAATGTGAATATCTAAGCAATAAGCTACTATTGAAAAGTTTTTAAAAGGGATAACAGGCCGAGCACCGTGGCTCAGGCCTGTAATCCCAGCAATTTGGGAGGCCAAGGCAGGCAGATTGCTTGAGCCCGAGTAGTTGAAATTACAGGCACCCACCACCATGCCTGGCTAATTTTTGTATTTTTAGTAGAGATGAGTTTCACCATGTTGGCCAGGCTGGTCTCGAACTCCTGACCTCAGGTGATCTGCCCATCTCAGCCTCCCAAAGTGCTGAGATTACAGGCGTGAGCCACCACGCCCCGCCAGTTTTTTCTTTTAGGTTTTGTTTGTTTGTTTTACAGAGATGGGGGTCTTGCTTTGTTGTCCTGGCTGGTCTCGAACTCCTGGGCTCAAGCAATCCTCCCACCTTGGCTTCCCAAAGTGCTGGTATTACAGGCATGAGCCACCATGCCTGGCCAATAATCTTTATAATTTATTATAATTTATTTTAGAGGAAAAGCTGGTATTAAAAAAGGGATTATTTTTATAATTTTTTTTTTTTTTGAGACAGAGTTTCGCTCTTGTTGCCCAGGTTGGAGTGCAATGGCATGATCTCGGCTTATGGCAACCTCCGCCTCCTGGGTTCAAGCGATTCTCCTGCCTTAGCCTCCCGAGTAGCTGGGATTACATGCATGAGCCACCACACCCGGCTAATTTTGTATTTTTAGTAGAGACGGGGTTTCTCTGTGTTGGTCAGGCTGGTCTTGAACTCCTGACCTCAGGTGATCTGCCTGCCTCGGCCTCCCCAAGTGCTGGGATTACAGGCATGAGCCACTGCGCCCGGCAAAAAAGGATTATTTTATAGAACCATATCGTTCATCAAAAAATTCCTTTACCAAGTTTATCAAGTCTAAATTAATCATTCAGCCTGGGTGCAGTGGCTCACGCCTGTAATCCCAGCACTTTGGGAGACCGAGGCAGGCGGATCACTTGACATTGGGAGTCTGAGCCCAGCCTGGCCAACACGGTGAAACCTGTCTTTACTAAAAATACAGAAATTAGCCAGGTGTGGTGGCAGGTGCCTGTAATCCCAGTTACTCAGGAGGCTGAGGCAGGAGAACTGCTTGAACCCTGGAGGTAGAGGTTGCAGTGAGCACAGATTGCACCACTGCACTCCAGCCTGGACAACAGAGTGAGACTCCGTCTCAAAAAGTAATTAATTACTAAATTGGTTATTTAAATATCTGCCCCTCCATTTACTTTTTATTCCCCATATATTCCTACATACTTGAAAATTTCACTAAGGCCAATATGATGAGGCACTGTGAAACACAATGAACACAGTGAAAGGACGAGAACTGGGATCTGCTCAGGTTGCAAAAAATAAATAAGACTTGGTTCCAGCTCCTAGGAAACCTACAGTTATAAAAGGAAACTAAAACATTAAACAATCAACTACTAACTATAAAATTCCATACAGAAAATGATATGTATCCTAAAAGAGATATAATTAAAATCAAATGGGTTGTTCCTAAGATAGGTAAACTCATTTTGCAAAGCAAATTTAACTCTAAAAAAATGGTAATGGTGGCCAAGCGCGGTGGCTCACGCCTGTAATCCCAGCACTTTGAGAGGCCAAGCGGGGGTGGATCATCTGAGGTCAGGAGTTCAAGACCAGCCTGGCCAACATGCTGAAACACCATCTCTACTAAAAATAACAAAAATTAGCTGGGCATGGTGGCAGGCTCCTGTAATCCCAGCAATTCAGGAGGCTGAGGCAGGAGAATCGCTGGAACCCAGGAGGTGGAGGTTGCGGTGAGCCGAGATCACGCCATTGCACTCCAGCCTGGGTAATGAGGGTTAAATTCCGTCTCAAAAAAAAAAAAATGCTAATGGCTAACAGATATTGAAATGTAATAATTACAGTACAGTACCCACCAGGTACAGTACTGTAATTTACAGGTATTATCTTATTTAATTATCTAATTCTTACAACCCCCCCTATGAAAATGTTTCTATTATTATCTTCATTTGAGAGAAGAAGAAACTAAGAAAAACAGCTAGAGGCTTTTGAACTAGATACTCTATCCAAAAGGTGTTCCTTGCCCATCCAAAGACAGGATGGCGGATGGGAGAGACAGAGAGTGTAAGCCCTCACATGGTCTAGAACTATGCTGTCCAATATGGTAGACCCAGACACAATGTGGCTATTGAGCACTTGAAATGTGGCTGGTCCTAATGGAGATGTGCTGTAGGTATAAAATACACACTGGGTTTCAAAAATTTAGTACCAGGCCGGACCTGGTGGCTCCGCCTGTAATCCCAGCACTTTGGGAGGCCGAGTCAGGCAGATAGCCTGAAGTCAGGAGTTCAAGACCAGCCTGGTCAACATGGTGAAACTCCGTCTCTACTAAAAATACAAAAATGCTCCCTCTCCCTCTCCCTCTCCCGCTCCCTCTCCCGCTCCCTCTCCCCATGGTCTCCCTCTCCCCATGGTCTCCCTCTCCCTCTCTTTCCACGGTCTCCCTCTCATGCCGAGCCAAAGCTGGACTGTACTGCTGCCATCTCGGCTCACTGCAGCCTCCCTGCCTGATTCTCCTGCCTCAGCCTGCGGAGTGCCTGCAATTGCAGGCGCGCGCCGCCACGCCTGACTGGTTTTTGTATTTTTTTGGTGGAGAGGGGGTTTCGCTGTGTTGGCCGGGCTGGTCTCCAGCTCCTAACCGCGAGTGATCCGCCAGCCTCAGCCTCCCGAGGTGCCGGGATTGCAGATGGAGTCTGGTTCACTCAGTGCTCAATGGCACCCAGGCTGGAGTGCAGTGGCGTGATCTCGGCTCGCTACAACCTCCACCTCCCAGCCGCCTGCCTTGGCCTCCCAAAGTGCTGAGATTGCAGCCTCTGCCCGGCCGCCACCCCGTCTGGGAAGTGAGGAGCCTCTCTGCCTGGCCACCCATCATCTGGGATGTGAGGAGCCCCTCTGCCTGGCTGCCCAGTCTGGAAAGTGAGGAGCGTCTCTGCCCAGCCGCCATCCCATCTGGGAAGTGAGGAGCGCCTCTTTCCGGCCGCCATCACATCTAGGAAGTGAGGAGCGTCTCTGCCCAGCCGCCCATCGTCTGGGATGTGGGGAGCGCCTCTGCCCTGCCGCCCCGTCTGGGATGTGAGGAGCGCCTCTGCCTGGCCGCCACCCCATCTGGGAGGTGAGGAGCGTCTCTGCCCGGCCGCCCCGTCTGAGAAGTGAGGAGACCCTCCACCCGGCAGCTGCCCCATATGAGAAGTGAGGAGCCTCTCCGCCCGGCAGCCGCCCCGTCTGAGAAGTGAGGAGCCTCTCCGCCCGGCAGCCACCCCGTCTGGGAAGTGAGGAGCGTCTCCGCCCGGCAGCCACCCCATCCGGGAGGGAGGTGGGGGGGGTCAGCCCCCCGCCAGGCCAGCCGCCCCGTCTGGGAGGGAGGTGGGGGGGTCAGCCCCCCGCCCGGCCAGCCGCCCCGTCCGGGAGGTGAGGGGCGCCTCTGCCTGGCCGCCCCTACTGGGAAGTGAGGAGCCCCTCTGCCCAGCCAGCCGCCCCATCCGGGAGGGAGGTGGGGGGGGTCAGCCCCCCGCCCGGCCAGCCGCCCCGTCCAGGAGGTGAGGGGCGCCTCTGCCCGGCTGCCCCTACTGGGAAGTGAGGAGCCCCTCTGCCCAGCCAGCCGCCCCGTCCGGGAGGGAGGTGGGGGGGGTCAGCCCCCCGCCCGGCCAGCCGCCCCGTCCGGGAGGTGAGGGGCACCTCTGCCCGGCCGCCCCTACTGGGAAGTGAGGAGCCCCTCTGCCCGGCCAGCCGCCCCGTCCGGGAGGGAGGTGGGGGGGTCAGCCCCCCGCCCGGCCAGCCACCCCATCCGGGAGGTGAGGGGCACCTCTGCCCGGCCGCCCCTACTGGGAAGTGAGGAGCCCCTCTGCCCGACCACCACCCCGTCTGGGAGGTGTGCCCAACAGCTCATTGAGAACGGGCCAGGATGACAATGGCGGCTTTGTCGAATAGAAAGGGGGGAAAGGTGGGGAAAAGATTGAGAAATCGGATGGTTGCCGTGTCTGTGTAGAAAGAAGTAGACATGGGAGACTTTTCATTTTGTTCTGTACTAAGAAAAATTCTTCTGCCTTGGGATCCTATTGATCTGTGACCTTACCCCCAACCCTGTGCTCTCTAAAACATGTGCTGTGTCCACTCAGGGTTAAATGGATTAAGGGCGGTGCAAGATGTGCTTTGTTAAACAGATGCTTGAAGGCAGCATGCTCATTAAGAGTCATCACCACTCCCTAATCTCAAGTACCCAGGGACACAAAAGCTGCGGAAGGCCGCAGGGTCCTCTGTCTAGGAAAACCAGAGACCTTTGTTCACTTGTTTATCTGCTGACCTTCCCTCCACTATTGTCCTATGACCCTGCCAAATCCCCCTCTGTGAGAAACACCCAAGAATGATCAATAAAAAAATAATAATAATAAATAAATAAATAAATAAATAAATAGAAGTCACTTAAAAAAAAAAAATACAAAAATTAGCCAGGTGTGGTGGTGGGTGCCTGTGATCCCAGCTACTCAGGAGGCTGAGGCAGGAAAATTGTTTGAACCCGGGAGGTGGAGGTTGCAGTGAGCCAGGATCACACCATTTCACTCCAGCCTGGGTGACAGAGCGAGACTCCGTCTCAAAAAAATAGAATAAAATAAAAAATAAAAAAAAATTAGTACCAACAAAAGAGCTTATCTCATTAATCATTTTATATTGATTACATGTTGAACTGATATATCGGATTAAAAATGCATGTTATACAATTAATTTCCCCATTTTTGTTTTGCTTTGTTTTACTTTTTTAATGTGGCTACTAGAAAATTTAAAATTACATCTATGGCTTGCATTATATTTCCACTGAACAGTGCTAGTCTAAAGTGTTGATAAAGGAAAAGTATCAACTAAAGAATAAATATGAGGCCGGGCGCAGTGGCTCATGCCTATAATCCCACCACTGTGGGAGGCCAAGGCGGGCGGACTACCTGAGGTCAGGAGTTTGAGACCAGCCTGGCCAACATGGCAAAACCCCGTCTCTACTAAAAATACAAAAATTAGCCAGGCGTGGTGGCACACGCCTGTAGTCCCAGCTACTCGGGAGGCTGAGGCAGGAGAATTGCTTGAACCTGGGAGGTGGAGGTTCCACTGAGCCAAGATTGTGCCACTGCACTCCAGCCTGGGCAACAAGAGCGAAACTCCATAAAAAAAAAAAGAAAGAGAGAGAGAGAGAGAAAGAAAGAGAGACAGAAAGAAAGAGAGAGAGAAAGAAAGAAAGAGAGAGAGAGAAAGAGAGAAAGAAAGAGAGAGAAAGAAAGAAAGAAAGAGAAAGAAAGAAAATAAAGAAAGAAATTGCAAGGAGAAAACATAAAGACATGTGAGAGATTTCTACAGTATGTGAGGTCTGAACATGAATGGATCCAGATTCAAACAAACTATGTAAGAAAAAAAAAAAAAAAGACCAGGAAAGGAGAAAAAAAAAATAGGCTGGGCATGGTGGCTCATGCCTGTAATCCCAACACTTTGGGAGGCCGAGATGGTTGGATCACCTGAGGTCAGGAGTTCAAGACCAGCCTGGCCAACATGGTGAAACCCTATCTCTACTAAAAATACAAAAAATTAGCCGGGCATGGTGGTGGGCGCCTGTAATCCCAGCTACTCCGGAGGCTAAGGCAGGAGAATCGCTTGAACCCAGGAGGTTGCAGTGAACTGAGATTGCACCACTGCACTCCAGCCTGAGCAACAAGAGTGAAACTCTGTCTCAAAATAATAATAATAATAAATAAATAACACCAACAATGATCTTTTATGGTAGTGTGCAATCAAGAAATAAATGCCAGATATAAGGGGGGAAAATGTGTCATCATACTTTTTTTTAATCTTCCTGGGGCCAGGCACAGTGGTTCACACCTATCATATCAATACTTTGGAAGGTCAAGGCAGGAGGACTGCTTGAGCCCAGCCTGGGCATCACAGGGAGGCCCTGTCTCTAACAAAAATTTTTTTAAATTAGCAGGGCGTGGTGGCACATGCCTGTGGTCTCAGCTACCGGGGAGGCTGAGGTAGGAGGACCACTTGAGCCCAGGAGGTGGAGCCTACAGGGAGCCGTGATCACACCTCTGCACTCAAGCTTAGGTGACTCTTCTTGGGAAGATTATAAAACAAAACAAAAACCAAAGTACCTCCTCTGAACCTAGAATCAATGACACTGCAATAGGAAGTACACCCAATGCTCAGATGTTAGTTTGTAATATCATTCTCCTTATAGAAATGGCAGAGGTAGAGAATACACAAGATGAGCCTGGAACATCTTGTTGTACCAGAAAGTAAGGGAATGCTCAAAAAACACAACAATGGAGGCATGCAAGACACAAGAGCCAACTGAAAGAGCTCTTAGTCACCAAAGCTGGAACAATTTGAGCAACAAAATAAATAACATAGTGTTGGGAGTATAACCCAAAGTATAAAATAATAACCATGACATCATACTAATAAAAATAAATGATTGAATAAGTAAATAAATGTAGGAGAATAAACAAATCTCCCAAACAAAAGAATTCTTCCCCTGAAACTGGTGGAGTATAGATAACTCCCCACCCCTTAAGTGAAGGCTGCACATACTGATTTCCTTCCAAAGAGAAAAGGCCGGGGGAAAAGAGTTAACTTCACAGTGAAAACACCTGACAAACACGACCTCAGGCATGCGATGAGGCTTACCATCACTAGTGATAATCATCAGTGATAAATAAGTTGACAGCACATTCCCTTGACATTACATGATGAGAATGGCCCTTTACCTCTATGACCTTTCCCTCAAAAATCCATAACCCCAGTCTAATTATAAGAAAAACATTCAGGCCGGGGGTGGTGGTTCATGCCTGTAATCCCAGCACTTTGGGAGGCTGAGGCAGGGGGAGGCTGAGGCAGGAGGTCAGGAGATGGAGACCATCCTGGCTAACATGGTGAAACCCCATCTCTACTAAAAATACAAAAAATTAGCCTGGCGTGGTGGCATGCACCTATAGTCCCAGCTACTCGGGACGTTGAAGCAGGAGAATCGCTTGAACCTGGGAGGTGGAGGCTGCAGTGAGCCGAGATTGTGCCACTGCACTCTAGCCTGGACAACAGAGCGTGACCTCGTCTCAAAAAAAAATTCGACAACCCAAATTAAGACACTTTCTACAAAACCTACCAGTACTCTACAAAACTGTCAAGGTCAGCAAAAGCAATGAAAGTCAGGAACTGTCAATCTAGAGGAGCCTAAGGAGACATGTAATGTGGCATCCTGGATGAGATCCTGGGTAAAAATTAAAGAAACGCAAATTAAGTATGAACTTCAGTTAATAATTGTCTATACTGGCTCGTTAGTTATGATATATGCATGATACTAATGTAAGATCTTAATAATAGGTCAAACTAAGCAAAGGGTATGGAGAACTCACTGTACTATCTTTGCAACGTTTATGTAAACCTAAAATTTCTAAAATAAAAAATATTAAAAAAAAGAATTCCTCTGGTTTGAAGTCTTTCAAGTCTGTTGCAACTATATTCCCTGGCCCAAGTTATCTATAACCTTGGTCATCTGGGAGCTTGTTAGCAATACAGAACCTCAGGCCCATCCCAGATGTACTGGGCTTCTCAGAGAAACAGCCCCAATTGGGTAGTTTGGGTAATAAAGTTTTGGCTTTCACAATATAGGCTGGCCGACTCCAGACCCAAAACAGATGATGGTGCACATGCTTGGAGACCCAGGAGGACCTGTGGTGCAGATCAAGTCTGAGGACGCTCTGCTGGAGAAGTCTCCCTTGCTTGGGGAAGAGAAGTGGGGGAGTCGGATTTTTTATTCTAGACAGGCCTTCAACTGATTGAAGGAAGCCCACCCATATTATGGAAGGCAGCCATCTTTACCCAGAGTTCAATGATTTTAGTGTTAACCTCATCCAAAGACATCCAGCAAGTTAACACATAAAATTAACCATCACACCAGATCTGCTGAATCTGAATCTAGATTTTAAAAGGATTTGCCAGGTGACTCTGCATAATCAAGTTTGAAAATTGCATTTTTCTACAACCCTTAGAGAGTGTAAAAATCTACATGGTAATTCAGTAACTCAGAAACAAGGCTTGATTTGCTGCTTTAACTTGAGAACTTTCCTAGCATTTACTGATCTGGAGGTAGGGATGCCTACAGAAATCCTCGCCCTCCCTTCTAGGTAAAGGACCCTCCCCTTTGTTCTCACGTGGACCTCACTAAGCTTCTAACCTGGTTTGCTGAATTAGTGGCTTGCGGGTCTTCCCTGTCTACACCAAACTCTCCGAGAGCATCTACATCTTATTTTCTACCTCCACAGAGACAGCCTTTATTGGCGGATCCAGATCTGCCCTGCCAAGGCGAGCTGGGTTTTCCTAGTTTCACTTTCAGAGTCCGCAAATGCTAGCACAATCTATCCAAATTCTATCGTGGAGATATAACATGCACACATACATCAGAGGATTCCATAGGTCAAACCATATGAAACTACCTATGTTGATTATTTTTACCTATCAAACCAGCAACATCATAGGACTCAACAAATTTCCATTGCTGTTTTTCCGCCTAAAAGCTATTTTAGGACCAGGAGCAGTGGCTCACGCCTGTAATCCCAGCACTTTGGGAGGCCGAGGAGGATTGCTTGAGCCCAGGAGTTCGAAACCAGCCTGGGCAATATAATAAGACCACGCCTCTACAAAAATAAAAAGTAGAAACAAAATTAGCCAGATGTGGTGGCATGCCCCTGTAGTCCCAGCTACTTGGGGGAGCTGAAGAGAATCGCTTGAGTCCAGGAGTTGGAGGTTGCAGTGAGCTGCGATTGCGCCACTGCATTCCAGCTTGGGCAACAGAGCAAGACCCTGTCTGGGAGACCAAAAAAAAAAAAAAAAGCTATTTTAGGGACAATATGCTGTCACAGTCACGAGGTAGATCGTACAAAGGTTGCTAACAGTATGGCAACTGACTGCTAACAAGTGAATGTCAAATTGTGAAATGCACACCACCCACTTCCCTAGTTCGGTCGAAGCCCTCCCCTTAATTATGTGCAATTCAAGTCCCCACTGCCCGCCCGCAAGCCCCCACTCATCCTCGCTGCGGGCAGGGTGGCCCCTGCACTTTACAAGGGGGTGCAGGAGCGGGAGACAGTCGTCTGAACACCGGCTCCCCCGGCATGCGTAGACCGGCGGGGCGAGCTCACTTTGCGCCAATCCTACGAGAACTCCCAGAACTCCGCTTCCCTAGTCCAACCCAAGCCAGAGTTGCCCACACCTAAGATGGCGGCGGGGGCGGAGTCGGCGCGGCCGCCTCTGGGCGGGACCGCGGGGACTAGACGTGGCCGCGGGGCGGAGTCATCGCCCCCGCCCCGCCCGGTCCAGCCAGCTCGGCCCGGAGGCTTCGGGCTGTCGGGCCGGCGCACCCTTCTCTGCCAGGTGGCGAGTACACCTGCTCCACGTAGGCGTCATGAGGTCTCCGGTTCGAGACCTGGCCCGGAATGATGGCGAGGAGAGCACGGACCGCACGCCTCTTCTACCGGGCGCCCCACGGGCCGAAGCCGGTAAGCGGCGGGGTCGTCCAGGGGCTTCGAGTGGGCGGCGGTCCCGGGGGCGGCGGTCTCTGGGCCGGCATGGCCCGGGTACCCGCACCCTGCGCCGGCGGGACCGGAGCTGCTCAGGCGCGAGGGGACATTAAGAGGGGAGCCCGTTCAGAGTGCCGCTCAGTCCCGCCTGCCTCGGTGCGCAGAAGCCCCTCGGGGACCCCGGGGGCCGCGACCGTGATCGCGGAGCCGAGCCGGGGCCTCGGCAGGTGCAGCCCCACGGGGCGGGGGCGGGGGCGGGGAGCGGCGGTGCAGCCGGCGCTGCGCTGGTGGTTATTTTGGGTGGTGCTGAGCAAGGGACCCAGTGGAAGAACGAACTGGGAGAGAATCATCAAATGAATGGGCTAAGGTCCGAGCGGAGGACCCGGTGTAAGAGCAAACTGGAGGAGAAACCTGCAGATCAGTAGGCAGAGGGCTGTCCTTCCCTCTCACCGCTAGGTTTCCGCCACTGCGTATCCGCCAGCATGTGACCTGGTAGCTTCTTAGGCGGGGAGGGAAGACAAAAAAGGACTGGAGTTAACATTTGTGAGTATGCAGAGGGCAACTATTGTATAACCCAGCTAATATCTTGACATTGTGCAGTAAGAGACTAAAAACATCGAGGACATTTTTTTTTTTCCGTCTGGCAGTCTATGATTTAAGTTAGGAAAAGGTTCAGTTATCCTCAAGATACCTATGGAATTCTAAGGTAATTTGCCAAAGGTCTTGGAACAAATCGAAAAGCAGGTACGTCGTAAAGCATCTTCCCTGAATTTGAGAAAATTAAAATATTTTGCTATTTGACACTTTTGTAATATAGTTTATTTGAAAGTAACGAAAACTAAAGAACAAATCAGTTTGAATGCATTCTATAGTTTCAAAGATCTGTGTGTGAGAAAGAGTTGTGTTGGAAATTTGACTTTGGCTGACCCAGAATTGTATAGTTTCTATATTTTTATTTGTTTTTAATGTTACCAGATGGTGGCAGTAGAGGTGGCAACATTACAGCTCCATCTGGCAGCTGGGAGCTTATTTTAGTCAACACAAACTGTAAATACCATACCATAGTTACGTTTTACCTGGAAGTCGGACTTAGTTCCATAAACTGATCATTTTCTGTGGCTTGTAGTGTTCAAATTGTATAATATTCCTCATAAAATAATATAGAAATACAGAAATAAAAATTATAATAAAGATATTTGCCAGAGATTATTACATTGTTACAATTGAAAAATATGTATATGTATAATCAAAATTTAGCACAAATGTTAAACATTATTCTTAGGAAAATGCAGACTAAAATTACAACGAGGCACTATACACCCACTAGAATAGCTAAAATCCAAAAGGCTGATAATACCAAATGTTGGCAGAGATGTGGATAGAAAAGTTATACATCTCAATAAAGATTGAGATGGACAAATGTATACATTTATCATGTAAATTATACTTCAATAAAGTTGATTTTTTTAAAAGTAGCTTATAGCATCCCTTTTAAAAACAATCCCTACTTGATTCATGGGTTGAGTATATGGATCTTATGGTACTGGCCCTGTCCTTCCTGGCTTTAGGTAGCTACCTTTGTTATAACAATTTCCTTTTTTATTTTCCCTCTTTACATACCCACTGGAGAGCAAGTGAAGTGGAAATAGTAGTAACATACTGTTTTTGCTATTTAGAATATGATAAGTTTTATAGAGAAGAAGCATATATGGCAATTAAGAGAAGTATATAATGAGCCCCCATGTAACCAGCACCCAGATTAAACAGTTATCAATTCATGGCCAGTCTTGCCTTGTGCTCATACGTACTGTGTATTTTGAAGCAAATCCCAGATACCATGTCATTTCATATGTAAATATTTCAATTATTTACCTCTAAAAGATAAGGACTCTTTTTAACATAACTACAGTACCATTATCACAGCAAATAAAAATAATGCTTACGGAGGCCGAGGCGGGCGGATCACCTGAGGTCAGCAGACCGAAACCATCCCTGCTAACAAGGTGAAACGCCGTCTCTACTAAAAATACAAAAAATTAGCCGGGCGTGGTGGCGGGCGCCTGTAGTCCCAGCTACTCGGGAGGCTGAGGCAGGAGAATGGCGTGAGCCTGGGAGGCGGAGCTTGCAGTGAGCCGAGATCACGCCCCTGCACTCCAGCCTGGGTGACAAGAGCAAGACTTCGTCTCAAAAAATAATAATAATAAAATAATAATAATACTTACAAAATACTCAGTGTTCATATTTCCTCAATTATGTCCTGATTTTTTTTTTTTTTTTTTTTTTTTTTTTGAGACGGAGTTTTGCTGTGTCGCCCAGGCTGGAGTGCAGTGGTGCGATCTCGGCTCACTGCAGCCTCCGCCTCCCCGGTTCAAGTGATTCTCCTGCCTCAGCCTCCTGAGTAGCTGGGATTACAGGCCCACGCCACCACACCCAGCTAATTTTTGTATTTTTAGTAGAGCCGGAGTTTCACCATGTTGGCAAGGCTGGTCTCTAACTTCTGACCTCAGGTGATCCACCCGCCTTGGCCTCCCAAAGTGCTGGGATTACAGGCCTGAGCCACCGGGCCCGGCCTATGTCCTAATTTTCTATAGTGTGTTCAAATCAGGATCTCAATAATGTCCATACCTTCCAAA